>NC_059473.1:109798331-110398987 GCF_018139145.2 Gymnogyps californianus
TTTTCTCCGTGTAATTTTTATCATGAAAAAAGAGCTTTGGTATGGGTCACCAAGATAAATTCTTTGGATCAATTCTCAGACACAGTTGGACTCACAGGTTATGCCTATACAGCTAAAAAGTTTGGGTCAGGGACAGACTCCTAGCTCTGAGACCCATAGCACTTCTCCTATAGCTAATCTCTGTTACCCGTTCAAAACAAAACGACCCTGTACAGTCTTCCCATTGCCTGGCCCCTGCTACCTCCACTGTCAGCAGCATGCAGTTTGGCTCACATCAAAGCTGTGCTATGGGTGATACTAGCAATTTAATGGTATGGACAGATCAGTGGGTGGGCCCCAGTTTAGGTAGGCGAAGCCACAAAGCCCCATGTCCTTTGGCCGGTCACGTGCAGTGAAGCAGAATTTTGCCCTGTTGAACTCTTAAATAGAAGTGGGGATTGCTAGTTCGGGTCTCAGGTTGTTTGCTGAACCAATGCTACCCTATAGGAGCACCTGACAGCAGACAATGTTGGCAATGCCACTCTCGTGATGGTCCCCCAGCAGCAGCACTCGCCACAGCATTCCCCAGTCCTTCACCTAATGAGAGCGTTTCAGTGGCAGGCTCCGTTTCTGCTGTGGAGGAACCACTCATTTTACACGGCCTTGTAAAAAATGATTTAGTTTAGAAAAGAAAACAGATGTTTTCATCCATTCTATCACTCCTTCTCTCTCTTAAGGCTCACCAGCCTAAAAAGCTAAAATGGACAAAGGTTCTCTCTGGAAATCACAGTGCATGGTGCAAAGAAGCGTGCAGCACTTTTAGTCTTTTTTTGGGTATGTTTACTGCAATGTAACAGTACTCCTTACTCTACTAAGGAAATAACCATAGCTATTTTAAATGTTAGTGTTATTGTTCGCTGTCATTTGGTGTGTCTTGTTTGTCATCATTCATTTAAATATTGATGGTTTTGTGTCCTATCTTAGCTGACTTTAGGTGTAGGAAAATAAGGCAGTTATGTAGGACAACAGACTGCAAAATAGTGGGGCCCTGCTGCTTGTTTTTCTGGGGAAAGCCAGGTCAGCAACATCTCCAGCAGTTGCACCACGTCACACAATAACCTCTGCCAACCAACCCAGGAATTTCAGAATTAATTCTCCTTCCCAATTCTTTCATACATTTTATCTTTCTTTCCCATAGCAGGATGGGGGAAGCTACATCCCCTCCCACCCTTCAGGTAGCAAATTTCATTTTGACTTCATTTCTAGCTTTCTACCCTAAACCTGAATATAAATGGCACGTATTAGATCTCAGTTCAAATTCAGTTAACTGATTCTGCAAGCCAATGTTCTTTGTTTCCTTATCTATTTTGTTTTTCTTTTCTTTGTTCTGAGGATTGCTACAAAATCACATCGATAAACAGGTCAAAAAAAATTTAATGCTCATGTACTGCATAGGAGTATTGAGACCTACCACTCCAGAGAGAAATATCTCAGATATGGAAGGAAGTGATATGTGGCCAGCAGTATTTCACACTCTTCGCTCATCTAAACTGCCCAGAGAATCATGTTTTATAGGAGCAATAAAACAAATGGAATAGTGAAAGATGAGGCAAACGATCTGGTTAATGTATATTGTTTAGCCTTTTATAAATGCTGTAAATATCAAGAGACATTGCATCATCCCTAAAAGAAGCATCCTATTTAAAATATTTATTTAGTATACAATAGTGCTTGATTTTAGTGCAGGCAGAACATAGTCTGTAGCTTATTGTTACATTTTCATATTCTCTAAATGTCCATCATGTTAGCAAGAATCATATATGTAAGCCTTAGGTCCAGGCCATCTTATCCCTTTATTTACACTGCAAACTCACTCCTAATACTGATGAAACAGAGATTGAAAGTGCATAAAACTGAGGATAATGTGTTCCCTATAGCTTCTTTCTTCCTATAATTTTGTTATCTGCCTACTGGTTGTTGGTTTCAGTCATCAGAAGCTTACAGATATTGAGGACATGGTTTTGGTCCATTTTATCAGAAGTGCGGAAAACTGCTCCTGGATGGCCCTGAAAGCTCAGGCAGATGAGCTTTCAAACTCCCCAGGAGCACAGTGCCTAGAGGCAGTGGCTGAGGGAGTTATTATCTTGCCTATCACTCTTCCAATTCACCTTTGATCTGTCATCCCCATACTATGTACCATACACATTTCTCACCATCACACAGGGTGCGTTGCTTTGAAGTGGAGGCTCCCTTGGCTCCAAATGCAGCTGCTATCCACCAGGACAAGAGAATTTCATTTTGCAAAAACTGGAGAAGCAACAGCCCATTGGATCTGAATATTAATTACTTCTGGCGACTGTAACAGCATATACTATGATCATTAAATAAATCCAGATACCAAATGGGTGCTGATGTTTCACACAGATTAACACTTCCACAACTCAGATGGCACTATTTAGCATTCCCTAAGGACCTGATGTTTTGTTAATAGATAGAATTGGTTAGAAAATTTCTGCTGATTTTCTGCTTCTGCTGAAGTAAAGTTTGCTGATGTCGTGGTTTAACCCCAGCCAGCAACTAAGCACCATGCAGCCGCTCACCCCTCCCCCTTCCCAGTGGGCTGGGGAGGAGAATTAGGGAAAAAAGTAAAACTCGTGGGTTCACATAAGAACAGTTTAATAACTACAGTAAAATAAAATATAATACTAACAATAATAATAATAAAAATGTAATAATAATAATAATAGTAATGAAAAGGAATATAACAAAAAAAAGAAAAAAAAAGAAAAAACCCCAAGAAAAAAACCCAGTGATGCACAATGCAATTGCCCACCACCCGCTGACCGATGACCAAGCAGCAATCCGCCCCTCCTGGCCAACTCCCCCCAGTTTATAAACTGGGTGTGAAGTTCCATGGTATGGAATATCCCTTCGGCTAGTTTGGGTCAGCTGTCCTGGCTGTGCTCCCTCCCAGCTTCTTGCACACCTGCTTGCTGGCAGAGCATGGGAAACTGAAAAGCCCTTAACTTAGGATAAGCGCTACTTAGCAACAACTAAAACATCAGTGTGTTATCAACATCATTCTCACACTAAATCCAAACTACACTGTACCAGCTACTAAGGAGAAAATTAACTCTATCCCAGCTGAAACCAGGACAGCTGAAAAATGCCAGTTGGTTGAGTGTGAAATATTTCATTCAAAACAGCTTGGGTTTGATAAAGTTTTGCCGAATCCAAGGCAAGATTCCAAGAGAAACTGTATTTCTGGCAGGCCTACCCAAGTCCTGGGAACTCTGTAAGCTACAGTATGGCCAGCCTGAAGGCAGGAGTCCCAAATGGGTCTGCGTCATGGCTGGGGATGCTGGAAAACTTCAGCGGCCCCCAGTAGAAATAAGCCTGGATATGCTCCAAACAGAGATGAGCCTGGATTTGTCCCAGCTGGGGAACTCCCTAAAGCTACCAGAATTAGTTACAGGATGTGCAGAGTCTCTGTAAGTTTGAAATTTAGAAAATTTTCACTATGGATTATAACAAAAATAAAAGTAAGATTCCTCCTTTCCAAACACTCCTATTGCTAGGTGTGTTATAAATAACTAGAAGGAGCACAGAGTTCAAGCTTACTGGTTAAATCTTCATTAGTCTTTACTGAGTAGAGGACTGGGCTCTAAACATTGTAAAACTAAATCAGCATAGTTCAAAACATGGCCCATGGGTCATATCTGGCAGAGAAATTGCTTCCATCTGGCCCAATCACTGGTCCCCAGAGTGGAGGGGGAGCGGGTGTTCAGGCAGCTGATACACCTCAATCAGCCAAACAACTTCTGACTCTGCACATAGCCCTGTGCAGCTGTGGACCCTCTGGGTCCTCATGAGGGGTGGGAGCAAGGCTAGAGGCAGTGGGTTCCCTAATGCACAGTGTGATCTCCATGGTTGCCCCTCTTGGACCGTTCTGCTCTGAGCCCGTGGTAGGCCTTTTCATGGATGCTTTCAGCTCAGAGCGATGTGCTGTGGCTCATCTTCCTGCCTGATATGTCTCCTGTCCCACAGCTGAAAGCAAAGTTTACTGGAAAACACTGGGATTTACCATGTTTTGAACTAAAATTATGAGTGTCAGATTGTTTCCGTGCGACATCGTAGGTTACTGAACTCACTTATGAATGATCCCAGTGTTGCTTTAAAATGTTCAAGTATCTTTCCAACTAGATGACTTAAAAGGTTGTAACTAAAATCTTAGCTGGACAAGTTTCATATGGCTTTTGGATCATAAGTGCTATTATTGTCAGTGTTTGTCCCAGTTATAACTGTTCCATTAAAAGTCCCATGCAGTAACACATTGGTTGGATACGACATTGATTTTAGTGACAGCTACTCCCCTACCTCGGAGGCACAATTCCTTACTTCATCCCTGTATTGTCACTGTTTGTGGAGGATGGAGCAGGCCAGCATGTAGTTATGATTTAAAGAATACGACATTGTTTAGAGCAGCTCAGTGAGGTTGGTGGGGATGGAGGCAGTAAGCAGGGATAATTCCTTGTGTAGCCTTCTGTCCCCTTCACGTCTTTTGGTGGTGGGGTAAGAAGCTGCTCTATGGAGCTTCAGGTCTTTATCCTGGATGGAGAGCAGGAATAGGTCTGAAGAAATTGCACCACCCCATAGGCTAGAAGTAGCCCTTAACGGTTTTATTTCCTAGATAAGATGTAGAAGATGGTGCCAGAATTTGTTGAAGTCTTGGGAGAAGGCAGGAGGTGACAGATGATCTAAGCAGAAACAAATCCAATGGCCCTTTGAGATCAACCAGGCTCAAAAGGAAAAGGTAGAAAAGGGACAATTGAGTGCATACTGGAACATGGAGGCACATGGAGAGGAGGGATGGGACAACACGTAGAACTTGAGGAAGGGAATATTGAGGGGATATTGCTGAGGTAGAGAGTGGAAAAGCAGAACAACTGGCCGTGGAGTTGTTTGGGTTCTTGATCATGGAGTACAAGAAAGAATACTATTCCTAAAATCAGAGCTACCAATAGTCAGCAGGACCCTGCATCTTTGCTAGCATTTTTTTCCATTGATCATAGCGGCATCAAGAGTGGAAACATCCACTGAAAGTTCACTGATCTACAGTGAGAGTATGTTTCTCTTTTCTTTTTACAGGAACAGGAAACCACAATGGATACCCTTTCAGCCACACCACTTGGTAAAGGCAAGGACAGAGCAGCTAAGCCTCAACAGACCTTTGAAGAAATTGTTCATGTATTAAGTTTACAGAATAGGAAATGTCAGCCTTTTTCTTGCTGGCATGTCCATACTTGCTTGTCCACCCACACAGGGACGGTGCATAATCTGGCTCCTACACATTCATTTTTATTTCCGTGATTCCTTCATGTCTTCTTTCTGGGTTTTGTTCTGCAACATTATTATTATATTTTTTTTCAAAACTGGTCAATGCCAAGCCCAGTGTTTCTTGGAAGAGTTCCTTTGGTGAGAGGTATCTCAAAGCAGCTATTGTCCATCCCTCATGATTCCTTCAGGAGTATTGTCCTGTGGTTACTAACTGCCTCCCAGAAATGTGATTGCTCAGTCTTTTTTTTTTCTCCACTACTCAGAGGCTGTAAGGCAAAATTTCAAAGATCTTGAGAAAAGGATTTCCTTTTGTAACAAAACAGTTTGTACAATTAAATAGAAAGGATTAGGAAGTCAACACCAAGAATCATTTACATCTCTAAAAGCCAGCTAATATATGTAAATTTTTCAATGTGTTAATGGATTAGATATTGACCGCCTATCTGCCTGTTTAAATAGGGAATATTTTAGGTAAAGGAAGTGCCCAGTTCCAGCATGGAATGATTTCTGGCAGATCATGATCTCATGAATCCTACTGGCCTGAAAAAATATGAATCTACGAATGGCAACACTGGAATGTATAGAGCCCAGGATCATAGGGTAATTCAGTTTGGAAGGAACCTCAGGAAGTTCATAAGATGGTTGCTTTCTCTTCAAAACATTGCAGATTTTGATTCTTCTTGGGCAAGTACCTGAGCAGATTTGTCTGTGTACAAAGTGTCAAGTGCAGCTGAAGGATGAGAATCAACAGACACAAGCTGCAACACAATACATGGAAAAAATTTTAACTCTGAAGGTGGTCAAATACTGGAACAGGAACTCAGAGAAGCTGAGGAATCTTTGTCCTTGGAGATACTCAGAACCTGACTGGGGAAGGCCCTGAGCTGTTGGACTTGCTTTGAGCATGTGGTTAAATTAGAGACCTCCGGAGGTTCCTTCCATCCTGCTTAGTTCTGCAATTCTGAGACTGCTTGGGGACATCTCCTCCTCTCCATCAACATATTTACTTAAACAGTAATTAGTTAAAAGATGCATAAACAAAAATAACATAATGTGAAGAACAATGTTGCCAAATTGCAACACATCAGTGAGCAACACCTCATCAGGAGTAGAAAATATGATTAAGAAGTGCTTACACTGACAAGGTGACAAGGAAAAAAATAGTCAACATCTTTGGACTGTCATACTCTGTCGTTCAAAAATGTGACCGATAATCCCTGCTAGCATCTGTCTGTTTGAGGAAGTGTGTATTCTTCACTATAGTGGTGTAACTGTTTCTATAAAGGTTAAGCAGACAAAATCATGAAGTAGCAAAAAATCACTTTTTCATGAAGTTGGTGGAACTGCTAAATCACTTTGGAGACAAAAGAGAAATGCAAAAAGAGAAAGTCATAGTAGAGCAGTTAAACTATTTTATCAATTCAGCACAAAGGGTGACGGTGAAATACTTACCATAGGGATACTTCTTCCTGATAACAAAGATGAGATGTCTTCAGAAAACAAGGTGTCAAAGGCAGAAGGTAGAATAAGATGATAGTTTAAATTTCAGTAGGTCAAGAGATCTTCATGAATTTAGGAGTATAGTTGCAACTGAACTACTAGCATGTGTAATCTCTCATTACGAGATGCTATACTAGAGGGAGCATTTCCCTCCTATACTAGGACGGAGAAAGTGTTTTACTTCTGCTAAAGAGGTGTTAAGAGTGAGCTGCAGATTTATGTACCATTCAGTTTTTTTCATGGTCAGTAAAATAATCCAGAAAAAAAAATTGTAGATCACTGTCAAAGCATAAGATGTCTGTGATATGACTACATTTTTGTCTGATTTTTGTGAACAATTCTGCTGAAAAAATGAGAATTCTAATGAAAGTTCTATTGACAGAGCCATACAGTACACAGATCATTTATATTATATCACGGATATTTTCATGGTAGGACAATGTCAAAGTTCTACATGAAAAATTCATGAAATAAAAAATTTAATATTTGGATTTTGTTTGGAATGGCTCAGAGCTAAAAATCAACAGAAGGCAAATATTTCATTTTTTAGCAGCAAAGTTGCCCTTCGAATAAGGAAGAATATTTACTATTTCGTATATCAAATGTATGTGATATTAAACACAAATCTAGCATGCGAAACAAGTTCCTTTCTCTTCTACTGTTTGTTCATAAGATTTCCTTAAATGACCCCAAAAGGGACCTGAGAAGAGCCCTTTAATTTCTAGTGAGTTTCATATATTTAGTATATTTAGTACATTTAGACAAAGAACTGCATGATGGAGAGAAGAGGGAGAAGCCCTAATGGCTACATAAATCTTAGATGAAGCAGCACTCTTGAATGCAGTGTCTCTGCGCTCACTTGGACCAGCTTAATACAAGACCCTAATGCAAGGAGGTATCTTCAGGGTGAACACTTGTATGGCTAAGCTGGGAGTGTTAAAGAGCAGTACAGCCATGCAGCACTGCATAACACACTAATAAGAGCCTACAGGAATACACGGTTCAGTTTTGGTGTCCATAGTGCTGAGAAAGTGATGTAAAGTAAAGTAAGTAAGTCAGAAGGAGCTGCAGAGAGATGAGACCTAGAAACACTGTTTATGATGAGAAATTGAAGGGATCAGCCTACTAAATCTACTCAAGAGGAGGTTCAGAGATTACTTGATTTCAATGTACAAGCGTCCCCCGTGAAGAAAATGGTAGTAGATGGCACTTCACTATTAACAGAAAAATATGCAACATTGTGCTGGATGTCATCTGAAATTTACATTAAAATTTTACTTTTTGAAATACATGTTATCTATTGGAACTACTTGCTTCAAAGTAGTTGATTTTCCATTATTAGAAGGTTTTAAATCAAAATTGGTTACCTTTCTAATATACATAGTATAGATCAAACAAAAGATATGGGCCCAGGGCAGAAATTATTTCAAGAAACTTGGTGAGTTCCTCTGTCCAGCCAGTGCAGTTTATTCCCCCTGCTTTATCATCTGCTTGTCAGACCTGCCTCTGTCTCAGCCAGCACCTATCCACCCTCTGTCTAGATTTGAGTCCCAGTTGCCTTCCAAAAACCTTGGCTGGTCAGTTCACAACTTCCATTCCCTGTTTCAGTCTAGTCAGCTTTCATGGTTGACATTTTTCTCCCCTAATACTCCCTCTTAGTCCTCTTTGCATTCAGATCAACAAGAACCACTGCCCAGGCCTAGCACAGAAGACCACTGAAACCACAGAAGACCATAGCCACACCATGGGCTCAGGCACTGGCATCCAGTTCTTCATATTGTTTAATGGTTTACACGCTCACTGGCATAAGTTTAGCTCACAGCAAATAATATTTTTTCAGAGAGCCATCACACATGGTTTAGGGCACAACATGTTTCCAGGGAGAAAGACATGGACAAGACCACCCTGTTTTGAGGGGCAAGAGCATTAAATCATATGGATGCAAGCCACATGAGGCCATTTATTCTCAGACAGAGAGCATACCCTGGATTATTTTATTTATTATTACAGCAGTAGCTGAAGAGCATGGAAGAGAGGAAACTCCCTGCTCCCTGTGTACTTCTACAGCCCTGGACCTGATCCATCCCATCCTGTGGCAGTCCAAAAATGCAGCATCAGGGAAAACCCAGGATGGTGCCTACTCTGTTCTGAAAAAAACTAAACTGAATTCAGATGCTTAATCAAAATTCTACACCGAGAATGAGTAAACTGCAGCTTTGCAAAGGTAGTGCCAGGATGTGGCCCAATGAAACGTGTTTTCTCGGACATGTCATGAAACCTTACCGCTGCCCAAACACTGCTGTCTACAAGATGGGGATTTTCTGAGCCAATCTGTTTTAGAAAAGTTCACCAAAACTCAACTTGTTTTTCTTTAATCCCCTCCAAAATTATTCCTGAAAGAGTACAGAAGACATCCAGTTTAGAAAACTTCATGCCCAAAGGTTAAAAAACTTGACATGGGCTCTTGGTATGAGAAAGGTTAAAAAAAGTTGGTAAAAGGCAGTGCTATCAACCAAGCAAGTAATGCAACAGTCCACTGGGAAGAAGAGGATATGGGTCCTCTGTGACTCCATTCTTTATAATATGAGCTGGATGATGTCTAGTGAATTTGTTTAAAATTATTTGGATTTGAATTATTTTACCAAGGTCATTTAAAAATGGCTTCGAAGTGAGGCACAGTTATTGCAGACTTGACTAAGTTGTGTTGCAGGTATTTGCAAAGTCTAGGCTAGTTATGCTAGGCCCTCTCACTTCTTGGAGAAAGAGAAGTTTGTTCCTCCAGAAGATGATCTCAGCTTTCCAGCTGGAAACTAACTTTAGGTGCTCTGAATTGCCCCAAGAGGAACATACCACTCTAGCATCTAAAGACTCACCTGCTTAGGTTTAGGCAGGCCTTTATGAATATCCTGTCCCCAGATCCCTGTTCCACATTCCTGTCCATCAGTTTGCTGTTTCTATACATTCACCAGCATGTATATTACCTTATACTCCATAATGGGACACATGAAGGACACAGGTTTCCAGCCTTTGATTTGAACGCTTTTTGCAGATTTCAACACAGACTTTTCACACTGTCTGTTGCTTGTTTTGTATTAATAGCCTGTTTTGTTTTGCTTTTTTTTTTTTAAATTAGAGGTGTTTTTCTGAGCCTGATGGTGTGTGAAATGACATGCCATCCTGCACCATCAGCACATAAATAATTCCCATCTCCTCTGTACGTACCACAGTAAATGTACTTACAAGAATCAGGGCTTTCAAAGCATTATTGACTTCCGTGCTCTTTTTTTTTTTTTTCCCCCAGTAGATGAAGTTATTTTTCCATTTATTTATAGGGCATATAAGATGCTCAGATATTACTTTAATGGCTAAAGGGCTAAAGGATAAAGGGCTAGTGTGGAGCATTAATGTTGCTCTACAGCATTTTAAAGGATGATCTGAGTTTCATTTCATTACATCTCTTATTAAGCACTGTAAGTTCCTTCCATGTCCTATGTCCCACAAGAAATGTCAGTGAGACAAATATCACCACCTATAGTCTCACAAAGGCTGGTGTTTACTTTGCAACTGAACCACGAGCTCTAAATGCAACCCCAATGATAATCTAAAAAACCCCACATTTTAATAAATCCCATTGACATCAGCTGAGAAAATTTATTTTATAGATAAGACAACAAACTAAGAAAAATAAAATAAAATTATTTATTTTGTTTTCTATTAATTGCCCTTAAGACAATTCCTGTGCTTCCTTTATACCTGGAATACATTAACAAGTCTTGCATGCTCTTGAGTATGCCTCTCACAAAGTCTATGGAAAATATGTTCAAGCAGGATCTAGGAGAGGTTACTTACTGCAGCCAGTGATAAAAAATCTGCACGATTATTTAGCTGTACCATAACTCTAAAGTTATTGAGAGTTTCACTATAGAATTAGCATAGTGATCTTACCCTTTCAAGTTTTTGTTTTTTTTTTTTAAATACACAAAGACCTCTGGGAAAGTCACTAAAACCAAATCATTAATCAACTACCCCATACTATCCTATCCATCCTTAGAGGGGCAAATTTTGTGCATTGTAAGCTTGGAGAAGAAAGTTGCCTGACTTGCTGGTTAGCAGGGGAAACAGCTAGTGTTAGGTACCTGCTGCAGTTCTGCAAACTGTTTTGCTCTTTGTATACATCACAACGTATTGACAGTTCAGCTCATAATTTTTTTTCTTTTAAACGGTGCACTCAGTTTTGTTCAGTCCCTTCATTCATTATTCATGGCTAATGAAGTGTTTGCTCAAGCTGTGTCCTTCTCATCCTCCAGCCTCAGCACAAATCCTCACTGTGGGACTCTTGGGCTTATCTCTACATGCTCTGAGCCCTCTTATAGATGGATTTTCCATAGGATGATTTCTGTCACTGCTTACCAAACCACTTTTATGTCCCTTGTCCATTTTGTTAAATAGAGGGTGACTCACACAAAAGAAAATAAATACGCAATTTCAAATATAGGCAGAGTAACAGATTAATGTGATTATTTATCTTAATAAGAGCCAGATGGATGCACTTTTAATCATGACTATTTGCCAGTGATAGCAAAGATTGTATTATGGAAAATGAAATATTGTAGCTTAATAATTTGGCAGGCATGGAACTGAAATTTGACCCTGGACCTGACAGTGCCTGAGAAACTTCATGATAAGTCTTGGATCTCCGTGGGACTCTGCACTGTGGCTCCTTGTGCCTGTACGATAGCCTATCGATGTCAATAGCATCTCTTAACAGAAGCAACTGGACTGACATCATTGTTTTGCAGACCTGAAGGCATAACCAGCTTTTGCTTCAGTTTGGGTTTAATCAGTCATAAAGTTTATTAAAGCCTATTTTGTTGACATAAGGAAAAGCTAAATTCTGGTGGAAAAGAGAAAAATTAGCAGCTTCAGGTGTTCACAGGCCAAATTTTGCTATGACATGACTCTATACCGTGACAAGTAGGTATTTGATATTCATTACAAGGCTGAAATTGAGATGTCAGAAGGCTTACAAAAAGGAGCCAGTCCATAAGCTATCCTCCTCTCCTGCAATTTCAGTAAATTAAAAAGGTTGCATGATGTGTAAGTGAGGGTGAGAATTAGGCTATGATTTCCAGTGACTCATAGATCTTTGATAATGAATAAGATTTACCTGTGGAGTACATCTGGATAAACTAAAGGCAAATAACAGAAACAAACACAATCAGTTCTGAATTCTTACAAATGATGATGTGTGAAATGTGGCTTTGAATACATTTGAACTGTGCAGACCAATTTCTAGTTACTGTGAAATTGTTTTTGTGTGTCCTGTGAAGAACACACAAAAAGCAATATAACAAATCTAGTTTGTCTTAAAGTTTTTATTGCACTACCCTTACTAAAGCTGCACTACCCTTTCTTTTTGGTTGGACCTCTTTAGGCTGTAAGTTCATTAAAGGCTTTATGTTACAAGGTGCTGAAAACCTTCTGAGAAGTCTTTGCTTCCTTCAGCTCTATTTGTTTCAAAGGAAACTGTGACTGTTCAGCACCAGTCTGCTCCCTTTTGTTTGAACTGAACTCTCTGCTCAGATTTGCCAGGTAGCAAATACAGGCAGCAGTAACCATCACTCATGTATTTATAGAAGCAGTGAAAATTTTGCAGCAACTACAGATCTTCTTAAGTGGGAAAACACACTAACTTATGGAAGTTCCAGTAGAAAACAGAGCATAGAATTGTGAGAAAGAATCCAGTACTAAATTGTCTGACGTTTGTGAAATATAACATACAATTAACTGTTGCCACTGTGGTGTTGATGCTGCATTTGATGAGCAAAGCTTCTGAACTTGAACAATTTAATTTTATACTTAATTTCTTGAGCTAAAGAGGTAGTTGTACAAATGAATGTTTGCATTACATCTGAAGATGCATTATTGCACTGTGTTCTTGCTGTTTGTGCATTTTGTAGAGCAATTTTAAGTACTTATACATAAAGTGTTTTCCTGTGTAAATTAGATTAATCTACTGCTTGCGAAAATTCAGTCCAGTGCTGACTACAATTACACATTTTCAGATATTTTTAAAGAATCTATACTGCTCTGTGAAACTTTAAATTCTGGTTTTGAATTAAGACATAGGTTCAGTAAATAAAGTCTTTGAAAAATACTTATTTTCACATGAAAAACACATCAAGAGCTCTTATATCACCATGATTCAGTAGCTGCTGGGGTAAAGAATTATGTCTCACAGAGAAAACTTGAGTTTCTGCACTGAGCTGGGGTACCTAATCCATCCCTTACCCTTGCAGGTGCGTTTTTCAATCCATTGATTTCAAGTGGAGCTCCTTCAAGGTTACAGCAAAAGATCTTAGGAACATCTCATCTTGGCAGAACAAAAAGTGGTTAACAAAATGAGCATCAACAATTTGTTCCTGTCCTTTGCCAAGGAAAGATCCTCAGACAAGACCGCTAAATATCTATTATTTAAAATATGCTCTGCTTTTTGGGAGTCTGTACATAAGAACAAAATCAGAGAAGAAGGTTACTTTCTCACTCTACAGTCCCAATCCCAGATGCAATGTAAACTACTCCAGAGCTTCAGCTGTGGTGGGTTTTTTTTTTCAAAATCGTGTTTTATAAAATCTTTATTATTATTAAAAGTGTGGAACAAAATATACATATGTATACATGTTTAAAGCTATTTCATTTTTCCAGCTTTTTTGTGTTTTCACTTCAGGACATAGAAAAATCCTTTCCCTTTTCTAATTCTTTCATAAATAAGAAGCATTGTGCCCAGGAGGGATTCTATCAATAGGAAAAAATTACACAAACAATCAGGACTACAGCACAATCCAAGGAGCAGCCAGCCTTTGTAATCTGACCACGGAGCTCTGGCTCTTCAGCAGGTGTATCAGTCTAGAAAAAATTGTCATTGTAGTCTGGAAATGGTCATCTCAGACCACTACAAGTAACCATCTCTCAGATCTCTCCTGAAATGCCACCTTTACCATCACTATCAGCTTTTTTGTCCAGGTAACAACCACAGCCCTTCTCCCCTGTCTCCTGGCTCAGGAGCTCAGGACCAGCTTTCCTCTATCGAGGCCCCTGCCTCTGTTTCTTCACCCTGTCATTCAGGTGATCCTTATCCACATTTGGAAAAGTCTGCAAAACCTTTTTCACTTTTTTTATATCCATTGATATATCACTCCAGAAGTGCACTATGTGCATGCTGTTATAAATTTCTCATTACTTGCTTCTTTATAATTCAGTCAGTTTGAATTAACTAATCAAGGAACAAAGCTAATGTGATTCTAGTAGGCAAAACCAAATATCAGTAAACAGAGTTGGGACCAAAGGGAAAAGTAAAGGCTGGGAACAGAAAAAAGAAATAATCAAATACCTCAGACTAGTATGTTTGTATATACATATATACATATATATAATATATGTGCGATTAAAACGTATATAGTGAAATGAGAATTCAGTCATGAACAACTTGTTAATTAGAAATCCATGTTCAATCTGAAATAAGTAATAATTCCTTGTTCTCTCAGACCAAGATTAAGCTCAATACTGAGCTTGGTCTCCATTGTTTTCCAGTCCAGTGAGGAATCATTGTCATCACTACTATGGGAATCAACGTTATGACATGTCTAGTTAAAACGCATAATGTATCACATGTCACCTGCCTCGCACCGAGGCCGCTGTCCCCACTGGATCAAGGTAGAGCAAATATTCCCTTTCGGGGGTGAGTATTCAGTCCCACCCAAGCTATCTGCCAGAGAATGGAAATTTCACTCAAGCTTATTAACTATACAGGCAGTAACACAGATGTTTGCACATTGAGCAGGCTATTACTTGAGGGAACGAGGGTGCTGGCACTCCAGTCTTTAAATTCTCCGCATAGAGGGAAACACCACCTGGAGCAGGAAATGATCCAGGGACAAGCAACCAAAGAGAAAAGGGTGGGTGGAAAGGAAGCGGGAGGAGATCTATTGAAGGAAGAAATGTCTGTCATGTTCTTGCCAGCTGCTTTTTCTTTCTATTGAAATGCAGGTTTGTCTCTGTTCCTGCTCATGCTTGGGGGGGTGGATATGTGTGTGTGTAGGATCTTCAATCTGCTGCGTTTGCCCCACAGAAGGTGGGAGTCAGCCCATGAAGCTCAGCAGCTCCCAAAACCATATGGGAGGCTCGGGAGAGGATGTGAGAAAAGTATGTGGGGGCTCAACCTGAACAGGAGGTTGAACAGTGGTATATCTATTGTAACACAGCAGCACACATATCACGAGTCTTTATCCAATGTGCCAGAAGGCTTTTTCAGTCAGGATTACACCATCAAAGCATCTCAGTATCACTCAGTAGTGTTGATTTTGAAAAAAAATTGTGAAAATAAAACATCTGCCAGAGCAGTACATATATTATTACAAAAAGAAAGAAAAAAACAACAACAACTTGCATTGCATGAAAATCTGGCCATGAAGTCAAAGTCTAATCCAAATCACTCAGGAGACCATCTTTGGAATAAGGCCATCTCAGAGTTACTAGACAAAATGGATGCTGTTATTTTCTGCTGTAGCAATAATAAGATTTGTGGCTGCAACAGCCATGTTGCCTTTCAAGATTTTTTTTCCTTCACCCAAGCCTTTCTTTAATTATAAAGCCTAAATATCCATTGTGCCCAGTGACCAAAAGCCATCTATTGTTTCCTGCCTCTTATACAACTTAATGAGAGTTTCTGGAGTGGATATAGCCGTATGTTTAGAGTTTATATGGCAATAAAAGAGTCTGATTTCCATCATAAGGCCAAATGTAAATGAAGGCTGTGGAGGACTGCAGAAAGGCTAGAGAAATAGCCTCAAGTCCAGGTCATTTTGTTCCCCATTACAGAAGGGTGAAGCCTCCGAGCCTGCAGAGAAACCCCTGCCAGCTGTGGGGAGCCCTTGCAGGGGCTTCCAAGCCAGAATCATGCACTGAAGTAGAGCTGGTCTGAGAGCACAACCCAGCCCACAGACTGAACAAAAGAACAACAAACTAGCTCTAATGCCATACATTTCCCACACTGTTTTTGCATAGCTTATGTGGTGTGTAATGAGCACAATGGCATGGTGTAGTGCTAACGTTGGTTTTACCACATGTGCTAAGAGCATGCTGCATTTGAAAAGACAAATGCAAGCCCCTACTGTAGAGCACTCAGAAGATGAGTGATGATCACTCTAGAGATGTGCTTATTTTTAATTTATATCCCTGTGTATATTCTGCTATTTTAAACTTGTCAGTCAATAACTCTCTCTCATGCCTCTGCTGTACTTTTTGCCTGTCCTAATAATTTCATTCTCAGATGTTAATCCACGAAGCGTCTACTCTGCTCCCTTTGATACTTGTCTTACCAGTGAGCGGGAAAACCAATTGGGATGAAGTTGAACGATTTCTTAGGGCTAACAAATTGATGAGAAAGGCCTTTATCAAGATACAGTGTGTAAAGTAACTATAAACATTATTTCTACTGCCCTGAGCCTGGGCTTGGTCGCCGTATGTCCATGTTTCCCCAGACATGACTTTTTTCTCCCAAAAGTGCTGTCCAGATATTCTTAGATTTTGGATGTTTAGAGTTTCATGAACCTGGCAGCCCAAGGGAAGCAAAAGCTGTAACAGCACATCCCCCTTGCTCGTCTCCTGTACATAGGCAGAGCCATTCTATAGGATGTGAGGAGTTAGCCAGAGGAAGGACTGGTGTCACCCAATTCCTTTTCAAAAGTTAAAGAAACCTGTTTTGGAATTTGCTGGAGTTCTGCACACATGAACATGATCTAAAGCTCATCAAACTAGGTCTGAATTCCCTGGTGGAGTGCATTTCAGATCAAGCTGACAAATACAAGGCAGGATATCACTGGATTTGATAACACATGCACAAATTGAAAGGTTGAACTTTGCCTACATGCACACTTGAAAGAGCATCACCAAAAGGAATTTTTTCTCCGTGAAGAGACATCCAGTTGACTCACAAGTAGGAATCTGGGGACTTGTTTTGTATGATGAACAAACACCAGGTATGTAGTCAGGTGTTGCTGAGAACTGTGCTGCCTTTTAGGGGTGTTTTAGCACCAGGACAGCTTGAGTGCCCTGCACTCTGCTGCGCTGCCCAAGCCGTCACTGGGGTGGTCTGGTGATAGCCTGTGCTAGGAAATAAAATATGCAGGAATACTGTCTGCTTCAAGACCTGCCAGAAGTTTGTTGCTATACCATCTGGGCTGTTTTTATTTATCCAGCTGTGATTTCTTTGGGTTTTGCATTTTTAATTAACACAGTTTTGAAAGAGGGGCAACTTTTGTTTAACCTCTTCAGCGCTGCGTCATGTAGGTGAGGCAAAATACCGTTCAATCACAAAGGCTCTCAAATTCAAGGTACCATCTCTTGAACTGTTTGTACTTCCAGGAAGTTATCGTTGGTTGTTATCCCACAGACTGCAATGAATTCCAAAAACAGGTAAGGTTTTTTTTCCAGTGGGAAGAAGGCATATATAGGTGGTGAGAGAAAGGCTGTAGAAATCAAGACTCAGCCATCCTATTGTTAAGTTACTACCTCCAGGTTCTCCTGTCTATATCTGCCCTGTTTTCCTCCCCTTTCTTCTTAGCTTTAGGACCATGTTTTAAAGAGTTTGACCTCACAGGTAAGCACACAATTGTGCATGTGCCCACCAGATTTGCCTAAATATTCACTGCTGCTTTAAAAACACTATGAACGGAGATTTGGCAATTACACCCATTTAGGCAGGCAACAATGGGCTAGTACACGCAAGTGACACCCTGCTGTCATCAGTTAGAGTGGATAAACGCAGTGATCTTGGCAATCCCTGTGCATGGACTTAACTTGATGAGAAGATGACTCCAAATGGGCTTAAAATTTAAGCATAAGAGTGCCTGTATGAATAAAATCTAGTGCCTTGATCATTTGCATTGCAGGATTTTACAAAGATGCTGGCTGAATTTTTCCTTTTCGTAACTTAAAGGCAAAAAATATAACTTTTTGTTACTATTTTTCATGTTTTTCTGCAGTGCAGTTTTTGTGCTGGTCTCAGGCTTTTCTTTCAACAGACCAAAATGAGCAGTGTGATTCAGTTTCCTGTAGTACCTCACACAATCCCACCTGGTCTTCAACTGCCTGTCCAGAAGTCTTCTATAAGTCTTGTGTGGTATCTGCTAGCCCCATGCGAACATCTCAGGCATCCTGTGCATATCAAATGGGACTGCATAGGTACGTTTAGGAACAGAATAGTTCCTAAACAAGGGAAACACATAGCTTTGCTTCCCTTTTTAAGCCAGAGTGCCCTCAGGCAAGTGGTGCACGCCAGGAACTAAAATGGCAGTCCACGACTCCAATTTTCTACACGCATCTGTGGCAGGTGCACCTGCCCCAATAAAGGCCAAAACTTCTCAACCGTGGGAAGGAAAGAGTTAAACCAGAAGCCATGGTTTGGGGGTCAAGCCGGCCAGCCACGGGTGACTGGAGTCACATACACAGAGTGCCCGAAGTCATGCATCCTAGCTACCTGAGCCCTCCAAACCCACCAGTGAAACCCCTCGGTTCAGAGAAGTTTCCAGACCGCTGACCATACACAACCACGAGCCCCAATCCGACCTAGAGTATAAACGGAGCCCTGCGGGAGGGCACATTGAGCCAGTCCTCCTCGGAGCTGCAGGTCTGCAGTCGGGGACACTCTCCGTGGGTTGGGAAGCCGCCCACGGAAACTGCTGCAGGGTGGTGTCTCACCTTATCGGTGAGTGATTGCGCGTTTGAGTCATCATTCTAAGCTTGGATTTGGTTACAGTTCCTGTAGTGATAGTTCCCAACTGACATCCTGAACCTGTAAATAAGTTGTGTTCTTCGCAGTGTTTACAACCTAATATTCCTGTTTAATCTGGCTGTTGTATCTCAATACAACATAACATTCCTGTTCAATTTGACCATTACATTTTGATATCATTAAAGAAAATTGACTTTTAAAATACATCGCTGTCTAGTGTTTCTGCGACATCTATTAAAATATAATAATTAAACCAGCAAAGTATCAACCCCTTACCCATACAAACAGTAAAATTCAACAGGAGTGTCATGCCCCATTAAGATTATCATCCCCCTCAATCCAGAAGCTAAACCGAATAATATAGGAAGTAATACTAAGCTCTGTGGCTGTGGTGGGTTGACCCTGGCTGGATGCCAGGTGCCCACCAAAGCCACTCTGTCTCTCCCCCTCCTCAGCTGGACAGGGGAGAGAAAGTAAAACAAAAGGCTCGTGGGTCAAGATAAGGACTGTCAGATCATTCACCATTTACCATCATGGGCAAAACAGGCTCGACTTGGGGAAAATTAATTTAATTTATTGTCAATCAACTCAGAGTAGGATAATGAGAAAATAAAAACCAAATCTTAAAACACTTTCCCCCCATCCCTCCCTTCTTCCCAGGCTTAACTTTACTCCTGATTTTCTCTACCTTCACCCCACCGCCGAGTGGCACAGGGGAACAGGGAATGGGGGTTGTGGTCAGTTCATCACACGTTGTCTCTGCCACTCCTTCCTCCTCAGGGGGAGGACTCCTCACACTCTTCCCCTGCTCCAGCATGGGGTCCCTCCCACGGGAGACAGTCCTCCACGAACATCTCCAACGTGAGTCCTTCCCACGGGCTACAGTTCTTCACGAACTGCTCCAGCGTGGGTCCCTTCCACAGGGTGCAGTCCTTCAGGAACAGACTGCTCCAGCGTGGGTCCCCCTCGCGGTGTCACAAGTCCTGCCAGCAAACCTGCTCCAGCGTGGGCTCCTCTCTCCATGGGTCCACAGGTCCTGCCAGGAGCCTGCTCCAGCACAGGCTTCCCACGGGGTCACAGCCTCCTTCGGGCATCCACCTGCTCCAGTGTGGGGTCCTCTATGGGCTGCAGGTGGATATCTGCTCCACCATGGACCTCCATGGGCTGCAGGGGGACAGCCTGCCTCACCATGGTCTTCACCATGGGCTGCAGGGGAATCTCTGCTCCGGTGCCTGGAGCACCTCCTCCCCCTCCTTCTTCCCTGACCTTGGTGTCTGCGGAGTTGTTTCTCTCACATCTTCTCACTCCTCTCTCTCGCTGCAATTGCAGTTGCCGTTGCACAGGTTTTTTCCCCTTCTTAAATATGTTATCCCAGAGGTGCTGCCACTGTTGCTGATGGGCTCGGCCTTGGCCAGCGGCGGGTCTGACTTGGAGCCGGCTGGCATTGGCTCTAGTGGACACAGGGGAAGCTTCTAGCAGCTTCTCACAGAAGCCACCCCTGTAGACCCCGAGCTACCAAAACCTTGCCATGCAAACTCAATACAGTGGCAAACTGGAAACATAAACGTCTTAAGAATAAAACATACATTAGTTGGCAATTACTCATTAAAATATAAGTCCTTGCCTCTGTTGAATTTACTTTTGCAGCCCATTTCTGGTTGGGTGAACTGTCTACAGAATCCATCAGTTTCCAGTATCCAACCCTGGTAGAAATTTTTGCCCCTGAGTGTATAATACAGGGAATTGCAGATCATAGTCATACAGATATCATTTGAAGTATTGGAACCCAAATGATGCTCGAAGCTGTGTTATTTGGCCTTCAGCTTTCCAGACGGGCACTCCACCATTCTGCAGCTACTGAAAGCATGACTGGCTGTTCTTTTGACAGCCCTGTGCTTTTTGCTGTAAGTCATACCAGGAGAAAAGTAGATGCTCACACTGATGATCATTTCACTTCCATCCCGCCCAGCAATACTCTTCACAGCACCCTGCTGTCGTCAAGAATAATGTTCATGAGCCAACCCAAGGGAAAACTTTAGCCCAGCAGAAGAAGAAAGTCATATCCATTGCAGTTAACACATCTGCAAACACATGTTTGGAGAAAGGCCTGGGGAATATGGATGCAATCTGCTCATTTAGGTACCTAATCTAAGCTTAAATTCCAGGCACTTGCTGAAATAGCTCTAAAATGAGAGCTTTAGTTCCCTATGGAGAGAGATAAGGGCTTTTGAAGGTTTCCAAAAAGAGATCTTACCAGCATAAGTTTTAGATGGGATCTCACTCTAAATAGTCCTTCAAAACTCAGATTAAGACTAATGCCCAGAATTCCCATGGCAAAGGTTTAAGAAGTCAAAAATGTGGTGTTAAGTAAGGTAGAGAGCTAAGAACATCAAAATTTCCAGGTGACCACTAGAACTACCTAAAAAAATACTAAAATCTGCCCTAAGTTGTAGAGAAGTGTGGCCTCAGACATCCTATCCAGCCAATGAGAAACATGACAGCAGAAGACATTGCAGTCCAGGAGCAACATGACTTTAATTCTGTTTTCACACATCCTTGCTAGGCATGGAGTTAAATGTCTGGATTCTGAAGAAAGGAAATCTGGTAGAGATCTTGCAATGATTTCTTCACTCTCCGTTTTGGGAGTGATGACCTGAGTCACCAGTAACTATTTTTTAGTATGCCTGAGGTTTTACACCCTTGAAAATGCACAGTAGACACCAGTACTTGAAAGAACAGTCCTTTGGCAAGACAGGAAAAATTTTAGTTATGGGCATTTCTTTCTTTTTTTTCCTCTTAACATGGTCTTGAATGTAAGTTTAAATCATTTTATTGTTAACTGTGAATAAACATGGATAATCTGAGAAGCCACGACAAGTTTATTCGGATGCATAACTGTACAATCCAAATTCAGGAATTAATTTTGTCAGTGTTTCAAATCTTCTGAAATGTTTTGCAGTAAATTTATTCTACCACTTCTAATAAGGCTTTTTTTCTGCACTATCATTACATTTCTTCAAAGCATTTCCAATAAGAACACTCCAAATTATGTCCCCTCAGCTAGTTCATCTGTTCAGTCAATAAGCAACATTTTATTGCTTTTATGAATTAAGCCCACTTTACAACCAATCATTTTGCAAACATCTGTAGCCGAATCAGTCTAGGGAGCTTTTGAAAAATCAATCAGTAGGGAACAGCTTTCACTTTTTTTTTTTTAAATTTTAATAAAGTATTTACACATGTTTGCTCCACATGAAATAGGAAAAACACTAAGCTTGGTTGTCATATTTGAACATTACAGTGAAGCTCACCTCGCATGTATAAGTTTTTCTTATTTAAAAAGAAGAGATATGATGATGGCATTAGAATGATAAACTACTGATAATTTGTGTCCTAGCTATAAGCAACTAAGCCACAGGTATTATAGCAGCTCAGCCTAGTAACAAATCATAATGTAATTTCTAAGGTGTGTAGCAAGGCCACAGTATTTCAATTGTCTTTCTTCTACTACCTTTTGTTGATTAGGAAGCTAGAAAGAAAGAAAGGAAAAGGTTTTGAAATAACAAAGGACTTGATGTTAGAGAATATTGAGACTTTTCTATCTATTTTTTAATTTGAAAAACGCTAACTCACAAAGTTCAAACTTTTCCAAAGGATATGAGAGCTAGTTTTGACAAGAATAAAATTACTGTTTAAAATGAGAAAGAATCCTGCCCTACATTAACCCAAAGATTAGGATATTCACGTTGGATTCTTCGAAAAAAAAAGCACTTTCATTCAACCTAAGAACATGACCCCATCTCTTACTTCCTAGATGCCAGCTAAAACACTGGAATATTCCCAGGTGAAATGGAGGCTTTTTCACTTTGAAAGGGCTCAGTTTCATCAGATTATAGAATGGGAAAATTGTCTAGATTTTGGAAACTCTTTTGATACGGGAAAATACTTTTTCTTGCCCACCTATCCTTAGAATCAAGAGACTTAGTTCTAACTTCTAGTTAGATGATTCCTGAGCCAAGTTGATTTCAGTATGTCATTCTGTAAAACAGAGATAATTTCCTTCATTCTACATCTTCTTATTTCTCGAACTGAGCTGGAAATAGTTTGGGCTGGTTAGCTGTATTTTTTTACAATGCAGTACAAATTAATAACAGTAAGTTGCGCCCATCTGGTGTTTCCTCTGGTTGACATGGGAGTGAAGAGGGACATATTTCTGTCTGAATAACCTTGGAAGAAAAGCATATCAATTATGAAGAACCAGAGCAAACTGTGAAAAACTGAAGCAAAGCCCTGGAGTGGTGACTTTTAAAAAGTTTACCAGTTTTAGCAAAGTTAATTATATTCACCTAAGGTAATTATCTCAATGGCCAAGATACTTCCTGATATCAGTTATTGCTCAGTTAGTGAATCCAATAATGAGGATTGTAATGAGGTTGAAGGTATTGGGAACCAGGTTCTTAGTTGTCTAAAACAACTGACGAATTCTTGCGTTTTTACTATCCATATACATCTTCCTTGAAAATGTGAAGGTGAATCCTTTGATGTAACTGGTTTATGAATTGAGAAAATTTGCATGGAAAATACTTAAGTTTACATTTTTAAGCTTAGCAAAGGGCAGGTCAAATGTTTCATCTTGTTGTGAATGTTGCTTCTTATATCATGTTAGGAGAATTCAGTTGGAAACTTATATCCCCTTCATACCTTGTAGACATACCTTGTAGAGATACTCACACACATGTGAAATAAACCAGAATGTTAATTCTTCTGCTGGGTATTTTTGGCTGCCTTCACTCAGGAGAAGGTGGGAAAGCTGCCACTGCAAGTAACTGGTGGGTTTCTGGTTCCTAGCAGTGTAACTGTTTGATGCAGAACTGCTCTAGCCCAGTCCTTGAAACCACTTCTAGTCCTTTGGGGAAAAAAAGCTTGTGGGAGCAACAAAGATCCTCTCCTGAAATTCAAGCCCTGCTTGGCACCAGCCAGCCTGTGCAGGGATGGTCTGAAGTCACACTGTCCCAGACAAACTGCCAGGAATTGTGTTCTGGAGCCATCGGGAAGGAGTGACCATGCAGGCTGCATCCACTGGTGGGGGAAATGCCCCTGTTCTGTGGGACACAGCCGTAGCATTCACCTCTCATCTTTCCTCACCATCTCAGGACTCTGCCACATGGGAACACCACCTGCGGGACTTGACCAGAGCTCCTTGCCTCCTGCCCTTCATATGCACTGGCTTCTTCGTTCCACATCGCAGGAAGGTCTAGTAAAATGAAACAGCTTGACTCCATTCAGTCTTGTTTTCATTTTACTAGTGTCTTCCTTACTGTGCTTGGCTGCTTTTGCTAGGTGCTTTTGCTTTTATTCTCGTAACTTATTCTTTTGCTCTGTGATCCATGGGAATAACCTTGCTGTGCAATTAACATAGGTACTCAATCTGTTTGAATGCATTTGGCATGTTAACTATTTTAAAAAAGGTTCTTACAGGTGCTTAATATACATTGCTGGCATTTTATTTGGGAAGGTCATTTGAATATTTTCTCAGAACTGCTGAATTGTTTATTGATGTCATAATTAATTGTGTTACTTCTGATGTTTTCTTTCCTGGGCACTGTTTCATGTTATTTAAAAAAAAAACAACCAACGAACAAAAAACCAAACACAAAACCCCCAAATTAAAATATGATAAAACAAATGAGTTGATTTATTTCATGCTTGGTTTTTTCTTCCTCAGCTTCCCCCCCGCCCCGATTCATTCCTAAAAAAAGGAAGGAAATTGAATAAAAGAAGTAACTAATATGTTTTTCTCTCAAAAGGAAGTTTTAGACTATTGTTTGGTGTTTATCTAGAGCTGGAGATTATGTGTTTGCAACTGGTATATTGACAGCTTCTATAAGCTTCACCTGGGAGCTCCAGGACAAAAGATATGAGCTTTTCAAAACAAGATGCTTAGGGCGAAATTCAGTAAACCTACTGTATTTACATAGCATGGGTGCTGGAGGCCCTACAAGCTTCAGTGCCCACGCTCAGGTGAGTCAGGGTACTTAGCTGAGAAAGCACATACAGTCTCTCACAGACAGAGCAAGTACCAGTGATGAATGATTTGGGGAGAATGGTTACAAAAATTATAGCATTTCTGCCAGTACCTTTGAAGGTTTCTATCCCTAAATAGGGTAAACACAAACAGTTGATTTAGTATTCACCACAACTGAAGGAATAGAAAACCTCAGTGAGGAGGCTGTAGGCAGCAAAGAAAGAAACCTCCTGAAGCGGATCAGCTGTTGATATAATAGAAGTATTTTATGTTGGCAGAAGATCTGTCTAGGAGGCTCCTGTTCAGCTTTCTCCCATCCTTTCCCTGAATTCTCATCCTACTTCCTTCTCTTCCTTTTTCCTTTTCCAGCTCTTCACCAACTCCCAGCTGTGCTGAATCACGTGGAGGTCTGTGTCTTCACAGAAGTAGTAAAGAACTCCAGCAGAGACAAAATCAAACATCCAAAGTGAGAAATACCCTGATGTGTTCCCCTGAAGTAGTTCTGCAGTGTGAGATCCCTGCAAATAAGAGAGAACAATTCATAGGGCAAGTGTCCCTGTAGCCTTGTGACCAGGAGCTTTGTCATGTTATTTTTGTTCTTTGCCTAGCAACCGTGTAACCCTAGCGCAAAATGCATTTACGCCCCTGGGAGCTTAAGTCTACCCCAGGAGATGTATGTGAAAGCGAACATCATGAGCATTTAAAGGTGGTGCCTCCTGATACAGCCTGATGCTTCTTTAAAGGCTGTCTCATAAACTAAGGGGCAATATAGCCACCTTGAATCAAGGTCACCTGAGTAATCACATACACTCGACTGCTGTCGCCTGGCACTGCCTTCCAGGGGAGCTTTCCTACAGATATGGTATTTAGAGCTTTGCCACAGGGACTCTTTGCTCTCTGATTAGGTCTGATCTCCGTACCTAGTTTAAGTGTGCTGAACTATCTGGGATGATTCCTGCACTTAGTTCAGTGTTAATAGTTGGGACATTGCTACCATAACTTACTAGCTGCTAGATCGGGTAGTTTACAGGGACAACAACACCCAAGACAAGAGCCACTGCAAACTTCTAAATTTGTTTTATGTTGCCTTGCAGATCAGCCTGCAGAAGTGCAGACAGGCTCGTGCTCATAGATTCCCTGTGCCGCCTTTTCTTGGCAGGTTTTGGTCTTTGCTGATCCAGGTTTAGGTAATACCTAATGAGCAAGGTTCAGCCTTTTTTCAGCCGCATCTTCTTCTCTCATAGCAATTCATTTTGCCCTCCCAGTTGTGTTTTAATAGCCTCTAAAACCTATACATCTAGCACAGTCAGCAAAAACAGCATTGGGATTCAGAATCTCACAGACAAACTGTCAAAAAATGAAACCAACTGTTCATTAACATTTTTAACAGCAAAGAAAAGATCTGGGGATCTATACAGTTGGTTTTCCCATTAAACTGATAGCATAAGAAGTATAACTATCATTATGCATTTCTACTCTTAACTTTGGCCAGTAAGGTACAAAAATGCATTTTTTTATAACTAATAATCATTATGAGGTGCTAATCGCCAGATTTGAAAACACTTCCAACCTACATAATTTCTTGCTTACAATATTAACCAGAAAAGCAAAGAGAATTGTTTGTGACACCCCCTGGACAAAGACCAGAATGTAGATTTGCATTAATGCTCCAGTAAACAAATGATCGTCAAGCAAAGATTAAAACGCAGAGGTGGTTTCCATTCTTCCTCTGTATTCCCCCCGCTTCCAGTTTTGCTTCTCCTGTCATTACAAGTATCTCAGCTGCATTTTCAAATGTTTGATTATCATGTAAGCATACTCTATAAAATGGTACATAACAGCATCATAACCCATATGTTCCCTACTATGACAGAACAAAAGCATTTCTTGTGTTTACTTGTAGAAACTAAATAGGAACCGTTCATTCAAATCTTCAACTTCCCCAAAATGAAACACAGAAAGTAGGTGTAAGCTACAATGTTCTATGCAATCCAATGCAAATGTATGCAAATTTCTTCATATTAGAATCATTGTCTAGTTGTCATCCTCACATGGGGCACATCAAAGCCATATGACCTGATTTTGCACCTGCTGTTTAATTAAATTTACAAGGCAGACACTCTCTCTACTCCCGGTGATATACAAATCCATTTTTACTACCGCAGCTTCTAATTTACAAGGTAGTCGACTGCTGTGTTTCATCGTCAATAGCTGCCCAACTGCTCTTTGTTAAAGTGAAGATTAAAAACTGAAAACTGGCCACCATTTGGGTGTATGAATTAAAAGAAATATTAAATGTGATTTCCCTCTTCACCTTTTTAAAAAAATGGGGCAAAAGGGAAACTACAGTAGGAACACTTCATACTAATTATAACAGTCTTGATTTTTTCATTCCCCTGCTGTGAAGAGGCCGAGACACAGCACTTTTGTCAAGTTATCAATAGTTTTTTCTGTTTTGCAGGAGCCATATGTTGAAATGTAGCAATGCACCAGTGCTAGTAGCAATGATATTAACAAAGCTGTCTCTTTTCCTGGATGATCATACAAAGTTTTCAGTATTTATGCTATTGAATTCACATCTTGCTTGGAAATTATTTTGCTGATTTTAATTTGATTTTTTTCCCCCAAAACCAAAACCTGTTACTTTTTACTCCTTCCAGTGTGCAGCCAGTAAGGCTGCAATAAGTCAGTAAGTCAGAATGCTCAGTACTAGGAAATTGTTCTCCCTCCTTTAGACCAACTCATCAGCTGGTGCTCTACTATAGCTAACTTCATTATTGCCAAAGTATTATTAGTCATATTACATAGGTGCATGCATATTACACAGGAGTGCCCAAATTATAAGTTAAAAAACCCCACTAATTAATCTTTATTTCACATATGGAATCATAGAATCATAGCGTGGTATGGGTTAGAAGGGATCTTTAAAGATCATCAAGTTCCAACCCCCCTGTCGTGGACAGGGACATCTTTCACTAGACCAGGTTGCTCAAAGCCCCATCCAGCCTGGCCTTGAACACTTCCAATGATAGGGCATCCACAGCTTCTCTGGGCAACATGTTTCAGTGTCTCAACACCCTCATGGTAAAAAATTTCTTCTTTTATATCCATCTAAATCTACCTTCTTTTATTTTAAAACTGTTGCCCCCTGTCCTGTCACTGCAGGCCTCGTAAGTCCCCTTTAAGTATTGAAAGGCCGCAGTAAGGTCTCCCCGGAGCATTCTCTTCTTCTGGTTAAGAAAGCACGCTTGAGTTTAATTATTAAAAATTATTAAAATTATATTTAGCTAAGAGTGATTTCTAGCAACACATCAGAGAACAGGGGAAAACAATCACCCTGTGCTCATTTCCTTTTATAGATGGAATGAGGGAACGTGGTAATAATAATACCATATTCACAAGCAATGAAGCATTTTCAGTGAGCTACTTTTAACTAAAATAGTGAAATTAGCTCATTCTCACCTTGTTTATACTTAATTTAATGCCATATTCTGTAGTTAGCTTCGAGCATAGATGGGAGATGTGAGAGAACAGGAGAACAGACTTTCAAGTGAGAAGCAGTGTTTATTATAAACTGTAAGAGCAAAGAGACATTTTGGGGGCTGCCTATGGGTGGCAGCACACGTTCACTCAATGACAACCACATTTGCTAGAAAAGTTAGAGCTAGTTCATACAAATAAATTAAAGGTGAATTTTTTTTCCCCCATGAATTTTTTTCATGGACTACATGGGGCAAATCACTGAGATTCAGCAGTGCTTTCTGATGATGCAAAAGCTAAGCATTGGTGAGCTGAGAGGACAAACACTATGAAAATGGTGCCTAACACCCTGCCCATCTCAAAGCCTGCTGCCACAGTTATAATGTGGAGCAACTCAGCCCAAATTCCTGAACTGCTTCCCACAGGCTTGTTTGCTGCGACTACTGTGCCTCACTGTAAATGACAGCAGCTAGTCCCAGAGTTATCAGAAGCAATTCGGGTGATCTGAGGTCATCACTGAACTGGTGCTTTGCCCCACACTTGCTGGCAGGCATGGGGCCATCAAGAAACGCAGCATGGTAGTGCAGGTGGCTGAACCTCGAGCTGCTGCGAAGCAGATGGGATTTGGCTGTGGTTCCTCTGGAGGCTCCCCAAGAAGGACTGATTCTCAGAAGGTAACTGTCTCAGCCCTCAGTCCTGTATTTCTGAGGAGTGCCTCATGCTTTTACATCAGCTCTGGCCCCCATATAATTTTCTTCCCGAATTATTCCATATATACAATTTCTGAAGTTACTTGCCCTAGTTTTCCTTAGCCTCCACTGGTTCTACACCATTGCTTTGAGTCCCTTTGGAAAAGTTAATTCAGATCAAATGTCACTAACACTGCTGGGTTTTTCCAGGATATTGGGGTACAAGATGTGTATTTCCAGCACAGCTTTTCCTCATTTCCCCCCGAGGGTACCTCTGTGACTGTGGGAGCTGCTCTTTGTGGGAAGGGAGTCACTTCAGGTGTGGCACAGAAGGAGCTGCCACAAATTCAATGCTGAAAGCATTCAGCAAGGCAAGCTTTTCAAATAATCCCAAGAGGACAGGAAAAAAACCCCAAACAAAACCAAAACAGAAATTAAAAGACCACATTTGACTCGTATTTAGGCAAGTTTGGACACAACTAAAAGACCCAGAGGGAGCTGACAGCAGAATTTTGCCCAGTGTTCTCACACTATGTAAATGCAATGGACAAAACCACCATGAACATATGCAATGGTCCTTTGTCTACCTTGGATATTTTATAATATACATTTTACACAAAGAGCAATGATTAAGACTTAACTCTTAAATAAAAAATGACCCAGTTTCAGCATAGCCCACTTTAGGTTGCCATAATACCTTAATTTTCCTGTTGATTCATATTTTAATGAGGAAACTATTATTGCAGTATCTTCATTGTTTAATTAAAATTATAATTAGATATTAAAATGCTAAAGCGCAAAAGTAAGTTCTTGCTGAAGGGTATCCTCAGGAAAACAAAGGCTTATAAGGGTTGTTATGGCTTTGAGAAATTAGATGTGGTCACCAAATTGCATCTGATTTTTTTCAATAATAATTACCTCACTAAGAACATACTGGGCTCCATAAAGAATTACTGGATTCTATTTGGTAGCCTCTATAATGAAAAAGGTCATTCTTGATGATCAGTGTCGAACTTTAGGCCTTAAACTCTATAAATCAAGCAAATCAATGCTAAAAAGCAATTACACTTAGCATTTGCATAGTGTTAAAAAATACAGACCACAGAACTAATAAACCTTCAGGGTCCCCATTCTAATTCATTTTCTGCTCCACTACAGCATTAACAGCATTCAATATTTCATCATTATATATTAGCTAATATTTTAGAGGCAAATAGAGGCTAAGGTATGAAGATATAATAGTCTCCTCCAGGAAGAATATACAATAAATAAGAAACTATAGATACAAAAACGTATACGTAAGTGGAATTATTGATACAGATAAGAAAATGTTCTGTTATATTTGGGAACCAGCAAGCAGGACAACAGAAAGAATGACGTGCGGAAGATTTGGTCCAGAGGAGGAAGGACTAGATCCTAGCAAGGGAGCTGTGAAAACAGGGTGTAAGGAAGGTGAGCAGGAGAGGAGGGATGCAGATTTGAGAGCGAGTTGTATCGTGGCTTGCAGGTAGCCAAGCTCCATAGCAAGCGTCGTGCTTGTAATGGAGTATTCACTGCTGGGGGTAAGAGCATGAACCACAACTCTTATCATGCTCCCGGAGCCTTTGCTGTGTCCTGTGATCAGCCAAACCAGCAGCTTGGTGGCAGGAGGCAGAGGAGAAGGCATACATGGGCCCTGCAGGGGAGATGTAGCCAAAGTGTGCACATACATGGTGCCATGATTTGGTGGGATGCCTGTTCCATGTCGGCAGCCACATCATGAACAGCTGGGTAAGAAGGCCCACCAGGCAGAGGGCAGAGAGAGTCTGTGAAGGGAGCAGTGAGCAGAATGGAGACTGGAGGTGAGAATTGGTTTGCTGCGCTGGAGGGGAGATACATAGTTCTGAGGAGTCCCAGGACAGGATGCAGCTGCCCAGAAGGAAGCATTTATTTCACTTTAGGTTCTGTGGGATACCTGGTCCAGCCTCCAGCTTGTGCTCCAAAGGTTACCTGTGTCATCTGTGTCATCTGTGTCATCCTGTGTCATCTGTGCAGATGTCTCTGAAACCCTGGTAGGCTTCAAGTGACACTAGGTGCCTATATTTATCTGACAGATGTACTCCTCTTGTGGTGTTGACTAAGTGCTCAACTCAGCTGCCTGATCCTCATTCTTTCTGAGGTGCATGAGGGTATCTGCGGGGTTAGGGGACCCTGAGCCTCCGGGAGACTTGTGTTCTTCTGGAGTAGCAGCTACAGGACAGGCAGGATACTCTGGCGCTTCTTGGGTGAAACATGAGATACCAGCTTGTGTGCACCTGAACTGAGTCCTAAATATCCATAGGCAATAATGGGAGATACTGATATGTAGACATGTACATTTGGATACATTAGTCTTGAACTCAATCTCAAGGTAAGAACCTAGTGAAATGGATGGGGTCCACTTGCCTAAACGTAGACATACAGTGTCATCTGAGAGGCCTTAACATATCTCGACCTCCAACTGCTCCAGAGGGTAATGATGTCCTACCGGTCCAGTGCCATATTGCCAGGTCTCAGGGCACCTAGAATGGCACTAGACTTTCATTCTCATGTGGCTCCGTCTCACACAAACACATGCATAAGTTTTCAAGCAACCCAAGAAACAGACCGGGAAGAAATCAAACTTCTGGAGCAGGATGCAAAACCAGACACAGCACGGACACAGAGAAAGCAATTGTGACTGGAGACCTGCTACTGACTAGTACACGGTCCCATTCAGAAAACACGAAAACCAAAGCTAATGACTCCTGCAAAAGCAGAGGATTGGATTCAATCACCCACAAAAAATCCTTCCGCCCCATGGTCCTAGAATAGGAAATAGGGACCAATTTGTTTGGTTACTACCAAAGAGAAGAAAGACTGGAAATTTTCTGTCACATGTAGATTCTGGTAAGGCAAGTCACAGGCTCTTTGCTACACTCGCACCAGTGAGGGAACATGGCTTAGAGGTGAGATTTCCTGCCCATATTCAATTCACTACGCAGCTCCGTATTGTAGTGCAAAGCCTCAACTTTGCCCATTATTAGCGATGGAAGCATTTTTATGAATTTACATTCTTTAAAGTTTACCGTTTTATTCCAGGTGATTTCTGACTATTGTAATTGGCTGTCTTCTAAAAATTAGAACAATAGGTATTCTTCTATGCAAAGAATGAAAAATGATAAAGAAAGAAAACTTAGAAGCAGAAGCAGTATATGGGCCCTTTGGCATTTTTCTTTTGTGTATGATATGCAAATTTAGAAATGACAGAGTCAGAAAGGCAGACTTCTTTAATGTCCTTCCCAAAAGCTGATTTCATTCAGGGTCTTGTACGTTATCAATGTTGTGACTGCTAGTGTGTATGCTTATTGTGTAATGAAATGTCTTATCCATGCAGCTCCACAAATGTAAACGTCCAGTAAATTGAGTCCAGTATTTTTCCAGCTTTGCATCAGCAGGGGGGATGTTGCACATATTTGAATTTAAACTGGGTGACAGGACAAGAGATAAGCTTTACTACGCGGCAAACATCAGCAACAGGATTGACATAAAAGACAAATTTTAATCACAAAAATATACCAACAATGTCACATAAAGACATCACTACAGTTCATATGTGGGTGTACTGAATAGTGAATATGTGTTGAATTTGTCACATTGTTTCAGGGGAAAAACAAACAAACAAAAAGGTTAGAACTTTTATACTGATCCTTTCAAAACAATTGGCTGATTTTTCTCTCTCTCATTTTTCAGATGTACTTACATGGCATTTTAAAATATAGTGTCTGTTCCTTACAAATACTTCCTTTTGTCCCTCTGAAATATGAAAAACACTTCATTTCAGATAGAACAAGCTGTTTCATTTGAAGGAAGAGAACATTGGAAGGAAGAAGCTTGTATTAGCATGGAGAACAAATATTGATGTTATAACCTGGACCAACACATTTGCATTGTGTTTTAGTTTGATTACCCACATTGTCTTCTCGTTAGCACTAGCAGCATCTGAATAGCTGAACTGCAATCTCTTCATCTATTGGTCATGAAAATCACTGTGACTGGGGTGAGCTGCAATCAGCACACAAGCAGTCACAGTGTGACCGGGGACGGCGGGAGAAAGGGGATATCCACATTGCTTCCTTGCAGTACTTCAGGTTAAAAGCCTGCGGGTGGACAGCTGAGGCCACTGCTGATGGTGACTTTGTCCTGACTGCTGCACATGGGGTCACGTTCGCCCTTGCAGGAAAGATTACTCCTACCTTGAGAGCGGCTCAGCATGTGAGAGAGGACGGGCTTCCTGGTAAGGAGGTAAGCGAGGAGAAGGGTAGAACAGAGCAGACTTGCATCCAGGGGAGAGGCTGAAACAAGAACAGGGAGCAAAGACACAGCTGAACCACAGCAAACTTTGTCCAAAGGGACCACTGACACACCACCCAGGAAGTGGCTGGACTAAGTGCCTGAGAAGAATCTGCAAGGCAGGGAGTTCTTTACAGACTTCATTCTAGCTCATACAGAGCATTTTCAAAAAATCTCATTTATTTTCTAATAACGGCTTCACTTTTGAAAAGTAACCCACTTTTATTTGTTTTGGTGTGCTCCTTATAAAGCTAAGGAAGAGGTATTAACCTCTTAAAGCTCTGGTCAGCTTTGTGGTGCCTCACTACAGTCAGGAGGGTCCTGACCTTTCACTGCATTTTTGGATGGTCAGAGGGGAGGCTGGGACCCAAAGTTTTGTCAGTCATAATTAATTCTGAGTGAGGCTGCAAATGACTTTTTTTTTTTGTTTTAAACCTGGAACTATTTCAACATTTTTTAGGGTTCTCTCCATTTAAAAATAGCAAGTTAGAGCAGAATGGCTCACCCCTGTTGAAACTTGTTTTTTATTTATTCAGCATTGGAAAATGGTGCAGCCACATGTGGAACACAATGGTTGTTGAGGTGAGTTTCTTGAAGTACAAATCATCAGCAGGTGGAAAAAGACTGCCCTCTGACAAGCATGCATGGGAGCTGAAAAGAAGCTAGAGAAGCTCATGAGGCTTCAGTCAAGACAAGAAACATTACCGAAGGCTCAAGGTAACATTAAGAGGAGCAGAAACAGGCTCACCTTTACATTGCCGCTCAACTTGGTAATAAGAGAAAGGGTGCTTTCTTGAAAGCATCAATATAGGTAACCCTCCATCCCCCACCCCAAAATATCTAAAAAGGAAAATAAATTCTTTGAGGATGAGATTGTTACCTAACCAGTTATTTCCAGCAGGATGCATGCATGGTACTTTGTGAGGAAGGTAACAAAGCTTGGAAAACGCCTAAGACATCAGGTCTGAATCCTCCAGCTCTTTCTTACACAAACCAAATTACCTAATAAAAATAGTTTATTTGCTCTTAAAATTTAATGGACTTTAGGTTTCACACTGCCATTTTTTTGGCTTTTATTAATGAAGTCAAAACAACTTGTGCTTTATCTTCCAGTCGAACAACTTCAAAATTCAGTTGTAACAAATGTCCAAAAATTCCCTCTGCCAAAGAACCTGAATATAATCAAAGCTGTGATGGAATACAGACTTTTTATATAGTGTGCAGTATGTTGTGACTCCAACTAGGTTAGAAATTTTCTCATGGCAATTCGAAACATCCCTGCATAGGTCTATCTGGGAAAATATATGTGAAAATGACAAAACAAAGTTATTTTAATATTATATTAAGGTTTACCTCATGCTGAGGGTTTTCACAGTGGTTTACAAGCTGCCTATCCCAAATGTAAAATGAAGTTTCCAGTCTGCCTCAGTTCAACCTCTTAATTTTTCTCACAGTTGAATATATGTGCTCTTTTATGCAAATAGATGTCTATCTTGACTATTTTGTACATTTGCCCTTGCAAATGGGCATATTTGAGTTTCAATATGGTAATTTCTTTCTAAAGAAAATATGGTGTAGGCAGATAATGGAACTGAATAATGTGCCTTTTCCATTTCTAACTTCTAGGATTCCATACATGTGCAAATTAGAGACCACTTGAGGAGAAACATTTGCAATATTTTAATTAATTTGATGGGTTAAAACACAAGAATCATGGGGCATGTCTAGAAAAGTTAAATGCTCTCTCCAGCAGTGCAAGTTTCTAACAGATTATTATCCCCACTGGTCCCATAAATAAATAAATAATAATAATTCATATTGTTTCTTGGGCTCAAAATGTACTTGGCATCATACAATGCACGTAAATAAAGACAGTCCCTTCCACACAGAATAATTATCCTCCAATTACATATTCTGAATCCAGTCTCTGTGGTGCTGTGCTTGCCTGAAGGAGCTAAAAGCCCTTTTGATATAGCCACCAGTTTCTTTCTTTTCTCCGCTTTCCCCTGTTTGCCTGGTCTTTTCCACTGTTAAGCCCTGCCCTGGTGAAGCTTTCAGCTGCTTCTACTACAACTGCATCAGTGTTTTCCTCTGTACCAGTCTCTACGTACCAGCTATCATTCTAGAGCTGGTCTACAAAGCCACTGCCTCTCTTCAGTTAAATTGTGAACCTCTGGTGGATGGTCTACAGCTCGTTTATGAGGCTCTACTAAACGGAAGAGTTGTTAAATAAATAAATAAAATGAAACAAATGTGATTTTGGTATCATAGAAGTAAAGGCAGTCCTCCTGGATGAGCACATGGTTTTTGGAGTCACCATTAAAGCCAAAGACTTTTGACTTCCATGATATGAAACACAAATGCCACAGAAATGAGATGTGAGTTATTAGCGGAATTTGTTTCAAATACTGTTAGCAAATACTGCTCTAGCAAAGGACATGGAACATAACAGGTAGCGTGGGGTTCTCTTCCTTGAGCCAGGAAGGGATAAAAGGCTCAAACACCTCACACACACTGCAGGCGAGATGAAAGGGATAAACTAAAGTTTTATGCTAGAGTATTTCTATTCCATCTGAAATCTGGTTTTAAGCTGCTCTGAAGTAACAAAAATGAAACAAGTCTTTTTCTATACAAATTGCCAGAACATATTTAATCTAAATCCTCATATGTAATTGTCATTCTCTGTTTCACAGTCCTGCATTTGCTTCTTGTGAATTCACTGTACAGCCCCATGGCTGATTCACCTATTCAGCTGCAGTCAAGTAGCATGTCATGACATTGTACAGTTGCTCTACTAAAAGAAAAAGAGTCTCTTAGCAAGGAAACCTAGTAAGATTTGTCCCAAAGACACACAGAGTTTCTTAACTTCCAAGCAAGTAACAGAGTGTCCAGGACCCTAACAGCCCAAGGGCACTCTCTTCTGCCCTTCACCAGGCAGTCTCTAAAAACTGCTAATCTATACAGAGTAAATTGAGTAGGCTTCCTTAAACAACTTAAAAATAAGGGAAAGTAAAAGCATAGCTCCAATTAACAAACTTGGAATTAAATTACAATTAACTGAAATTAACTTCAAGGGGTTACAAGTTCAGATGTTATTTTATTGCAGATCATACACAGCATATTTACAGTTTCACCTCAATATGAAGTAAATCTGTTCTATTATAGTGATTCCATGTGGTAAAAGCAATAAACATGATTACTAGCTAGTTCTGGGACTAAAATTCTCATTTTAGGCTGCTGCAGGTAAGTTCCTTCTCTTTCTTGTATATCAGCTAGCAGGAACGTAAGGTGAATAAACATATATGTACAGGGGTTCCACACTGCAATTCCACATACAGCACACACACATAAAATCCTGTGTGAAATAAGAAGGTTTAAGTTCAGATTCTCAAAAATAAAAGATATCAAAATTCAAGTTTCCTGCATAAAGTAATTTAGACATCTTGTTGAATCATTATGATGGTCTTCAGTTACAAACCACTTGTTTAACTTGATGAACCCTACACGTTTTCTTTTCTCCCTAACAGACATCCATTCCACATCACTTCATTCCAGTAGTGCAGTTGGAAACTTAAAAAGGGAAAAATTCACTGACAAGTTATGAGATATGTGAAAACATAATTTTACCAATATTAGAAGTGGATAAATTCAGTTTCTTTGTGGGTGCCTCCCAGGCAGACCTGTGTCTCCTCACTTCTCTTCCTGCCCTATCTGCTTGTGGTTTCTTTTGGTCCATCTGGGGATTAATTGCTCCTGTTGCAGCAAAACAGCATCACTTGGAGCTGGGAACAATCTAACCATCAGCTTGTGTTTTGCTGTGAGTACATCAGCTTACCGAGTGTTGTGGTTTAGCCCCAGCCAGCAATGAAGCACCGCACAGCCGCTCTCTCACTCCCCCCACAGCAGGATAAGGGAGAGAATCGGAAGAGTAGAAGTGAGAAAACTCGTGAGATGAGATAGACAGTTTAATAAGTAAAGCAAAAGCCGCACATGCAAGCAAAGCAAAACAAGGAATTCATTCACTACTTCCCATCGGCAGGCAGATGTTCAGCCATCTCCAGGAAAGCAGGGCTCCATCACGCGTAACGGTTACTTGGGAAGACAAACAGCATTACTCCAAATGTCCCCCTCTTCCTTCTTCTTCTCCCAGCTTTATATGCTGAGCATGGCATCATATGGTATGGAATATCCCTTTGGTCAGTTGGGGTCAGCTGTCCCAGCTGTGTCCCCTCCCTGCTTCTTGTGCACCACCAACCTACCCACTGTCAAGGGGGTTTGAGAATCAGAAAAGGCCTTGACTCTGTGTAAGCGCTGCTCAGCAATAACGAAAACATCCCCGAATTATCAACACTGTTTTCAGCACAAAATCAAAACATAGCCCCATACCAGCTTCTACGAAGAAAATTAACTCTACCCCAGCCAAAACCAGCACACCGAGCAAGATAGCAAGAACAACAAAGTTTTTTCATGGAAGGTGATTATGTCTTTTTAGCTATATGAGTCTTTGTGGAGAACAAGTGTTACTTCATACTGCTTTTTTGGTGTTTCTAAGGGATCTTTACTCAACATATTTAAGATATGTAATAACCCCCAGGGGAATGGAATCAAATATAGTACTGTATGCATAAATCACAAAAAGTACTGATTAGAGAGAGAAAAAAAATGTTTGATCAGATTGAAAAATGTACTATGAAACTGCAGAGATCTGAATTTTTTAAAGGCTTATTACCATATTGCTGTGCTCAGGGAAATGGCTACACATCAGTATACATTTTAATTAAAGCATAAAGTTTTAAAACTAGATTCCATTGAGTTCTTACTCAGCATACCCAGAGGGCTCCCTTCCCTGTTCGATGAAACACGTGATTTTACTGACCTGGAAACGTATATTTTTCTAGCAATTGCAAACAGCTATCCAATAAAAGTGACCTCAAATATGAAATGCCTGTCCACATTTATGCAATGTATATAGATATTTTGTACATTTACTTTAGAGTCCCTATAATGCTACTTGATTGTTGATACGCATATTTAAAATTCAGCTGTGAAACTATGAAGATCCTAGATAAAAAAGAAAGAAGTGGTGATCAAAAGATCTCAAATGGAGGATATAGTATTAATCTTCTTTTTGTGATTGTTGCAAAACACATGGCCATCTGGAAACCTGTGTATGTGCACATGTGTACAAAGAGCATGTTTGCTTCCCTGTTTTCATGCATATATATACATAAACAAGATTGGAAGAGCACTTTTAGCGCTTTTATGAATGGGAATGCAAAAAGGTGTGTGCTTATCCTAGCTTTAAGTGCCCAGTTTATATGCTGAGCTGGAAGATAAGTCTCTCTAGTCTCCCTATACAGTCAGCAGAGAAAACAAAGTTTATCCCAAGGGAAATCCAGAGTACCCTTTTAAACAGGTTGCTCTGTATCAGCCTCAAAATGGAACCTGTTTCTCTCTTTTAGCTAGATAAGCCTATTAACTTAAGTCATCCTGCATAGGCACCTAAGCAATGTAGTGTGAATTCCTTGTATAGAACAATTAAGGGCAGTAGCTCTCTAGTAAAAACTTGAAACTTTTAGATTGCAGTTTTCTGAAATTCTTGTTGAGGCTGTTTATACCTTAATTCTACAAGTATCAAAAGACTTCTGGGTTTTCCTTGTGTCTAATCAGCTCTGGTCTTAGCAATACTTTTAACTCTGCAAAGACTTCAGGTAATGAGTACATCCAAGTTAAGCCTAATGCCTTAATCATTGCAGGATTAAGACCTACAGTAAAAGGTATGTTCTGATATGAACACAGACATTAGAGGCTGTTCATGCCAATGAACATGGAGGAGGAATTCATTAATTTGTTTTCCCATTTGAAACAAAATAGCAAAACCTCTCAACAGCATTATTGATGTTTTCCCAAAAGTTCTGAACATAAAAGTTTGTGCAAGCCTCTTTAACTCATTAATTTTCCCTTCTCTTGTCCATCAAAATTTCAGTAATTCATTCAGGCATCAAGAAGATGCTTTACACAATAATTTGTCCAATAGAAATAACAAACTGAGGGTATGGAGAGGTGCATTTGATCATCCATGAATAACTGATAGTCTGCCATGTTCTTATACAGCTTGCTTCACACAGTTTACAAATTGTTTCACAAATAAGCTTTCCTTCTAAGGGAAATAAAAAGAGCAATATTACCCAGAAGAAGTGATTTGCCGTGACCATTTTACTCAAGTACATGAAATCCAGTTTGACAAGATTTGGAAGAATCCTGTTCTACGTCCTTTGATTTTAGGTTGGTTTTTTTTTTTTTTTTTTCTCTTTGAGCTATTAAAAAAGAAAGAAAGAAAAAAAAAAGATGAAATCTGGGATTGCCTGTTTGCCTGGAATCACCCGTCGCTATCTCAGCTGGCTGAGGTGGGGTAGGCACAGATATCTCCATTGCCCTTAGCCAGTTCAGAGCTCCCTGCCTCAGGCAGGCAGCACTGTCCTCTGAGGACTTTCTCCAAGTGTATTTGACACTGGGTGGAGTGGGACTGGACCCAGTGCTTTCACCACTGAAGTTTTTAAAGCTAATTTCTCCATGATTGGTCTCAGTCCTGGCAGAGTTAGGGGAAGAAATATCTAAATTTGTGTTGAAGTCAATCAAAATAAAAATACATACTGTTAAAAAACTCTGGTATGCTAGGATACAAAGTTTGAAGACCAACATTTTTTTTTAAAGCTTAAAAATTATGTTATTATGTGATTTTCTCTCAAATATTGTACTCAGATGTCCTCCTTGGTGTCTGAAGCATGTTTGTACTGTATTCCTCACTTTCCATGTTCAAGATCATGACTTGGCCATGGCCCAAGACATGACTGGGGTGTTCACCCTTCTCTCCATTCCCCAATGGTGAGTTTTCCATGGAACAAAATGGGTCATGGGAGCTGGTGAGAAACCATGCCATGATGCAACCGGTCCCCAGCCCAAATGATGGAGGCACCAAGACTACATGGCACTCTCTGCATTGCTTCTCTCCTGCTTATATAGAAAAGCAACTCAGCTTACTTTCTACGGCTACCCATTACTATATGTGCTAAAATTAATTTAACACTGCCATATTGGTCTATAAAATTCCCTGATGTCCCCAGATGTCTCTCCTTTTTTTTTCAGATGAGTGCCTTGACCGTTTTACTATAATTTTGTACATTCGCACTCCCTCCTCTTCAGTAACTCTTGAATCCTTTGGTAATATAATGCCTCAGACTTGCCCTACACATGCAAATACATGGCCTTATGAAGCAGGAGGTAGGCATATGACCTTCACTGTCCCTCTCCAACCGTTAAGCTGGGCTATTCTGGCAGTAGCTTCATTTCAAAAGAGTGACTGCTGAATGTTCTGGAGTAGGCAGCTAAATGAGCAGTGAAAGTAGATAGTCATGAGTAACCTGGAGGCCAAAGTGTTTCTGTAACTTTTCTTTTGGATAGTTTTAGAGAATGAATACATCAGTTTCCTACAGCATTGTTCCCAAGGATGGAGAAAATGGATAAGATCTCCTAGATCAAATTGTTTAGTGTGAACAGTTTACTCAACCATGCACAATTATGTTTGGCAATATTTTGGAGAAACTTATTCTCTGCTTTTACTTTACTTGTACTTAAATCTTCATTTTCCAATCTATCATATACCAAGAAGAGGAAGAAAGGAGACTGAGAAGATATACTTTTAAAAAATGCTCTTCAAATCAGCGTATGGAACAGCAATCTTGAAAAAAATTACTTCATTCCAAAGCGATGCGAAGGAAAGAAAAAGTCCAAAACCAAGTAAAGATAGTGTACCTTCCCTCTAGCACCTTACAGACCTTGAGAAAGGACTGTGTGAACACTAATATAGTGCCTCAGTGTAATGATCTTAAGTTTCTTATTACTGAGAATTTTGTAGTGGTCTTGGCAGGCATTCTGGTGCAGGTTTGACAGAGAACATGGTGGGCACCCTGGCATCCTCGTGAGTGGGCTGAGGATAAGGTGTAACTGTGGGAAGAAACAGCAAATTTGTCAGCTTCTTTCCCTACTGCAGCCTGTACATGCTCCTGGGACCCCATCCTTTATCTTCTTCAGAATGTGGGGTGCTTACTCTGCCATCTGCACTGTTTTCTGCCTTTCTGCTTCCACAGGGAGGTTTCTCCCATCCTTCAGGCCTTCTGGAAAAAAAAAGGGGGACCAAGAAAGGAGAGGAGAAAGTTCTTTCCTTTGATACTTGCTACTTGCAGCAGGAATAAGAGAAGAGAGCCTAAAACAGATGCCCTGATTTGGGCCCCGATCCTCACTTGGTGGATGCTGACCTAACTACACTGAACTCAACCACATGCCAAACTGCATGGATTTACATCCCCATACCCAGTAACTGAATCCTGAAGCCTGGAAAGGGCTGATCTGCAGCTGAGCTGGAGGTTGTCAAAGATTGAAATGATTTATTCATTATCTATTGCTTGAATAATAGCATAGCATTTCCACAGCACCATACATATTCAAAACAGTGTCCAAACAGGAACTGTTTAATTAATCCTTACAATACCCCCTATGAAGTAGTTAAGTAAGTTAATGGGAGTTCACAGGCTCTCAGGATTGATTAAAGCAGGCAAGCAAGGAAGTGTTTTGCTCAGGCTGATGAGATGAATGGATAGATGAATGAAGTGGGAGGGAAGAATTTGGCTTTTACAGCTCTCAAGTTTACAAGACAAAGTCTTTAAAGAACTGAAACAACTATCATCAGTGTTCAAATTAAAGCTGTCCTTTAAGAGTGACTCTCATTGTATTTGGATTTTTTGATTCCTGGTGAAAGTATAAAATTTATTTTTCATCAGAGTTAGTGCTATTATGTTTTAATGACAGTCACATGGCCTTACTCCCAAAAAGAATATTTTGTTTATCACATGGACAGCGGGCTGTGAGTGATGCTATTAACTATTCTTTCCTTTCTTTTTCACAGCTTTCAGGTAAAATGGTAGCACAGTTACTATCACTCAACAGTGGTGATGGGGTTTTGAATGAGCTATGACTTTTTAATTGATGTCCATCATTAAAATGAAATAACAAAGAAAAGTAAAAATAACAATACAGAAGAAAGGGAGAGAAATTATGATGATGATATAAAATAAGCTTGAAATGTGTGAAGGACAAACAATAACCCAAAGTAAAAGAATAATTTCCCTTCTCACCCTAGATTTTCTTCAGTTACAGTCTATTAACTTAGTTTAAGAGCTTGAGAGCATAGAAAGGATCCATACGAAAGAAACAAATACTGGGGCTCCTGAAATGATCAAAATATTGGTAAAAGTAAAGTTAGGTTAAATCATAATTTGACCTATTTTTGGCTGCAGTCACCTCCTGCTCAGTAGCCAAGAATTATGTGACACTGACTCCTTCTCTCCAGCTGGACTGAGTGTTGCAGTCAGAACTATAGGAGTTGACTATTATTGATGGATGTAGGGGAAAAAAGTGAGTGGGTAAGATGCTTTTAAGAAGAAGCCTGCTGGGAAATATTGCATTAGACTTTCTTAGAGAGTTCTTCAGCATCTGAAACCCGTAATGGGAGAAAAGACAGAGGGAAACCTGCAAGATCAGGTTATTTAAACAACGACCTTTCCTGCTTCCAAACCTGACTCCACAGATTAGCGATCTGTTTAAGGAACTGCAAGATCTGGCTCCTGCTTTTCTCCTCTAGTTTCCTTTTCAAGGAGAAATGTTTTAGTGTAGAGGTTACTTAGTAACTCACAGAACCTCTACAAATAAGAATGATGGGAGGTTGTTTTTTTCTATTTGAAGAAATTGCCTGAAGCAAAGTGGTTTTTGTCTTGTTTGAAACTCATATGCACATTAAATTGCTGACACTCCATTTCATTTTTTTAATTCAATCCCTGTTATTTTCTATTTTTGTTTCTTTTTTTCTTACCTGAATCACACCATTTACAAAAGTCCATTAGCAGACATTTTTTGATAGTCTTTAGTTTCTGCTACCTTGGCAAAAAATCTCCCTCAAGTTATTTTCGCCTCCTGCAGCTTAAAAGTGGTGGTTAACATTTTCTGGAAATCTACAACACAGAAAAGAAATCCCCTCAAAATAAGGAAATGTTGATGCATTATGCAAGTATTTAAACAGGATATTGGTAGATGTGTACCTAGGTTTTGTGGGGTGAGAGCTGAAGTGTAACAGAGCCTTTCCTGTGTCTGATTCTCTGTTGTGTTGGTTATTGAGATGTCACAAGGCAAAACATGGTTGAAATGATACTACATTAGAGGATAACAAGTGAGACTTGCTTTGCACCCATGAAAACCACTACAAAAGGTGCAGGCTAACAGAGAGGTCAAATTTCTTTTCCTTCCCTGAGAGCTGAATTCTGGGCCCATGGAGGATTGGGTCATATTCTCCACCTTCTCACACAAAAGGACATGGGAAGATTTTTAATCATTAGAAGTGGTTTCACTTAGAGGAAAGAGGGGTCAAATAAGGACCTGCATCCCATTCTAACAGTGTCATGGGACAGGAAATGGGTACACTGTGGCAAACTTAGCTCCTCTCCAGTACATATTCAGCTCTGAGAAGATGTGTTACATACAATGTCCCTTAATTGCATTTTTGAATGAGAAGAATCTGATAGAAAAGGTGTCAATGTCTTGATCTGATCTAGGAACTTAAGACATCTTGGAGGACAATCCATCCTATCTCAAGTAAATTAGATTAATCTTACCTAAACCCCCACTGTTTTCTCTCCACTGATTATGACAGAAGCCTAGGCTTTTTAGCTCAGATGTAGACATCTACATAGTAAATATATAGGACTTCATTCAATAACTTTCATTCAATCAATTCATAAATTAATTGAATGTAAGTGTCTAGTGCTGCCTGAGATGCCCCAGGGTACCCAACCTGTCTGGCACATGGCTGCCACAGGACTTATGAGAAAGAGTATGTCTGCTTTACAGAAGTTTCCTTTTCTATATTTTACTTTTACTCTACTAAAATCAATCATTACTGTGCCTAGTTTAAGAAACAGAAATTAAGAGGGATACAGACCACTCAGGTGCAGCCACTATTTGCAAAAGATCAGGAGCAACACATATGGTTGTAACATAAGTATATGAGCAGTTTGCTATTACAATTTAATGGACCTGACAAATGCACTGTACTGTACAGGGCGACGGCAATTTATTTACTTACAATACCTAGATATGCAGGGGCTCAGACTGTATTGCAAATATCTATATCCTTTTTTATCGAACTAAAAAAAATAAGGCCAAGTGATATATTTGAAGCTTTCAAGTATTTTAATACTATCAGAATTCTTGAGTAAAGGTCATTGAACTTAAAGTGATTTGAAGATTGCCTTTGGCTGTTTTCTACTCAGTTCAATGAAAGGTTTGTTGCCTGAACTGAAAAGAGCTCAGTGCCACTGCCAAGCTTTAAGGGCATAATTGTAGAACTGGACAGAGTATGTTCTTTAAATGTTTCATTTCTGTTTCATTCAAATCAAAGCAAAGAAAATCCTCCTTGCAGACACACAAGTATGCATGACACTTTCACATTCTTTGAGACTCATGTCCAGTGAATGGTATTTAGTCTGAATCAAAAATAAGACTTTTCTCTGCCTGATTGGGAGCAAAACTTCTCATCCCAAATTCCTCCCAATCAGGCAAAGCAGGAATTTGAACTTCAGCCTCCCATGTTCCAGGGAATACCCAAACCCAATCTACAGTACATGGCAATGTTACTGACAAAAGCTTCCTCTTCTCCCAGTCTACTCATTAAAACCACCATTCTTCTGTTAGTCTCTTCTAGGCTTCAACAGAGGGACAAGCTTTCATGATATTTCTTTTAGTTGTAGTGCTAATAAATGAAATATGAAAATAGAAATGTTGCTCTTACTGGACATTGCATTGTGCTTTTTTCAGTAGTAGCTCAAAAGCTGCCACGTTTGTCTTTAGGCAGCAGCCACTGCACAATAGAGGGGGCACTAATACCAGTGTATACCTGCACAGAACTTTGCCAAGCTGGTTTTCAGCTTCAGAGAAATGCTCTTCAGGAATTCATAAATACAGTGACTCCTTGTGCCCAATCATGTGATAACTGCAACAGAAAACCAACAGTAAATGATCCCAGGAAGATGCATGGAAACTCGCCTGCCCTGTTATAGTGGTCTCATGCTTTTCTGGAGTATGTCTCATGCTCCTATGGGATTTAGTAATAATACCAATGTTTCAGCCTGTAGCATTAAAATGCCAACAGTGCTAGAGAGAGAGAGAAAAAAGAGGGTATGCCGCAGCTTTGTCTAACTTTGTGTAGAGATCATTTGTCTGAGATGATATGTTAGAGCAATAATATATCTGACCAAAACCAAATTTCAGTATATTGCTCTGGACCACTCTAGCACACTATGATTTATAGCTTTAATGCATCTAAAGCTTTCTTCCAGTGTGAATAATGCAAATCTTAAAGCATGGAGTATTTGCAAGTGAAGCTGTTTATAATCAAAAATGAACAGATCTAATTTTAGTTATCCAAGATAAGATAAAAATAAATATGATCTCACTGAAGCATAAAGCCAAAGAGCAGCAATTTCTGTGTATGGTGAAAGTTTGTGGTCTATTCACCAAACAATACACAACCCAGTCACCATTAGAGGGAAACAAATCACCATTCTGTACTGGTGGCATAAATAGTCGGATGAGTATTGTTCTTTTTAACATTGTCACACCCTTTTAGAAACTGAGATTATGAAATGTTTTTGCTCATAATGAATATTCTGAGGCTGAACAGTTTTTCCAACTACACCCTCAGAATAATTTTAAGACAACAGTAGAAAATATAGTCTTATCCTAAAGTCCCCCCTGCTAGATCAGTATGATACACTCTTTTCAGACACATTGCAGTATGACAAACATATTTTGCAGAGCACTGTCATTTCATATTAGTATTGTCTTACTTTGCAATACATAAAGTGAAAAGGTAACTTTAGACAGTCAGAAATTTATTTCATCAGTCAAAGGCTAAGTATAGATTTTAGAAAGAAATACATCTCTTCAGTCTCTTCTTTTTCTGATAAGACTGTCTTTTGTAAACCTTATAACCAGTAAGTCTGGGTAGTTTAGAAAACTTAATGATTTATAATGGGTTATAAATGACTCAATTTCCTTTAAAATATATGGCACACCCAGGGGTAAACAACCTCTCTGGCAAACCCAAAAGTGAAATGAAAAAAGTGTTTATATTTCTAGCATCAAAGAAGACACCTTTACAGAGGCAATGACTTTATGTGGGCAATGTCTTGCCAAGTCAAGATCTCCTGACAGAATCACACCAATATATTAGCATTTGATCTACAGCTTTATTTAGTATTTACTTTGTATTATTTGATTAATAACCTAGCAGAAATAAGTTGGCTTCCAGAAGTACATTACTAGCCTTTTACTGAGATCAAGATCTTCTAAGATGTAAAATGTTTTTCTTTGAAAGAAAAAAAAGATGAAATAATCTTATTGTTTACCTCCCTCAAGGTAAATAATGATTTTCACAGCATTCAGTAGAGAGGAAGTGATGGCTGGCACTTAGAGAAGAAGCAGGAGCAATTTTTTTCTGAGTAAGGACTATAAAGTCATTTAAACATTACAGGTAATTATCATGGTATTTCCCTTACTGAGTGAAAACCATCACTGTATTTAATACGCAGGAAAGGAATGCATCCCAAATGTTATTTATAATAAATTGTTAGTTATTGATTGCCTTCAGAAAACAAAAAACCCACCAACAACAAAAAAGTCAAGACCAGAAGGAATGAGCTTGCTGAGCTCACTTACAGTAAGTTGTGTTTTCTTTTCCCTGACCAGAAATGGTGTCCATTAACACAACAGCATAAAAGTGTGCTTTAAGTATTGGCTTGTAGCCAAAACATGGCATCATTCCTGTAGCAGACTGTGTCCTTTTCTTAAAAAGTGTTTTTAAAAGTGCTATCACTTCTAAGATCATAAAAACTGAAATTAGACAAAGGCTACATTCCTCACTGTGTGACTTCAAGTGATATGCTCTGTAGTATTCTTGAATTCTGTCACAGTTAAAAATATTCAGCAAGAGAGAAATTAGTAGAAAAATATATCTGACTAATGGCAGAGAAAATCATGGGCGAAACACAGAATCACTGCATTGGGTGCCTAAAAATCAAAGGAGGGATGTTTTGCAGTTTTCTTCATCAGATTCTCATCTCCTGTTTACTAACTGAATGTGAACCTTTGTAGTCTGGACTTATTTAACTGACCCTAAGTTTTACCTTTAGATGTCTTAAGATAAGAGCACACATCACAAGAATGGGTGTAGGGGGTGAGAGCAAAAGTCGGCCTGAATTTCAGGTCTGCTTGGAGGGCTGCAAAGGGGATACCTCACAGATTGCAGGAATGGGACGAGAAGGTTTGATCCTTCTCCCGGGTATTCTTTCAGACCCCATCTATTTTCAGCTCAGGGGATTTCGTGAACCAAACAAGGTTTCTATCTTTTTTGTAACTTTGATGGATTTTTTTCCATCTTTTCTTTTGAGTGTCTGTCTTATCTTCCCTTGATCCCAGGTAAAACATTAACATTCATAAGGTCTTTTGTCAGTGATTTCCCAAGGTCTGCTACCCACTGCATGAAGAAAAAAACAACTTAAGGACATCTGTTTAAACTCACTTGATCCTTCTTACATAATAGAAATACACAAAGTATTGTTTCCTGAGGTAGATTTGCCACAGGAGTAAGTGTGGCACTAAATGATTTCTTTTGTAATGGTCATGGGTCAAACTAGCATGTACTTCCTAGCAATCTCATATTTGTATACTCTGTAAATTCTCTTTTAATCCCATTAAATATATATATATGTACATGTATATGTGTGTATGTACATATATATCCCCATTAAAACTAAAAGCAGTTGCAGAGAAACAGCAGTTACAGTATGTGTATCGTTTACAAAGCGTATTTATACTACATCCATCATTACAACATCGTAATAGGTAGCGCAAAATGAAATTTCGCAGTTTACCATTTCAGTGAAAATATGTGCAGTTCAAAAATGCTCTTTGTTTTCCCCCATCATTAAAAATTCTGAGATGGCATTTGAAAAGAAGTGTGCATAGCAGTACTATTTTTATTATAACTCTTCTTCTTCTTCCAAATTTCATTATTCTGCATTTCTCCTGATCAAGCTGAGGAAGGATAAAATGACATGAGGAAAGTAGCCCAGTGCATGTTGAAGTGCTCCTGATGCTTTTGTTTACTGCTGTAAAAGCATGAAATTGTGAACATGAGATTAAAAAAAATCATCCATTTCACTTTTCAAAATGGTCACTTTTCCATCCATTTCTGTCCCTGCTTACCTAGTGTTAACCCAAAGGAATTCAGTGAGCTGCAATGGATCACTACAGATTTATACTTGTATAAATGATAGCTATATCTGCTCCCTGGCTTCTTTGACCTTAGGAATCATGGGGGCTTATCCATGTTGTTATGTGATGATTGGTGTGCATCTGTGTCAAGTGTTAGTCACAGATGACAAAAGAACTGTTCAGCAATTTGTCAGTCGTCATATTATTTGTTCGTACCTGTTCCTCTTTCCAGCTTCATTTTGACTGCTGAGGTGAGTTAACATGGGTTTTGGATATCTTGAGCTGAGCAACCCTTTTCTTCCCTTGTGCAAACTCTTTAAAATCAGGCTAGGGTTGATTTATAGAAGATATTTTGTACCTCTTCAGCACTGATGTGTAGTTCTTTTCTTCTGTGTCATACTGGGGTAAAAACACAAGAATTTTCATGCTTTCTATATTCAGACAATCCTTCCATTGGCTTTTGCAGGTTACTCTGGCAAGCCCTGTATCTGACTTAATATACCAAGTAGTATTTTTTTGTTTTTGTTGAGTATCAATCATCAGTGGGTATCATAAAACCAGTAGAAGCAAGTTCTACATTAATATTTAAAGCTTTTATGCCATTTTCATTTGTGTCTAGAGTGCAGCGTCCAGAAATTGGTCTTGCGCATACACCTTATGAGACAACTTCTGCAAGGCTCTTTTTTTCAATGGTGAAATTATCAGCCCAGGATACTGCTTGGAAGTTTTTCTAACCACGTTAGAGAATGGAATCAATATCAGAGATGACCAGTGTTTATGTAGCCTGTTTTGTGAAAAGACACAAAAAAAATGTGAAGCTATTCCTTGCAGTTCTGGATTTCTCAGGAGCCAGTATGTTGCTCCAGCCTGGAGAAATATAATCAACGTTTAAATTGAAAAGATGACACCCTAAAAGATCTCTGTTCCAAGTCTATTTGAAAAAAATATCTGCCTGCATTTCTGAGTTTTGTTTCAGATCCAAAACTGAGACAGGTTATTCCCAAGGCTCACAGGTGTGTGCGGATAAACCTGGAATTAATTCAAAGAGCCCTAACTCAATAAAAACTAGTATTGTTTCGGGTAAACTGTGCAAAAATACATTCCTTTAATTTGTTAAAGGAGTAAAAGATCCGGCATAAAACATTATATAGCATGAATCTAACAAATATTTGAAGGTATAGGGGAATCCACTTGCTGTATCTGAATTTCCACATACAAGATAAATGCTTTACTTTTCTGGCAATATGATCCAAAGTCCATTGAAGCTAATGGCATTTGCATCAGATCCTATAAAAACAAAATAACCCCCAAAACCGAAAGCAGAAGAAAAGGAGAAATGTTTTGCATACCAAAGTATCAGTCTTAACTAACAAAACATAACATGACTTGTTCAATCTTGTCTTTTTCCCCTTCAAATTTCTCTATCCAACTTCATATGCAGATGTGCAATTATCACTTGGGTACCAACAATTATACGTTTCATGGTATCTGTCATGTTCAAACATGCAGGTCTTCAGGTTGCAAATTAGTCATGCAAACTTTGACTCAGCAAAGTCCTAAAGACCTTATGCCTTTGCTTACTTGCTTGGATATGGACTTAAGCATTTTTCTAATTCAGGACCTCCTCCTGGCATATTTGCCCTATTGTATCTGCTGACATATATTTAAATAGCTGTAGGACAAGCTCAATGTGATGCTGTGCTGATGTAGGGCAGGTCAGTTTACATTCACTAACTTTTTTGCAGAGTTTAAATGTTTTGTTGCTGTCATAGCAATCTTTACTGATCATTTTGTGTGAATAAGGAGGTCTAAATGCTATCACAGGTAAGTAAAGTTTTACCAAGAAAGACCCATTGAAGCAAGCTGTCACAAGGATGAATGTCCTCCTCTGTTAGAATAAGCAGTAATAATAAACTAGGAAAAAAAAAAAAAGGAAAAAAGAAAAGATTGAATTAGTTACAAGTTATCAAGCCATAGAATGAAAGTTCCAACAATTTTATTGCAAAGTCCTTGACTGTGAATGTAAGATAAAACAAGACTGTGGGGAGGAATAAATCACAATATAAAGTCAGAGCACAGGGATTTAGAATTTCAAAGATTTTAAAAATGAGTGTTCACTGTCAAAATCCCTGGCCAAAATGAATAAGAAGAGTTAGAATTTTCACTAATGAAAATTAGACTTCCTGATGCTTTAAGTAACACAAACAGTGAGTAAATTGCCCAAATTCACTCACCTACACAGGAAAATATGATTAGTACAGGGAAATATATTATCTACATTTTAGGAGCTCTTCTTCAGCAGCTAATCTGAGTTCACGTTCAGCTGTGTACAAATGTAAGCAGCGTCATACAAAAATGGCAAGGGTGTTCAATTCCTATCAGCTGGCTAAAATGCAATGAAATTGCAGACACTAGGTGCTCATTTTGCTAAAAAAAAAAAAAAATCCCATTGTACTCACCATCTCTTTTGGACCTATTTTCAAAGATTAAAGATGATTTTTATTACTTTTCTAGAAATTGGTGGTTGCCTAGAGAGTAGCGTTCATAATTTTGCTGCATCAATCTCAGAAGACGATAGTCCCACATAGCAAGATATACTTGATTTTCCAAAAGAGCTAGTGACCAGTAGCCGAGGGAAATTAAATTAGCTAAAGCTGCCTACTGTCCGTAATATGCCTGAAATGAAAGTCTGTAAATAATTCTTTCCAAGATATAAATAAAACTGCTTCAATTAACCAGCAAAGGGAGATTTAAGCAATTGAATTATTCAGACATTTTACAAAGGTAACTATGGGTGTTCGCATTGCCCCTATAATTGTCCTTTTAAAATAGGTAATGAATGTCTACCTAGGCAAACACCCAGCATCTGGAACGGGTGATAATTATGTCTGCATGTTTTGAAACGCAGAAGTCTGTGCTTAGAAACTTTTCTCAGAGTATCACACAGTAAAGGCAATTAAAAAGTTCAAAGTTAAGGTGAAAACCAAAGTACAAATGTCCTTTTTCAAAATTTATATCATACTATAATGTTTCGACATAAAAATAAAGTCCTTTACATTATGTGAATCTGCATGCCTGTAATGCTTCAAATAGTTTTTAATCGCAGTTTTCGAAAACAAATCAGCTAAGTATATGGGGCCATAGTAAACCTCTGGATCCCTTCTGATCAACACAAGTTCAGAATTTTAATCATATTGTGTCAGTCTAATTTTTTCTACAGCTGTTAATTCCCGTTGCTCAAAGATCGTCTCCCATTTCAAACCATTCTTTTGTAGTCACTCAGTTGTTCTTTCTTTTCTTTTTTTTTAAACATGATACCACATGTAATACACATATATTTTTACAGACCGATAAATTAGTTCTTAGTATTTACAGACCAGTGTTTTGATGAAACTGTGCCAACACAAGGCAAGTACAGGTTTGGGGTTTGGGGTTTTCTTTTTTAAAGGGTAGATCAGCAACCAAGAAACAGGCAACCTTCTCTAGGAAGTCCTGAAATGACAGTCTACATCTAATAATCAGCATGGTCAAAATCCTAAAGCAGGCATTGTTTTCCTTCATTTCTCTGTGTCCTGGTTTCGGCTGGGACAGAGTTAATTTTCTTCTTAGTAGCTGGTACAGTGTGGTTTGGACTTAGTGTGAGAATACTACTGATACCATGCTGATGTTTTAGTTGTTGCTAAGTAGCACTTATCCTAAGTTAAGGATTTTTCAGTTTCCCATGCTCTGCCAGCAAGCAGGTGTGCAAGAAGCTGGGAGGGAGCATGGCCAGGACAGCTGACCTGAACTAGCCAAAGGGATATTCCATACCATGGAATTTCACACCCAGTATATAAACAGGGGGGAGTTGGCCGGGAGGGGTGGATCGCTGCTTGGGCATCGGTCAGTGGGTGGTGGGCAATTGCATTGTGCATCACTGGGTTTTTTCCTTGGTTTTTTTTTTCTTTTTTTTCTTTTTTTTTGTTATATTCCTTTTCATTACAATTGTTATTATTATATCTTTATTATTATTGTTAGAGTTATATTTTATTTTAGTTATTAAACTGTTCTTATCTCAACCCACGAGTTTTACTTTTTTTCCTGATTCTCCTCCCCATCCCACTGGGAGGGGGGAAGGAGTGAGCGAGTGCCTGCACGGTGCTTAGTTGCTGGCTGGGGTTAAACCACAACACTGTGAACAGAGAAAACTCAATGAAATTAAGTGCAAATTTCATGATTTAGCTTTTACATAATGAGTTACAGGTTTCCTTTTGATCCAAAAATAGGAGCTCCTGGATTTAGCAATTACTGATCAGTAATGCAGACCCACTACATACTTCTCAGACTGTAGATGAAAGGTCAAATCGCAGTCCATTACATACCATCTGTTTCTTGGTAGAGCTCTTCCATTGCTGCTGCAGGAGAGGTTCTGTTTAAAAATGAATGGGCCTTTAGATCCTGATCAGACATATTTAAGTCTGCAGATTCTGAATGTAACTACATCTGTACACATTTCAACAGATTTCTGAAGACTTATTCCAGATTTATATCAACATAAATAAAAAGAATTCTCAGCCTATTGACTCCTACTTTATTTTACCAATTCAAATATTATAAACTTGGCATAACAGATCTACATCCACTTCTTCTGGGGAAAAAGAGATCTAACATGTGAACATCCTTATTTCTATATATTGTACACCAGATTCTCAGCTGAGGTAGATTGATAGAACTCAACTGAAATCAGAGAAGCTTGGGGAATTAACGTAACTAAGTATCTGGCTCCTGGTCTCCACCTCCAAAGTTTTTTGTTTTTTTCTCCTTTCTGATAATGAGCTTACATTCATTTTCTGTGTCTTCACAGGTCACAAGCACTCATGCAAACAACTTGTGTGTAAACACACCTGACTGTGTATCAGTGCAGAACACTCAGAGCCATTTACAACAGGGGAAGAAAGAGAGCGAGAAAGAGGAGGGAAATACTAAAATGCTGGCTGATCTTGTTTAGTGATTGATAGCTCTGTTTTTATAGGTACAGTGGGAACTGTCAGAGTAGCCTGAGCAGAACGCAGCTGCTGGCTCTGCACTCCTTGAGCAGCCTCTCTTGCTGCCCTTCAGGCGAGCCAGGTGGCTGTGGATCTTTGCTGGTATCTTCGCTGGAACTCACCAACTCCAGCTTCAGGTGTGGGCCACTCTTGCAAACCTTCTCAAGGGGCACATATGATTAGCTCTGAGAAACTCTCCAAAACGTCTGAAAAATTATGCCTGCCATAAGCATTTGGTGTTTAAAAAGAGAAAGGTGGGGAAAACGGCACAAAACAACAGCAAACTCAAAACAGAACGAGCTGTTAGGGAAGAAGTGTTTAGGAAAGCTTGGCTGTAATTGTGCAGGTGCAGAGGTTGGGTAGATGCCAGGTCATGCTGATGCCATACGTTTTGCATTAACATTTGTCAGGATTGAGAAGTTTCTGAGGTGTAAAAAAAAAAAAAAAAAGCAATGATTTTAATATCAGTCAGCTGGCAATGAGTTTCAAAGTTGAGAGTAAAATTCTTTGTGTAGAGTACTGTCGCTGAAACTCCACCCCAGCAGAAAGGAAACTTGCAGGTTGTAGCCTTTCCTTTTTCATTTGTGTGCTGTCAGACAGATTAGCAGTATGACTTCTGAACAGAAGAAAGCAGATATTATATTCTGCCAGTATCAGAAGAGAATTTTAAAAATACTTTTAGGAAATAAAAGAGACATAAACCAACTTCCCCTGAAGACAAGGGAGAAAGTCTTTCTGACTTTAGTGGAGTAGGTCTGAGGCCCTGGGGAATTAAGACTGAAAACTGAAGTCCCCACAACGTGAACATCTGTGTCTTCATCTCTATTCAATATCAAGCAGGCATCCAGAATCTTCTGTTTTGTTCATTTGGTGCAGCCAAAGAGAGGTATGGTTTGGGCCCTCAGGAGAAAGCATATCGTCCCAGCTGGAAAGGGTTGTACCAACAGGATGGTTAAACCACATTTATCTGAAAAAGGACATAAAGGGGGACAGCCACATTATCACATACATGGGTAATTGATTTGTAGAATTATTGTGGATCTTGAAATGGAAGAGACTTTGGAGAAATTCATACAAGCTTTTCAAGCCAGACCATACACAGAATGAGTAGCATATTTACAGATATTTATGTAACTTGATCTTAAGCCTATTTTCCTTCCTAGCCAGGCCGACTAAAGCTTTCACAACATTTAAAAGTTGAAGCCGGTTTTTTTTCATTCCTTGATGAAAAATGGTCATTTTCTCTGGTTCACAGCAAGTACTCTTTATTTTATTATTTACTAACAGAAAAGGGATTTTATACATTTAATTGTGATTGTTTCTACTTATTTTCAAAATTAGTAGTCTAAAATAAAACCATAGTTCAGAAAGTAAGGCATCTACATCATCCAAATTTAAGACTTAGTGTCACAACTTACATGTGATGATGAAACCTGCCAGACTCCCTGCAGTTCTTGCTTTCATTTATGGGAGCTGCAAACCAGGGTGCCTATAACTGTGCAGAAAAAGATTCCTTGCGGGTCTTACCAACTACAGTAAATAGCTGATTCATCAAACATGGCTTTCAGGATGGTGAAAAAATCTAATTTTGAAAATGTTTTGATATTTGTTGTCATATTGTGCAGCGGCTTCACTACAGTTTAGCATCATTATTTACTGATGCAATCTGTCTTCTGGCTGCCTGTCAGGACACAATTTCTGCTGTCCTGTCCTCATTGTGAAGAACAGCATTGTTTGCTGCTATGTTGAATACTCACCCCTGGCTCTGAAGAAAGGTAGCAGAAAAGGATTTCTCCTTCTAGCTAAACTGCTTAGTGTGGAGACAGAGAGAGAAAGCTTAATGTCTCAGAGAGCAACCTTGTTATCTTCCATACCCCTGCTATTTGCAGTGATGCCTGCACTGAATCCTTTACCTCACATGCTTAACAGAGCAACTGAAGTGCTGCCTAGACATGTATCCCACAAGAAATAGAGACACAGCACCTAGAAAGCAGCAAAGTACCTGCAGACTAGAAGATTGCCCCTCTGTCGTACAAGCAAGCAGAGAGAGCGTATGTAGGATTCATCCCATTTTATACATGAGAAAGTCACAGAGAAGTCAAAGGTGAGTCCCAAATTAAAAAGCAAAGGAGATATAGCAGATGAAATTTAAGATATCTAAAAGCATGCAATGACACTAAAAAGTAAGTGTCCATATGGAAGTGCACCAGAGATCTGAGCTCCCATTACAGTCAAAGGCAAACTAGGCAATGCAGGCAATGCAGGCTAGAGAGTGACTCGGTTCACCCTAGAGCAGACACTGATGGCATGATTCAGTTTTACTCACAAATAGACCTCTGCAATTTGAAATGTAGTTTATCGCTGCATGGGGACTGGCAAGCAGGAGACGTAAGATCCAGGGGAGACATGCTTTTCTGAGGATGGCTGGAGGAGAGGCAGGGTACTCTACAGTAGGAACCTCTGTTTAGCCACCTGAATCCCATGGCTGGTCAGCTGAATTGCTCCCCCATCTCCACTGACTGTTTGGGAGCTCAGATTCCTAGCACATCTGCAGACACTCACATAAAGACATTTATACTAATCCCAGGCTGAATCCCAGCACAAGTCTGTAGCTGACAGATCACAAGGCAAAGCCAGAGCACAGTCTCAGATTTCTGGAGCCTGTGCAAAAGTTCCCCCTAAGGCCACCGCTCAGGGAGGCCTTGGGAGCTGCAACAGGGACATTGTGTGTCCCCCATCGCCGCTCAGCAGAGCTAGGGATAATGTGCACAGAGTAAGGTGCTAACATGCCACTTAATATGCAATGAAACAGTCTTGGGAAAGACAAGCAAAGAATGATTTAGGCTGCAGCTGAGCGAATCTATCATGTATTTGCTTTGATAAAAGTGGAAAGGCACATCTTCTCGGTGATTGAAAGTCTGAAATCCTTTGTATCAGCATTCAGGAATGTAAATGAACTTGTAGCACTGTCTGGGTGCTGGGCAGGCCGGGGCTCCCCTGGGCTGGGACCGCGAGGGCTCCTCATGGAAGGGGCAGCAGGGCAGGGCCTGGCAGCCAGGGCCCGTCTCACTGCCCCAGCCAGGAGCAGGGCAGCTGGGGGGCACCAGGAGCAGCCCCAGCCCCAGCCACCTCCCTGGGGATGTGCCAAGGCCGGGCTGGGAGGTAGGTCCAGAGGTGGGCCCAGCTCAGCAGGGCCCATGGATGGGCAGGGCAGGGCTTTGGGGGCTGGAGACTGGCCCTGCTGTGGCATCGCTGGGCAAGGGACTGATGGCCCCAGGGGGCTGAAATGGGGTCCTGGGCCATGGGCAGGGTGGGGGGAGTCCGGGGGGGTGGTCAGGGCCATTACAGCCTGGTGGCACCCTCAGAGCCCTGACAAACAACCCTGAATCTTAAATATCCAAATGACATTGGAATCACACTCCCCATTCAGTCTTGTCTGTGTTAAAATGCAAAAATGAATTCATACTCTTTTAACATGTTTTATTCACAGGATTACTTAGTCCACAGAATCCACCTAACTGTTATTGTAAGCCTATATAAAAAGTAGTGGGTTTTATTTCAGTTTCCTGTGGAAGGCTGAGGAAAAAAAGACATTGCTTCCTTCTTCAGGTAAAGTCCTTGTCGTCCAGTCGTATGATGGTTGTACCCATCTGGGAGACAGAGAAATCACAAAAATTGGAACTTCCACCATTAGGATGATGAATAAATGGAGCGGAGTGGCCTAGGGATGTTTTCTTTCTACTAATTACTTCCCAAGTTTTTATTTTCAGAAAATGAAGGGAGGCAAGATCAAAACAAAGGGGATAAATTTGCACACGGAGTGCCATTAATAGACTGCAGAACCCATGCCGAGAGCATGCTGAAACAGCCAAAATGCAACAACATTCAAAGGAAGACTGGACTCTTCCTTTTATGGATAACATTTAGCATATCATACGCTCCACTTAACATTACATGTTGCCTCATGCTAACACAAAGGGTGCTGGAATCAGATGAAGCTAGGCACAAAAACTAAGGCTGAGATCAGATCGTCACTGAGCAGGTTATCTCAGAGCTTCTCATAATGGAGTTTCTTGCTTCAGAACACTCAATAATTCAAGGTGGAACAAGGTGACAACTATCTTGTAGAAGAAGGTTTGGCCATAGGAGATCAAACAATTAAGTTTGCAGTCAGTTTTTTACCAAGGCCTAACTACTACAGAGGTCAGTGAAGAGCTCTTCCTTAAGTAAAAGCTAGTAGTTATTCAGGTTTTCATTCAGTGTTTCATTCAGTATTTGATTTTTATTATAATCAGTTTTGTATGAGTATGTAAGGTCTTCTTTTTGTTACTCTGCACTCCTGCTTATGTTTCTTTCCTCTTTTCTGCCTATTACAAAGACAATACATCAGACTGATATCTTAATGCAATGCACAGAATAAAGTCTCACAGATTTAGTAAAGGACAGCATATATCTTTATCTTTGTAGTTCAGTTACTTGTTTAATAATGTTGTCCAGTTTGTGCAATTAACCTTCAGAGTGTCCAGCAAGGCTCACCATCTTTCCTGGAATGTGAAAAGTGAAGTGTAACTGGTGGTCTAGGGACCTCCAACACATGTTAAATGATGTCCTTTCATCAGAGTTATCAATTTACCTTTAGCCGTAAGTCATAATTACAAGACACAAAAGCTAATTCTGTGGTGCTGACAGTTCCAACTTTTTAATGAGGTCCTGGTATGTCTGTATCTGATATATAATTTGGTTGTTTACTTCTACTTTAATCTCGCATGCAGTTATGCAGATATTTATATCACAGAGCATCTACCTTACCAATCTTTAAAAAGACATTGAAAAGTCTTAGAAAACAAAACTGATGAGATATTTACTGAATATTGTATAAATCTCTTTCTAACCAAGAAACCCAGCAAAAGATGAGTTTGAGAGAGTAGTCTATATCTTAATTTGATTTTCACCACATTCAAAAGAACAATGTGCATATACCTTTTCAAGGCTTCCAAGTAATCAGGAAAACTATGGCTTTGTGTACAAACAATAGTTTGCAAACATACTCTACTTAAAGCCACTGTTTGAAAGGTGCCTTCAAACAATACTCACTTATCCTAAATGACCCCATGATTCAACAGGCTAGTCTCTGTCTTCCAGCCATAATCAGCATCAGAAGAAGCTACAGAATATCCTGCAACAAGGGCTTGCATGGAACCATCTTCCATGGAACGTCTCTTCCTCTTATCTAGTAACTAACGGTCATCTTATATCATGAACCATAATCCTGGCCCTGATTAGTGAGAATTAAATACGGAAATGCTGAAAGGATGGTTTAACAAATGTTCCCTGGTTTGAATGCACACAACAGCCACACAAAAAATCTTACTTTTCTAGAACTTTCAATGTAACAACTTTCATCAATACTAAATTGCATGTTGGAGAGGATATTTGATGCATTTTAGACATTTTGAAACTCTTTGAGAGATTAAAATACAGACAACACAGTTATAACAACATTTATTAATACTGTTCCTGGGAAAACATCTATTTCCATATCCAGCACCTCACATTCTGTGGCAGAAAAGAAATCGTGGTAAACACAGGCTGCTCTTGTTACTTGGAAAATCACATACCTCTTCCTGATCTCTTACAAGCTGTTAGCTACAGCTGGCCATGATAACAAGCCCTTAAAAATCACAATGCCCTTTAACATCTAAATTGCCATTGCAACATTCCTACTAAATGCTCAGCATGACTGGTGATGTTTTAGAAGCATGCACACAGCTGGTGCCAAATAAAACAAAAAAGTAGTAATTTGTAAAGTTCACGTCCTAGTCCAAATAGTCAGATAAAATGTTCTACAAGGATTTAATCCTATGAAACAAATGGTTGCAATTAGTTTTGGGGGGATTATTTTTAAATGTTTCCATTTCATTTAGTGCTGTTTTAAATATCTCTTTATTTTTGTATTTAGCTGGACATGTTTCAAAAGCCATTTGTTATGACCCCCTGTTCTGTGGCAATTCTTTTGTCTAATGCATTAGTAGAATAGCACTGTCTAAAAGTGATGTAAAACAGATCAGTTCAGCCAGCAAGCAAGGCTGCCGAGAGTCACTCTAGTGACCCGAAGAAAATTTGCAAGAGCAGTACATTCAGTATCTATCTAGAACCAAATGAATGGGCAAACCACACTACTGTGTTCACAACTTTACACTTTCTGTTCCCCTTTCCAAACCCCCCTCAGTAAGACTCCATCTATAGACCATTTGAAAATGCAGTGGTTTTGAGGTAGCAGGGTTAAATTGAATAATATGTAAAAGATCAGATTTTTTCAGTTCAAACTGTAAAACTTCTGTTCAATTTATCCTCAGAATATTTTGATGATGAGATGGTTCACTGCCCAAAGGGCCTAAAATGACTCTTGCACTAAAGGGGAATCCCAATGACCGCAGTTGGACTTTATGAGGGTGCAGGCTACCCAGAGCATGTTCATGACCTTTATACAACTACATACATCACAATATTTGGGATGAAGGATGTCTCTACTGAAGGTACGACATTCCCATCCTTTTGGGTAAGGTTCAGGAGCTCATAAGAAAACATTCTCATATTTCTCTGGCTGTTCCCTCACAAAATGAAAAAAAGATTAGAGCTTTCATATTTCCAAAGCAAATGAAAGAAATAGAATAAAACCAACCAAACAAGAAGGAAGAAAAATCTTCCAGACTTTTTCAATGCATCATTCAGAAATGAAAAAGAGCAAAACATCATTAAAATAATCATTATCAGGTTACCTTCAGCAAGTGGTTAGGTAACACATCATTGACATAGCAGGTTTCATAACAAGATTTTACTTCAATAAACATTATGTAGAAACTGCAGACTGTAACAGATGAAAAAGAAGAATGTGTTTCCTTAAACACTGTGGCAATCTGTGGAGGGGTCAAATTTGAACACAACCATTCAAAATTGGATACTAATTATACTACCTTTTACTGATATGAAAAGATGCCCTCTAAGAAAATAATCACACTCTGCTCTTCAAGGTAAGTACAGCTAATTAGAAAGGTATAGGTATTTAAATAAAGCAACATAACTGAATCTTTTGCGTTTTAATTCATGGCAGTTTTTCACGTTCCAAAGAAAAAGAACAAAAACCAATCTTATTAAAAAAGAAGTCTTTTCTAATATTGAACCATTTTGATGAAGCAAAAAGGTCCATGAAAAATATCTGAAGAATATAAGGCTGTTTTCCTTTGAGAAATGTTCTTATAAAGGTTGGGTTTTCAAACAACTTGAGTTCTAATTAGGATTGTCACATCTTTTTTACTAATAGAAATCGGATCCTGTGTTTTCAATGTAGTCTATCATCCTTGAGTTGGAAATCAGATTTAGTGAACTGAAGTCAACCTGCATAACGAGTATCGCTGCACCAATGGAGTTACCCTCCAAGTAATTATTGTTGCGAAAGGAAAACACACTAGCATTGCCAATATTTGTGACTTTGTATTCAGAGGAGCTCATGTTTTAAGGCGCACAAAAGAACAGGGATAATTTCTAAGGCTTCCCAGAGAGTACATGGTTATTCTCAGCATATTTCTGTAGAGCTTTCTCTATGCTTTGAAACAGAACAATACAAAACAAAAAGGGCTAATTAAATATTTTAATGGTTGATAAATGTGTCTCTACATAAATATGTATGATTTATGTGTTTAGTTTCCTATAATGAGTATTATTTTAAAGAGAAAGAAAACATCCGGCCACATAAATGTCAGTGTAGAATGGATATATAGGAGGTTTAGATGAGATCCACAGAATCAAATATATTTGTTTCAGGTTGTGCTTGAATTAGTTTGGGATATAATCACCTCAGTGCATAACATGTCCTTGTGTTTATTTGTACTGGAAGTGCAGCAGGTGTGACAGAGCATTCCACAATTCAGGATAAAGATGATAACTCTTTCCCGTGAATTGCTGCTGAAAAGACAGATAAGAATAACAGATTCTCATCTAAATGTCAGTTCTGAATACAGTGACCAGATTTCTGTTTTGACTCCTTCCCCAACACAGTAAGGGGATCATGAAAGCCCACAGTCTTCAGGAGCTGTCAAAGACCATGACTGCAACTCTGTTCCAGGTACCCTGTGGTCCTGGGCAGTCAGGGGAAACTTGGCACCCAATTCAAATGAGATAACCCAACCAATGAGATCACAATGGTACAGCGTACAGTCGCTTGAGATACATTTTCACCAATCTCTAGGAAAATTACAAGATTACTGGAAGGTATTTCAACAAAACAGGCCAGACCCCCTACATGACTTTTGTACCAAAACTCTAAAACTCCCTTTCTCAATTCCCTAGCACATATACAGCCATTCAAGGAGATAACACTCAATACTATGTGTTTTAGACTTAAAGTGTGGTACATCTTTAGTGGTAGTTCAGGGCAAGAGAAGGGTGGAGCCTAGAGGAAAATCTAGTTTTAATTTCTAGCTCTGCTTCTCTTCCCTTGATTCCACCGTTTGTAAAATGAGAGTAGCAGAAATATTCTTTTAAAGTACTTTGAGTCTGTAAATGAGAAGGACTGTAAGAACTAGGAGCTGCTTATTAGGCTCCCAAGCATAACAACTGTGACTGTGGGTAGTCTCGGGCCTATATTTTCAATCCTCTGGAGTCCTTCCCCTTTAGGTTGTTAACTGGTCTCATTTGTGACACCTCAGGCATTCCCAAATTAATGGAGTGGGGAAGAAGTCTCATTTCTAGCAAGCTAGACTAGTATTGTTGAAGCATCCTCCTGATCATCGCCAAATCCAGGATATAATGTTAGGTAAAAGTCTGCACTGCTGCCAGTCCTTGTTCCAGAAATGTTTACTGTTCAGGGTTCCCCTAGCTACCACCATGACATTTGAAGGAAGGTGTATCTGGTAGTCATTAACTACCTATACAGCACTCCATCCTGTAAAGAAAAGGATGGCCTGTGCTCTAACAGGTATGCTCTAACAGGCATGCTCTAACAGGCCACAAATATGGCCCTATTGCTGTAGATAAGTGGTCCATTTCCTGAATGATTGTGTTATGTCTGAATATGAAAGAAAAAAATATGAAAAAAAATGAAAGAAAAAAAGGGCTCAGAGACATTATATTTTCTCTAAGGTTTAAAAGCAATTGGAAAAGAAAGTGAAGAGATTGATGGTTTCATTTAAGTGAAAGTCAGTTTGTTAATATTCCATTTAAACTCCAACAGTCATGGTTGCATCTTACTTTTAGAAGCTTTTCCCATACTGACATCTTTAATGGTGTTCCTGTCAGCATTTTGTCTCTGCTGCTCCCCTCTTCTTCATCCTTCCCCACTAAATCTGTGTAATTTTTCACTGTCTCTCATCAAAATCAGTTTTATTTTTTGTTTCATAGGAAAGGTGGCAGATATCCCCATGAGTGAGATGGTGGTAGGCTCACCTCAAGTGAGCTGCTATAGTTCATGTTTTTTCCCTAAACTTGCAATCTTTCTAAGGTCACTGAAGTGGGAACCATCACATCCATTGGTGTGATTAGTTTCAACAAGTTTTCCAGAAGAAGGCTCCTATACTGGTGAACACTCACTGAGAAAAGAATGCTTGTTTGCAAAAGCCATGACCATGACTAATAACTAAACTATTTGTGGCCAAATCCATGTGATGATTTTGTTAAGCTACATTGAAGTGCAATAGTTATATAAAATTCCCGAGGAAATATATATGAATATCTGTTTAGTGACATCATTTACCTAGCTGCTTCATCTCCTGGAAAACAGTTCATGTCCCCTGCCACCTAATACTTTGGATTCCACTTCCAAAAGCATTTTGAAGAAAGAAACCTGGGAGATAATCAGTGCTTCTCTGTCTTAAATGCCATGTAGCAAGGAAACACTGAACATGGCCCCTTGGACACTGCTGGCCAAAAGATTATCTCCCAACCTTGGTTCACGAGTGCCACATAAAGGACCTGAAAGAAACCTGTTTGTTTGTCACAAGTTGCTTGCTCCTGACTTTTTATCATTGAACTTTTTAGAGTAGGGTTCATTCTGTTGTGCCACAGAGGCATTGCAGAGGCATTCTAAAACAAAAAGATCTATTTGCCATTTGCAGTTTTTCTTTGTACAATCTGATGGTACTCCAGAGCTCTTATACTCCTCTAAGATATTTTCTAACCTCATTATCTTCTAGTTTAGATCAGTGTTCTGGCCAACTGTCAGATGGCTGTGAATGCTGCTGCTAATGAACTGTAAACTGTCCAGGGAATAAAATGTTGGCTTCACGTTTAGTATACAGATTTGGAGATTTTATATATGGGATAAGAAATGGTGTTATACTTCTTTTTTTTATCTTTACAGGTGTTAACACTTAAACACATTATCCTTTATGCACCTGAGACAATTGCATCCTTCCAAGGGTATGTTTCAGTCAAAGGAGGAAGAAAAGATCATAATTCACAACACATGAGCCCTCTTTCTGAATTCAGCTCAGTTAAAGCTATGACTTCATTTATAATGCATTATAGTGCACCCAGCTGATAAAGTTCTCCTTGAAATTTTGACTTGCACCGTGAACTACAATTCCTAGAAAAAACACAGCCTGGGCATAATTCTGCTTGCCTGTGAAACCCCATTAGTATTAATATTCTTACAGTAGCATAGCTGAAATGAGAATTAGCTCCAATTAGGTTGTATCAGAGTGGTTTATAAAGGCTGTTTCTTTGGTACTTTATTGTAATATAAGATTAAAGTGATGCCAAAAAATTGAATGATGTTTTATAGCACTTCTGAAGTTAAGTTTTCTGTAACTTGTTACTGTGAAAAGAACATCACCAGATATGCCTCTTCAAAGCTCCACTATACAAAATATTAATCTACTTGGACTCATGTTAACGTGCTGTCAACCTGAATCCTGATGGATTGCAAGTTGAGAGACATCTTCATGGGAATAGGATTCAAGGGACTAATAGTCAGATTGACAATATGTAACTAGCCATAGAATACCTAAATCCCAAAAGCACAGGATTTAAATGACCCCATTGCACCATACACAGATGCACACAACGCTCATGTGACTATCCAACTAGATTAGTCAGACAGATAACAGTTACAAAGAGAATGTTTTGAGTAGACATGATATGTCTCTTATATGTTGAATAAAGATGTAATAGAGTGCTGCCAAATGGGAAGGCATATACTCCTCTCATGTCTGCTGAGGACAGAACAATAAGTAATGGGCTTAAATTTCAGCAAAAGAGTTTTAAGTTATCCATTAGAAGAAGATTTTACTGTATGGATAGTTAAACATTGGAACAGTTTATTTAGGAAGACTGTGGAATACTCCTTTCTAGAGGGTCTAAGAGGAGGCTAGCTAAACATCTGTCAAATATGGTTAATATGCATTCATCCTGTCTTTGGGCAGGAGAGTGGGTTACATGGCCTCATGGGATTTAATGATAAACAGCAATTTTTTGCTAGTGGAATAGTTTTTGCTAACAATAAAACAGTATATGTTTATCCTAAATATCCACTATCTCATATTTTAAATCATCACATCATCTTGATAAAGTAGAAGATCATGGTAGCAAGTGTAGTTTACATCAGATATCCACATCTAGATAGACATCCATGTTCTTTCCCAGAAAGAAATGGCTCATTCACTTCTGCAAGAAGTGGTACGTTGCATTAATGTTTTGTATTGATTTATAACTTCGAGGAAGAATAATCTAAATACAAAATATGTGTGAAGTATTTAACTCCAGCATTCATCCTGCCCTGGATGATGGCCTACCAATATGCTAACACGATATAAAATACACCAGGCTATTTAAATTCAAAGATAATTTCTAGGCCACATATGGAGCATGGAAATGACAGATCTTGTTCAAATCCACTAACATTCAATAAATTAATGAGTGCTATACCTCTAAATCTGTTAATCTGGTCTATTTTAGATATCTGCTTTAGAATTGCATCCTAGACGTGCCCTTTTCTCTCTGATGACTATAAGAGGAATCTAGATGACTAGGACAGAGGTAGATGTTTATACTGTAGAGTGCTGAAGTTAGATCAGATAAATCTTTGACTGGATTGTTGTCCTACTATTGACTTAATATTATCAACCATCTCATTATTGGTCTAACACAGGTCCTAAGGAAATGGAAAAATACTACAGCAGTTCTCTAACATCAGTGAGGATAGCATCTGAGAAACCTTCAGGTTGAGCCAATCTAAATCAAATTACCTAGTATTTGGCTAGGTCAGGAGCACTCACACAGGCAATTATCACAGCTCAGCTGATACACAGTAACTTTTTAAGCCACAGTAATAATATAGTTCTTCGAAGCCCTAAGGCCTTTATTTTGGAGTTAGGTGTAAACTTATCTGGATCTTGGTCTGAGCTGTTAGTATGATAGCACACAATTGCATCCATAAGTACAATTATACTTAAAACTCCTTTACCTCATTAAAACATACTAAGTAGCTTTGGTAGAAATGATTCAGGACCTAAAAGTCTGCTCTACACACGCTGCTATTACTGTATTAACTGGCATGGCTAACATCTATTACAGATAATTTTTTTATGTCTCACTCTTTCCATCCTGTGCATTGTTTTGGTGTGGGTATGATTATTTAAACTACGTATGTCCTATATTCTTTTAGTATTATAAGTCTCTAGGGTCAAAAGTAGACTACCTGGCACTTGCATTGAGATAGGCAAGGTAAAAGATATCATAAAAATTCAGTCTTCAGTCGATCTGGTTCCAGATCCTGAGCTCAGCCAATATCTGTCATGGTAATCTAGGGAAAAAAAAGCTTTTTTTTTAAATTTCTTGAAGAAGGCAAATTCCTCTGGTCAGAAGCTTTTTTCCCTCAATTTCAAACTCTTCAGGGCCTTTTTTTTCCTCTCACCACTCCTAAAACACATGCAGTGAGAGAAATCAAACACAAATATGTAAAAATACATTAAAATTTTAACTGAAGTTAGAGCTTAATGTGATGTATAATGTAGAATCTTAAACTGCACCTCAGCGTGACACAATTTGAGTCAAAGTTGTTCTCTCTTGGAGTTTCATTGCCTCTTTCATTTTCTTTTTTTTTCCTTCAGGCAGACAACCAGTTCTTTATGGACATGTTGGTGTTTTAAGTTTTATATATTGCGTCTGCACACTTGCCTGTTTACTAGACGATAACAAGGAAGAGAGAAGAGGGACCAATAATGGAAAATAACGATGGGAGGGGGAGGATTATTAAATACTCTTGAACCTCCAGAGGCAACGTATTTCTATCGCTACCTCTGGCACCAAAAGTAGTTGGCATGAGAACAACTGTCTCATTTACTCTTCTTTAGTGCAAGGAGACAAAGTTACTAGTAAGATTTGTACTACCCAAGCAAATTTAAAAAAAAAGGATTGTTTCACTAATTGTCATATCTGTACTGCACAGACTTCTTCCTTATGTGCTTTTCAAATTAGCAACATGAAGCATATTAAACTGATTAATAGCTATGTGAATTCAGGATCAAGCTAGTTGAAAACAATGACTTGCACTTGTATGTCTAAAATTATGGGACATTGAATAATACTGGTAAAACAAGAACATATTTGTAATCAGTTAGGAACTAGTATCAAAATTTAAATGAAATTGCTATCAAATCAACTTAAATTTATTAACGTCATCAAGTGTAATGTTACATCTTCATATTGTTCTCTTAGATAAGCCTTTTGACCTAACTAGGACCTTGGTGTATCCTAGGGAATAAGACGTCCAAAAAAATGTTTGTGCATAATATGAGCAGGACCAGCTAACACAATCCCAGAAGTGTGTGGTGCCAACCAAGGGAGGGAAATTTGAGAGTGTGGGAAAGAGACCATGAGGTGAGATAGTATTTTGATTTAGCAGGAATCACTACAGCCCCCATGAACATGAGGAATTAAGGCTCCCAGAATACAGTGGCAATACAAATGCCATCTGTCCTGTTTCTGGGTTGAATCACTTGCATGCAATTTGTTATACACCAGACATACTTTGGGGTATTGTAATAATTACAATATATGGTCTAAGCTGCTCATAGCTTTGTGTGAAGATGAAACTAAGAAGAAATATTATGCTTACAACACAAAAGACTTGAACTCAGGAGATTTTTTCTTTTCTATAGACTCTGTGTATGACTTACATTATCTTCCTACGAATACTTGTGCCTTGGCTTGACTATCTGCATAGTAATCCATATTGTTCTAATGGTCTACTAAGTGCATGAAATTAACTGTAGGTGTAAAATTTTGCATGGTTAGCACTGTAATTTCTTTCTGTGCCTCACTTTTACTGCAGAATATTAGAACTTCCAGTGTAAGGAAGGGACTGATCCTTGTCTTCTTTTTTCAGGTTGTACCTCATGTTGGGTCAATCTAACAGAACATCTGCATGGAGCTGCAAGAGGGACGTTGTGTGACAGGATGAACACACACGTCCATGTGTTCTCTGGCTATGGCGCAGCACAGCAACTTCTCCAGCTTTGAAGGAGCTAGGGAAAAACATGTGTGGAACAGGCGTTAGGAGAGTGTGAGATGCCACAGCTGTAAGCAGGGCTGTGAGGAAATGGCTCATTTGGTGCAGAGAAGCAGAAGACCAAAACCAGATTTTTGCCAGCCCTCCATGCTTCAGTGAGCTGTTAAAGAATGAATGAACCACAGATAAACTTGCTTTTTCTCCTTGCAGGCAGCACTACTACTCTTAGGCCTTATGGATGGTATTCATCTTGCCTAGCTTTAGAGCTGACAGGACAGATGTCTACAAGTACTCAACGTAGCCTCTCTTTATAATTCATAGAGGGCACCTTCGGGTGCAATTGATCTAATTTTAAAGTAGGCATCTAAAATAGGCCAGAAAAATCATGTCTCAGAAGTATAATATCAACCATTTACTGGATTTGAATTTGATCTATCATATCCATGCTCAGTATGCTATACAATAATTTGTGCATTTATAAGTATCTTCATTGCCTGTGTCATCCTGAGGAAGGGTCTTAAAAAGATTTGCAGTCATAAGAAAGAAGAACAGATGGTATAACAGCTTCATCTGGCAATGACTAACATATACATATGAGGCCTACTCAGGACTGATGCCTTTCTCCTCTAAGTAATTGAACAGCTTCTTAACAGGACAGCTGGAAGGACTGCTGAGCCCACTTCCATTCTTCTGGACACGGTGGCCTGGATCTGAAACAGAACAGAGGAGCTGAGTTTCCTGGCATGACCAATTTTTTTGCTCAAAAAATCAAACACAAACAAGGAGAAAATAAGTGCAGTAGTACCAAAAAAATAAAATCTGTTTCTATGTTCCTTTTGCTTATTACAGTAAATTGTAAGGTTCGTATACCCATGAAGCAGCAATAAATTGGAAGTTGAGTTGCTAGTGATGGAGAGAGAAGATGGACAGGAATACTCCTTTAGCAGAGAAAGAATAGATCTTGCAGCATCTGAGGAAAGTCATTCTCTTGTAGGTGCCAAAGGTAAACCCAGTAAAGCTATTTTGTCTGAAGACACTAGTAAACAGATTCAGAAAGGATTGAATCAATATTATAAATCTTGGTACTGATCATGGTACATAGATAACACTGAGAATTGGTGCCAGGGCTGAAGATTTCCATGTATGCAGACCCTAGGATGTTCTGTGACTTCATATTAAAATCTTCTCAATACTGGTATACAGGTAGTAAGTGAGCTCTAATATGAGGGTCCCTACATGTCTCAAAGGAAGCCAGTTCAAGCTGGGAGCTAAGTTCTCAAAAAGTGGAAAAAGGGCAGTGGAGGGGTGTTTTTATTTTTGTAGATCTAAGGTAGAAATCTACCTTTATGTACCAGGATATTGCTGTTACCTTTTTGGCAGAGAGGAAGCTCTGGGAGCTAAAAATGCTGAGAGGTGTTCCAGGGAAGGAGCATAAACTATAAAATCTAATGAACAGATACAGACAAGGTACATTTAGAAGACTGTTCAAGGACAGGTAGAAACTTAGATTCAAAACATGTCTCAGTCACTTTTCTAATAGAAGAAAAAAAAATCCCAAACCAAACAAACCACAAAATAGAAATAAAAACCTTTCGGGGCGGGGGAGGGGGACCAAAACAAAATCAATACTCTGTAAAAGAGACTGAGAAGGCAAGTTCTTCCATGAAACTGTCAAACCTTGAAGAGAGACTTAGCTCAGCTCAAACATCAATTGAAAATAAGAGTTAGGGACACAGAAGGGGGAGAGTTTTCAACCTATGTAAAAAATAGCAAAATACTCATTTAACTACTAATCCTAAACTACTTAAAGGGCATTTCTGTACAAGGTGCTCCAAAGACTAAGGCAGAAGATATAAATACCCTGCCCAGTGCAAACACCACTTAGTTACATCAGATGTTTCCTAAAACAGCCACTAACGGAAACTGGAAGTGGTCAAATTTTTTTAGCAGATCCTCACTGTAGTCACTGCTACAATACTCAATTGTTGTTCTTCATACCTTATTATGTATTTATCATGTAGTACCTCAGCGTTTTATACACACTAGTGAATTCATCAGATGTACCTGAAGTGCTCCTTAAGAAAAGCTGTCTTTTTTAAATCAAAAATTCCAGGATTTTTTTTGTTTGTTCTGTTTTGTTTTGTTTTGTTTCGTTTTTTTAATGCTAACTAGTTAAAAATTCACTTAACCTGCTTCATTTTGAAGTGTCACACAGGATTATGGTGTAGACCTGAGGGGAAAATTGCTAGTGTAGGGACATATGTGACCAATGGGAAACTGGAAGAAATATGAGGTATGACAATATCCTCAACCAGTACTGCTGCTGAACATGGTTTGTCATGAAACCACAGCCCCATTTGCTGGGTCACTGGGCCTGGCCTAATTGAAAGACCAAAGCAATTCAGACTCTCCTGCAGAGATCTGCTCAACCATCAGTCTTTTACCACCAGCCTGACTGACATGTGCAACATTCCTGCCTTCCCTCTAGCTAAGGCAGACAGTACCACACCCCTCCTGTGGACAATGAAGACTGGAGGAAGTTATTCTGTATCTTAACTATCCTTTGTAGACCCAACACGATTCCTACTCTCCATCTGCTGTGTTCACCTAACTATACTCTGGCTTTCTCAAGGTCACAAAGCTCAACAAAGCATTTTAAACCACTTTGTGAAGGGAAAGTGTTCCACCACTGGGGCTTTCTAGATGTGGGTTAATTTGCTTCTGAGACCACCACAAATACTCTTTCCCATTCAGCTTCCCTGAGTGCAAGATATTTATAATCTTAGCATGTGTACCTTAGGGAGAAACACTGCCAAGTTTTGCAACTAAGCCATTAGGCTATATATCTGAAGTGTATGGTACCTCACACTGAACCAAGTAGTAAGGGGTCTGAATGATCAGAGAGCTGAGAGACAGAAGGTGCAATGACATATTTGAGCACCAGGGATCAGATGCCTTACAGTGACAAGGCAAAGAATTGGAAACAAGTTTCCCTGTGGGTCCTGGCATTTTCCAGACATAAAGGTGACACATATTCAGCCTAGGCTTGGGAGTATGGATTTATACAGTGCAGACAAACACATCTGCTGCATGTGTAGTCCTCTAGCTTTGGATTAAACATTGGGGGCGGAGGGGAAGAGATAAATTTGTTGTCCCCAGGTGGTTCTTTTAATGAAAGATTATTTTGCCACTGGAGACTAGGGAGAGTTAGAACAGCTCCGAAACTTGTCCTAAAACCTAACTTCACCCAGGTACTCTGTATGTGAGTTGGAAAAAAAACCCACGTACAAAGAATGTCAATGAAAGTAAAAGATTAAATAAAACTTTCTCCTTTGCAAGGTCCATGCTAGCTGAATGAAGATTTTTTGGCATGAATGCCAAATAGTGAAAAAAAAAATTCTTCCAGAGCAAAGTGCATAGCTCAGTAGGCAAATGAACACTTTGTTTTTCTCTTTGTCCTATCATGAGAACAAAGAAAGTGTGTCCCATCTCTTGTGACTGTATGCCTGTACATGGTTCCTAGTTGTCCCGTTTTGAGATAGATCTACCTAAAATTTATTACATTTTCATTAGACTATAAATAGTCATCTTTAACTTTCAAGTAGAGGAAAGTTAAAATGAGTAGGCAAAATGCCTGGGAAAAAAAAAAAAGGTCTTTTAACTCAGTCTCCCACTGCCCATTCTGTCTGCTGGGAAGGTCCTCGCCATCAGGGCTTTTGGATAATATATTGATTGTCTGAGTAACAGAAAACTCAGTAATTCCCTTCTCGTCCTTAGGAAGCTGTCTTTTTGTCAAGGCCCAGCTCCTTGCACCCCTCTTCTCTCAGTAGCTTCTCTGTATGGGCTGCAAGTTCCGTTGCTTCTACGACTCTCTCTTTACAGCTTGCCAAAACAGAAAGCCTACAGCCTTCTGTGGGGGCAGGCCCAGTAACTCCACAGGAAAGGGGCAGTCTCCCCTCCTTCCACCTGACCCACTCATTCTCTCCTTGAACCAAAAAAATATATCCCTAAGAACAAACCTATAAAACAGATCAAGTAGGAATGTGAAAAACAGCCTCAATAGCCTTCAATCTGCAATTATTTCCTGCTGTGTCCTCAATCAACAGCAATAATGGACATGAATCTGAAGAAAACATCTGCATCAGAACACCTCCATAATTTATACAAGCTAATACACTTACACTTAGTGCTAGCCCTTCTCTATCTACTGAATGCATGAAGCCAAATGTCCTCAGGCTTCAGGAAAGTTTGCATTTGTAGCTGAACTTTATGGCTTGTATCCAGCTCTGATTAGCAGCCAGACTTTCTGTGTTGGCCCCTCACAGATGATGTGTTGCAAAAGCGTCATTGAGATATTGCTTCTTCCTCACTTTCTCCAAGTATTTTTGGTTCAGTCTTTATATGTCATCACAGCTGGCCACCTTCCTTATAGTTTCGGAGGCAGATATACCTTGGAGGCAGATGTACATTCAGATTGCTTGGCAGCAGAGGGTGTATTGCTGGAGCCAGGAGAACAAGATTAGAAGGTGAGATAAACATATGTTTTTATCTCTCAAATAAAGATTGGCTTCTGTAGTACCTTAAATGTGAAACTTTGGAGCCTCCAAAGGGCCTTGGAGCTATGAATTTATAGGAAAGGGAGCCTTTTTTTCCTCAACTTAAAACACCAGGTACTTTCTACCATTTTTAGCACTTACTATAAATCAAACAGAAATGTGAAACTTGTTTTTATCACTCAACACAAAGACCATTTGGGGCATGTTACAGATGGGAATTTTGATCCACAGTTATTGATCAATAATAGGGAAAGTGGTTAGTAGTCCTAGAGAGTATGTAGCAACAGTGTAGGAAGGTCCTAGAGAGCATGTAGGAATAGTACAGGCTCTATTTCGCAAACCTCCTGAGTGACTTTGGAAAAGTCACAGACTGACAGTAGTGCTCTGCTGAGGTCAACATGTGATTTTCCATTAATCACAATAGAGTGAAGAATGAAGTGTTAATCTTGCAACAATTGTGTTTCTCTGTATAAAACAGAAGTAGAATGATTTACCTTTATGAAGGTAATATGAAGATTGCATATGCCGTGTTTTAAGATGCTTAAAGTGGGAGCAACTATATCTATATATACTATGCAACTCATATGCTATACATAGGGACCTTCGCATCTATTTCATAACATAAACATACATATACACTTGTCTTTGTAGTCAAGGTGATGAAACAGCTTTTTCTTTACACAGCTTCCTTCTACAATACTAAAAAGGCTATATTTAAAAGGCTATATCAGTTGCTCAGCATGTGGAGGTAACGTATGTATTTTGACCCACTTCTAAATCTAAATAAAAGTAGTGAGCTGCATTCTTTCTCTTCTCGACATATTTATTCTGTAAAAAATTTTGCTTTTGCTCCTATTTGGGATCAAATGAGCTTTTGAAGCCTCAAAGGCATCTTTGAAAAGAAATTTAAAAGGTTTTTATACTTCAGAATACTCCAATATTGTTTAAATGGCTGTGGCTGTATTGCTAACACTGAAATAAGAGAAAATGCTATGAAAATCAAAACAGGATAAGTCAGCTCAATGTGAATACAAAATACTTTATGTTCAATCTGCAAATAAAGCAGTGAAGAGTTAGGATGCTTTTAGGTCCCAATCCATCAATGTACTTAACCACTTTTAGCATTAATCATACAAGTGCTTTGATTGATTTCCATTGAACTATTCTAAATCTGAAGTACTTTGCTAATGACTGAACTTACTGCTTTGCAGAAACATATGGAACTATAAGGATTTGTAAATATTCTCTTCTCCCTAGCACAAGGACAAAAGAGAGTGTCAGACAAAAGGACAATGGATGCAATGGACAAGCAATGCCATTTCAGAAAGCTGTAATTATTATAAATGTCAGTATACATTTCACTTAAAGTTTACAAAGCTGTTATTGATGCAGCAATGGTGCAGCAAATATGATACAGAAAAAAAGATAGATTCTGACTCTCTTGATTTTGGTTTTACGTGATACACGTTACTTGAACAGCTGAGTGGCTATCATTCTAAATGTGAAATGTTAAAGTAGCGCACAGTCCTCCAACAATTAATTATTTAGTTGCAAGTTGGTGAGTACATTTTTGAAAAACTCTCCTGAGAAAATTTACCTACAGATTTAAGAAATTGTGAATGACATATCAGTCTCTATAGATTTCCTTCCTGCACTCACAAGAAAAAGAAGTAAGTGTACAGTGTTTTTATGTTATAATATTGGCCAACTTTGGCTTTGCAAAGAGATGTACTGTAAGAGAACCAGTTAAAGTGCATATGAAAGGTGTTGTGCTGGGTGTTTAGAAATTCTTGTGTTTGTTAGAAAACAAATCTACTTTGATCTAGGCTGTGCAGCCTTTACAGCAACTCTGCTCAGTGTTTGCCACAAGTAAGTTCATGTCCCAGGATTTAGAAAAACATAGAAACCTACAAAAAAATCACTCCATGATTTGGTTCTTGAAGCAGTAGAGTGTGCCTTAAGGCTCTGCAGAATAAAGGATTTAAAATTTAAGGTTCAGCCTCAAGCATTATTGTCCTTGATAGAACAGTAGGAGGTAAGGACTGCAGGCAAAATTATCATAGCCTGAAGCCAACCCAGCTGCAACAGGAGAGGGAAGCAGGAGCCAGACAACCAGACAGAATCATAAGCCAGCAGCAGGACAGCAGTATGAAAAGCTGAACCCAGCCAAAACTGGAACCTCTATATTATCAGCAATTGGAATTTGGGGTTATAGTAAGGCATTGTTTGATTTGTGAAGAAGAGATGACATAATTGTGATTCATGCATTAGGCTCACTAGGAACTGAACACTGCAAAGAATTACAAGAAGAGTCATTTCCCACTAACATTCAATGAGGAAATGAATAAGACTTGCAAACAGCAACAACAACAACAACAAGCTGTGTTATAAGAGCATGATTAAGTTACAAGTTCAAGTAATCCAAAGTTTGGACCAAAAGCACTCAGAAGTTTGGCCAGCCTTCTTCTAATCCTTTGTGTGCATATGTTATGAGATGACCATTAATTGCACACTCATTATTTTCTGGATAGGAACCCTTCCTCATTGAAGTGCACAAAATGGATGATGTTCACTGAGCAAACGTTCAGAATTGTCTAATTTTGCCAAGAAATGTTTTTCCTGATCTCATTCCTCTGTTCTTCAAGATAGCCTAATTGGTTTGGCAAAGCTTTTAAAAAAAACAGATGCAAATGAAAACAAACAACAAACCAAAATGCAACAGCCAGAGGCAGGTACCCAGCCTGGAAAAGCATAGTTGAACTGGTTAAAGTTTTTCAAACTTATTAGTAATTTTTAAAAAAGTTTCTTATAATGGGCAATAACAACAAGTCTTAGTAATAGGTAATGTTAGCAGCCACATCTAAAACAAATTATCTGCAACCCTCCACTCCAAATCTTCTCTTGTTCTCATGGGCTACCTACTGTAAGTTCAAAGACTGTATATAACTCCTGCTCTACTTTAATTTCACATTTTTTTTATAAAGATAATATTTATATCAGATTATAGAATTATAATCACTGCCTTCCTAAGGATATGTGTGTCATCCAATGAAGTGTGTCTGTCTGATTCACATGGGTTATGAAATCTGAAGTGTGGCCTACCACTGAATGGACATAGGTCTTTTCTGAGATTAGCTCCCTTCTTTGAGTCTGTGATGTCTCGATCTGACTGAGGCATCTTAAATGCAGCATCTGTCTTTCGCATCCATTAATCAATACTGCTAAACATGAGAAATATTCTCCAGGACTAGAAGAAGCACTGCTCTTTTTCTGTCTGTCCAACAGAAACTGAACTGGATATATATGGAGAGAGCCCTGTAACAGCTAAGTAGTATTGTGTTAAATAACGTTGAACTCATCTCGCAAACTTTTTAGTCATTTACACTGTCTTCCAAAACAGTAGTTTTTTAACACTTTTCTTTGTAATTCCTTCTTTATTTTCCTACATGGAGGAGCAGAAATGAACAAGTGGAATGTCAGAATGGTTTCTGATAAATAGCAGAAAGAGCCAGAACTGTATGCAACACCATTTCTGCTTGTGCTAACGTGGGACACCAGGGAGTGTGGCAATATGTGAGGATTTCTAACTCTTCTTTCTGGTGGGAATCTAATAGCATAAAAAATACAGTATTTCATCTCTCACTGGATTAAGAGATGCTACATAGTTTGTAATTGCTACAGATATTTGGGGTTTTGCCTAAATATATTGGTATCCCTTAATTTTCCCATAGAAGACATTAGCGATAATTGTGAATTCACTATATTATCACAAAATGGCAGCATAGAAAGTTAAATGTCAAGTGACTAATTACTAATAGTAGGTAGAGTATCGTTTAGTAAATTTTCTGAGAATGCATCTCTTGCAGAAATATTATCTCTCTTGATTTTTTTTGGTTTGTGTAATCTTTCCTCTCTTTCGCTTTCTGTCTGTCTGTCTGTCAGTCTGTCTGTCTGCCTCTGTTTATAGCCACCAGCCTTGTTGTCATCCAGTTCACAGCATTGTACTGGATTAATTGTGTCCAAAGCACAGAACTCATAGATGTGTTTTTACAGTGAAGTTAAAATGCCTAATTTAATCCTCCCAAGCATATACCTCACCCAAATAGACATGTTTGAGTTTGCCCTGAGCAATAGTTTTGTCTTAAATTTCACTACCTTACTTAGTTTTTGGCATGAATAGAAAGTGACACTCCATGTCTCATCTTATCTACAGTGAGTTTCCAATTGGTTTTACCCATATTACTGCTAGGCTTGGAAATGTAACTTCTGGATGTTCAAATACCAAATAAGATTTACACACAATGTAAATATTCCATATTTCTATGAATGTCTAACAATGATGGATTTTATTGGGGTTATATGTAAAGAAATGTGTGAAGTTAATAAAATCCCTCGGAGACTTGTTTCATACAAATCTGTTTTTCAATACATATTCATCTGAGCAATACTTTATTTTTACTACTTGTCTTGAAGTATTCTTCAGGTAACTTGTTTATAATACAGAGCTTACGAGCTGTGTTCTTAAATAACTTTTTTTTTTTTCATTTTCTCGGTTATCCTAAGAGTAAAGAAAGGATTGAGCTAATCATCAGAAAACTTTATAACCGCAAATTCAATTTTTTAAAATCACATTTCTTGCTGTGGAAAGAAAACTCGCTATGGAAATCACATATGCAAATCCTGGATGCACATTCCTACTTGAAACAAAGTGACGGATTCAGATGGCAGATATCTGGGATGAATAAATATTTTGCTTATACACTTAAAAATCATGCTTTTGGCAAATGTACTAGGATTTCTTTGATTTTTTCTGAAATGGGGTATCATCGTGTCAAACCAAAGTCATGGTAAATATTACTAACAGTAAATACTGATTGTTGAAGCTGTAGATTTTATCATTAGTGATACTTTTTTGTATCACTGTGTTTTGTTACATGGGTTGGGGCAAAGCACTGTGTGATCTGAAATGAATGGTGCACCTGAAGATGGGAAGCAGCAGCAGCAACACGATCCCGTAAAAGCCATCACATTTCAGAGCATCCGTTCCTTTCTGGAGCTTTATAATTTGCACACAACCTTTTTGTGTACTCAGGAGGAAGACAATAGACAGCAATCAAAGTGTTCTCTATCATTAAGAATAGACAGGAGGCTCCCTAGGGAAAAAAGCATGACTCCAGATTTTCACCAAGGGACACTTTTCTCAACACTGTTAGAGCACATTGTTATTAGTCCTGTAGGGAGAGGATTAGCTCATCTACCATTTGTCATCTTGTCTATGCTGCTCATTTAGACCTCTTGTCTAAGCAATGGAGAAAGATAAATGGAAGAATTCCTTTCCTGCAATGACTGTCTCCCCAGTGACAACAGAGGAGTGACCTGGCCAAGTGGCTTAGTCTAGGCATCTAATTTTGGGGAGAAAAAGTAAAATAAGATTGCTATTCCTAGCAATTTAAAGAAACCTATCTGGAACCCTATACCTGAAATTCTTCTGTCTCCACACTTGGAAATGTGACGTTCCATGTCTCCCATACAGAGATGAGCTCTTTCACTTTCTCTGAATCAAGACACATTTTACTTACAGCCCACCATTTTGCCGTAGAAATGGAGAAAAATATAAGTGAACACAGTCTAAAGGAGTTCAGGAAAACTGTGCAGTTTGGTGCACTTGCAACTAGAAGCCTTCAATGATCAAAACTAGAAAAAAAAATTGCTAGAAAGCTGCTTACTATAGCCTGAACACCTAAGAATATATCCCCATCTTCAGGAAAACAAGCTGTTCTGGTATCAGCAGAACTAGTAAATCTTTGTTTCCATTGGATCCTTGCTCTGGAAACCCCTGCACCCTCCACTGCAGGAGTAGCCCCTTCCAAGGCTTGCTGTGACAAAGCCAGGGGGTCCAGGAGAGCAAGCACTGTGGAGCAGTGTACTGAGCTACATGCGTGGGCACCAATCAGCCAATTCATGCACACTGGTGGGCTCTTGGGCTATCACCCAGCAGTGTGGGTGACACCTGCATTCTACTTGTCTTTCCCTTAGTGGGAAGGGACAATCTCTTCATTTTCTTTTCTCCCCAGCTGGGGATTTTCACAGGGTTTCTATGAGTTTAGTTACCTCTAAGATTTCTGTGCCTTTTCCAAGGATGCTTAAGAACGGCTGTGACTTAGCATTAGACACTGATGGTTGGCCATGTCTTCAAAATGTCATCATAAGCATGATGTGCCAATACTAGGAAATGAAAATAGTCCAGAGTGAACACAGACAGTAAAGCTATGAAGCACTGTGGTATTAGGAAAGGTTTATCTCTTTTTTAGGAACTGTTCAGGACAGTGAAACTGTAGATACTCCTCAAAGCTGGGTAAAGCCACTGGGTGGCAGAAATACAGTATTCAGCCATGAATTGGTGCAGGTCTGCTCTCTGCCTAACCAAATCTGACCCCTAATGTCACATACTATTATGCCTAAATCTACTAGGCATGTTTGCCCTGACAATTAATCTTCTCTGGCATACATTCAATCAGTATTGATGGAAATGAACATATGTGTTTTTACTTTTGGTTAAACGAAAAATCAAAAAACATTCCAGGAAATCATATATTTCCCCTGAGAGAAAACCAAATGCAACAGCTCCTCATTCTTCCTCCTCATTTTTTTAATGAAAAAAATGTCTGGGAGACCAGAGAATGCCAGATCAACTTACCAATTTGCTGATGTACATAAAAATTATGAGAGCTTCTTTCAGCTCTGATCCATACTGGAATACCAGAAATGTCCGTATAAATATATGGGAAAATATTTCTATTTATTAAAGACTGTAATAGTACTTTTAAAATATATATTCTCATTTTCTTATAGCAGTAGAAATTATTTCCAGCAGAACGGTGCGTTGATTTGTCCTTTGCTTTTCTTTTAACTTTCTTTCCTACTTTGTTTTATAAAGGAAAAAACTTCTCTGCCATTAGTTTTTCCAATATGCATTAACAATTTGGAGACTGATGGCATTTTCAGAGCCACAATTAGAAACTTCGTTACCCCCAGCACTTACAATGCCTTTGCATGTCATAGCTTGACAACATAGAAAACCCAGGTGATGTTTTAGAGAAGAACTCTGGAACTGTTGGCAGCTCTACCATAGCACATCAGGTGTCTGTGGCTGGCCATCAATGGATAAGCAGTTTTCTTTATTAACTTGTCTAAGCATGAAAAAGTATTATGAAATACCACAAAATTAGCTTTGTGAAACACAGGGCACTCTCTGCTGATGTTTCATTTAATTCCAAATAATTTTAAATCACTGTTTTTGCCAGAATAATTCTGCTCTCTAGAAATTAATTCCATAATGATAGGCTTTTAAACCTAGAAACCTATTTTAGTATTTGAAGAGATTTCCCTTCCTCCCCACAATAAAGAGTTTATTTAAAGAAAAAAACATTCTTTCTGTTTCCAGCCCTTGTTCTAGCTCCCATTTAGAGAAGAGCTTCTTTTATCAAACTTCCTTTGAAGACTGGATAAGATATAGCCGAGATGTTAGATCATACTACTGACTTCATGCAATGACATGCCATAAAAACTTACTCAGGTTGCAAAGTAATCAAAGTCACACAAGTGCTTTCACCTATTTCTATTTCTTGAATTTTACAACTGTGGTGGTTTGACCCTGGTTAGATGTCAGGTGCCCACCAAAGCTGCTCTATCACTCTCCCTCCTCAACTGGACAGGGGAGAAAAAAATAAAATGAAAGGCTCGTGGGTCGAGATAGGGACAGGGAGATCACTCACCAATTACCGTCATGGGCAAAACAGACTCAACTTGGGGAAAAATTAGTTTAATTTATTGCTAGTCAAATTAGAGCAGGATAATGAGAAATAGAACCAAATCTTAAAACACCTTCCCCCCACCCCTCCCTTCTTCCCAGGCTTAACTTTACTCCTGATTTTCTCTACCTCCTCCCCCCCCGGAGCGGTGCAGGGGGACGGGGAATGGGGGTTTGGGTCAGTTCATCACATGTTGTTTCTGCCGCTCCTTCCTCCTCAGGGGGAGGACTCCTCACACTCTTCCCCTGCTCCAGCATGGGGTCCCTCCCACGAGAGACAGTCCTTCACAAACTTCTCCAACATGAGTCCTTCCCACGCACTACAGTTCTTCACGAACTGCTCCAATGTGGGTCCCTTCCACAGGGTGCAGTCCTTCAGGAACAGACTGCTCCAGCGTGGGTCCCCCGCAGGGTCACAAGTCCTGCCAGCAAACCTGCTCCAGTGTGGGCTCCTCTCTCCACGGGGCCATGGGTCCGCAGGTCCTGCCAGGAGCCTGCTCCAGTGCAGGCTTTCCATGGGGTCACAGCGTCCTTCAGGCATCCGCCTGCTCCGGCTTGGGGTCCTCCACGGGCTGCAGGTGGATATCTGCTCCACCGTGGACCTCCATGGGCTGCAGGGGGACAGCCTGCCTCACCATGGTCTTCCCCACGGGCTGCACGGGAATCTCTGCTCTGGTGCCTGGAGCACCTCCTCCCCCTCCTTCTTCACTGACCTTGGTGTCTGCGGAGTTGTTTCTCTCACATATTCTCACTCCTCTCTCTCGCTGCAACTGCGACTCCCCTGTAACTTCTTTTGCCTTTCTTAAATAAATTATCCCAGAGGCGCTACCACTGTTGCTGATGGGCTCGGCCTTGGCCAGCGGCGGGTCCGTCTTGGAACCCGCTAGCATTGACTTTATCGGACATAGGGGAAGCTTCTAGCAGCTTCTCACAGAAGCCACCCCTATAGCCCCCCCGCTACCAAAACCTTGCCACACAAACCCAATACAACAACATGGAAAAGTTGTTTTGGACACCGTTAAAGAGTGTGCTAAGTTTTAAATGTAAAACCAGGCTTTGCAACTCACAGCAATGGAAATGAATTAAACTAACTTTAGGGAAAAAAAAGATTTTGCTGAAGAAGTACTCCTCTAAATTCCTGGTTGGGACCTAGGGACAATGAAAAGAGACATACTTTCCTGGCAGAGTTCATCTTCCCAAACAGACAGATTTGACGGATCATTCAATTGCAATGTTAATCAATCAATTAAGATGGTCCATGTATGAACATAAAAAGTTTTTTCAACTACTAAATCAATTGATAATGGGGCCTAGCCTTCTAAAATAAGTCCATAATTTGGTGAAGTGTTGTGATTTCCCTGAGTGAAAGGAAGACAATGGCCATTCCTGCCAACCACTGTGCCCGTCATCTGGGATGAGTGTGACTTTCTGCATTAAGAAGGTCATCATGTGTAGAGGCAACTTGGCTGTCTAAACAGGCCTTTGAAAAACAGAAAACAGGAATTGTCAATGCAATGGATGGTCAGTACATATGTCAGCTCCAGTGAGATGTCCATCTTACTGAATATTGTAGACAGAGAGGACTCAGTGCCCAGTCCCTTTTGCTCCAGGACCTTGTATGAGTCAAGTCTGTGAGACACTCCTCCACAAAGAAAAATAACAGAAAGCTTTGCTGAGGTTTTGCAGAATTTGTTTTTTTCTTGGCAGTGTTACAGAAAACAATGCACAGAATGGGTTTGCTTCCTTCACAGGTTTAGTTTTTGACAAGGTAAGGCATTGACAGTAGTAGATGGCCATAAAAATAAACCCCAGTGTGTGACTTTATATGCATTTCAAAAACTGAAAGAACACAGCAGGTTCTAAAAGCTGATTATGCACTGTCTACAGGACTGAACTCAAGTGAAATGCTGCATTAAAACTTTTAAGTCCTCCTTTGAACCATCAGTACTAAGGATTTTTGTTAAAAAAGCTGAACTGATCAGTGTGGCTAACAGTGATCTACTCGATTTCATGCAAAACAGTTATGATTAAGTGTTTTCAACTTACTTCTGGTAAGTTATTAATGTTTTTTTAAAATACTTTTTTGGTTTTCTACTGCTGCAATAACTTCACAGTCCATTCAGGAATAGCAGTCTACCAGCCTGACGTAATAAATAAATTAATTTACTGAACAATAAATCAAAACAGTTGATTATCTGTCTCAGAGCAAAATCCTGGCCCCATAAAAATTGATGGTAAAGTAATGGAACTCCACTGCCTTCAGTAGTGTTTCTTATTAAGTATTTAGCAAACCACTGATTAGCCCTGTTCTTACTGAAGACATCTGGGAGCCAAATCAAGCCCCATATCCTCTTCCTTTGCATTTCCCTCGTTTAATATGACTATTTAATGTAAAGAAAAGATTTCATTTTTCCTTACCTTTTCTTACTTTACTTAATGATTCTGAGTGAGTATATGATTAATGATTCTGAGTATGTGTTGTAGAAAAATAGTCTTGTCACTTTTATGTCCTTTCTTTCAATAAAACTTCATTTTTATAAAAAATTACCTTTGAATTAATATTCTTCCAACATTTTAGAATATTTATTCTAGATACTTTCCAAAAAGCTTTTAGCTCGAAACCATACAAATCTATTCTTCATTGTTACAAACATTAAACAACTTTGCCTACCTACCAGCTGCTACTCGACACAGCTGTCAATATGGCCAACAGCCTTATTCAAGACCATTAAAATAAAAAAGCACCTATTTTCTGCTACAAGCTACCACCTTTCACCCAAGATGATGCACAAAATGGACGTGGAGTACCATTTACAGGATTAATATTATCCAGTGTTTACAGCTAATGGATTTGTGTTACTGCTTCATTTTACAAGGCCTCTTTTCGTCTTTTAATTTATCCTCAGGTCTGCTGCTTTATTTTTGTTCCATCATCCTCATAAAAGCCATTATCTTTCCATTAGCAAACCTGTTAAATAACTCTTCACATGCTCTTTGATCTGTCCAGCAGCCATTTGCATTCTTTGCAGTGAGTTTTTCAATTACACTCAAGAATTTTAAAATACGAGTTTGCTGAGAGCTACTTCACACGCTGTGGTACATTTAATTAACATAGGATGGAAGAAAGGTTTGCAACCATGTTGCTGCTCTTTGCTGTCATAACAACTCCTGGTTTCCTTCTCTTTTATGCAAATCAGGTCACAGACATTTATGTCAGTGAAAATGCTGTAAAACTTTTTTATGTAATAGTGGACCAAATGCATCTCTCAAAGCCTGCATGAAAATAATTGTGCTTCATTTTTGCATTGGTGGTTTATCTGAAAAATTGTCTCTCCAGATACTGGATCTTGAAAGTACTTTCTGAGTGAGTTTGTGTTTGCTTGATTTCACAAGTCATATTCTTTTTATTTATTCCTTTCTTTTAATATTATTCTGACTAGAAAATGTGGAATGTAATTGTTTTCTTAAGGTACATTTACTTTGTACCCATTGTGTGACAACAGTATTGCTTAGTCATATCCAACAGCGGTTTAGAAAAGAATCCTTAAGCATCAACTTGTACATTAAAATATGTCTATCAGTATTGCCTTAGCATTGAAGTGACCCCTGGGTTAGGAGATACACTAGTGAAAAAAATCTTTCTTTTCCGTCACTCATCTCAGATGTCAAAACACCTTCTCTTCCATGGTAGTCCGCAGAGAGGTTGTGCTATGACTCTGTGTCCTGCAGAGAGATTTAGTGACACAGAAATGAATGCATCAGAGGATACCTTATGGTTCTGCTTCATGCCTTCATGCCAGGAGAGGAGAATGTTCAGTGGGATTGTATTGTCTTTCTCAAAAGCTAAGATTCGTCTTTCTAGTAAGACCAAAAAGCACATTTTTAGTAACACAGCTTAACTGGCATCTTAATTTCAGGAAGCAGGGAGATACCCTTAGGGAGTTCAAGATGCTGAACAATTTCTTTAAGCTCTTTCTTTAACTGAAAAGGATCCCTGATATCCACTGGATTTCCATGAGAACAGCTAGAAATCACTCCTCTGGCCAGCAAATTATTGTTCTCCACTAGTCTTGTCAGGATTCTTCTTTTATCTGCAAAATAGTCACAAATATTACACTTGTATTCTCAGAGGGAACAGTATCCTGCCATGCTCTTTATCTGCAAGCAGTCTTATAGAGGCAGTAGAAGAAAGAGGAAGGGAAGTTGTAAGGATGTGTGTTCATGATCAGGAATAGATGATCAGGGACTACAATGTATGGAGGAAGTCCAAACTCACTGCAGAAGAGGAAGAAGGCAAGCTGGACCACATGTGGGACTTTGGTAGAGCATTTAGGATTGCAATAGACTGTCATTAGAGAGCAAAGCACTGGGGGATATGACCTTCAGGCTGCTATTAAGTTTGATTTTCACAATTGGTATACTATTGTTGCACTTGTCCTTTCAGATCATTTATCCATAATACTGTAAGTTTCAAGATGCTTTGCTGAGATGTAGCATGATATTATTCCACTTTCATAGTTTTCTTTTCCAAAAAGCCTTTCCTTATTTTGTGATACTGAATTTAAATGCACTGTATGCTAATTTTTGATGATGTGTCTATTTCCTACGTGGTCCACTAATATTTTGTGTGTATCTGCTGCTCTGCTTTCTCATGTAGGTATGTAAAAGAAAAAAATTGTTGAATGCCACAGTCTGCTGTGTGGGTTATTCACTCTTTAGCCATATCCAAGCATTTCCTCTCTTCAAAGCAGCTCTGCTCTGAGCGTGTTTAATACTAAAAGCAAGTTCAGGACAGCAAGCAAAATTTGATCAATGACATTCGGGCCAAAAAATGCCTCAACCCAATACCCATCTCAACACTAGCCATAGCTGTTGGTAAATGAACATCTGTATTAAAATAGTCCCGTTACCATTAGTCCTGGATTATATGTCCTTGATGGCAATAGCTTTATGGGTCCGTGCACTTCACTGCTTCTAAAAGAAACTTCACTTTGCTGCTGCCAAACCAGGAGAAATTATGTCAGTCTCATTGGGCAAACCACTGAATTGTTGAGTAATGTTGAAAGTAACACACATGACTTTAACCACCCCAGCTACAACTCAACAGAGCTCTCTGTAACGGATATCAGGAGTGCAGGCCACTAAGACGGAACAATGTGACACTTGAATAATAAGCATTTTGAACTTTCCAGTGACCTTTTCTGCCTCAGGGATGATTGCTTTTCTCAGATAAAGGTGCAAAAAAATTTTTATGAGCTGAGTGGACTGCAACCTCTCTGTCATTTCGTTTTGCCATTAGCTCAGTTTACCAAAGGAGTTACAGTATTGTGATCTGATTCATGTGGGAGCTGCTGATATAAAACTTACTCTTTTTTTTTTTCTTTTCAGGAAGTGTTTACTGCCAAATAAATAAATCCCAGAATCGGCTCAAGAACAGAAGTGTTTGGAATTGCTCCATTATCTTGCAGTCTTTTGCTGTGGTTTCCCCTGTTCTGAAAGCAGAGCAAAACCAATCACTCCATCTATCTTATTTTTTCAATACCTTCAAACCGCCTAAGGCCTTTCAAAAGGCCTACATATTCTGGGTACATTCACATTGAAGTGTTTAGAGTGTCATTTTGGTTTTTTCCTTCCACAAAATCTATGCGTGCTGTCACTGGTCTTGATCCATTTACTCTGAGGTCCATAGGAGTTGTGTCAAAACCCTGCTTTGGAGGGTGTGAATGAAATTCTGAAATACTAGCTGTAGGTTTTTCCATTTCTTCTGTTGTTCCAAAGAAGTTCTCTCCTTGGTATCTGTGGAGATTTTAGGATCTCCCTATGGTGTTGTAGTTTTTATTTGTTGTGAAATGGATGGAGTAGACTAAGAAAAAGCCCTCCATGTTTCTTCTGTAGCCCTTGATTTTCTTACGGATTACTTCCAGTACAAGATACAACATCATAGGGTTTTTGTTTTACCTTAGCATTTAGCATAAATGTGTTGTCCTTGAATAGCAGGGTATTGTTTCTACTACTGAAACTTTGAGAGATAAGGTGTATTAATGATCAATAGGCAAGACTAGAACGAAAACCTGCTGTGATCATTCAAAAATCATCCCATGGTACATGCTAGCTTAATTCTGATCGACAGTAAAAAAATTACTACTCTGTCTTCTTGGCACCAGGTAGAGGCAGGTTTTAATTGCTTACAAAATAACAGATATCCCTCTTTCACCCCCACCCTTGTTTCAAATATTTTTGGATTTGCTTCAAGAATGAGATTACCAGCCCAATCCTGCACGCTGTATGCTTTCTGAAGGTAGTTTGTCCTACCAGTTCTGCACTGGATTAAGTAGTAGGTCAAAATGTTTACTGATGTCTGTCCTGGGAAGATTTCTGAAATTCATTGATGATTCAGGTTAAATATTACTTTGATAGCTATTTATAGTGTCCATCTCTGGGGTTACTAAATCTTTTAATGGTTGTGTTTACCATACTGGAATATCCATGAGAATGTCCTATATCTTTCTCTAGAAACCACTCTGGCTCATGAAGAAGGAATAAAAGGAGGCATTCATACTCAGATATCCATGCAAGACTCATACTTGTCAATTTATTACAACTCTCAGAGTTCTCACTAGAAAAAAACATGCTTATATTTACAGTGATTTCATGAGCTCAGTGTGATGCTCTCAGTTTTGTACACAAATAGTTGAAAAGTTAAATGAAAAGAGAAAAGATGGGCTTGGAATGCATTTTTGCCTTGTTCAGAAGTGAAAATATGGCAAGTTTCTACTATACATGGAATAATTCAAAAAGAGATTTACATTTCTATGCATGTTTGAAATAAAAAAAGCCCCTAGATATTTGAATGAAAGTGAAGAATTGTACAAGTCGGAGAACATGGGCATTTACTTGTAGTCTTAGACACACTGTGCAACTGAAAGCCTATTTCATGACTGCACTCTAAAGAAAGCAAGCTCAGGACTGAGACTCCCAAGTCCGTATCATCAGGAGGTGGGATGAAATGAGCACAGCTCTTACAACACTATGCAAGAAGTAGAGTGAGTCAGTGCTGGTCATGGCAGAGAAGGTGCCCCGCTTTTACAGAGCTGTGCTACTCTTTTTCCCAAGTACTTTGCTGCTTGCGTTTTGGTGTTCCACTGTAGTTTTTTGGAAAGGCAGTGAAGTGCAGCCATTTAATATGCTTAGTTAAGGAAGGAGAATTCATTCGGTGCATGGTATTAAATACATGATGGGTTTAGAGATCTAGTGACTGAGTAGCTGCAGACAAATCAGGTAAAGAAACTGCAGATGGGTGGTGTTGAATGAAGAACTCAGGTATGGATTCAGAACAGGGTTTCTTTCAGAGACACCTGGAGGCTTCCATTCAATAGTTGGAAATAAGTAATCATGTAAAAGTGGTAGCAAAAGAGGGTTAATGCAGCAAAAGCAAAGAGCAAGTATCCAGCCAGACACTGTGACATACTGATTTATAAGTCACTTTGGTGGACTGAAGGTACAATTTCATGATATAGTTCATCATATAGCAAGCAGCATACAGAACAGGCAATGTCATCTCTGTGCTCCATTGACTTCCCTTGTGTTCACTCTTGTACTCATTCATCCCTATAAAAAAGTGGTTCAGGGATCTTAACCAGCAGAAAAGTAACCTTGAGGTTACTTTTCTCTTGGTTTAGTTTCTTGAAATAGCTCATCTTGGAATCAGAAAAGTGATTACATGAATGAAGATGAAGGAACCTAAAGCCAGTTGCTGGTGGTAGTGGTGATTCACATCACTTGTTTAAGCAGCAGTGAGATACTATTTCTGCTCAACTCTATTGCCAAAACTACATCCTAATTTTCTGTATTTTTTGTGTAATCCCCCGTATACAGTATCATTCCTTGAATCAAGATTTATTAATACATTTAGAACAGGAAATACTGTTTTTTATTCTCCTTGGTTCCTGGTGTCATAAAGGATATTTTAACTACATGGTTAAAATCTGAGATAGTACTTAAAAGTGTTTAACATTGCCAGATTCCTCTGAAATCTAGGTTATTCGGTTACTGCTATTCGGCCTACTGCAGGACACAGGAAAAAGTAAAGGGAAGATTATAACATTCAAAAGGAGAAATGGTTTCTATGAACCTGAGCAATTCTATATACAGTTTATGCTTTCCTCCTTTAGCATTTTTATAGACCTTTTTTCTCTCCACATTTGAAAGAACTGTTGCTCTAATCTTGTTCCTGTTTTTCACAGCAGGCCTACACAATCCCTCCTGCTGTCTGTGAAGAGTTACCAAATTGGACCTATTACATTGTTCCCGTATGCAGAATGACATGCAATCAGTAAAAACTCCTTTTGTTTATACTGTTAATAACAGATGTTGCTCTGCTACATCACACATGCTGTTTAATATTATCAAAACAATTATTCATTTATTCATATTTGTGCAGTGTGTGCAAGCTGGCATTACAGATCTTGCAGACATGGCCTTCATGAATGCATAAACAGAAATGCATGTCATATATAATAAATCACCCCCCATTCCCATCACCATTTTTAATCTTATATCTAAAAATTTGTTGATAACTTTATTGCTTACACATTGACAAGGGGGTGACAGACAAAACTCTGGGCATGTGGAAAAGCTACTGAAATAGCGGAGGGCCCCTTCCTACAGGGAGCTGTTGTATATGCATGAAAGGAAGCAAGCTTTGCTTTGTCAGGGTCCAGGGACAAGCACTCTGGTGTTAGTTCATGCTTCTTCCCTTTATCCCCTCAGTCCTCCTCCAAAAGAAAAACACAAGGAAGAAAAACAGTTCAAGAGTTGGTTTGATTCCTTTTGATTGAATTAACAAGGGTTCATTTTAATTGAATTAACTAGTGGGATAACAGCATGACTGAATTTTAAACTATAATTAAAGGATTCATCTTCTACTTAATGACAATGGGATAGAAAATTACCTCAGAACAGACGCTACACAAGTTGTCTGTTTTCCCATTATACATGTGCATTTTCAGGTAACATGGCCATTAAACCTTCTTCTATAAATGGCACAAGGTTTGGAACAAAATGTATCAGTTTAAAGGAAATCAGTTTATGCTCTTGTAACCTTAAAATGTTTACCTTGTTTATGATGGCATGTCATTATTTTCTCTGGTTAGGATGTAGGACCTCTTGGATTTTTAATTAAAATAACTAAGTTATTAAGATATTTTCTTCAAATAAAAACAGTCTTTTTTTGCACATGCGAATGTAACCTTCCTGAAGCAGTGTGTTTATGCTCCTGATAGTATGTTTGTGTTCTAAAGTAGTATGATATTTTCTTCTTTTGTTTGGCAGAAATCAGATTTTCACACTAATGAGGTAAAACAATATTTCCCATTCCCTCCTCTTTCAGCATCACCTTCATTGGAAAAATGAGATAAACTTATCCTTATAGGCTTATAGTAGTTAAACAAAACTTAAGGAAGAAATTTATCTGTAAAGAAAAGGGTTTGAAGTGAAGGGAATTTGCCCCCTCAGGCCTGAATGTAATAGCTTTTCCTAGAAATATATTCAGAAAATAATTATCAGGTACCTGATATAATCTTGTAGACCTGCAAGCCAGAAGTGAGTAGGTTTATCATTAACCTTCATAGTCGGATGACCTAGTGCAAGGAGGACAGAGGTGACTAAGGGGAGGACTGAATGATTTCTAGCTTCCTGTTTCTTTCTTTGGAGTTTGGCTTGCAGAATCTGGGTTCTCTGTTGAGTATATTATTGAAAGTAATGGTTTGAGTACACGTTGGTTTTCAGTAATTTTCTTTTTGGTTTTCCTTATGAATGTTTTTTCTTCACTGAGTTGTTGTTCACTCCTGTTGCGAATGCTCAGTAGAAACACAGGATCTTTCACAGTAAATTAGACCTGTGGCTGCTGTAGATCAGTGTCTTTCCTCTGACGGTGACAAGCTTTAAGGTCCGTATTTGTTTTCTGAAACATAGGTTTCTAGAGTCATCTGAGATACCATACTGTATCCAAGACATCCTCATGAGGCCAATATGACATAGTATATCCTGGGGTATCTCAAATTGCACTAGAGGTGTATGTATGCTTAGACACAGGTGACTGAATCAAAACCCAAATATTACAGAAAAAAGGAAACGTGAAACGTGAGAGTGATTAGTTCCCAGTGCTGTTATGCAATTCATCACCTGTTCATCCAAACACTTTCAAGCCTTCTGAGTTTCAAGCGTCGAAGACATACTCTGGCAATAACTTCCACAATGTAATAACAAGCTGGGTAGAAATGATGTTTATTGCTTTTGAAACATTCACTTTTAATGTGTTGAAGGGCTATTTCCTGTAAAGTCTACTTTCTCAATTCATTCTTTTTATTTCATGCACTTTTATCATGTTCCCCTTTAATCATTTAACATAATAATCTTTTAGTCTTCCTTTGAAGTAGAGATCTTTTTTCCATACCAATGACTTGTTCTTATCTATCTTCATTCAACCTGTCTATTTTTGCAGTATGTTTTCTCTGATAAGAAACTAGTCTAAAGCAAGAAGTATTAGGGGCTACATCAGTAACAATATAAAAGACATTTTCTATATTACTTACCATCCCATTGTTTATGGACCTCAAGAACTTATTTGCTTCCTTTCAGCACAGCTGTACATGGAGCAGAACTTCATAGTGAACAGTCCATAACATTTCCCTGCTCCCTTTTCCATGAGACATCTGAGCTGTCTGTATTTTACCATTATGTATCACTAGTGTAGAATACTGATCATCCCATTGTTAAAGACAAGTTCATACATGTAACATTATTTACATAGCTATATTTTCTTCAAGTGGCTCTCCAGTTATCAACAGGGACATTGTCTCATTGTGTTGACCATTTTTCCAACTTGATTCAGTCCTGTTTAAGTTCTGCACAGGCCTCTCTAGGTTTAACCAAATGTAACAATTGTTTGGGTTATTTACACGGGTTTTTTACCTCATTACTCACTTTGGGATTTGTAGATCATTAAAAATGTGTTAAACAGTGAACCTCATACAGAACCTTTAGAAACCCATCTGTTAACCTTTTACCATGATGAAAACTGACTGTGAATTCACTATTGCTATCTTCTGGTTGTTCTTTGGTGCATGAATGAAGCACAGAATTCCTGTAAGTTCAGATGATTTCATACAGGCATACATAAAGCTTTTGTTACGTACCAAGAGGTAGCAGGTAGTTCAGATATGAAGTACTGGCAGCCTTGTAAAAACATTGTTGCAAAACTTATTTACACAAAATGAAGTGCCTATACCACCCCTTATCAAAGCACTCAGGAAATGGTCTGTGTTTATACAGATGGTGTTTTGGGGAGAAAACCAAGCAAATACCTACTGATGCAAACATTTACATTGTAGTGTACGTTATTACATTCAAAATATAGAAGATTTACACGTAGCACTGACTTCAAAACTAATTTAAGCTTCTGGATGAATGTTCTGTCAACTAACTGCCCTGAGTTTTAGGCTTCTTGCATATCTGCCATTATCTAAGCCAAATAATTCAGTGGTAGCACTGACCGCAAAAGAGAGACGCATTGCATTGCAAAGCTACTGAGCTGACCAGCAAGCTGCCAATAGTTATCTTCCTTCAAGTGAACACTGCAAAATTACTGATGCTTATAAGTTTACTGGTGGCTTCACTGAATCTTTGGCAAATATCTTCATAAGGTATACATAGGAGATATATATATATTTCAGCATATCCTAGAATCCAGCTGTGCTTCACCTGACATCTATAATAAAGGCCATATTGAGTGTTGGGTGCAGCTTATCTCATCATAACTGAGAAAAAATACCTGCTTAATTAAGGGTTAAAGGACTGAGCTCTTCCAAAGAGTATGAAAGACTTTCCACCTAGTAGTGCCACTGCTGCATGTGAATTTGCTAAAACAGATGTGTGAAAGAAAAGGTAGCCGCATTTTAGCTCTGCCATCTTCAGGACATTTAGTTAAGATTCTGATATTTTATTTATTTTAAGTGAATATTGTGTGTGAAATTTGGGAAATTTGTAATACTATTCCCAAACTCAGCATTCAATCTACCTCTGATCTCAGCCTGATTCCTATTTAAGGGCTTGGCTTTTGGGTGCTAAACATCTTCCTATTGATGCAGAACATTCTCAGTGCTCTTTTTTTCCATAATGAGAATGGAAAGAACTTGAAATCCCTTAAGGTTAGTTACTGTGTTTTTTCCCTTTGTCAAATGTAGCTCTTTAACTGCATTTGCACTCTTTACAACATTTCTATGTAATGTGTCTTTTTACAATACATTGAGATAGCATACGTCAAACACATTTATTGACAATGATGTATTAATTAGCAAAAAAGCCTTTGTGGTGTGTGAGAAGAGAACACAAATCAAACTAGTATTTCAAGCAGCAGTAAGCTATAGAAGTCCACAGACATTTAAATTTAAAATAAAGAAATACCTGGTTAGGCAAACATCTTCAAATGATAGGGCTGCTTCAGGACACAGGTTAAATAGAACACATATGTCCACAAAAGATAACACAGATGAGGGGGTTATCAGATTTCCAACTCTGCAAAATGGCTATAATAATAGTGATACGATTCCACATGCCCCAGAGATCTGTATGCACAATAGTCTTTAAAGGTGGGAAAGTATTATTGTAGTCATATGACAGTCAGGGAAATTGAGTCATAAAGAGGTTAAATAAATGTTGCTCAGGGTTAAGCATGAAGTCAGTACAGAGCTTCAAACAAAGAAGAAATTCCCTGGATCATTCACTGAGACGAACACCACGTTTAAGCACATTAACTGCTGAACCCTTGCCAGGTCTGTACACATCGCTGGCTGCTAACTGTCCCCAGACCTCAGGCGTGAGGAGTTCACACTGCGGCTGGGAAGAGTGGGGCTCAAGGTGTTTGCAGGGAAGTGGCATGCTTGGCCCTTGCAATGTCCCAGAGTTTGTAAACATGCTTAGACCCTTCCAAGCACTGGAAGCTTTGGTGCTCATAAGTCCAGGCCCTGCGTATGCATTTACAGTGTGCTGCTTGCACTGAAATCGTCGGGCTCTTAAGAAGCAGCGTGACACAACAGCTACCAGGTACACATACTACTGGCATTCATCCTGTCCTAGGACAGGATAGAACAAGGAACACTTGTTTTTTTGAGGGATTAACTTTTTTGCATTGAAATCTATGTCAAATAATGATATGTTACAAACTTTCTGACCTTCTGAAGGATTGTCTCACTTTTCCCTGACTTCAGCCAGAAGTACCTCAAGCTAAAAATATTTGAATTTGCCCTATTAAGCTCATGTTGCTATATTTCCTACCTCTTCCAGAAGGTTTAATTCCGTTAGTACCTCACTGCCAGCAAACTATAAAGCTTCTCCATCCAATGAAATGAACACTTCATGATAAACAATCTTTTAATGTCCACCTCCGTCATGGCACCTTCTGTCAAGCACTGATACATATTAAAAATGCACCCAATATAAACGTCAGCTTAGAAAGGATTATGAGATGCAAAGTTTTGATCAAGGCATGTATATGAGTTTAAAATTTGCCTCATTCTGCAGTTTTAGTTTGAATTTTCTCCCAATTAAAATGTTAGTGACACCTTATTAAATGACACATTGTATCCCTGTTTGCACAAAAGACTAACCTGCTTACCGGGAACCAGTTATTCATTGAATTTTGGTATTACAGAGTTTTTTTATCCTGGGACCATGCAGATAGGAGTACAAGGTCAGACCAACTCTAAAACTCTAGCTGCTGTATTTAATTCTGCCTTGACTTGTTGACAGCAGCTGCTGATACGGATCTTTCACAAAACTAACCCTTGTTTGCTGCCACTGCTGGGACGTTTCTATTGTAAGGGGACTCTCAGAGCCTAAACCAAAGGTCACAGTTGTTCAGTGCACTGCATCCAGTTCCCATAATTAAAAACATTCGTTACTCTTTGGTAGTGTAACTCTTTGGTTAATGTACCTGTGTTTTTATTTGAGAACTCATTAACTATTATACATATTAAAAGACAATGTTAGAACTGCAGGGGAACTGCCTTACTGTGTAGATGTGTGGGAATCTGCTGTAAAATGAAAGACAATAATGAATAATTGTTCTCCAGGAATGAGATTCGTATAGCCAAGGCCCTGGCAATAACAGAAGAACTCACTGAAGCCAGAAAGTTAACAATTGCTTAGTATGTTCTATCTTGCAGGGATAATTTCTTAGTTGAGTTTTCCATATCTGGACAATAGACAGCAACAACTTGTTCATCTCTGGCGATTTCTTTTGTGATGTTCAAAAAGTGCTCCTGGAGATTAGAAATAACATAAAATGAAAACTGACATTTTATTGAGGACCATAATATTTAACTTCTTTTCAACCAAAATATGAGGGTGCCAGGAGTGATGGATGGGATCATGCACTTCTGGTCAGACCTCGCTGTTCTGGCAGGGTCCTCAGGAGAGGAACACTGGCCAAGCAGTGAAAGTCCCTCGATGAGTGTTTTTTGACAAGTCAGTAGAACCAAAAAAGTTCTAAAATGCTTTAACCTCCAAAGCCCCCCACTGAAATTGTCAACACCCCTGCTTAATTGTCACGTAATCTTAACCTGCCTAAATTAACTACCTGAGCTTGTAATGCTGGGCACATACACAGCTATCGGTGGTGAGCTGCTCAGGGCGGGACTCTATGTCCTGTGTGTAAGGATTTAGACCACTTCACCTGAAGGCTCTGTCACTACATTTTCATTGTTCAGAAAGATGTCATGATTTTGCAGCGTAAGGGGCCAGTGGGGAACGCTGCAAAGGCCAGTGGCAGATGTGGGTGGCAGCCTTTGTGAATAACTAAACCATTTTCTCTAAAGAGAAACTGGAGTTGCCCCTTTGTTGTGTCGTCTCAAAATAACCTGAGATCTAGTAATATGGGGAAGTGAAAGACATAACCACACATCCAAGTTAGGCAGCTGAAGAAGGAGCTGAGCTGGGGATCCAGCATGTTACAGGAATGCTCAAGGGGATGATGCTACTGTTCTCTTTGGATACCTGTTGAAACACCACAATCCAAGGATGGGTTGCTATTTCTGATGGCTGAGTAAGCAGATAAAGCACTTTTTTTCCTCTGGTCCTGGCAAATAACAGGTTTTAGTCCCACCTGTGTCCTCAGCACTTTCAATTAATTACTGTAAATAGCAGCTTCTCCATGTTGTGGCTTCTGTAAATCCCATTATTGGTACTTAATTGTTTCCACTGTATGGAAAATTCAGTCTCTAGATTGGAGCTAACAATTTCTGGACACTTCAGGTCATTGTAATGTTGTCCCTCTTAGAGGAGTCAGCCCTTAAATATCTTTGTCTTTTTTTAATAGTCTCAGTATAGAGTTAGGGTGGTTTAAACAACAGAGACCTGTTGATACAGGACAGGTGGCAAGTTGGCAGTTCCAAACTGATCAGTCATCTGCAAACAGCTTTTCTCCCTTTTGTTTTAAATTAACCATTAAACTCATGATAGATGCTGAATAACAGTTTTGCTGTGTGGAGTGTCCCAAGCATAGACTTGGGAATGTTTTGCTCTGATTATTAACATTTCAGTAAGATCAAAACCAGAAGTTGTTACCTGTGATTAGTGGTCATGTGGTACATAAAAATATTTTACTTGGTAACTTTTCCTGTTTATTTGAAAACATACATGAAAGACTTCTGTCCATGTGGCTAAAGAACTGTATATGCAACCGGAGTAGAGAGGTTCATAATTAAAATTGCTTCATGTTTCTGATATTTTTTTCAATTGCTTTGCCAAATCCAAACCACTGAGACAGTCAGGCTGAGTACATGGAACATAGCAATGGAGATACTAAAGGAGTTTTAAATTCTCTTTAGTCAGTATCCTGTATCTGGTAGTGCATATCAAACCCTTAATGTAGTGTTCAGAGATGTCTTAAGCTTGAGATTGCATTATTCAGGAATTTCCTAAGACTTCAGTGTTCACTTTTGAACTTTTTACCATTTTAATTTAATTGGGATATAATCGTTATCAGACTAAAAATGTGCAGAAAATGTAACCAGAAACCAGATCTGAAACATTCTGATACTCTTTTGGTAACCACTCTCCATGAACATTTGTGCAAGCAAAGTTTTACTGATGTGAACTTTCTTTGGAAAAGTGAATTTAGGCCCAGTAGCTGAAATTTATTTTCTGATTAACTGTAAATCCTTTTAGACAGAAAGCAATATGTTTCCTGTTTTTTCAACTCAATCTGTCCATAAAAAGATGACCTTTCTCTGAAGCAGGTCCTAATATTCAGCAGTGAGAAAAAAAATTCCAAGTAGAGATGTTGAAGTTATCTCTTGGTGACCACATCAGGATTGCTTCTTGGCAGGTGCTCTTGGCTTGGACAGATCTTGTGGCCAGGTCCTTTCTTCATTCTGTGGCTCATTTGTGCATTGTCTACACTGCTGACAAGTAATGAAAAAATTCCTGCCGTGAATACAACAAAGAGCAGGCCCACTGAAACGTCCTCCTGAACCCCCTGAAGTATAAACACTGAGGAAACTTCTAGGATCTGGCCTCCATCAGTAAGAATCATGTACTGCAAAGTCATGCCATGTTGATTAGATGCCTAGTGTACATTGCCAAGCATGAGGAATGTAAGAAAAATAGAAGCCAGACTGTTAAAAAGCCCATATTGGAAGTATATATGTCTTTAGGAGGGCAATATTTGAATACTATTTTGTTATCAATAATCCTGTATGAATTCTGCTACTGCTAACAAGGATCTGCTTACAGCCTGCTTTGACAGAGCTTCTTATAGCTTCAATGCAATAGCAAAGGTTTGTGATGGTGTAGAGAGATGGCAAATCTGTATACTGTTAAATCCCACTAATACATGTTGTAGGTCTATGAAATTTTGCCCAGCAGTATTTACTAGAGTATTAGTGGAGCAATGAATGATACATTTGTCTTCAATGGTTTCACAAATTGTTGTGAAATGTTGTGTGCAAAATTGTTAGGAGAATTTCAGGAATCCATTTCATCTTTATGTCAGGGACATAAAGAAGGTAAAAATCAATATAAATTTGAATTCTTATGCAGGGGGAACATTTATCAATTGCTGTGTTTGAGTCAATTATAGAATATTCACTTGCATTTGGTTTGGCAGGAAAGGGAGCAAAAAGAGTTCATCAGCTCAAATACTTTTTTCTACTGAATTATTCTGGCTATTGTTCACTGCCAATAAGTTTCAGTTTTGTCATACTGAAGCCTGGATTCTGACCTTGTTCTAGGTTTTACTAAAACTTTGATGTTTATCTTATCCAGTCAGGACAAAATTTTCAAAGTGAACTCAGGAGCTGTTTGAACAACTAGAGATTGATTATTTTAGGAATTCTAGGAAACCAGGAACATAAACCTTGATGCCTAGCAAATGTCTACACAAATTTTTCACTGTAGTTTCCACTCCCTCAAGGAGTCTGTTCCATGCAGAACCGTGCTGTTCTCTCTCAGGGCTTTTCAGTTCCTCCACCTATCAGGTATTTGCTTTCAACAGCAAATCATTCTCCCATATTAGCTATGTGTTTTTCTTTCTGGGCCACAAGTTTATCTTGTCTCATTTTGGATTCTTCCACTGAAAACAAAGGACGTTTCTCTGTGATCAGCCAAAGAGTGCATCACCAGAACTGTAACTTCTATTCACTGAGAACAACCAGGAGCTTAGAGAGAACTTAAAGTGTAAAAGTAAGCAATCTTTACAGTAGTTACAAGAGCATGAGCTGGAGTAGTCAGGAAGATAAATGAGTATGAATAGTTTATTAATGAAACAAAGCTCCTGGCAGAAATGGAAGCTGAGACTTCAGAAAAGAAGGTCCTGGAAAGAAAGCTTAAGGAATAATTACTGGTAACAGTAGCTGATAACGAATGAAAGTTGCAGAGAATAAAAGTATTGGACAGGCATAATTTTGATCAGTAGTACAAACAGGTAAGAAAATTTTCAAGATTACTTTTAGTTGAGCAAAGATTCATTTGTATGCTTTTTCTTTCTGCATGGGAATGATCTCACGTTCCATTTAAACATAGCCTACTTCTCTGGACTGTGTTTAAAGAAAATATCAAAAAGCATGGTTATTGTGAATTAGTGAAAAAGAATATTGATCAGCTTCTCAGTTATAACCGTATATAAATCAACTTTGATACTGATGGCACTTACCATTTACCAGTGGTAAAGGAGATATTAGGTCCACTGTATTTTATAAGTGACATTTGTAAAATGACATCACAGCAAAATGTATTCACAAAAGCTACCCTTTCCAGAGAAGTCAAAAATTGATTTCTCAATAAGAATTGTGAAGCATGCTTGGATAATAGGGTCATCAGCTCTTCTCAATACACAGTAGATATCATACTGAGGCTTGAGCAAATTCTGCAGTAAGACCAGGGAAATCCTACAGCACAATGAAAATCAAAGCTAATCATTGTGCTGCACACCAAAGCCATTTCTGTACTCTCCCACTCTTTCTATCCTCAGGCCTCAACATTCACCATCTCTCTTTCACATTTGTGCATTCTCTCTCTTCCCTTTTTTCCTTCATCCTACACTTCTGCCTTGTGATATACACTGGTGATAGGGATTTATGTGAATTCATTTCTTAAATAACTTTCCTCATAACTGCTGTTTGTCCTCCCAGTGTTTGCTCTTGGCAGGTGGATGGATACACAGATATCACGTGTATCCAGGATATCAAATAATTCCATTTGGATTCTACTGGAGCTGAAACTTCTGCCTTTTTTAAGCTTTTTCTTCTGTGGAGGAATCTGGAAAGGCATTTGGCATTTACAATAGAAACAAACAAACAAACAAAGATCTCCAAAACCAGAAAAAAATTGCTCTAACTTTTCTTAATAGGAAAACCATTTATGGTGATATTGTGAAAAAGTGCTTGTAAATCAAGCTTGTTAAAAAAATTGCGGAAGCCATTCCTGTTTATTAGTTCCTTTGAAGAAATCCAGTTGCATAAAAATGACTATTCTGAAGGGTTTATGAAAAGTCCAACTTTCATGTGAGGTTTTAAAGCCCCTTAGCTTGCCAATGGAAGAAAAATTATTTTCAGTCACACAAACCAGTCCAACTGAATAGACTCTACAAAGATGACAACATGTATTTGACATACACATGCATTTCCAGTATAATTTGCTTTCTATCATATATTTAAAAAAAAAAAGAAAAAAGAATAAGAGAGCCATGATTTTGATTTTGTAACAAGAGGTGCTAATTAACAGTATCTTCCCTTTTCTTTCCCTTGTTCCATTTCTTTCACCAAAGCACAAATAAGCTACAATAAGATAGTTTAGCAGTCAGGTATGTTTGTGTGCATGCCTGAACACATACTCGTCTGGTCACACAAAGATTGCAGCTGTGGTTGCTGCTGCTACAGAAATTGGCACAGATGATTCCTAAAATGCTTCAAATGTATTTTAGGTACCTTTAAAAATAAACCAAAGGAGGAAGAGTGCAGGGGAATAGGAGAAGCAGAGGCAAAGAAAATAAAGAATCCTGTTGGCATTAAAAAAAAAAAGAATCTGGAAAGAAGGCAGAGAAGCTCTAAAGACAAGAACTGTTGATACAGAAAATACAGCATAAAGAAGTGCCTATGACCAACGTGCTATCTCTTCACTCTGTGCTCATAGACCATCCATTAATGGTGATGCTCAGCTCCAGGCTCATTGCCATGGCCAGGATCCAATTTCAAGATCCATTAGCACTCCTTACCTCTTGAAGCTTCTTTAGATCAGCCACTGTTCATGATAAGGAAATTACACATTAATTTGCTCAATAGAATTTAAAATGAGACACACCAAGATTGCCCTTAGCAACAGACATGAACTAATCGATGCTAACTGTTCCCTAATTTCATTTATTGTTCAATGTTGTTCCACTTTGTCTTGCAATCCATGGTATTCATAACTAAAAATAACAGAAAATCACAACCTCTCAGGCATTTCTAATATAAACAAAGCTCTAGGGTGTAATGGATCTACAAGCTAATTTAGAGGTTAACTTGTTGCAAAACAGCTTATAGGAAGAGATTCATGGCTGATGTTTAAGTAATTAAGGTGATGTGGGCAAATCACTGTCACTGTTTCACATCTGTTTAGCAGATACGACTGAATGACTGAATGGCTGACCCATGTAACTCAAAGGACTACTGTGGGTTTATATTTATTCAGTGTTGGCACTGAATACTCTAACTTGTGGTGTGGGCAGTTTGGTTTTATTTAATGAACTACCACTGTGACTAGCTTAGATAAAAAGAGGTCTGTAGTGTTATGTCCCAGGAAGACACAGAAGTACTGTGCTGGTGTGTGAGAACAATGTTCCTCCTCAGACCTGGTAGCCTCCTGACATCTCCTTCCGCTCGAGTTAGAGACTGGTAAAAACACCAAAGCAAATCCCTACAAGAAAGCCAAAGCCTCACATACCTGTATTCCCTGTTGCCTTAAAACTCCCCCTGAGTCATCTTCTATGGCATCTGGTGGCCATCTCTTGTGAAGAGAGAAGACAAAGCGCTTCCACAAGTAGCTACTGGCTTTTGAAAAGGCATTTTGTGCTCTACCTGCCAGCTGCAAAGTACATCTGGGGCTAAGGGCTTCAAATCTCATATCCTTCTCCTCTTCCTGACAACAGTAGTGTTACCACTAATTAAAGATAATTCTAGAAATCTCCTCAGGCAGACATGGCCAGTTGGTGAGGTTTAATGGTCTGGGCTCTTACCCTTTTTTGCCCTGCTCTGTTTAAATGTCCTGTGCTCTGCATCCTCTGTGCTGGGGATGCCCAAGGTGCAATGCACAGAGGCGCAAGATCTAACCTGCTGCCAGCAAGGCCCAGAAGAGAAGCTGTCAAGCCTGCTTCTAAAAATAAAGAGTGACGGGATGTCGGTTCATGGATGATTTTATGTAGAATAAGACAGCTCATTCTCTTTCTCAGTGAATCGTGGACAGCTATTAAGCTGCAGTATATTGGTCTTTAATTAGCAGGAAGAAGAACACGGTTAGAGAGTGTAGGAAGGAATGGAACAGAAAAAAAAAAAGGCTAAGTAAAAGTTTTTCTCAATAACTTTTTCCCCGTAGAAAATCCCCAGAATGATCATGGTGCTAATTTCAATATCTAGTACTCTCTGGCTGGTGCCCCCTGTGAATGGAAGGAAGTTGCTTTTAGAAAGCTTTGTTCAATGGAGATGTTTTTTATTTTGCATTTTAAAACTGTACGTCCATGTTAGTAATAAAACCACCTTTTTTTTTTTAATGCCTAGGATCATTTTAGAAAGCATCCCTGCTGGATCCCTTGCAGGCTGCCTACTCCTCTCATGTATAAAGTTCATACCTTTTGTGAAGGCAGTTTTAAATTCTGACAGACTGGCCTCCAAGCTGGCACTCTGAATGCTGGTGACCAACATGGGAACTAGCACTTTCCCAGCCGTCTGTGCAGAGCTGGTTTGAGCAGCCCCTTCTGGGACACACCAGCCGTATTTCCAGACATCCTGTTGGAGTGCCACCTTTCAGGATGCCTAGGGACCACACGGCTGCTCCACACCAGGAGGACTTCGCTCAAAATAAAAATGACAACAATGCACTCTTTCCCACCTGGCGCTGCGCATAGCAGCGATCATGCCATTTTCTGCTCAGGAAAGCTCCGTTAGGACTTTTTAATAAAATTAAACATTTAAAATGTTCAAACTGGATGTGATTTGTCTTTTGGCCATCTGGAACCACAACCTGTCCCGATTAGATGCACGTATCCAGAGCATTCTTACTCCTGCTGTTGGCTCTGTGCCGCCTTGCTGATCCCAGTGAGGTTTACCATACACAAGGGCTGTTGATTTGTCTTTTTTTAGCCCCCCCGCCCTTCCTTTCTGCACACCTCTCTGTGACTGAACCTTATAGACTGTGTCATTTGGTCTTACTCCTGACACACTGTATAACTGCTGCCCAGTCTCCTGTCCCTGCCTTTAAAACATTGCTGCTTTAGCTGCATTGACCCACATATATGTGTGCTCACCTTTAACATTTCTGCCACCATTATTTATAAAGTATCATCACAGTTAGTGCGCACTGCTGTTGCAGCTATGATTTCTGATGGAACTAATGCCTTCAATGCAAGTTTGCAAGTAGTGGGGTGAACTGGCTTTTGATGTAGAAATCTGTGTGGATTGTCCAATGCCTATTAAAGAGTAACAACTTGCCCATTTGTCCCCTTTGTGTGGCACCAAAATCTCCTAGGATTTACCTAAATTTTCATTTTCACAAAACTGGCATACATTGCTTTACTCTCCGAAACCACCAGCAGATTGTCAAATTTGGTTGAAACTGTCCTCTAAAATGTAAAATTGGTATGGGACTCACACTGGCCTTCTCAGGTTAAGGTCTTCCCTTGAGCTTAACTACAACAGGGCACAGTTCAGTAGTCAGATATATGCCAAAACCAGCGCCAGTTCTGTATTATCTACACAAAAACCCCCATGTATTTTGTTGTGCAGAATTTAATAAATCATTCATCTGGAGGCCAGAAGAGCAGAAGCAGGAATCCAACCTTAGACATCTGCCTTCTTGCCTTTGAGGTGAAAAGGAAAGAGAGTTCTCAGTAGTCAGTCTCTTCAAAAACTTAAATATTGACACTCAGCTCCCCTGTGTCATATGCTTTACCCCTTTAAAAGTTGAATTTGTTTGCTAATGTTGCTCCTTCCATGAATCTTTCATTCTTCTCTACTGTTCAAAAAAATAAACTTCATCCCAGAAATGCTGCATTCAGCATAGAGTAGCTATGAACCTTTCTTCTTTAGATTTCCCAATATGTCATTGAAGTTGTCTTTGAAACTTATCTCCAAATGAATTCTGTCAGAGGGTTTTGTAGCAATAACAAACACTTTACCTGACACTCTTTATCCTTCAAATGTCCTTGAATTTCTATTTCTCCAGAAAACCTTGTACTGGTAATTTAGTAGAAGCTACCACTGTAAACCAATAATATTCTGTGTCTTTTTTCCCCATAAAATGTAGCAGCATCAAGAGCTAAGTGCAGACAGTCCTACACATTTAATCTGAAACTTCAGTAGACCGTATTTCTAGATGGAGTGTGTTTCTTCTACAGATATTGCAGTATGTACTATGTTGCCAATGTTCCCATTAAAGATCTGCTGGGATTTGGCAATAGCTACATTAAAAAACTGCTGGAAGGGTCTCCAAGAGACAGTCCATCCCTCAAGACAAGATTAACTATACATGTTATCATTGCTGACAGATGGCTGTCTAGCATATTCCTAAAGACCTCAGTTGAGAGTCTCAAAACAAAGCATTCAACACTCTGTTTTTCTTAACTTTTCATAGTTTAGATTTTCAACTTCATTCTTTCTTGTCACAATTTATTCTACGGACATAGAACATACCTTCTCACCTTTTTACAATAACTTTTCATAGTTGAAGGTTTTTATCATGCCCTCCCTAAGTCTTGTAAGGGGAAAGAAATTTCAGATCTTTCAATCATTCCTCATAGATCATGTTTTCTAAACCTCTGGTCATTTGCATTACTTTCCTTTAGACTGCCCACTTCTCACCATGCCGTACCCACACCTGGGCACCAGACTCCAGCTTGGGTCTTCTCCTCTGCCAGATGGAGCAGAAAGAGTCCATTCACATGTCTTGCCAGGTGTAGTCCTGTGTGATGATTACCTTCTTCACAATAATGTTATACCTGGCTTGCGGTTCAATGCATCTCTCTTTCACCCCTTGCCTACAAATTCTTTTCTAAGGGACTGATGTTCCTCATCCTTTTCTTCATCTGATTGTTTTTACTTAAGCACAGCTCCTTTCACTTGTCAGTAGTGAATTGTATCCTATTTTTTCTAAAATACAGTCATGACCCTTTTCAATTCTAATGCTGTTTTCCAACCAACATGTAGTCCTTCCCCCTAGGTAGCACCTGTAAATTTCTAATAATCATGCTTTTTATTCCGTTAACCAGATTGTTAGTGAAAACATTGAACAAAACTGAACCAAGAACAACCCCCTGCATTCAAAGCAGTCTTCCATTTTTGCACTGAAAAAGTGGTAATTACTTCCTGAGCATGGTGATCCAGCCTTATGTTCACCCTCTCTGTGTCAGAGTCTGTCTGGAGCAGTATGGTCCAGCGAGTTCCCCAGGGCTGGGCAGCCAGAGTGGAGGGTGACCCAGCACTGGCTGTGCCCTCACCCATGGGGCACAGTCCCAATGGGCTGGTAACGGGTCGGTCCATCAACAGCCCTCAACATGGCAAGTGATGAACCAGGGCCAGGGCCCAGCCAGGGGGTCCAGCCAGCAGCAAAAGGACATGGGGGCAGAGATGGGGCTGGAGACCAGCACTGTTGTGGCACTGCTGGGGCAGGGACTGATGGCTCTGGGGGGGCTGAAATGGGGTTCTGACCAGTGGGAGGGGGTGTCCCAGGTTGGCTGGGGACATCTTGGTCTATTGGTGCCCACAGGGCCAACATGCATATAAGACTGTCCCGTGCGAATGTCAAAGGTTTTACCAGAGCTGTGGTGTTTGACATCTACTGTGGTTTTGTTGATTTCCCAAGACCTGTTACTGAAGGTGGTTTGTTTGGTTTTTTCAGTATGACTATTGACAGCCATTATTTTCTTATGAGTGATCAATTTCCTTCTACAAACAACTTAGGAACTTAACTCTGTTCTGAAGTGAAGTAGGGACCTCATGTTACTTTTTGTGTCTTTTTCTTTGCAGACACCCACTCCTCATTTTTTTCTTGGTACAATGCCATTAATACCAATGGAATATTAAATGCCTATGAGCAGACAGATTATAGACTTAATATTCTTTAGTAAGCTTTCATCAGAGGAAGTGACCACAGATAATACTTCAGGTGAAAGCTAACCGGAAGAGTGGACTCCTTTCTAATGTATCATCTGATGCATTTGAGTTAGTTACTATGGCAATCCCACCCATGTGATATTTAGTTTTGACTCACAGCTGCTGGAGTCTCTGGCATTGTTCCGGAATATTTTTTTTTACTATAATAAAAATGTTCAGACTATAAGCATCCTGCTTGAGGCATAAGCAGCAGCTTGAAAAGGAAAAGGTGCCTGCTGCTTAAGCAATATATTTTACTTTTAGGGCTTTTTTTAAGGGAAATGAACTAAATGGCATCTGCCTCATCTTACAATTTTCAACTTAGATTGCACAAAGTACGTTTGAAAAAATTCTAAGCTGCTGCAGTAAAAGTGTATTTGTTTTTTCTTAGATTACAGACTTTGAGGGTCTTCACGCAAATGCTTTTTCATACAGAATAAATTGAGCAAGCCTATGTTTGAGCACAGAGAGCCATTCTGTTCTGTGTGTGGAGCTCCTAAGGCGATGGGAATTCTGTACCAAAATAGACTCAGAATGATCCTATCACCTGCAGTCTGCAGAGTCCACAAAGCTCTTCTGCTATTTTTCAAAGCTCCCTCAAACTTCTGTTTAAGACCCTTGCTCAAAAAAATCTCCTCCTTTGATCCAGTTTGTACAGCTACTTTGCCTACTCCTCTTAGCCTACCTTATCCCAGTCTCTACTTAAATATCAGAAGATGGTCTTTCCCCCTGCCCCCTCTGTTTTTAATGGTCTATAATTCTACCTTTTCTTTATTTTCATCCCTTTATTCTCCATCTCTTTGCTTTAGGGCATCCTGATCCTGAAATAATTTAATTAAAAACGTAAGGTGTATTCTTGTGGGAACAGCAGACCAAGAACTCCTAATCCAGCTGGTGATACCACTGTATTCTTAGAACATGAGAACAATTGCTGTGACATTATGTGGAGAAAGAAATCTAACATGTCTGTAATAATCAGTTTAATCTTATTTGGAACCACTAATATAACTTATGCATCACCATATGGATACTGTGTGATGTATCACAAGGAAGTCTTAACATTGTTTGTTAGCTTCACCTTGCACTAGTTATCAGAATATGTTTTATCCTAAATTCCTTCCACTCTCCAGATATGCTTTTGGTGTAATATCTACTAAAAATACTGACATTTTTGAGATGTTGTATTACTTTGGTTTACTAAAGCTAACTACTGTATTACTATGTGTTACAGAGTAGAAACTTAACCGGGTTCCTAACATAGCTGTTTATTTTACTTGTCTGAAGAAAATTGGTTATAATTTGTCAGTTAATAGATCTTTTTTTAAATACACTTAAAATGCACATTGCAAGTTTGATTATGTAATCAGCAGCCTACTCATGTTCTGATGGTTTTTTGATAGCTTAAAACATTTTAAGGAATATGATGATTTTTTTTCTTGTTATTCTACTTCCACTAGGGAAATTTTAAGATCACAGTGAAAAGAAGGGATTGACAAAAAGAAACTCACTTCTTCCTGCTGGTCCCATTAAAAATTCTGCTTGGAAGCTTGGCAGGGTGAACTCACTGAGGAACTAACATACCTTGACAGTCCAACTTCTTCGACAAAATCACCTTCATAAGTACCTATACCTTTTAATACACATTGCAAAATGCTATATGTTGGGGTCTCCTGAAAAAAATTCTTACCAGCTACTTGGTCACGGTGCCAATATCTAGCCATCTTATTTGCTGTTTATTTGCTTTGCAACCTACTTGCTTTCAGGCTGCATGTTGACTCCTCAAACCAACATTTGCTTAGCAAAAAAATCTACTACAAAAGTGACAACTATGTATACTGAAAGAACCTGTCTGTTCTACCTCTCTGTTAAATACTGCTCCTTTTTTTGGATTATATTTTATCTCTCATTTCCATCACTTGTTTATGGTCAAACATTTTGCCTTTGATGTAATTCTGCCTCAGCTGTGCATGTAAGTGGGTTTAAGAAGCCTAATAACATCAGAATTTTGTATACTGTTTACAGTAATCTAAATCTAAAGTGAAATCCCACTCTAATTTGTGCGTAAGTTTCAAATGCCTCACAAAGCATTTTTTCTTAAATATTTGGCCAAGTTTCTTACCCAGTCAATAGAAAGAGGTTGGTTAATCTAAAGCTTCCAGAAGGAAAAATTAATGTCTAATTTAGATGCTTAAACTCGGTCACTCATGTTCTATCGCTGAAGGTCTTTAAAAGTGAGTAATTCTTTCTATTGATAAATTAAGCAAATGCTTTAGGAAGTGCTTAAGACACATAGGGCTTAGTCACAACTTAGGCACATTAATCAGTTGAATTTGATTCATTCAAGGAATTCTTTTTCCCCACGTTTCAGTGCCTTCTCAGATACAGAGCAAAGCTGAACTTTAGGAGCAATATTCTCTGCTATCTTCTATATCATTTATAATCTAATGTTCTCCTCTCCACACATTTCAATATTGTTTTACATTTAGTATATGTCTTAAGAGAGTCTTTTGGATTTTTTTTGTCCAGTTTTCCCTTTAGTTCACTTCTCAGTTGAAGATACTCTCCGCTACATAACAAATTTGGTTCTTTTGGTTTATAGGGATGTCTTCCTGAGTGGTTCTGAAAACACCTGATTTTTAACATTAGTCCTCAACTTTTTTCCTTAAAAGACTGAACATAAAAAATAGGGCCTCCCAGATCTTCTCTGTAAATCTTAAAACTATAACTTCCACTTTTTCTGTTTTTTAAGATTTCCCTAGCATCTTCCTTGTCCATTCAATTCTTTTTCTTCCATTTTGCATTTAATATTTTCCCTTTCTCTTTGTTCTTCTCAAACTTCTCTTGGCCTGATTCCCCTTTAAAACCATTATCTGTTATTTACCTTCTCAATCACTTAACTAACTCACTCCATACCTAACTTACTCAAATTCCTCTGTGCCTCTTAGTAAGGACTTGACTCATTATCTGCTCCATATACTTTGCAGAAATAATAAGTTTTTAAAAAAAGGAGTAAATATTAGCACATCCATGATTAGATTACAATTACAGAGCGGTAAGATTGCATTATAAAGAGAACAAAAAAATAGTTGTTTATACTTGTAATGGAATATTACCAAGTACATTTTGTTATTTTAGAAAACACTTTTCTGAAGACCTTGACTTCTGATACCAACATGTCAATGTTTGAAGTGTACTGCTGCTGTTTCACTGGTAATATACTTTAAGTATATTTCTGTTTAATACAGTTATGTTCCCACATTCCTTTACATACTTAACTCTTCCTGTCAAGTCTTTTCTTTTTTTTTTTTCCTTAGTAGAAGCCAAGGAGTAATAGTCAGCAGCTTATAAATGACTACTCAAATTATGCAAATTGCAGTGTAGGTAGAAATTATTTTTTTGCTTATAACTGGGGAGGTAGTACTAAGTACATGAATTATGCTATTGGTATAGATCAGCTCCCCCAGTCCCCCTCCAGGGGTACTGGTTCCAAGATACAGACACCCCAACATGTTTTTTAGAAAGTTGTTTTGGTTACAGAAGCAGCATAGCTGCATTTATGTGGTTAGTCCAGACACTGTTTAGTGCAAAAAAGTCTGATTTCTTCAGGTAAGTTTACTCTAAGTCACTATTACTTACTGTTAGGTCTAGCTCTGAAACAACCTGCAATTGAGTTCTCTGCCTGCAAAACTCCCTCATCCCCTTAAAATATGGCAAAGGATTGGATATTAGAGTGATGAAATTCATATAAGTAACATAAATAGATATAAAAAAAAAGTTTTTTAATTTTTTATTAAAATTCAGGGACATAAAGAAAATATAGTTTATTTTTTAATGCAGCAGCCATTAGGGCTTATGTTTGCTGGTACAGGTCCTATAACATTCGCTTTACTGAGCTGGACAAATGAGCTATCTTGCTTTATAGTTGTTGGTGATGTATGAACAAAAAATAAACTTTGAGCTTCACAATGTATTGCAGTAAAATAGCTAAATATGGACAAGAATAAGTCCCAGGTTCAGAGGTTTGCCAAGGCACATTGTATGTTGAAATTTCAACTCCATTTGTGTGCCCACTCCATTTTAAGGAATATGCAGATTGAACGGCTGCAACACCCTTTCCCAACTGCTCCTTACCTATAGCCTCCCCATAATCAGTTCCATACTCTCATGGATCCTTTTCTTCAATGAAGCATATAACCACAGTCTTTAGACAGCTAAGGCACAAAGATACATGCAAGAGCTTTGTTGGCGCATTGCCTGTGCTTGGAAGGCCAAAGACTATTTCACACATTGCATGCTGCAGACATACAATGCAGCTGTGGAGCATGGCAGGAGTACTATCTTACCATAGTGTCTGTTTGTTCTAGTTTGAATTCCAGCAGCAACACGAACTCCCAGCTGAGTTTGCCCTTCATTATATACCAACCCTGAGAGGAATAGCTAGACTGCAAGTTCAGCTTATTTGGCAAGGAAATGATGTCTTCTTGACAGACACCAAATTTGTGCAGATATACTGGTTGAACATTTTGTTTGCTCTTCTACTTTACTTAATCTATACAAGTGACTGGATACATGTGAGCAATTTTAAGGAAAAAAACCTGCTTCCATATTAAAAATGTTTATCCTTTTTCTAAGATTTTTGAGGGTCTTAAGCATTGTTTATATTCTGTTTTGGGGAATTATTTGAGTAATATACAGGACTACCTCTGAAACACCTGATAGTAAACTTTGAGGGCTCTTTAATACATTTTTAATGAGAAATGACTTACTGATTTTCATTCAATTTCTCACTTGAATTGAAAATGTTGTTAAAATAATGACATTTTGAGCAGTGTGAGTGAAGTCTCTAATGGACTTACCTGCCTTTTTGAATCTTGATCCTCAGTCAAATAGAGTCACTCACAAAAGTCTTGCCAAATTCCCTACATGCCCAAACTTAACAGACTTTTAATGTTACAAAACCAATAAAGGCCCCTAGAGCTCTGCTACTGCCCATGTCTAAGCATCTAGGCACCTATCTTCCTACTTTAGTTTCAGGAGGTTCAAATTAAAATTCCTCATTTTGATGGATGAGGAACAAAGAATTAAGCAGAAGCACCTCCTGCACTTCCAGTCTGTGTTCTGGTCTCTTGTCTTTGGAACACATAACTTTAAACATGAGGTAATCCTAATAACAGAAGACTGGAAGCCACCTGTGACCCTTCGTAGTATGTGTATCACAAACCCAAAGTTATGGTTGTTCATGTTTGTTCTCTGAGTAGGTGGCTTTACTGCACAGTAGCCCAGCTTCAACAGGATGCATTTCAAAAGTGTGTCTATTCCAGAGGACTGGCATTATGGGATATGGCCACACATCATCTTTTGGCCATAGCTATGTTGGCTTGTAAGGTCCTGTTGGATGTTTCTGTGTGCGCTCCTGAACGCACTTCCATTCAAGCACACTGGTTTAGGAAAGGCCTATTTTATACACTGTTTAAATCAGCTGTGTTAATTTGGTCTAATCTGAGTTTAGAGAGTGATTTTCATAAGATGCTGACCCAATGGAATGGGTCAGTAACATAAACAGGGAGCAAAGGCCTTTGGAGACATGGTAAGCCATAGCCGTACCTCAACTTTGCCTTGACGTGACTATTAGTTAAGAGTAATACAAGATTAGAAACAACCTATACTTCCTTCAAAACCTTATAGCAGCTCTTGAAAAAGCTTAAATGCAAGAAATTAGGCAATGATCCATTTCTTAGTTTGACAGCTTCATTTTCCTCTGCAAACACCTAATTATATGGCCCTGGCTTTGACACTTCACTAGAACTAGTTCAGAACATTATAAGGGTTTTGATAAAGAACATGAGCCTTAGAGATTACTTTCTTCCAGATCTGTATAGTCCCTCACAAAATGAGAGCTTTATATTTTTCTGAGCTTCTCTGTGCTGAGGCAAAAAAAAAAAAAAGAAAGAAAAAAAAAAAACGTGAAAAATTTTAGTTTAGTGCAGAGACTGTATTTTGGAATGGTGATTCTCAAGTACTAGTTCAGATTGTTATTAGTTTATAAATCTGACATCAGCACTGAATAGGTGCACTTCTACATATTCTTAAAAGAAGTACATCTTTTTTTTCCTTGGCTGTAAAATTTTATATTAAAATATCAAACGTGAATGCCTGGGGATGGAGGAGCTTACATTGTAATGCAGCAGTATTTTGCCTTATTACTAATTCTGATTACTGCTCTGATCTAAGCCCTACCTCTGCTCTCCAATTCGTTGGTATCCTACTGCTCAGCTGCTGGGAAGAGACAGCCATCTCCACAGTCCGACAGTTCTCTCTAGTGACAATATTTCCCTTTTGGAGTACTGTTTCTCATCTGCCTCTCTGGCTCACTCAGTAATCATACACAATAGCATCATGTAAAACATTTTACTTTGGTTATCTTCTGTTCATATTGCAAAGCTCTGGGGAGAAGATTACCCATCTTTTATTGACTAAGTAGCAGAGTCCTTATATACCAGAGATTATTATTTGAATTCTTTCTCCACCAGCTCTGAAGTATATTACTCTCACTTGCAATCAGACATCCAGATTTCTGGGAGTTTTTAATTTTTTTTTAATTCCTTGCTGGAAAGCTGTTTCATGGCTCTTTATTATAAATTGCCAGATTGTACTTTCAAACTGAAAATACATAGGAATAATGTTAAGAAACTAAAATGAATTCCAGCACAAAAATCCCCCACCTCTGCAGTTTCTCAAGGTTGGTGGATTTTTGTATAATAATCTTTTTTTAAAGTCATGTATTTTTTATGAGTCTGAGACACACCGATTCCAATAAGTCTTTGGGCTATAGAAATAGAAAAGAAACAGGATGTAATGTTGCATATCATACTATATGAAGCAATCATTCAAATGTAGCTTGCAGTAAGTCAATAAAGCTTTACTGTATTGAGGCAAGTGAAGTGTAAGATATTCATGCAAAAGATATTTATTCAGTGCATGTGAAGACCATTTTTTTTTCTAGTTTTCAAAATGTGCCTGGAATTCGTTGCTAATTCCTCACAACTAAACCAGTAACAATGTAGTAGGTGCGTTAATGGTAGTGTGAAAAATAGAGCATGGACAGCTTTTGGTTTTGCATTTCTTAGAACAGTAGGCAAAGTCCTATGAATACAAAATTCTGCGTTTCTTTAGTCTGCCTTGTAATAGGGGAAATTATTCCAGCTGCAGGTGTGCAGTTCTGTATGCTCTTGCCAGTTCTGAAGAACAGAGAAAGGGTTCAAGAATCTGTTCTTCACAGAATCTGAGGGCCTTTAGGTAACTAAGTCTATGCTGCAGACTCCCTAGAAAATCCTGTGTGCTTACTAATAAATGTTAACGGTTACACAACATAAACCACACATCTTGACGACCTTCCAAGGTACAATGGGTAGGTTAAAGTATTTTCATTATAGACATTAAAGGATGCTATTTGGACAAAGCACAGTGAGATGGTCAAACTGAGGGTCTATTCAGTGCAGGATGGGGAACATGAGGCCCAGGATGGCTGTGTTGATTGCATTTACGAGAAGCTATTCCCATGGCAAAGAAGTGACAACTTCTTGTGACAACAAACAATGCAGAGGAAGTTGGTCTCAGGGATGGGATCTGGGTCTGGAAATGGAATCAGGAAGAAAAGCTTTTCTTAGTGCAGGAGTAGGAACATGACCACATTGTGTGCGCGGCAGCAATTGTGCCAGTTCATGCACTCAGTGGCAATCCTGGCATACAGAAGACGTGTACCACATCCTGTTGTGTGATGGACACCCTCTTGACACAACCAAAGTCAGAAAAGTAACTGGGTTTTTTTGTGGGGCTGGCTTTCATCTAAGAGTATCTGCCGGGTTGTAATGAGGAAACTATACTGATGTTGATGGTAGGGCCAGTCCCTTGTATAACCTGGGGCACAGAAGTCTGCTTGGCAGGAAAATGTCTCCATCTGCTGCTGCTGAAACTACTTCTCTTCGGTGTGGGACAGTGATCCATAAAGGCAGTTAGTCTCTTGTATAGAAGGCGATGCTTAACCAAATCAGAGGAATGAGATTCTCAAACCTCCTTATCAAAGCTGTGACATAGAAGTGATTAAGCAAGGTCTGATCACACTGTTACAGCAAAGACTACACAGACACAACCAAGTACTTTGAGGTGATGTGAGAAAAGTGATGGGCTGAACGCTCTTTTCCCTGTCTCCTCTCCCCAGACCTACCTAATGATGCAGGAGTCCAGTGCAGCTCAGAACAATAAGCATCAAAAGGGCTGTGATGCAAAAAGGAAAAGGCATAGAATTCATCTAAAATACCTTAGCTGTTACATTTATTTGCCTGAAAGAGAGAAAAATGGTTTCATTATGCTTCCCTCTAGGTTATAAGAGCAGCATTCTTTCAGGGAGAGGAAGAGAAACAATGCTTTATGATTTTTCTGATAAAGCCAGCATGAGTCAGATTTCAAACATTAAGTAAAAAATACTTATCTCATGCTGATCACAATCAGTCTCCAAAGTAAAAAAGACAATGGGAAATCAATATACATCTCTACTCATTTGTATTCTCTGAGCAGAGAAAGAGGGCCATGCAATTGAATAAATCACTTACTACGAATTCTTCATTCAGCTTTCATAGCCAGGACTGAAGTCTCTCCATCAGTTATCATTCATTGTATAATCTACTTTATATTTCAGGGCCACACAAAATTATGTATTGATAATTCATGGAGAAGTTTCAAGTTTTCCTCAAGGCAGAAACTTACTTCCAACTATTTCCTGCTTTCAGAGGTGCAATGTCGTTCTAGGGATCTCTGCAAGGAGTTTATGCAGGGCTAAGGCTCAAAAGGGAGAATTAGCAATAAGACTTTTAGAACCTGAATTAATGGAATAACTGCAAATTAATTTTATGCCAGTGTAACATTTACTTCTTGTGAACTTAAAAACAGGCTAGAATGCTGTTCATTGTGCTATTTCTTTAGCAAAAGTGTAGAAAACAAATAAACCAATTGTTTTTATAAAATCCAACTTTATAACACACTCCATGACTGTTTCAGAGAACATTCTGACAAACAGAATGCAAGGGACCAGGGGCAATTTAATTATAATTTTGTGCGTATGGAGGTTCACCAGATGGCAAATATCTTTGCTGCAAGAAGAAATCCTTGAAGACAGGGAATGTACAAAGTTCAGATGGTACTTTTTATATGTCTGATGTTAAGTAGAACTGGAGCTAATGATAAATGACCTGGCAAGAAAGACTCAAAGGTGGATAAGACTTAGTCATAGGTCGGGCCTCTTAATTACCCTCATGTTTATGCTTCTGAGTAATGCATTGTTAATTCTAGCAAGGGTGTTCACACTTCAAGGGTGGCATATGAGTGCATTTAGATAATGCCAATAATAACTTGTTTGTACAAGGCTGAGAATCCTCTAAACATCTGTCAGAAGTTTAGTTGTTTTTCTTCTGCTAGAGAAAAATACTTTCCTGGAATTACACGTTGTCTTGGATAATGCCATCCTATTTTCCATTACATCATCATAATAACTCTAGAGAGTGAGTCAGGGTACAGATTGTTAGAATCCCAACCTCTGTTAGATTTAGGTTCTCATTTAAGTTCCACGTAGCACTCCAGGACACTTACTTTTTGGGTTTATGCTGAATTTATTAGGTACTCTTATCTTTAGCTTGAATGTTGCTGGTGCACTTAAGTTTAATTGCCTACATTTGTCCAAAGCATCTCTTCTAGGAAATAAAGCACTAATATCCCAGCAGTGCTTCATGGGGATGTAGATAAAGACAGTTAGGAATCTGAACTCCATCCCTAGCGAAGCTGCAAAGGGAATAGGCGTACAGGACTCTGATCAAATTCATGTGATATTGGTTGTTGGAGGCACTACCTATTTTTTGTGCATTAGGCTAGTAGCTAAAGTATTTATCCAGGAAATAAAAGGCCATGATGTGTATGTTCTCATTCTGAATGTGATGAAGACTGCAATGCCGTTATGCAGTGGGGTGTCCTAGTGACAGCCCTTGCCATCCCTCAGAAGGTTCTTCACAGCAGCTGAGCAGATGAGGCATGCAGTTAGAAGATGGTAAAACTGTGTTACACACTTTACTCCCTGGAAAATTTATCCTGAGCTAGTGACGATGTAATGAAAAATACACACGTTGCTGGATAAAATATAAAAATATACAGGTAGATAGTTATAGGAGGACTTGCTGAAGAAATTTGGGTACCAGGCCCCTGGAGGAGTGATATGGTTTAGGCATCCCCATGATCACTGAATGGTGGTGTTGTGTACCTTCCCCCTCCTGCATGATGTGACATTCTTAATCTTCCCTCTCCATGTAGCCCTAAAGTTTTTGCACGGTTATAAGGGAGGCAAGTGAATAAGCAAATACATGAAGGGTGGGCAGAGCTAGCCAATGATGTATGAGCAGAGCTGTTTCTACTGAGTTTCTAGTGTCTTGATTCAAATACTAACTTTTACTGTATCTTAAATTCTCAGTTTGGTTTTATCCAGATCCAGCCACTAGTGAATTGTCCCTCTTTTTATCCAGGTTCAGTCTTAGATGAAGCTTTGTAGAGAGACATGACAGCTGTCTGTGCATGAACTCACCCTTGCACTGCTGGAGACTGCAGTTCAGAAACTCCCACACCGTGTCTACTCATGTGAGTGTGGGTTCAGAGGCAGTAAAGATGTATTTTGTGGGGCATCAGTGGGGCTCACTATTTCCAGACAGCACCATACTACTGTAGTCGGGTTGTTTACAGGCCTAAACTAGTACAGTAGTGTGTTATTGCAGGTTGGCACTAGTTTGCACTCCCGATGTTCAGATTGAAAAAGTCAGAAAAGATGTAGAAACGGGGTTTTATATTCATATCTATGACCACATTTCAATATAGGAGAAAATAAGGAACTCATTCTGGCTACATCTACACTATAATTAGAAAATATAAATAATGTGTATTTCATTCAAACCGGCCCTGACACCAGTAACACTGAAAGCACGACAGAAAGATCTTCAGCTCTGGCAGCACAAGGTATCTGGAGCCAGGGATGTGGTCTCAGGGGCTGAAACTGTAATGTTTTTTAGGCTTCTAGTCTCTGAGCTAGGTAAACTGAAGTAAGTACATACACATTTCTGTGGGCTGCAGCCACATGCCTGACTACAGAGCGGATATATCTTGAAAAGTAGGAGGTCCTGCTACACTTACCAAGACATTGTGTTGCACTAGGAAGACAGTAATGTCAACTTCACAGTATTTGCTCTGAAAGCAACACACATCCAAAGTGTATTTTAAAAATACATTTGTTATCATTTCGTTGGTTGCTTGCAATGAATTAGTTAAATCAGTAAACAATTTAGAAATAGATCTCATAAAAATATATCCCTTGTTTAATCTTCTGGCTTGCTCCAGATACAATACTTTCTGCTATACTCTAGACTCCTTTTTCCAAGGATCTGAAGGATGAGTGAAAAGAAATAAATTAGGTCTCCACCCACCCAAGATGGAGTGGAGAATTATTATTTGTCTACTATGCCTAACCTTTTTATTAACCTCCCCGGTCTGGGTTCTTACTTATACTCTGCCTGTAATTTTCCCCCGTGGAAACCCAGAAGGACCTACTGCCTTAAACTTTCCTTCTGTCCAGGTGAATGAAGGGTCAGTCCCTAAGTTTCTGTAATAACTTGCTCACACTACCACAGCAGAGTTAGGGGTACTGTTTGACTGATTCATGCTGGGAGACCTGTAGTGAGTAAACCTGTGAAGTCTGTATTACTGAGCTGCAATCAATTAATTGTGGACTCAGTGATCCATTTATTGTGACACCACTGCATATCAACATACCAGCACCAGAATATAGGAGAAATAACTAGAATACCTTCTGAAAAAGACAGGCTTGCTGGCACGTGGTGTAAATGTTGGCAAGCTATATGACAGCGCTTGAAAAGAAGGCAATCTTCGAACAATCATAGAATCATACAATACCAGGTTGGAAGGGACCTCAAGGATCACCTGGTCTAACCTTTCTTGGCAAAAGCACAGTCTAGACAAGATGGCCCAGCACCCTGTCCAGCCGAATCTTAAAATTGTCCAATGCTGGGGAATCCACCACTTCCCTGGGGAGATTATTCCAATGGCTGATTTTTCTCATTGTGATAAATTTTCCTCTTGTGTCCAATCAGAACCTCCCCAGGAATAACTTGTACCCATTACCTCTCACCTTATCCGTGTGGCTCCTTGTAAAAAGGGAGTCTCCATCTCCTTTGTAGCCACCCGTTAAATACTGGAACGTGGTGATAAGGTCTCCCCTAAGGCTTCTTTTCTCAAGGCTGAACAAACCCAGTTCTCTCAGCCTTTCCTCATATGGCAGGCTTCCCAGTCCTTTGATCACCTTTGTGGCCCTTCTCTGGAGCCTCTCCAGCCTGTCCACATCTTTTTTGCATAGCAGGGACCAAAACTGAACACAGTATTCCAGGTGTGCCCTGACAAGTGCTGAGTAGAGTGGGATAATGACTTCTTTATCTCTGCTGGTGATGCCCTTGTTGATACAACCGAGCATCCTGTTAGCTTGCTTTGCCACAGCAGCACACTGTTCACTTATATTGAGCTTGTAAACAAAAGACAACTTTCTTCTTCACTTTGAAATGCTTACAGGTACTCTTAAACAGCTCTCTTTACTGTGCACTGAGTCCCTCTCTTTTTTAACTAGCAATCTTTGTTGAAATACAGTAAAGTTTCTTTTTTATTTTTAGCAGAACCGCAGAGCACTGGATGCTGGGGACAGCTGGAGTGTGTGGGATGTGGCATGCTATTTATACTCCTCACTCTGAGAAAGCAGCAGATGGGTGACTACTTTATTATATCAGAGTCCATGTATGGTATCTTCCAGATGTTGACCACATGATCTGCCCTGCTATGGTATGAAGAACCTATTCCTGTGTGCCTACTTTTTAAAATTCTGGTTCATAAGTGCTCATTCCACCACATTGCTGAGCTGCTGATTCACATGTGTCTTGTTTTACGGATGGAATAGGGGAGATGGGCTTTAAAAAAGAAGAAAAGAACAACTGAGAGCTCTTCATATAATTTTAAGTACTTTCTGTTGCATTTATAAACATACAACAGAGCTTGCAGTCACTTCATTTCAAGTACTGTGGTGCATGCTTTAATGGCACAGCATGCTTATAAATACATCAGCATTTAAAGGAGCAGCAATGTGGCACCTGTAAGAAAGAGGAAGCCTTTATTAAGCAAAGGATATAGAAGAGTAATCAGCCACTGGGTGGGCAGCTGATCAATAGTGGAGGAATAAACCTCAATGTCAGCTGGGAGGCATTAGCGATTGGACCTCCATAACCACAAGGCCAATACTGAGTCATGACAAACCACAACCAGGCCAAAACTGAGTCTTGCCCAGCTGTTTTGGTTATCCATAATCAGCACATGGAGACCTCAGCAGAACTGCTCCATCTGCTTAGGTGCATGGGAGACACACTGTGGCATGAGGGCTGGAGTTACATTGTACAAGTAACTGATGTCGTTTTCTTTGCTGAGAAGAAAAAACAGGTGAATATTTCACAAGTGAAGGGAAATTGTTTCATTTTCTCTAGGATATGAAAAGCAAAGGTTTGAAAACTTATGATATTTCCAAAGAGTGAGACCAAGTGAGTCTAAGCAGCAGAGCTTCTTGTACCCCAGGAGGCTCCACATGGCTCCACACTGTGCAGTGCATTATGAGAGATGTATTTCTCCTCAGCCAAAGAAGTACCTGAGATCTGAGGTAGTTTGAATCTGACACAAGTTGTGCCTTTACATGAAGGCTGCAGAGGAATGATAGACAATAAAATTAATTCCCTTGCCATCTTGCTCAGCACCATGAGGAGAGAGCAGATATCCACACTGGGACTCTGAGAGCTTTCTACTCCGCAATGGTCAGACGATAAAGCCGAGTGCTCAGTGAAGCACATATGAGCTATTTCCTGTTCCAGCTACACCATGGGACAGAGCCATCCAACAAAACTTGTAGAAGTTTCTACACAAAGAAACAGGTACTCAGGGTGGGTGCAGACTTGATTTTACAAGTACATCTGTTCTGTTTATTTTTGCTTCTTTGCAGTATTATCAACTTCTGCTCCATATGGATGATCCATATTGTGCCTTGGTGAAATGATACCACATTATGCTTTTATGCTTTTATCATCAAACACTACTCATGAAAAAATCACCAGGTTTGCCTAGGTTCATCTGTTCAATTTATTTTCCCAAAACTTTATTTTGAATAAAACACCTACGGTAAATGTGATTTATGTAAATGAATAAAACAAAACAGTTATATAAGCTTTTTGAATCATTCAGATCCTTTCTGTTGCTGTTAAACCATATGAAATACTCTACCAACATATTTTCTTTGGGCTATTTCATTTCTAAAGTCTTACGGCTAAATATATGAAATAATAGGATATGTACAAAGGCTTTCATTTTGATTTTATTTCCATTCTCTATGCCAATCTTTTCAGACAAAGCAGCTCTAATATTTCAAAGAGAGTTTTACTTGAGTTTTTCCAGTCTCTTTCCAAATGCCTGTTGCAATCTTTCCCTTCCCATCTTGGAAGTGGACATTCTTTTCATCTTTTCCTTTTTCTTCTGTGTTTTCCCCCTCCAGACCTCAAGCCAGAGGAAACAGGCCAAAAAAAAAAAAAATTTTTTTTAAAAAGTCTTATAACTTTAAAGAAGAAGCTTGATACCTTTTTAGTCCTGTGTTGTTATTTCCTCTATGTCTTTTCCCTGCCCCAGGCTCAACCTTGCAGTCCCCTGACAAGTTCTTCATTCCTAGCAACCCCAAAGATATTCAGGGGAGTGAGGAGATCCATGTTGGGTCACTGGTATTTGTTCTTGTTGCATTTGGAATAAGAGTAAAATAAAAAAAAAAATTATGAAAAAAATGAAAAAGGGAAAAAAAGAAAAACTGAGCAAGGTCAGCTGTGCAACCTGGACAGCTAGAATATCTTCTGCAGGTTCTGCTGAAACTTTGCTCCCTGTGCAAGTCAGTGTGGCCGTCTGAGCCCCACTAGGCCTGCTCCCTGAGCCTGTCTGAGGGCAAAAGATAATGCGCTTGCTCCATCAAGTAACTCCTGTGTCAGGACCCTGTGGCCGTGCTGTGCCTGGTCCATCCTGGACATGGGCCCCACCGAGCCTGGGCCTGTCCCTGTCCCAACGCCCAAGGCTGCGGCTGCCCCCAGTGCCCCCAGCTGCCCTGCCCTGCTGCCCCAGGGAGCCCCCGCCACCCTGGCCCCTGGGGAGCCACAGGCCCATGCTATGCCCTGACATTCTCTATGTCATCCAGCTAGGTCCAAAGACTACCTGAAAAAGAAGCAAGGGGAGCTGAGGTTTTCTTTCTCCATTTCTCACAGGAGACAGTGCTGGTCAGGTGATCCCACTCACCGTCATGCTGCGGTTGGACTCCCAGTCCCAGCAGGTGCATGAGCATGTCTTCTACTGCTGGTATGTCCATGTAAGGACACACCTGAATATAACCCGACAATAACCTGGACCCAAACTGACAGGAACCAGCGACTACTGGGACCTGGGATTTCAAATGATGCTCATTGCCTTGGAGCATCCAACCTTGCCCAGATAGTACTCGTCTTGATACATAACAGTTCCTTCTCTCATTTTTGAAGGATGGCATCTTTTACTAAATAAACAACTTCTCTGACATGTTTATCACACTCATGTCCATCTTCTACAAAAAGACTACCACTCACTTCTTAACTAACTACTCCTTTACAAACACCAGTCCACTGGTATAGTTGATATTACTAAAGACACTGTAAGTGAAGAATGGAGCTAGTCAAACAGTTGCAGTTAAAGTCAGATTTACCAAAGACAGCAACAGGATATTGTTCTGTCCTAACATGTCTTCGGGCTGATTCTAACTTAGCAGTCAGGCAATCCTCACTTCAAATCCTTTTGACTGATTTAGACTTTAGACCTGTTTTCTCCCAGCAGAGTAGCCCTGCCCAGGGTGACTTTACTTCAGTGCTAGTTTTCTATACACAGAGATTGTATGGCTTTAGCTACATCAATTCACTAACGTATGGTATAACATCAGCTATCATTAAGGGTAGACAAAGCTATTTTGGTCTAGCAGCTCTTCATATCATGGAATTATTCCCTGCAGAAAAGAAATAAGTTATACTTGTGCAACCAGTTTTTTAAAAGTATAAGTGTTTCTGCATTAGGGTGTATAGTGGTATAACTATTTCATTTTTTTTTAATCACAGAAATCAACCAAGCCTGTATGTTGACAGGTTATGTTTCCCTGGTGCCTTCAACTGCACTTGGATAAGGAAAATATTTTTTTTATCAGTTTCATGATGGTATTTAGAGGGGCCAAAACCACTTCTATCTATAGAATAGTGTTGACGTATTTCTTTGTTTTGGGGTATATTTTCTGTCAGTGGAAGTGTATTGGTGGTGTGGGGAGAAAGGAAATGAATTTGAACATGTTTAGTGACAGGGGAAAAAAAAGAGAAAAAACAGTATTGCTATGTTTTTATCCATCCACATTATTTTTTGTATGATAGTATTGACAGTGTTTATCTTTAAGAAGAGCAATAATAGGTCTCATTGTAAAGCAAAAAAATAATTAAGGATATAGAAATGGTGTAATTAGGATCGTCTGTTCACCTTGTGTCATTCTGCAATAGCAGGGAAATATTGTGTGACTTTCAAAGGTAACACAAGCAAGGAACAGAGTAAGAAATAGCCTTAGCCTGTGAAACTCTGACAGATGGTGTTACCGAGGTTATCTGGCTTTGGAAATGGAAGAAACAGTTCAGTAACAAAAACATCTACCATTTAAAAAAATATGTATTTATTTACCATAATTGAATTTGGAAATATCTTTCTTTTAGCTTCATGGTATTGGCCAGCCCATAAATAATACACCCAGAGGAATTATTTGTTAGAATTATCAGTTTTCCTGTCTTCTGAGGCATCTGCTAACTGCTTAACCAAACTAAGCAAGATGGCAAATCATATATAGTGAAAATCTATTGAATCAAATGGATCAAGAAGAAAACAAAGTAGAAAGGAACAGAGCGATGGAATGGAGTGATGGAGTGACAGAATGAAAAGGCGAAGGAGAGAAGGAAGGAAAAGAAAAGCAGTGATTTACTAGGATGATTTTACAACTGTTGGACTCTATCAAAGTTGTACAGAGCTTTAAGTAGAAGTGAAATCATAGGGATGAGTGCACTTGTGTTTTTCGCTCTTCTAATACCAATGTTGAAGACTGTGTAGAGGTGCCAGGCAGATATGGCTGAAGGTAGTTTCATTTTGGGGGGTCTGTTTTTCATTATGAAAAAGGGAGACCAATTATTCTGTTAATTCATTTTTTTAACACATCTGCTATCACAAAATAAGAGAGCTACTCTTAAACCTTACCTCCAAACTGCTTTGTTCTCTTCTTTGATCACGTGCTGTAGGCTGACTAGCTTGCTTGTACAGACAATGTGCTGCAAAGTAGTGTTTCTGCTGGTTTGGAGCATTATGAAGGCTGGGAGGAATTCATTTCACTGTGATACGTTTTGTTGGTACCAGGCATAGATGAAAAATCAGTCTTGTGTGGTCTGTATATTACATGGGAAAAGTCTGAGAGGCCTTAAAACAGGTGGTTGACAGATGCATGGACAAGGATGACCATGAACATACACTTACTGGAGCTCCTTTGCCATAAGGAATTACATTATCCACTGCTGGTCAAGGTTGGCAGAGTCTTATTTTCCTCAACTGTTCAAGGGGAATGAACAGATGTGATGTAGCTCTGTACAGCTTCTTCCAGCCTGAAATGGCAAATCTCTTCCTTGTAGTTTGGGATGGTGTCCTGTTCTGCTGTTGAGAGAGACTCTTTTCTTGGGAAAAAAAATACTGTCAGTACGTAAAAGTGTTTCAACTGGTAACCTGTAATAAACTGTAGAAATGTAGAAATGTGTATGTACATATATATTTATGCCCCAAAGAGCTGAAGTTTTAGTATTTACTCACTTCTAATGATCCTATTTTTGTTTTTACATATATATAAAATTGCATTCACTGATATTGAAAAACACATGTATTTTGGGCAACAGAACTGTGTGGGGAGTGAAGAAAACAGAAAAATGATGCTATCTTTTCTTTCCTCTCATCTTGCTCTTTTTCTATTTCCTCTTCTTCCCTCTGCCTCAGCCTACAGTCCTGTCACATTTAATCCACTGAACACAACTCAGACAACTTGCTCTCTAATGCTAAGGCTACACCTTATACATTAATGCAGCTTTATATCACAGATTTTCTTCAGCCCAGTGTCCTAAAAAACAGGTGCATTTCCTTTTAGTTAGTCCTTCTTGCATTAGGGGAGCAGGGATTTTGACTTTTGGGTATCCCACACACCAAAGCCCCACTCAAAAACATCCTGTTAGAAGGCCTCCTCTCCAGCTGTAACCTACTGCATACTCCCTTCTGTCTCGAGTCCCAATAACGCAGAGAAGAAGGTATCTGAGTGGTCTGAATCTTCCAGTGCTCTCTTCATGAGATATTAGATTTCTTTCCCCTTCACTTCACAAAATTTTCCTTTCTTTCTACTGATTTTTAAATTTAGCCTTTCGTTCGTTCTTTTTTCCTTGCCTCTGATGACTCTTTTTTTTGTTTCTGTATTTTTACTGCAATTTTAATGGTCTTTTAGCTCTCCTGCTGTAATCCCTATGGAAATGTATTCTTCTTCTGTGCCTGAATATTGGAGGAAAGCAAATGTCACTCCTATCCTCAAGAAGGGCAAGAAGGAGAACCCAGGGAACTACAGGCCGGTCAGCCTTACCTTGATCCCTGGGAAGGTGATGGAGAAGCTAATCCTGGAAACTATTTCCAGGCATATTAAGGACTGAACATCAGTAAACACTTTGTTACTGTGAGAGTGACTGGACACTGGCAAAGGTTGTCCAGAGATGTTGTGGAGGCTCCATCCTTGGACATAATCAAAAGCTGTCTGGACACAGACCTCAGCAACCAGCTTTAGGTGGCTCTGCTTGAGCAGAAGGGTTGAACCAAGTGACTCCTGGTCCCTTCCAACCTCACAGAGGTTCCAACCTCAACCATTCTGTGATTCCGTGATTCTGTGATTCCGTGATTCTGTGAAAGAAAAATTCAGAGAATTGGTAATCTTTATCTTGATGATTTCTCATTGTTGTTGAACACGCATTAGGAAATTACAGGTTTCTCCTTATGCCTACCTTTATTTATAAAAAAAAAAAAATTATAGAAAAATGTGCATTTGGAAAATGATCAAGAGCAATTTTTGTGAAGCAGTATTTCCTTCTTGGATCATTTTATATTGTAGAGATTAGAACCTAAATAATCTAGACTGACCTGCCATAGGATCACAGACTTCCTTGAATTATATCATAGAATCATAGCATCAAAGAATAAATCAGGTTGGAAGGGCCCTAAGGAGGTTTCTAGTCTAACCACCTGCTCAAAGCAAAGTCAGCTATGAGACCAGACCAGGTTCTTCAGGGCTTGAAAACCTCCAAGAATGGAGTCAATCTGCCCCAATGGCTGGCTGTTCTCACTGTTTCTCTTCCATTTGAAGGAAGTACATGTCTCAGAAAACATCCTATTTTGATTTAAAATGCTCCAGAAATTGAAACTTTACTACATGCCTTCGTCAGTTGTTTCAAGGGTTAATTACTTTTATTAGTAAAAAAAGTTCTGCTTCATTTCAACTCTAAGTTTGTCTCCTTTTAATTGCCAGTCACTACATCTTTTTATATTTCTGTCTACCAGTTTAAAGAGCTCTTTGCTATCATATTCTTTTTCTTCATACATGTGTACATAAGCTGTGATTACTTCTGTCCTTTTGTTAAAGCGAACAGACTGATCTCTTTAGGTGTTTCACTATAAGATCTCTTTTCCGTCTTTTATCTTGATGGCAATTCTTCTCTAAAACTCCAGTTTATCACCTTTCTTGAACTGTAGACATGTGAAATTAATATAATTTTTCAGAAACAATCATACACTTCTTCCAGTTATAGAGATAATAAAGCTATTGTTCTACTCAGTTGTTCCCGTTTAAACACAATAACTTGATAAACTTCTCTGGTCACATGTTATCCGAGAGCTAACATTCAGTTATAGGTAACTTTCACCTTTAGTTAAAATGGAGAGTCCTTGACTGGCTCTGTGCATTAATCCTTCTCAAAAAGAAAGCCAGAAGAAACTTAAAAATTGTTTTTCTAAAATTCCAAAGAGTTTTTCTGAGTTCTGAGACCTCAGCTGGGCCTACATTTTGCACCACTGCAGTGCATAACAGAAATGAAGTGGTGCTGCCGTCTAACCATAGGATGGGGCCATAGTTAGGACTTCTGCAAGAGGTAGGTTATTTCAGTTTCCCAGAGGGACAGCTAGGCAGGATCAGTTTAAATTGCCGCTAGATGTCAGTACCGTTCCATAAAAATACTATCCAGACTGCATTTTGTGTGGCTGTAAATAAGGCAAACTGCAGAAAGAAGTTTGGAAAACCTATGTTTGAGCTTCACCTCTAAAGATCCCGTTTCTCATTGATCTGCAAATTGCATTCACATGGAATCCCTTCAGGCTTCACAGCTAAGCAAGTCATCTTTCTCCACATCTTTCTACTTGAATTCATCATTGCTTTATTCTACAGAGCCTTCTAAATTAGTCATCTTTTATTATGCTGCAAATATGCAGAATCAGCGTCTTCTGGCTTAAATTGATTTACATTTAGAAGCCACTCACTAACTACATTTTACGTTTGCTAAATGGAAAAAGATGAGATTAGGGATTGATTGTTCTGCCACTTAGATTTTCCTCTCTCTGCAATATGAACCTTTCAGATCGATACAGCTGGACAAAAATGTAAGCAGAGGTCAAGTGTCTTTTTGATACAGGTATGTTGAAAAGGAGAATTTAAATCAGAAAAGACACTTGCAGGCCAGTCTTTCCTGCATGACAAAAAGTGCTTAATATCTCCATTCACCAAAACCCTCACTGATTTCTAAAAAGTGAACTCATCAGCCCACGCTTTTTTCAGTCTCAGAGGAGATTTAATTTTATCTAATGTGGCCTCTGTATTCCTCACATTGCAAGCCAGGGCCATGTGCATGCGTGTGCGCGCACTTTTCCCCCAACATTTCAAACACTTGACAGCTGGGTGAAGTTTTCCTTCCGCCCAGAGAAGGACTTTTTACATTTCATAATGGATTGCCAGTGCTGCCAGGGCTATTTTCTCTCCAGCTGTGAGAGTGGCTTTTTAAAATGACTCACAAAAGCTGCTAGCCAGCTGCTTCACCTCAGCCTTCACAAGGGCCCTGCATTCTAAACAGGGGTAGTGCTGACTTACTTTAGAAGGGCTCATTTATTTGGATGTTGCAGATGTATTCTGCGCACAACAGTTGATCCTAAAGAGACCTCCATTCAGGCAGGTGAGTCATGGGCTTACATCACTGCAGGTGTTGACTTCGCGTTAATGTTGTGAAGAGGAAACATCCCATGTGTTAGTCAGTCATCCTTGGACCCCTTCCAGAAAGCACACAAAGCAACGTATGCACGATATGCTAATTTGTAGCTACTGTATGTAGTATACATCTTAAGACATCTGTAAAAATCAGTGCTTACATAGGTATTAAAACAAGAATGTTTTTCATGATGTCCTGAAATGGAAAAAATACTAAGCTGGTTGGTATTTATGTGGCAAAAGGTCTTAAATCAAATCATAGAATTATAGTGATTAGGAATTGCAAAGACCTTGATGTTATTCAGTCTTCTTTTACACCAGCTCAGAAGTGTTCCCTGCAGCATTTTGCTAGCTTTTATGGGCTGAGGAAAATAAATATTCTCATCAATAGTCTGGGATCAGCTAGAGCACTCTGATTTGGTGTCAGGCAAGACATGCTTTCAGATTTAGACTTGAGGTCAATGAGCATCTTTTTACTTCTTGAAAACATAGACATTTCTACCGCAAATGTTGAATGTTTTTAAAAGGCAAAGGTTGCTTAAACTCTGCTTTCAACTAGTTCAAGAAGTAGTATCTCATTATTATAAATCATTGTTCATTAGGCGTACTCTGCAAACCCCAACCCACATACCCACTTTTCCCCCTTTTATTTGGATTGTAGATACATGTGGTTTGAGATGGCTCCAACTCACATGATTTACACATAAACAACAGAGGAAACCAAGAGTGCCTACAAAATGGGAGTCAGACAATTATAGTATTCTGCCCAAGTTTCAATATCAGTTCGATGACACACTGCAGCATGGAATACAAACCTTCTGTGGTCTCAAGAGCACCAACTGCCTCTCAAAAGCAATGCAACTATGGGAATATTTGTCCAGACCAGTGCAGACAAGACTGAGCTCCTCTGCTGCAAGCAGTCTGGACAGATGCCAGTTCCAGTCTGGAATCCACATAGCCATGCTATCCACCTGGCTAATGTGCCATCCCTTGCACTACTCTGCTGAATAATTTCTCATGGTTTTCTAGCTCTTTAAGTCACATAGAAGGATGTATCAGCTTATACATAGTACTGTTTTAACATTGGTAAATGTCTTCTGGACTGGAGCTCTCTCTTGCCTGGCCCATGTGGGACACAAACAGTGTAGGGTGGACCTGTCTGTACCTGTCCACATAGACTCTGGTAGTTAAAAATGCTGTAGTAACTTCTTCTACCTAAATCCCTTCCACCTAAATTGAGTCTTAGCTTCCTTAAACACCTTCCAAGTGTTTGATAAACCCATCCATATTCTTCCCAGGACTACATAGCTCTGAAGGCACCTACATTTAAATTCTGAAAGTGCAGAGGGCGTTCAGCTGGGAAGTAAGTCTAGAAACCTGCCACCACTGCTACCATGAAAATGAAGGCCATTCAGATTTTGCTCAAACTTGAGCAGGCCCAAATACTTCATCCATACCAGTGCAAAAGAACCCCTGTGCCTCCTCCAAGTCCCTTTAAGTGTCATGAAGACCACTCAAAATGAAAAGGGCTTCTTATAGATAACTGGCTACAGAGTTTCAGCTGCTAGCTTGGGGCTTTTTCACAATGCCAAAAGATCACTCATCACTGAAACACATTGCAACACCCAAATTTCAGACAGGTTATTTTAAATAAATTTTACACAGAAACTGTGGGTGTGACCCAGCAATTAGGATGCAGTTCTGCAGGAAGTCAGGTTTGACGGACAGAACGGTTCCTTCTCACCTGAAATCTAGGACTCCAAGGAATTTTTTTTACCAAAAGGAGAGCAGACTTTGAAATCTCTGTTCCTATGTCACATTGTTTAGGCCAGAAATCAGGAAAATTCATTTGTTTTGACTTCACAGAGAAAAACAGAGTGAACTCAGGGGAAGTGAATATGTTGAGAGAGAGAAAAGATTTTCACAGTTTTATCCTGAGTCAATAACCCTGATCGTTGGCACTTCTAGCTTTCACTATCCGTTATTCTGACAACTAAACCTATTCTTTTCCACTGCTGGCAGTTCTCTGTATAGTGTTTAGTACTGCTGTTAGCAAAGAATACAGAATATTTTTCAGTTGTAGTGAAATCTTTATTGCCTCAGAATTCTAGCACTTATTAGGTGGGTTTTTTCGGAACGTATTTTTCACTGTGAATTTGTACTGTGTTTCTGTTTCCATCAGACTTTCCATGTGATTAGTAAAAAACAGCTCTGAAATCAATACCCTTTTCCTATGCCCCTAACATCTGTAAATACAGCATATGTACTTCTGACCCAAACTCCAGTATGTATCCACCATATTAATTGCTCTGAGTATAGCTGGTCTTAAACTCGACTGTGTTTACCATTTGGTTTTTTCACCATACATTTTCATATCCCTTTTTATATCCTGTTTTTTCACATTCTGCTTGCTAGGAGACCCCAAATATGTAAAGAGCTTGGCAATCCCCCTTTTAAGAAAGAAAGGGATGTTTTCTAAGTGCTAATGAATAAGAAGGCAGCTGGCACTAAATTCCTGCTAAACTAGGACAGCCTTTGCTTTGTTTGTATTCTTTGTCTTTGGTCAGGTCCTCCTCTCCTCATCATAGTGCCATTGCCCACTTCCTCATAGTCATCACAGGTATCCTCAGATTCCAGGAACGAGCACTGATGTCTAAAAGCCAGAACAAGAATTACTCCATGGAAGTTTAACATATCCAACAACTGCTAGGAGTAAAGAAAACATTCAGGAGACAGTGTTTAAATTGCTTTTCTATTTGAGCACTTACAGACTGTCTCACTGACATTTTCAGGTAAAACAACACAAATGATAACAATGAATCTATTTTCTCTTGGTTTAAAAGAACACATGAGCTAAAGTCTCTGCCAGTTTTACAATTACAAGCCAAACAGACATTTCAATCATCTCTCCTCTTCAACCAAGATGCAGGTCTCCATGTAAACATTAACACACACTGTGCAGTTCTTCAGTTTCACCTAGTTCTTGCCACAGGCCTCGCATATGCCTTGTTGGCATATGCAAACCGTTTTGGACAAGTAGGGCATTTCAACACCCCAGGTTTCTAAGAGGGAGCACCTGGCCAAAATAATCTTTCTGTTTTAAAACCGGGGACTGAAGGAAACCAGTCTCCTACATCAAGTGATTCCAGGCTGGCCACATCTTCAGATAAAGCCCTCTTCAGAAGTTTTTGAGCCATCAGGGAAGGTGCCATTGGTGATCTTCAGGGTACACAACTTAGCTGAGGAGTAGCTAATCTCTCCAGTTGGCCTCTGAAAAACGTTGGTATGTCAGCCATGGTAAGACATTTAAGGAGCATATTCCGCACAATGTTACCTTGAATGTAACTGCAGCTGCACAACAAAAACATCTTGAAGTGACTTCTTATCACATATTGCTGCAATATAAGATAAATTAAAAGAAGATTTTTCTCCTCTTAAAGCAACTTATGACAAGTCCTTCTACCAGAAAAGGGGGCAGGGGGGTGAGAGAGAGACAGACTTATAATTATGAGGAAAAAAATCACGATGTAAGGCATTTCATAGCTTCCATAAACCTCTGTCTTTGTTATAATTACTGTTTATTTGTTAACTAACAACATCTGTTTATTTATAGTCTACACTGTATATCATACTCTTTCTGACCTTGTTTAAGTCCCCCCCAAAAACATTAGATGAAGGAATTTATGCTTCTTAAGCTTAAGTCAGAGATACTATTATAGGGGGAAGAGATTATTGTTTTATGTTTTTCATTTCTCAATCTTGAATCGATTTTAGAGCTTCATTCCTGAATATATAGTTCCTTTTTTTTTCCAAAGGAAAACAAACAGTGGTCCACACTAATGTCTGGAAGATTGTTTTAAGACATCAAACTCCCACTGACATGTAAATGAACAATTTTCATTTGCCTGGTGCAATGTATACAAAAGTGATTGATCTACATAAAAGAATGTGATTTCTAAATGTTTTCTATGGCCCCAGCTGTTCAATGCTCCAAACATGTGGAGAATATCAAGGACAAAAACTACAAAGTATGTGAATTTTTTTTTTCCAATACAATGATTTAATTGTATACCACAAGAGACTTCCTACTGGCATATCAGGAAAAACTCATCTAAAGCCAATAAAATGGAACGGATCAATGGATATTTCATCATAGGAAACCCAGCTGCAAGATAACAAAACGGACTGCATTTAGCCCTTCATCTCTCAAATGTCTGACACTGAAAGTGGGTAGCTGTGACTTTTTGGTTGTGCTGTTTGTTTATTTTGTGGCAGTCCGTTGCCTTTGAGAATGTAGTAAATACTAGAGGTTTAATCACTTATTTGAGGGAAGGAGGGGGAGAGTTGTTTTCTTTTTTTTCTCTTTTTATTTCTGAAGATACTTGGCACATAGTATTTAATGTGACCTAACTGCAGAAGAAATAAAAAAAAGACACCACGCTTTCAGTGTGGTTTGCTGAACACCCACACATTAAATGCGTTCTGTAGAACTTACAATAATAACTCATTCTGGTTACAGGAGCAATGCTTTCTAAAAACAAATTTGAAGAACTTTCAAAGCTTGTATATTGCATTCTTAAATCAAAAGAAGATTCATCCTTGTATAGTTTTTCTTTTCCTTTAAAAGAAAATACTTAACACTTTCCTAGCAAGCTAAAGAAGATTCTGTTGGTGGAAGCTTCAATGCATGTGAAACGTTCTGGTGGGCATCCACAAGGCTCTGCAAAGTGTCTGATACCATTCAACAGTTTCGCCAGCAATCTGGAAGCAAATGTAAAAATCATTCGATAAAAATTTTCCCATACCAGAAAGCTTGGCAGAGGAATATGGTGGCAAGGCAGGAACACAGTGTGTCCTTGGATCCTCCCATACCGCCTGGGCCTGTTCAAACAATTGCTCTATGTAGCCATGTGTGAAGTGAAATGTCTCAGAGTCAGGAACACGAGTAAGTCCTTCAGCATCAATCCTTGGCTGTGTTCATCCCACATAGCTTTCGGTACTTGAGTTAGGCACCCACTACAAAGTTAGCTCTCTCTCTTATCAGTGGTGAGAGCTGGGTACCTGTGATCTGTGTCCAGAGGGACCAAAGTCTACAATGACAATGCAAAGAACCTACTTTGCTGTGTTCTTCACTGAAAAAAAAACATTTTGTCCACTTTTACAAAAAAATCCAACCTCTCTGCTTGAAAATCATGCCTCCAAAAAACAGAGCATACTGAACTAGCCATTAATTTTACATACGATGTAGTGGAAAACAGGATAAATGCTGGGCACTAGAGGGGTAAGAAGATATAACAGAAAAACAACAGTTTTCTAAATTGCAGGTGAATTGACATTAAAATTAGGCTTGCATTTTTATCAATGGAAATTATTAACTTTGGGAACAAGTTCCTGAGGACAGTGTTGGACTGTCCATTTCCTGATGTCCTCCCATCAAGACTGATGGCTACTTTTTATGAGGAACACTTTCAGTGGACATAAATAATGCTTCAGCTGAGGACTGGGTGTTAGGCTCCAAGAAAATGAGAGGACATTGATGTTGTAATATATACTGGAAGTCACACTACAGGATCTCAAGGTTTCTCTTCCCTTAAGCTCTTTAAGTTCAGTAGTCTCCAAAGTCCCATTCAAATATTGATCATTTCAGCATCCTTCTGATGCAGATATTATTTCTCCCTTGCAGATCAATAGGGAAACAAGCAGAGAGTAAGACGTATGTGCCAAAAGTCAGATAGCTTACTTTGGTATCTGAAGGAAAAAAGTATTTCAGCCTCCCTATTAATCTAGCCACCAGCATAGAAACAGAAGTACTGATTCAAAAGGCAATCTAAATTTAACCTCAAATTTGAAACATTTCCGTTAAATTGATGGTATAAGTGTATACATTGAATTAATGGTAGAATTTGGAGTCCTCATTCTTGGAATTAGTTGTGCTATAAGTAGAATTATGTATAGACTATAAAAATATGTGCAGTGACTCTGATGCTTTCAAATGTTGCACTATGCACTGGAAGTGCGCTACAGGGCTACTCTGTCCATGCACAAAAAGTCTGAAGTATCCTAAACTGCCTGTCTGGGATTTTGTAATATCTGTCAGCCTGGTCAGATATGGAACTATGGATCATGCTGGAATCAGGTTCATAATTTTGGGAAAACCTGAACAGATACACAAGCTCCTCAAATTGCCTACAGATGAAACTTCCAAGGGTGCATTTTTTGTAACCCTTTCCTACTTCCTCCTCATTTTATTCAATATCTTTTTAAATGTGAAGAGTTTCATAACTAGATACCCTATCCTCACTCTCATCTCACCAGTTCTGTAACTAAAAATAAAATTATCATCCTATGTTTACTCTCTATACCTATACCCTTTCCTAGAATTTAATGCATTCTGTTCATTCTATGTTTATACTAAAGTTTGTATTTAAAATGAGAATACATTTACAAAAATTTCTGGTATCCTTTCTTTATTCACAAAGGTCATGCTGTAAATACTGACCTCCTTTTTTAAATGTATAGAAGGAGATTTGTTTGGTCTTACATTTACTTACTGATTTTTAAATTGCTTGAACAATACATTATAAAAGCAAGAAATATAAATTCAGTCCATTCACAGAATCTCCAAAGCATTTATGAAGGTAAATCTTACAGCATACATTGGTTACATGTAATTTAAGTGGGTAATTGTATAACTCACCTATGTGAGGGTGACACATTTTATTTAGTGAAGTAAATTAACTCCTTATCTGAAGACAGCAACATTTCACATGTAGCTTATGGTAACTGATGTTCTTGCAAGTGAAAGTGCTCCCTAATTATTTTTCTTTTCCTGTCCTAAAGGGAGTGAAACTCAAGTTGTTTAATTTATGAAGTCATTTTTGTGTTAGGTTAATGCCAAACTGCTTTACATTCAGCTAATTTGTTGCCAGGTTGAGTCCCTTATACTTTTTCACTACTGATAATAGAGCCAAACTTGTTGTCAATCCAGACTGGAGTGTCTATTCTGTCAACATGTTGCTGAAACACACCCTGAAGGGAGCGTTTTGTAGTTCACAGGAACCTCATATCAAGCATTAACATTTTGCAATACTGTATTTTTGAACGTTATGCCTGAAAACATGTTAATGAAGACTGTAACAGTCTTCAGAGAGAAGATCTATATTTTCCAGACATAGGCCCTATGCAGAGATGGAGCAGGGAAGGTTTATGCAGATTGTAAATGGCTCTAGTATAGTCCCACCGTGACTAGCACCTGATAAGATGTTTGAAATCCCCTACATCATACTACGTAAGTGTTCAAAATTCTGATTTGAATCTTAAATATAACATGCATCTGAGGAGGGAGTTTATAAAACAGAAGAATGTATGCACAACTAATGCAGAATTTTTGCCCTGACAGAAATGTTTGTTCCAGGTATTTCCAGAAGTTGGTATTTTAGTTTGGGACTTATTAGAGCTACCATGCTGAACAAGAAGAACCAGAGATAAGTACCAACTATTCCTAAGAGATATTGTCTCTCTAGGTTTTCAATTAAATAATATTTCTATGTTTTCAAAAATGTGTTATCTAAAAAATTCATGTTCTCAAATGTATTCCTGGACATGGCGCTATGATTGGGATAAACAAGGGACTTCAGTAACCAGCACCAGTAATTATGCAGCCTGGCTGAGGCAAAATGCAAGAATGACTTGGTCAAAACTCTGCATAGCTATGTAACAGTGTTAGAGCTCTGCCAAGTCACCCCAGTCTCTCGGCAGACGTTTGGCTGATGTATGCCTTAATATCTCTGTATGTATGTATATACTCTCTGAAGTGTAGAGTTCAAGAACTGACTTGATTAAGCGGAATCCTGTGATCTGCCAGCCTTCTGGCTTTGTAATTGTCTGTTAGCTCATCTAGAGCTTGGAGTCAGCATGCTCATGGTGTTCCTGGGTAGAAGCACTTTGAACACCTGGGCTGCAGTTCTGCCCTACCTGACCTACTCTGTCCAGGCAGTGCGGGTAAGAACTAAGCCAAGAACTCTTCCCAGCAGAGACCAGGCTGAAGTGTTTGTCATATGAGGCTCAAGCATTTAAAAATAGGTGGTGGACGCAATCTTTCTCTCGTGGCCTTCAGAAACACCTTTCTTTGTTCATTAATAATGCAAGGAATTTTAGGTACTTGTTTTACAAGGCACCTGAAATATAAGCAGAGTAGATACCTAAAGAAGACAAGATCAATCCTCAGTGATAGCCTCAGAGTACATCACCGGAATGTAAAACCTATAGCAGGCACCGGGGTTCATACCTTTGTTTTCCCATCTTCTGTGAAGGGTGACAACATCTAGTTAATCTGTAAAAATCTACTGTTTCCAATAATTACTTTGCTTTTTATTTGAAGACTGGGGTTTTTTAATTTTCATTAAGGCAGGTGCAGTTATAATTTTATTTCAGATACAGATTTTATGGGACAAAAGTAATGTTTTCTTCAGTTAGTTTCTTCCAGGCTGTCTTTTTCCATTATTTTTCCATTCTGCCACACTACAGACTTTTTTGATAGTGTTGTTAGCCAGGTACTCAGATTACTTGCTCCCTCACCATATGTACATATGTAGGTGTGCGTTCTCTCCTCTTCTCCCCACGCATGTATATGTTTCAGGAAAATCTACCTTTTAATTGCTTTTGTTTACCATAGTTTTGATATAGCATATGGCTTCCATTTCCAAGACTTCCACACTGAAAAATCCACACTGAAAACCTAAAGCATTCTTTTTTTTTTTCATGTCAGCCAAATAAAACAAACAGAAAAAAAGTTTCCAAAACCATTTGGATGTTAAGGGAGAGGATTCTGCTGTAAATTAGGAGGCACTTGTAATTTCTGAATTAAATCAGCTTCAGAAATTCAACCTTTGTAGCAGACTGAAAAACATTGGATTTTTATATTTTCCCCATTTCTTTCTCTTTCTTTATTTCAGGATCTTATTGCTATTATTACACTTTTTGTGTTTTCTTTGTTTTGCTTATGGCGAAATCCAGAAAGAGGCTGCTGTCCTTCACAACCATACCGGAGCGATATTCACGGTAAAGTGATCATCAGAACTGGGGACAGGCACTGTAGACCTGCCTCCTGTTCAGTTTTAATGGAGGAACAAAATTGTGTTGTTTTGGTTGAGTTTAGCACTGAATGTATCCAAGAATCAGGCACTGCTGTGGTAGGAGAACTGTGCAATGGAATTTAAACAGGAATACAATGAGGGCTTATTCTGAAGTCTGTAGGATCAATCACCTTATGTTCGAATTTGGTCCACAATGCTTCTCAGTTGCAAGATTATTCCCTTTCTGATGGTGCTTCTCTCTGAGAATTTCCAGAGATGCAACTGCTAAAGTCATACCAGTGATTTAAATAACCCAAACAAATCTAAGCTGGAAATGATGAGGGATCTTTTGCTCTTATGCTCATGGTCATAGTAGGCAGCTCATGAGAGAGGGAAAACAGGCCAGGAGGACCATCCTCACTTGGGCTCAGTGAGAGAGGGTCCACTGATGCTTTTGAAGATGGCAAAGCCCCAGCTTCACCATGAGCTCACATAAGGGATTTGGTCATGTCCAGGAATAGGATTTCATCTGCAGTCATGGAATTATACAACTCCAGGAGTTTTAAAACAGATATCATGTACATAGTAACATACTTCCAAGAACCTGTAAGGATACTTAACTTGCAATGATGGCATATAGCGCCTTCACCCAACTTGGGAGTTTCTGAAAACCATTTTTTTAATCTGTTGTGATGTAGTTATGTAAAGGTATATATTAGATATTGAAGGTAAAAAGGACTATTGCAGAATCTATGCTAGCCTTCTGCGCAGCAGTGAAGGTGCTTATCTCATGTAATGGACAAAGCCTTGTACATAACAAAAATGTATCTCTCAGATGCATCTTTTCTGCCTTTCCTCTTTCCAAGTTAAAAACATCTACATTACTGCATTAAACCTCATTCATCTCTGAGACTGGGTCTAGCTCTATCCATAACCTCAGCTGAAGGATAACAAAAGATGAAAGCTATACCGTTTCTTCTGTTTACTATTTCCAAGGACTAATCACTTTCACTATTATAAGTGTGTGTTTTCTTCCCAATTTGAATTCAACTGCCTCTAAGTACAGACTTTGGTTTCTCTTACATCCTTTCAGCTATATTAAGGAAGCCTGAAATATGCGATATTTTCTCCACATGAAAGTATTTAGACTATTCTACAGTCAAATCAACACTTGAAGTATTTGACCACCTAAACATATCAAGTCTCCCACTATAAAGCATTTGTTCCAGTCCTGTCATTACTCTGTGGCTTCTTTCTTCACCTTCTCCAGTTTTACAAGAGAATTTTAAAAATGTTTTCCTTTTTTTGTTGAAAGATTTTAGGATGGTAGAGAAAATATCTATTAGCATTAGCTTTGCCCGAAATACATATATATAAAAACTGCGTACCCTAACAGTTTTGTCAAATTGTTGACTTTTAGTTACTTTCACACATTTAACAAGGTTGCATACAGGTCACCTCCTTAAATTCAACAATGGCAGATCTGTACTAGTCTCTGTTTAGGGCTGTCAGACTGTAGCGCCTTATACAGTTGAAGGAGAGAAGTAGTCACAGTGCCAGTCAGCCTAAGAATCATAGAATCAAAGAACGGTTTCTGTGGGAAGGGACCTTTAAAGGTCTTCTTGTCTACCCCCGGCAATGAGCAGGGACATCTTCCACTAGATCAGGTTGCTCAGAGCCCCGTCCAACCTGACCTTGAATGTTTCCAGGGATGGGGCATCTACAACCTCCCTGGGCAACCTGTTCCAGTGTTTCACCACCCTTATCATAAAAAATGTATTCCTTATATCTAGTCTGAGATTTAAACATTTAAAGAGTAATAAATAACTGGAGGATATTTAGAGGGTATGCCTGGTCAGTGGTCATATCATTTAGCTACCCAGTTTGGTTCTGTGTCTTGGTCCTGTCTGCAGTTCATCCGCGCTGCATGTACATTAGTTGATATGTGGGCTTGTTTTTGAATAAATTAAACAAGTTTCCTCTGAGAAACAGTTTCCTCTTATCCTCCAGATATGATTCTCTATGGGCTGCATTCATGAGAAACACGTGAGAAGCACGCTTCCCTCAGCCAAGTTCATCTCTTGTCTGTCAATACTATCCCAGTACGTCTTGACTGTCACCACCCCACACACGCTCACATGCTACCAACATCCTTGCCCTCATGCTACAGAAATTCCATTCTGGTGGACTCCAGATGCTTTGAAAACAGAAAACCAAAATACAACAGCAATTATGTTTTACAACCACATCCCTTCTTGTCTTGGGGAGATCTAGATGTAGTGCTATACACAAGGAAAATGCACAGTGCACTCCAATGGACACATTGTGTGTCTGTGTAGACACAAATGCTCTGCATCTTCTAGCCTAAGATCTAAGGATTGTTCTTGCCTTTGGATACCTTTGGAACTATAAACATAGTCAAAGTAGCTGATTAAATGTACCTGTCTTAATGGACATTTTAAATTACTACGTTCATGATGGATCAATTTTCCGTTCTTGGAGGTTTTCAAGACTCTGCTAGATAAGGCCATGACTGACCTAATCTAGCTGTCAATAGTCCTGCTTCAGGCAAAAGGTTAGACAAGATGGCTTCCAGGGACTCTTTCCAGTCAACGTCCAAGGAGTCTTTGTGATACGCCAGCTGGACCTCCTGCAGAACAGGGAGCAGAAAATTTCAAGCAGGATTTCCTTCTTTAAATTCAGAATTTCTTCCTGAGTTGGGCTTTACTTTCTAAAAATCCCAGTCTGTCTTGATTTAAACACATCAGAAACAGAGAAATTCTTTTCTGAATGAGAAAATTATTTTGAAGTTTAATTAGCCTCACAGTTCAAAATATGATTGCTATTTTTTGTTCCAAATTAGGGGAAGTGTAGAGGGGTTATGTCCAGTCTTGCACCCCCTCTCCCTCAGGAACATTGCCTAGTGTGTTTTGTATCAGCTTGCTGGGAAACAACTGTAAAGCTGATGGGTTTTGATAATACTTACAGTGAGTTTTAAGATTTGACCAATTAGCATTTGTAGTAAATCCTGAAGTCCTCTGATAGAAGGCACAGAACAAAAGGGTGCAATTCTCATCTCCTGGAGTCTATTAGCGTTGGTGTCACTGACTGCTGGCATGTCTCCAAGACCTCTTTGACCTAATAAGAGGAAATGAATACGAATGGTGTTTAGTTTGAACAACATTAATAAACTTTCTTCTAAGGAGAAATGCCTTTGGTTTGTGTGCTACCGTTAAGTTATAAGTTAGCTATGGGTTTGTTCTTTCAAAGTAGAGAACACTGGCAGCTGCCATAGGTCTCAAGAAAGTGCAAAGTGTTCATTTCTTCCAAAAAATCAAGCCAATCATCACATGTGCAATGCATGTCAAAGGCTGGGAGGATCTGATCCTATTTCCATTGAAGAGATTCAGAGTTTCCGCATGGTTTTAATGGCAAGATTGATACTAAAGTGATTGGACAAAAACAATCAAAATGGAATTTAAATGCTGAAATACAGTCAATATTGTTTTAACATTACATTTTTATTCACCTTATTCAACTAAGTCTCAAGCTCAAAACAAACACAAACAACTTGCCTTCTCATCCCCTCAACTCTGGCTTTAGTCAAAAAATGCTCAATGAAGTGGGTGCTGCAGTGTCCCAGTGACAATCACAACCATGCAGTCAAAAGCATATAAATGAGTAAGGAAATTAGAAGGTCTCCACTTAGGATCACTTAGGTCTGCCTATTCAGACATATGAGGACATAAATAGGTGTCACAACCTCCAGCCAACTTTTCTTGAATTGAGAAACTATCTTTCACTCCATTTAATAATGTACTTGAGCCACATTTGAATTTTTATTCATTTCCTCCTGACTTCTAAAACAGTGCAGGGAAGGTGGAAGAAAAAGAATGTTGTAAAAGCACCAACCTGATAGAATGTCACTAGGGAAAAATATAACGTAGAGCAGAGATAATAACAGCCTGTCTGTCCTTCAGCAATGGGCTACAATAAAAGTTGAGAATCCTAAGTGAGAATAACCATTTAAGCCTAATCACCTTGACATATAATGAGATTGAAAGGGGATGGGAGACAGAAAGAGAGGAATCAAAGTTCCTGCTTATTGAAATACTCCTTTTAACAACAGTATTTATTTCACCTAGGCTGAGTAAAGGCTGTAACTTACCATAGGCTGCCTCAGGAAAAGGATCAATTTGTAATGAATGCTTTTTTTTTCCCCTGCTCACATTTTTAAGCGGATCTGCATAAAAATATGAAAGCCCAGCAAACAATCCTCTACAAATTGAATTTCTTTAAAAGAAATAAAACATAAGTGAAAAAATAAATGAAACAGCACCATTATTTGGATTACATTTATCTTTAATCCACTTTGTCCTCTATATGAAATACAGTATGAAGACATCTGCCAATATTTTAAAGGCTTCTGCTTGTGTCTGAATTATGTTTTTAAATTAGACCCTAAAGCTGCATTCTAATGCATTACTTTCATTTACTGGAGTATGCATATACTATCATACTACTCCCATGACATTCTTTATTTAATCAGTCTGAGAGCTGTACAGACTCGTATCTATTCCCACATAAATCTCTGCCAAATACTGCTGACGTTTAGATTTAACCTCACTGGCCATGAATGACCTCCTTGGGAAAAAAATTTATAAAATGGACAAATATTTTAGGGGAAGAAGCAATCTTTTTGGATAATCAGTGGAAGGTATGCAAATCTGACTGGTTCAGAATGGAGGTGGTGTCCTTGTGGTGAATAGGAACTGCTGCAGTAAACAACTTTAGCCTTTCCTATTAAAGGTTAGGGGGAGTGATTGATATGTTTGACAAAGAAATGTAAGGTCAGGAGCAATAAAGGCAATCTGTTCTTTATACAAAAAGTACATGAAAAGCAGTACATATACTGGGTATTCTCTAGTTGGTTTTGGTGCACCTGCTATTTCAGAATAATAAATGGAGCTGAGTCCCGTTGCAGCTTGTGCAGGTAGGAAGCATCACTGTTAACTCACTCTGTTCTCTGATCATCAGCTCATCTCTAAAAAAAAGATAGTCCTAATGAGCATCTTCTTGAGCCTATTTTAACTTAGAACCCCACCTTTTTTTTCACAGTGGTTAAGGTGCAACTAAATCCACAACTGTTACACTCATTTAAGTAGAACTTCTTGAAGAAAAGCAACATTAAGCTTCAGGTAAGAGTATCAGAATCTGCCCAAATAATTTTAGTCCTGTCTTGGGTTAAGGTTTCCAGAAGTATAAATTAAGGATATATCATGACACCATACTAGAAATGGCTGTTGCTATTGTTTAGGGCTTATGTATACACTTTCTATAAGATTTCAAGTGCAGTTACATTGTCTTAAATCAGGATGAATCCTCCTTCAGGCCATCACTACAGGTCTTTGTTTAAATTAACTGTTAGTTTTAGTTCCTTATCTTCCAGTGAGCTCTGAAAAAACAATCCCCTGCCACCAATCAGTCCCTCTACAGTGAAGAAAACCACAGATTTCATTGTGGGTCTATTAAATGACATATTCACTACAGGAAGTTCATTGTACAATCTGGACTTCAGATATTAACATTTCTTTTATAGCACAAATGACTTACAGTACACACAAGTGACTTAATAGCAACAATTACACAAGAAAACCCAAGCAACCACACGAAGATAAACCTTCTTTTGCAGTCAAATAACTTAGGGTAATGTGTTTTCCCCCAATGTAGACTTTTTTCTTACATTGAAGGCAATAGCAGACAACACAGACATCTTGCAATGCTGATAGCAGCCAATAACTGGAATCACAGAAGATAGGCGTAGAAAAGACCTTGAGATATTATCTAGCTTTTTCTCTATTTGAAGACAACAGCAGATATACCTGAACTGTTCCTGACAGCTGTTTTTCTGACTTGTCTTTCAAAAACTCCAGAGATGGACCTTTGGTGGCTTTCTGAGACAACCTGTTCTGATATATCACAATCATCTCCTGCACTTAGGCTCCTCCCAAATTTTCTGGTTTTACTAAACCATTTCAAAGCAGTTTATATAAATTAAACTAGACTAATATGACTGACTCATTTTTTCACACAAAAGATTCCCTCTAATTACAGAATATTCCTCACTTCTTGAACCCAAGTCACATTTAGACTGTAGAAGAGAGGTGTATCCACGGTAGGTCCAATACTGCCAATGGAATCTGAAACAGTACTTCATCAGCAGGGATTTAGGTAACCCACACACATGCCCAGGACCACAGAAGAGCTTCAACTCCCACTATTGTTGTCCTCGTGCAGTGCAATCATAAAATCACAACTGCATATCAGGATATTCAGCTGACCCTTCCATTTCTACGGTGAATATACAATAACTGTGACCAAGGGCTAAACCATGTATCTTGGCTTAATGGACCCAAGCTGAAACTGGTATGGCTTCTTCAACCGTTTGGCAGATTAACCTAGGTAGTGACCAACCTCATTTGCAGGACCGGGTCCTCCCAGCTAAGACCAGGGTCTGCCTGTGTGTTAAATGCTTCTCTATGGAAGGACCTGACCTTGGGGGAGGTAGGTGGTGCAGAGAGGAGTTTCTCACACAGCTAGCAAAGTTTTCAGCTAAAAGACAGCTACTAGTAATAAATTTCCCAGCTGGCTGTACTGCCTCTTAGAAACAGAGGAAAGGAAGAGCTCTCTTGCAGTTGGGCTCTGGTGTCAGCCAGAAAGCAACAACTCATTTGCTGGAAGAAGGCTGGAAGCACCTTCTGTAACCACTCCTCAGTCGCAGCTCACTGTTTCATCCATACTCCGTATCAGACATGGGTGGGACACCATCTTATTTCTGACTCTCACAGTCCTCTGAGCATAGCTGTGGCCACAGCAGTTTCGCTTAAGTATTCAATAGTTTGAGTGTATTGTGAGCTGGGGCATAGGCTTGGACTCAAGGAAGGGATCACGGAGATTTCTAGCTTAATAGAAATCATCATAGCTTACAGCATCACCATGCTATTCCAGGAAGCCTGAACCTCTCCTTCTGCCTTCAGTTTTCCCTTTTTTTTCTTTCACACTGTGTACACATTCAATCTCATCTCTTCAAATCTTTTATTTCATCATCGTTTTTCTTCTTCAGAGGGTAAATCTACCCAAAGGTCTTAACATAAATGCCTGTCCTCTGGACTGGACCCCTCTTTACAGCTTTACACATCCCACAGAAATAGAATTATTTCTTTCAGTAGGCTATCCTCTGAAGCTAGGATTTTCCAGTTTAGATTCAGCTCTCAGGAGAAAAACTTACAGCACGAGCCATTATATATATTCAGGCAATGACTCTCAGCTGCCAGAAAATTGCAGGCCAATGGGACATTGCTGTAATCTCTGATTCCAACTGGTCCATACATTTCCAGTGGCCGTGCTTAAAGAGACTCAGAACTGTTCATTAAGTTTGTTGTGAAACCAAGTGTTTAATATCTGTAATTCCGAAGGATCAATACGAAGTTAAATTGAGTGAAACTAGTTTTGAACTGGTGCAGTTTCAGAGAAACAGCAGCATCACATATCTCAAAAGAACTCACATTTTAATGTAGCACCATGAGTTTGAAACTATTTCTACTGTTTTGGGCTGATGAGAGTTTTTCATTGCTGTTGTTGATTTGCTTTTTAATGAAAGGCTTCACTGTGTATGTTAAGAAACTGCTGTAAAAAAGCTGCAATGTTCATGAGTGGAAGCATTTCTTTTACTGATAGGTTATCAACCACAACCATATTATTTAAAATGGCTTGTCAGCAAGAAGGTTGATTTTGTTTGCTTTTGTACACCTCACTTGCGTTTTCATGTTATTATAATGCAAGTACAAAACCATGTTGGGAATGCATTTGTCTTTAGTAACAGTTTTTTGGTTATTACGGTTTCTTCTGTCTATTTCGGTACAAATTACCTGGTTCACTGATTAAAATCTATTGGAAATAGTGACTGCACTTTTTGGTTTTTCTGTGCAGCTGCTAGTAGAGTGGTATCTCTCCCATCCTTGACAGGGTGCTGGGGCTGCGAAGGCACCACCAGCACTGACTCTCCCTGACCAGCCCCCTCAGACCTCCCCCCACCTTGCCCATGGCCCAGGACCCCCGTCAACCCCCCAGAGCCATCAGCCCCTGCCCCAGAGATGCCGCAGCAGGCCTGGTCTCCAGTTCTCTACAGCCCAGCCCTGCCCAGCCATGGGTCCCACCGAGCTGGGTGCACCCATGGGCTTATGTCCACATCCCCTGGGAGGTGCTGATGCCCGGGGCAGGAGCTGCCCTTGACTGGCCCCGGCTGTCCTGCTCCTGTCTGAGGTGGTGGATCAGGCCCTGGTTGTGTGAATAATTGGGTGTAAAAGGCTACTGTCGGCCCCTGATACATTTTCTTCTACCTGAGTAGAGGTAAAAGCATTCAGCCCAGGGCAAGCTCCTTGGCTCAGGAAGCTAGGAGACAAGTGCCTTGGTGGCAGAGCCAGGCTGTCAAGAGGCAGGCTGCACCAAACAGCTCTTCTCTATATTCCCCAGAATTTCAAGTGAATAGAATTTGTGGGATTTTCAGGTATGCTGATGCTGCTGAGCTAAGATGTAGATTATGAGAACTGATAAAGCATTTTGAATGGTCTTATAAAGGAAAATTATAGAGATGCTAATACAGATGAAATGTATGAGTTTCTTTGGAAATTTCTTTGAAAATTTCCACTTGAAAATGATCGTCTTTCTATAGCAATTTAGGACAATGGTATAGTTCTCTATTATCTCAGTCGGATTGTTTAAAAAAAAAAATCTATTGAAAGCTTGAGAATCCTTAATGGCCTTGTTTCTTAAAAGTACTTATGTAGTTGCCTTGAAGGCTGAAAGAAGAAGAATCCTTGAGAACGCTGTCTGAAATAGACTGTAAGGAAAATGTCATTGCTAGCATGAGAAAAGATACACTCCAATCCATTCTAGGTGGAACGAATATGTGCCTGCTGTTAAGAAAAAAGGGATAGGAGCTGGGGTGAATGAGTTTCACACCATGCCTTGCTTACATAGCAAATTAGAACTTGTTAGACTGTTACTCCATCAGCTGGTACCTTCATAAAATTACTTTCTTGAAGGAGGATTCTGACACTTCAAGAGGACATGACAAGAATGGATCGTGGCTTTTTTGCCATTTTAATGGTTTTTACCTTGTGGGTCGCCAAAAAGCTCCAGAAAAACTACGGTATCCCAGTCAACTCTCTGAAGTTACATTTCCTTGCGTGGGACAGGTCTGCACTCTGGAATGTAGCACAGCAGAGCAGTTTTAGCAGCAAGGTAGCATCCATATTGCACAATAGAAAGAGGAGCAGAGTGAAAGCAATAATGTCATTGTCTCCAGTTAACACAAGGGTTAGGAAAAGTACACTTTTCCCTTCCATTCCTCTTCACTTTTTTTTCTGTTGATCTGTGAAATAAAAGAACTAATAAAAACCAAATCTACATTTGCTATAAACCAGTGAGGGACTCAGGATTTCTGCCTTCTGGACTGTGGTGGTTTGTATGAGAAAAGGTCAGACAAAGGGTTTTCTAACAGAGTCTGTCATAAAGAGCAGAAGATAGCAGCAGGAGCTCTGAAAGGAATATGGAGCTGAGTGCTTGCATTACCTTATGTTTTATTAATCATAAAATGCAGCAAAAACATTAAAGAAATTTCTAAGGCTGTACTCTGGGAGCCTGCAGAATACAATTTCTTTTCAACAGTCTCTGCCTTGCATTATGCTGCCAGCTTTGACATGATCCCGTCTAAGTTACAAACCACAAGAACTGTGATTAACTTGTGATATACTCCTCTGAGACAGTTTTTCCCAAAATAGTAAAGATCATTCCACAGCATAATTTTTTTTCTAGCAATCTCTTTGTTCTCTATTGCCATACTGTATAATTGTATGATTGTATACTGGTGAAAGAGAAGCAATTTCCCATGATCAGAATATCATTGTATAATGTAGTAGATGCAATAAATATTATTAAAATAGAATAACAGATTTTTAAGACCAGAAAGATCTGATCTTGTCTGAACTCCTGTGTAAGACATGTCACACAGTCCCCAATTTGCCATAGCAGAACTCTCTTGTACTGCCAACCCAAACTGAACAACTGAACAAATAACTAACTTTTTTGGTTTCTTTTTTGAGAAAAAGCAAGAGGTATGGAAAATTACTTTGATATTGGCTGTTTTTCTTATTCTGTAAACAGCACATGGCCATGCAGTGTCCAGTACAGTATGTACAGCAATATGGAAGTGTTTTCTTGGCAACAACAAGAAAGTAAAGCAAGAGATGTCCAAAGGAACATAAGCGGAAGGCTGGTTGCTGACGGGCAAGATAAGTCTCCCCACCGAACTAGCCTACTTTGTCATTCCAACTGTTCAAAACCTGACATTTTCCAAGATGTAATTAATATTCACTTTGAAGATGCTTTTAATGAGCTATGGATGCTAAGTTAGTCTCTAACAGCTTTCCAGTTGTAAGTAATGATTCATTCGGAGAGTAACAGATTCAGCTTTGGAATGTCCCATCTTACTGCCCAGTCTTGCTATGCTCCTGCCAGCAAAACTCAATGTCTGTAGTGGTCGACCAAGCCATGTGGCACTAGTACTGTGTAGTCTCTTGATACTAACCTGGCATCTAGCCCCCTTATTTCAATATTCCTCATTTGGTGTTGCTATTAAGGTAGACTATTATTCCACTATTATACAGCACCGAAGAACTGTTCAGTCCAGCCATTAATATGCATAGCTAAATGTTCTACTTCATGCATTTTCAAGTGTAAGGGAAAGAAAAGGCATTGAGGATTTGATTCCATTTGTATCCCATATGTACAAATGTGTTCAGTTTACGGCCCTGGAGAGAAACTTTCCAGCTTCCAGAAGTGCATACATAGCCTGGAATGTGAAAATCTGGTTGTTTTCTTTCTCTTATATTATCTTTGATAATAAAGATTGTACAGTCGCATAGCTGGCATTTTTACTAGTGACTCATAAGGAAGAATAGAATCCAATTTTCTTGTCCTTAACTATCTTGGCTCTGATGCTGTAGTAAACAGAAAGCACTTATTGTCAGACAAGTATGTAGATATGACTCAAGGATAGAGGGTGCCATGGATCACTTCAGGAAAAAAAAGAAAAAAAAAAAGCTGTTCTGTGAGCAGAACAACTAATGAAGCCTGGTTTGTTACAGGCTTCTTACAGACCTCCCAGCACATCTCTTCCTTCCCTTTCCCCTAAATCCTTTCTTCGTCTGTTTGGCTGGATCCATGTCGATTTTGGTTGAAAGTGATTAGCAAGTTCCTTCACTTAGAGGAAGTGAAGAAAGTAATGGCTCCAGAGAAAGACAGACAAGCAGGTAGAAAATACCATTGTAGAACCTTCATTTCTTTGGGAAAGCAAGCTAGAATATGTTTCATATTTTAGCATGCTGAAAGTGTCTTGAGGCCCTAACCAATATCCCAGTCCTGCTGCATTAGGTTGTGTTAAGGCATGAGGAGAGGGAAGCAGCTCCTTCTGTCTGGTTATGTCCTGCACGTTGACAAGAGGCACGTTCAGCCAGAAAATTTATCATGGGTCATGGTCCCCTTACTATAAGACTTTGTTTTGTGTTTTCCCCTTAACATGTAGGCTCCAATGCAGTTGCAGCTATTAGCCTTGAAGCAAGAATTAATTCAGAAGTTCCTAAAGTGTGTTTCATGTAGAAGGTCAGAATAGATGAACAAGTGATTTCTTCCATTTTTAAAATCTCTTGGCTGAAGAATTGCATACAATCATGTGAATAGCTTTCCTATTCCAACTTTTTATAAAACAATCATCATTCATTTGTTCTCAAATATGCATTATTAGTTATGAAGGCTACATTTATCAATTCCGTTTTCTTTTACCACTTTTAAAGAGAACACCAGTCATCTTTGCTATTTGCTATTTGTGTAGAATCGTATTTGCAAAGGCTATGACCACATATGGTAGATACTGTGGGCTGATAAATGCTCAGTATCAGAGTTTGGTCAAGTAGTGGTAAGAAAGGGCCCCATATATACAGCATTTCAGAACTAGTATGTTCAAAATCCTTTTGGCTTGTAATTCACCTTAAGAACCTCAATTAAGAGCACTGCATCCCTGCAGTTACTGTTAAATGGGTCTCTGTACAGGATGATGGTCTTCACATTTCTTGAAGGTCTAGAAATACCCACTATAATTTTCCTCCTTTGCTGTTTCTTCTGTTTCAAGTCAGCTCCCATAGATATCTTGGCAAATGAAACTTTTCTGAGCAAACACACCCGTATTGATAGACAATATACAGAAAACCTACAACCACATCTAAGAAGTCATATATGCAGTTTGTGAGATATTCATAACTAACTTTTTCTCCCCTCCACAAAGGATTCAAACTTGCATATATGCACCAAAGAGTTCTAATGATTATCTGTTGGAAATTCTTAGGTCTGTTAATGAACTGGAAAACTTGATTGTTAGAATGTCTCTGTAATACTGCTTGTGCTTATATTCAGGTAGGGCTACATCCTGTGGACTCTGGTATGTGAGGCAGCCCTTAAACAGAAATGAAACAGTCAAGCCCAAAAAGTCCAACACACAGCCTCACTCCAGTGTTCTGCATCTGTGTTTTACTTTGACTCCCCTGTCGATTGCAACTCTACCTCTGCACATCCCCAGAAATCTCCGAGTATCTCAGCTCTGCCCCAGCCCTTTCAAGCACAGATAAACCAAGGGCTCAGCCATCCTTATTGCCTGACTGATCTGTGATTCCACACGTGTCCTTAAACTTACTTAACAGATGTGGACAGGATTGACAGGATTGATTCAAATTGAAACTGCGGGCACTTTCTTTCAAGAAACTGTAACAGTAAAATAATGGATTTTGCATCCAAAAGGATATCAGCAAGAAGCGCTACACTTTTTGTATTTTTTCCATATGGAACTCAACCCTTTTCCGCACTGTGCATCTACCTTAAGTTCCAGAAGAAAAGGTTGCATTTCATTTTTGCTACTATTAGATCTAGAGTTAGTTAAAGTGATCCAAGACTTCAGATCAGCACTGACCCTAAAGTCACCTTTAATGGATATTGTGATGATAATATGACAAGCACTTTGTTACTTATGTGCTGAATTTTACTTTGGCAATTTCATGTGAGTTCTGTATTTTCTGTGACTTTCTGGACAACATGCAATTCCTCCAAATCAGAAATATTCAGAAACAAATCTTTTCAGGCTCGGCAACCTAAAAATATCTACAAAAAATATCTCCAGAAATATTAATAACTAGACAAGAACAGTTGATCCTCATTGTCCTAGACTGCAGTATCTGTTGACACATCTTACAACACACTTCCTGCCTTGTGATTCCATCCCAGGAATTTCTCTCATGACAAAAACAACTTCCAAATATTTCAGCCCACTAAGCAAAGCATTAATTGTACTTCTGACATGACCTTATATTTCATTTTCTCTGTTTACATTGGGTAATCTGTAGGAAGAGTAGTCTGATGACTCACTGCAATTCTTGAATTTAAATTCCACAATATTGTTTTAACCTTTATCCTCCTGGTAAGGAAATAACACCTACAGCCTCTCTCTGTGCCCACTCTGTCCACTTCACACTGTCCTATGGGCTTAGATAAGGATGCGGACCGGGCAAAAGACTTGCCTAGAAACAAGCTATTAACATGAGATGTGTTTTACGAACGTACCCTAATTTAAGCGGTAGAAGATCACGTGCATGCTAGATAATTAATTTGGGAATTTAACAGATCAAAGGTCAGAATCACAACAAAATTATCTGCTTTCTTTATATCACCACTTGTGAGGCAGAAGGTGGGGTATATGTATTGTGAGCACTCTCTAGTTAAACTGTTGTGCTAGCACAAAACATTACTGCATTAGGCTGTAGCCTGTAATCAATCCCAGCTGGAAGCTCATATCAACATTACTGTTCTTCTTGCCAGTTCCCTGTTAATCCTTTAAAAGGGTAGGTAAAAACAGGACTAGTGTCTTATATTACATAGGTTGATTTATAGAACTCAGCTATTCAAACATTTTATTCTACACAGTTTACAGGCCAAATAATTTTATTTCTGAAATGTTTAATTGGTTAATTTAGACCATACAAAATAAATGACAAAAGGCTCCAGTGGAAATTCCATCCCATAGTCTCATTTTGGAGTATTTTGTTCCCATTTCTAATGTCAGGCCTCCCTCTGTTCACTGTAGCAATGCTTTGTTGGGCTGAGGAGTGAGCTTTTGTATACATATGGAATTCTTAGAAATACTGTCATTGAGCCAGGTATTTAAAAATGTATGTTTTTCCAGAAACCCCAATCTATCGGATAGCATGCTTATCCATGCTGCTTCTCTCATTTTTCAGAGCCGACACAGGATGGATAGATGGCTCAAGTGCTGCAGCTTTAGCTGCCCTGAGAATGGCAGTAACATCCTGATGTATCTCCCATTATTCAGGCCAGTCAGTCCCATCATAATGAAGCCAAAAAGCCTATAAGAGACTGTCCCCAGGATGAAAACAGATGAATTGAAACAGGGAAAAAAACAATATTATCCTAGCCAGCAACTAGCTAGAGCTTTGTACTCTTTTTTTTCTTTTTTTTTTCTTTTTTTGGCTTAAAACCTTCTCTTTCTCCTCTTTCTCCTCCCTCCTGTCCTATAATCTTCAAAGTAGTTTGGATCCTTGGAGTACAGTCGACTCATCATGAATCCTAGATAAGAGAGTAGCCTGTCTGATGACAAAGCCCTTTTCTTCTGAGAGTTACTGACAAACTACACCCCCTCTTCACAGAAGAAGCTAGGACCATAGTGATCCCACACATTGGTTTGCCTCTGATTGATTGAATTCCCAAACCACACTGTTACTAACCCTGAATGCACCGTTGTGGTTCTAGCCGGCAGTAAATGCAGCTGCCAAGGCTCAGAGGAGCTGGGAACACATCACCTTGTATCCCCTCTTTCTGTCCACTTTTGTTCCCATACGTTGGTCCTGAGCTTCAGTACCATATATTGCCAGAAGCCAGTCTTCTGGGATAAATAGCAGGCTATTCAGGCTCCAGATACCTCCTAGATACACTAAAACTTGCTAAAGGTATTGCTGATTTTACTAAGTAAGTTCTTCAGAAAAAAATGCTGCCTTAAATGAGAGTAAAACCAGAAAAATCTACAAAAATCACTGAACACAGAAAATACTTCTAGTCTTAGGGTGGTTGCTTTGGAAAAATGCTAGAGCAAACAGGGTGCAGTTTCAGGATACTAGTTGTATGGTTAGGGAGATTACAGTCTGTGCCAAACTGCCTTTATGCACAGATGAGGGCAATATTTCTTTTATACCTACTACTTATTTCCAATCTACAGTGAGCTGTGGTTCAAACATTGATTCTGGTTGGTGTTTTTCTTTTTTATTTTGAAGCTTTCTTCTAGCAAAGATAAAAGATTAAAGCAGATCAAAGTTTAAGGTAAAGTCTGAATTCCATAAAGCAGATTTCAGTCCTTTAGCCAGTAGAGGAAACTGTCCCTTGATAGTCACAATAGGTAGCCAGAGCCTTGTGGAAAGGACTTTGAGAGTTTTTTGATTCAAAGCTCTGGCGGATTTCCTAGTGGAAAGAAACTTAATTATATTAGAGTCAAATGTGATACACTATCTACTTCATTGACTTTTTTATTTTTAATTTTTTGAAAACCACCACGTTATACTAGAATCTAATATCATTTTGGTAAACAGCTTTCCTGCCATAGACAAATGGAATAAAAAAAAATTACTTTAAACCCACAGTTTGATTTCCAGCTCTTGAACTTTTACACATCTCCTTGACATTTGAATCCCTATTATATCTTTGACCTTAATTTTGCAACTAGTTTGTTCTTCTAAACTTGTAACAATAGGCCCAGGGAGGTGGTGAATTTTCTTCCATTTTTAGCAAACCCTGTTATGGGGGTTTCTTTAACTGAATTTAAGTCATCATTTTGTATAAAGTGACATTTCCTTTTCTGCATTCTCATTGTTTGCCTTAAGAAAATCTTTGGTTTAGTTATTAATCTCTCAGTTGGCTTTTAACTTTATCAAATAACACGTCAGAGCTCTGAGCCATCTTTTTGTGAGTTGGGCAAACATTAATTACTGAAATTCACACAAAAACAAAACTGTAGGAATCCAAATAAGATATAGTGCCCTAGGTGTAGAAGAAAAAGAAAAAAAAAAAGAAAGAAAAAAAGAAAGAAAGAATATTAACATTAGCAGAAGTCCATACTATGCATCAATGGATGTCAAATTTACAGTGACCATGACTGCCATTTATTTGGTATACACGTGAGGCTCCTACATTTATGTCAGAATTTCTTGGAAAGAGATAGGTGCACATGCACAAAGCATTGTATCTGATGTGTTTGGGGTTTGTCCAACACACTGGGCACTGCTTTCTGGGGAGCCTGTGTTTGTTCTGTGCATCCAAATACGTTCCATATGCATCAGATAGATAGGTCAGTTACACAGTGATGTGCAGTGATTCCAATATACCCAGAATATGCAATTTTGTTACACAGGCACTGTGTATCTGAACAGCAAATGAACCATAGGCACCTTCTTGTCCTGGATGTCTTCCAATCCCTGCATGTCCAGCAGAGCTGACCTGAACACACGCTATGATCCACTGCCCAAGGATTTATAGCCACTGCCCTGACTGGGCTGTTGTGTTATGCCAGGAATTTCCTAGAAAAATAGCAAAAGTTCTCTTTTCTGCCTGGGTAAAATTTATAGGTGGGAAAAGAGATGTTTAGAGAAATGCCATAGGCCTAGTAACACTATATTCCAGTGGACAACTGCTCGTTGTCATGAGAAAAAACATAGAATTTCCTAAAATCTGCTCCTAACTGATCAGGACTGGTTTAAATCATTGGTTCTCTCTGTAACCAACAGAGTAAAGGAGCTCTGCCAGGCTTCCAGGTAGAATCTGAAGTCTGTGCTTGGATGTTTAATGATTTATGTTTTATGTATTTTCTTCTTGGTAATCCACTTATTATTAAAAGCTTATATTATTTAAGAAAACTCCCAATGACTAGCAAGATAATTTGGGGGGGACAGGGTACTGTATAATGCTTCCTAACCACATCCTCTGTCCTGAGGCAAGTAATATTTGTGACGATCACTCTGATAAGCAGTTGTATTTGTGAAGAGAGAGATGTAGTACCTGTTTTAAAGACTTGCCTCCAAGTACCAGCATGGAAGCCAAAATCTGAAATGGTTGAAAGGTGAAAATGCCAGCAATGTCCATGAGAGCAGAATTCAAAATATTGTTTTAGGTGTCTTCATGTGCAATAAATTTCTAATCTGTAAATCTGAATTACTGAAAGCAATATAAGGAAAATCAAATATTTATAGAATTGGTTTCTGGACTGTTTTCTCTATAGGTGGGCAGATAACAATGCTAATATGTTCCAGCATCCTTATTCTTTGTTTAGTATGCCAGGAGCCTTGCAGTATAAAGAGGTATGAAAATATAAAGTATAAGGAATTTATACAATAAAATTACTAAGCATAAGAACCAGCCACTTCCCAGGTGTACTTCTCTTTTGTCCTCAGTATGCACTGACCTTATCCAGTCACTGATCTTTATTAAATTGAGATTCTGGAAAAGATCTTAGCTGAATAGAGTTGTGACCCAGAGAAGACAAACTGGCTTGTAGCCTATTAAGAAGTCCAAGTGGATTATGTTCATTTTAATGTAAGGAATAGGCTCAGGGACTCGAGGATGTTAATATGATCCTATCATGTTACGACATGGTTTCAGACAAGGTTTAAAACCTCCAAGAGTCATCTGCAAAACATACATACATCTTTGCAAAATAAGCACTTCTTGATTTTTGCAAGGATAACACTACCTTACTTATACTGGGCTTTTTTGCCTCACGTTATCTATTGCAAGCAAATAAAGTTTTCTGTTTGTTAAATGTTTTCTATCATCTTAATGTTTTTATGTGGATTTGAAAGTAGATGAGCTGTGATTTGGGAATACTCATTTAGGAAATACAAGCTTCACGAGCCCCGTAGGTTTTCTTGCTTCACTCCTAACTGGAGTTGTTAGCAAATCTTTCTTGTGAACTCAGTGCTCCTACTGATGTAAAGATAAAGACCTAAACTTTCACCTTCCAAAATACCTTTATTTTTATTTTGTGAGGGTTGCACGGGCTTGTCTAATAATAAAATTCGGCCCTTGTATTTGGATGGAAAAATGGCTGAAAGTTCCATATAAGAAAAAAATCTACAAAATGTTCTCAAAAGCTAAACACTTTCAAGATGTGATAGGCACTTGCATGTCAAAGTTTATTCATTTTATGGGATTATTCTGAGGGCTGGATATGTTGCTTATGCAATCTCCCAGAAATCTTGGAAAGGCTCTTTTTAAAAGCTGAAAATCTTTATACAAGTTTTTGCATACAAAGAATTCTAAGTGCTTAATATAAAAACATGAAAGTGTCCTTTGAACCATGAGGTCATAGGAAGGGTGGATTTCGGCTGTTTGCAATGCCTCAGCTAAAATTTCTTTTTGGGTGAGGTGTCCACATGCTTTATAGTGCTCAAAAAGAAAGTGCTTTACTTTAAGCTATATTTTTTTCAAGATCGTGTATATACCACGTTGTCAGTCATCTGTGGCATCATGTGGCAGCTTCACAGCAAATATGTTTTCCTAAAGCCACAGTTATTATTAGTGCTGGACAAAAAAGGAACAACTCTATCTCAGAAATAATAAAAAATTTTGAGGGTGTCATTTTTCTGCAAGAGACAGAACTGAGTCTTCTCAATGGGTTTAATGAATCAGCCTAAGGACAGTCAACAGGTAAGAGCAAGTGCTTGAATTTGCATTTACCATAAAACTCTCTTCACATTGGTACTTAGGCTAATAGTCACATTAGTATGAACTCTCTATCTTGACCAATTTCCTGGTGAAGTTTCATCAAAACTAGTAAATTTGCATTAAAAGTTTTTGTTTGAGTTGAAATGGTATTTTAGCAGTGGGGGAATAAAAAGGAGGAAAAATATTGTTTGACACTTTTTGTTGTTCTCTGATCCTTGCTTCTTTGGTGGCAAAAAACTAGCAAGCAGTGTATTGCAATAGCTAGATACAAAAATGCTTGCAATGATTCCACCAGAGATTATTTTAAAGAGAAGAATGAATGTCAGCAAGTTTCACATTATCAACAGGCTTACAGTGACACATTATCATAAACAGAAGAAAAAGACTGAAGAAAATAAAAAAACTCACTTTTTTTTTTTTACTGTCCTACAGAATTTGAATTCGTATCAAATTCATTTCTGCTTTATATAGAAAATTCATTTCTGCTTTGGTTGTACATTTCAACAAGTGTGCAGGTCTCTAGGTAATTGAACAAATACGTCCTGTTCTCTTACAGTTTTGGTTTTTGATTCTGTGGGCTCCAACAATGATAGCTCTGATTAAAGCTTTCTGTGGTATTGGTCACTGAAACATGCAGGAACTTAATATCCTTGAGAGAACTATCCCTCTGTGCAATTTGGTTGCAATTAGTAACACATTCAAAAGTTATTAGGGAGGGACTGACTAGCAGACAGGCAGATTCCCTTTCATGCCGCCTCCTCTCCCACACACGAAATATCCTCTTTAATTTTGGAAACTGGAGTGATATTCCTTAACTGCACCTTGTCAAAGAAATTTCTGGGTTTTGGCTTTAATCCTGTTAAATTCCTTGCAAATTTTCTCTTAGGCAGCTTTTAAGCATTTTTGTATTTTCAAAGCAAACTCTAGATACCTTTTAATTAAGTCTTATACAATTCTTATAAAATATACAAGTCTTATACAATATAATACACGTTAAATGTCATTATTCCTTGTTTGCATACTTGAGAGAGAGAGATTGAGAGAAAAACATTTAGGATTGGCTGCATAAAGACAGGAGACTATATATATGCTGAGACTTCATTGCAAATACCTATTGGCGTCAGTCTGTCTTGTGTTCCTCAGCATTCCTTGGAAACAGACCACTTAAACATATACAGCTGTAACCAGGCAAGCGCTGGAGATGTGCAAATATAATCCTGTATGGTCATAGGCCACAACATATCATCATACTAGTTTTTTTCAAGGGATAAATTGTATATTGGTTGCAGCTCTCCTCTCCTGCCTGCTCATATTCAAACCAAGTTTGAGCACCAGCGAGAAAGGGCAATGTCCACACCATGCTGTCTAAGTTGTCCATGAGAACATAAAATATCATGCTGAAAACTCTCACTGTTTCTGTGATTGTGTTGTGTTTCACATACTGTAAAGAACCTGAACCACCATTTTTAATGGCATAAGAACCATTCACTTGCAAATTATGCATGATATTTTGCACAGCTGGAAGAAATTTGCCTTTTTGGCATCATGAAAAGTTGAGTGGCCACGGATGCGTGACATGGTAACAACCAGCAGTTTTCTGGGGGACATGATTTGCTAATGTCATTTGAAATTGCCTGATTCCATACTGGAATTTCCAGCTTGAAAGTATTCATCTCTCACATGCTATTTTCTGAATAGCAAAATACCTGTTTAAAACAGATTTTCTGTTTCGATAAACATAGCACAGACTTAAAATTCTGGCTGCTGCATGCATGGACTTTGCTAATTTTATTGCTACCCATGTCACTATAAAAATGTGATAGCATCCTTAACTGTTCAATCCAAGCTGGGTCGTGTGGGGTTCTTACTATTGTCAGAACATGGGAACAATTAAGCCTTGTGGAAGCACAAGGGAAGAAAGCAAGCCACTGCTGCTGCCACTTGCAGGAAAACAGACTTGTCATTTACTGTAGAAAACCAATGATTAGACTACAATAGCCGCAGCAGCTTAGTGATTTGCTTAATTTTTTTAGCAAGCAGAACTCAGCACCTGGACAATAAATTTTCCACCTAATCATCATCAGAGAGAGGATGTTCAGTTTGACAGAGCAAAGATACCTCTACAAGGAATTACAGGTTTTCATCTTAAGAATGTGCAACGGGTGCTAATTTACTGTTTGGGACATTCAGTGGCTGAGTTTCAAAGCACAAAGCTAAGTCTTAAGCATTCATTTATTGTTTCGTAATTAATCAGAAAATTGTTTTACACTTAAAAAAGACAATGTGCAATCACTTTTAAGACTTACGTGATGTGTCTGTTGCAGCCCTTTGAAGGCTCTAGAGTTTCACTTCCTCCTTGTAAAATGATAGACATGTTTTATGAAGTTTTGTGTTTCTTAGACAAACATTTTGGTTGTGCAAGAGGCAGGCTACTTCTGTGACTCATCAGCCTGTCAAAATTTTTTGTTATAAGTGATCTTTTTAAAGTGAAAATTATTCACCTCCACATTTGATTTCATGAACTCGTGTTGCTGTGTACCTGTATCATTACCATTTAATGATATAATCCTGCGAAACATCCTCCTAATTGGTTCTTTTGTTACCAATTAGACAAAAGGGTGCCTTTTGTCTTAGGGCTTCTTACACCAATGATCTGATGAAAATGGGTTGTTCATATGCATAATACTTGCCACCAGTTACAGTAACTAGTCTCATCTAGAATCACATGCAGACAGTCAAGTACCTGATGCTGCAAATTACAATTGCTGAGAAAAACAAGATGAGAATTTTTTTTTTTTCCCTGATCTCACAGCTGAAGAGACTAGATATACTAAATAGAATATATCTTATTTATGGCTTTTCAAGTTATGATGAGCAAATAGCGTGACATCTCAGAGAGCATAGCCGGAACGATATCAAGAATACATTGCTTTGGATCTTGTAAAGTATGCCAAGATCCAGCACTGATTTCTGAAAACGCACGACTGTTCATTTGAATCTTTTTCATATAAACATTTTATAGTATTCATTATCACAAGCACATCACACACATCAGTTTTAACTGAACTTACATCACCCTGGTGAAGCAGAAAAATATTATTCTTTAATTTTAGTGATTTGGACCTCTCCAAGATCATATAATTAAACTGCTAGAGAAATATCAGGAGCATGTTTCTTGACTGCATCCATTTTCTACCAGGCACTTCAGAACATTGCACGGGACCTGGCTTTGGATCCTGAATCCAGAGATGAGTATTACACCAGCTAAGCTCCAACATGTTGCTGAATAACTCAGGGTTGTCCCTGAGTTTGCAGGCTGAATCTAAATTTCCTGGAGTTATTGACTTTTCAAACATCAAAATGCTCTGGCGAAGGCTCCCTCCTATCTGCAGCATGTCTCATCTAGGGATCTTTACAAGAAGATAGTTTTGGGATTAGCAACATCAACTTTATATCAGCAGAAAGCTTCCACCAACAGGAGCAGAATCCTCTTTCTGCTGCCTGCAGAGCAGGCCGCTGTTCATGCCTCACCACTTTCCAGCCTCCCTGTAAAACCAGGGCAAAGATGGGACTTTGACACTTACTATAAAGTAATGGAGCCATGAGGAATGGGAAGGCACAGAACCAGCTCTGGGATATTTGTATGGGGAAAAGTTGCTTAACACCATTTTTGCCCTAGGAACTCTCTGAACTATATCACATATACTATGTGTATGATTTGGTTTTAATTGCAAATCCTTTGAAGTCCACCTTTCAGCTTTACCATTGAAAACTAAGAGTAAAAGGCCAGCACATATTTAGGCAGCAGTTAAATTAAACTAAGTCTTCCAGTTAAAGAAGTTTTTATCCATACATCTTATTGTATTTGAAACACTAAATTTTTGCTAATACCGTCATATAGAAATGATTGCTGGAAAATAGTCTTTATTATTCTCATCTATCCTTTAATGTATTAGATTGCAGTACTGTTTCCTATGGTATGTTTTCAGGCACTTTGCCTTCTTTAAGCAGCTTATTCATTTGGTGGAATCATTTTCAGGTTATTTTATTCCTGCACTACCATCTTAGTAATTTTGGAAAGGATCTTTGTAAATCACCTGGATATTAAACTTGTTCCCTCAGAGGAGATTATTGCATAGTCCACCAGAATTTACTCTTCAGAATTGCATATGGACATTCAAACTACACATCCCTTTGATTACTTTTAATCCAATTATTGCTACTGATGAAGCCTAAAAAACTCTTGTTCCTCCTTGTTTTCCTGTATTTCACTTTGATGAATATGCTTGCATGTCTTTCTCTGTCACTGTTGGCTAATCTCTACAGAATTTATTTAATTTTTCTTCTTTCCCATTCTTCCCTTATTTTTTAGTATATTTGAATTTTCTTCACTTTGTTGTCACATTTTTCCATTCCTGAGATTAGTAAAATGTTGTATTTTAGCTTTATTCTCATAAGAACCTGAAAGTAAAAATTTGCATTTGAGGAGGCCTTGAGATGTTGGGGGAAAGTTGTTTGGTTTGTGTATGTTTTTGTACAGTGCATGGCTTGCATAGCCTTCTATAAGAATTATTACTTTCTTCTTGTTTGTCCCCTAGGATTTCTGTGCATTATGCTGTGGTTGGTTGTTTTTTGTCTTTTTTTTCATAAACAATATGGTTGTAGATTTCATGTCTTTTAAGATCCTAATTCTTACAGTTAATTCATTTGGTTGTCTATGGGCATGAGTGTATACATCTACTCAACTACGCGTCCTTGCTAATAATTTTAGAAGTCATTGTTCTGTTTGAACAAATGTTGACAGAAGGTTGAAAGCTCAAAAATATTAAGTTCTTACAAGTTTCATGAAAAATGTCTAGGTAAAGGAAAAAGATTCTGTTATTGTTCTTCAGAGAAAAAGGCCGCTATGTTAAGCCAGAAAACACACACAGAAGAGAGATGTTATGAAGGCGTTCATCAAAAGAAGATCTTTTCCACATTACTCACCTCCCTGGACAATAGAAAACCCAGCCACGAGACACAAAGCTATGGGAGTCCAGCTTCATTGGTTCTCTGCTCATAAAATCATGTGCTTTAGGACAAACTAACTTCATTGTTTCCACTTCCTGCTTTTTGCCTGCTTATCTTCCTGTATTTTGGCTCTCTGTGAGCTCTGTTACTCGCCCTAAATTGCCTCACTGATGCCTTGTATGAATGACATAAAGATGAGAAATGATAAGGTCTAGGCACCCTTATTTCCAGTGAAGACAGTAAATACTCAAGAGACGCAGCATATCTAGAAGTCTACGTGAAGAGTAAATGTAACAAAAAAAAGCCATGAATTTTAAAATGTCTGAGTCTCAGGGTGTGGAGGACACAATTTTTGTGGGTTATACTGCCTGAAGAGTTAGTTCTACACATTGCCTAGTCTGAAGAAACAGTATTTTCATCTATGATTTTTTGTCTGACAAGTCAGTGATATCAAAACTTCTACTGAATTCAAAAAGTGCTTTGAAAGAACTACTTCTTCAAGTAGGTATAGGAAACGGGGTAAATTGTATATGCCTTGCACCAGCATGAATCACAGGAACAGTATTTCCTACCACCTCTGCTAGAATAAGGCATTGCTTTATTATCCTTACAGGCACACCAAATCCTTCTGCTTCTAATCTTCTAGAAACGCTTAAAAAAAATCTTTCACACTGATGTTTTCATTGGCATTCATCTTCAAAGGTTCAATTTCAGTGCTGAAATAATTCTTGATAGTTTTTTTGCCTATTAGTTATGTGACAAATTCTCTGGTCCTTTCATTCTCTTTGCACTTCTTCCAGATTGCTAGGTACCTGGCTTGTAGCAGAGGTACCCCATCACAGCTGCAGTATAAGTGAGTAGTGGTAAGGCATGATTGCTGACTTTGAACACTGAAACAATTTCCAAAATAAATATGAACTATTCTCTTACAGAATTATTTTGCTTCACTTTTTTGTGGACTAATGTAAAATGAGGAAAGAAGCAGCTGGATCTGCAGTGTAACTTTTTCAAAAGATAACTATATTTATATACATGTATATATGTTTTTATGTGTATATACACTTTCCAGAAAATAATGCACAAAATCATTTCTATTTATAAGCCAGTTTTACTAAGTCTATACGTGCTAGGATAGAGCAGCTCTCCTAAATCGTGCGTAAGCTACAGTGCCAGCACCTGACTTCCACGAACAACCAATTCAGCAAACGACCACTTATTTTCCAATGTAGACTGTAAGATGGTAAAAAAAAAAAAAAAAAATTGCAAAAAGACATTTTCTTTCCAAGCTTTTCTGTGCTTCAGGTTTAGACAGATAAATACTGGCTTCCTGCCCAGCTTCCAAGACTGAGCTGTTAGCTGTGCACCAAACCTTCTCATTACAGTACGCACCCTTGGTCTATCTGCTTACTGACTAAAGGAGGAGTCAAAGCCCGTCCTTTATTTAGTGATTAACAGTTACCTGGGAATTATCAAGCTTGGAGTCAAGACCCTCCTCAGCCTGAGCAGATTTCTATACGCAGCTCCCACCTTCCCCAGCCACCAGACTGGCGTTTCCTGCCTGAGGGCTCCATGTTTCCTTTCCCTCGAACCATTACTGCAGAGGAGTTGGGTGCGTGAGAGACACGGGGCATAAAGAGGCACGGCAGGAAGGAAACTTATGGTAGCCACTGGGCTGTTGAACCTAGGGCAGGGAAACCTTCTGCTTCTGGGAGTCTCAGGGGAAGCGGGGCAGTTGGCTTACTGATTAAGACATTAGATGTCTGTCTACGGGAGAGCTAGGATCAGGTAACCCTAGGGAGTGATTTGCTTGATCTTAGAGCACGTATTTTGTCAACTATGCTAGGGGTCCTGCTGACTGTGTTGTCTACAACTCTGTCAGCTTTAGGGAAAGTTTTGTTACCTAGATTCCTTATAGACACCTGTATGAGGACACCTAAATGCAGACATCTTAATCTGAGATCTGAATCCCACCATTTCTGTTTTCTTTGAAACGTATAATACAGAAAACACTTCAAGGACTAAGATCAGGAACTCCATTCTGCTCCTTCCCATGGGAAGGTGGCCCTCTTTTGCTCTTTCCATTTCCACCTCTTTGTCAACAGAGGGATGTTGCGCTTCTTCTGTTCCCCAAATATCTCATACTGAAGTGATTAGGACACGTTCCTGAGACGTAAGTGCTATGGGTTAACCCCCCCATCTGGTCAAGAAGAGTTTTCAACCCAGACTTCCTCTTTCCAGTGTTCTCTAGCTACTCAGTTATTGCAGGAAAGAAACGGGTCACTGCTCCACTTTTGAAAAAAGGCTCTTCTGGGTCTACTGCAGGTTGATGATTACTATATTTCTAACGCAGTTCATAACTGTGACTGAATGACCTAGATTTCCAAACAGAGATATTTGGCTAGTAGCTGTTTCCACAAATTTATTTAGCTGTCAGTATTCATTATGTAACTGATGTTGATACTTTTCCATGTCAGCTGACACTGCTGAGCTAAAATACAAGGCCTATCAGAATGTTTTGGAGTCATTTTGATTCTGAAATATTTTTTATTTCAATTAGATCATGAATAAGTTTAATTTTATCATCTCCAGGACACAAAACATTTCATCTCAGGAGGCTGCTGATTCTTTAATTTAGGGCTTTATTCTCTCTGCTGGATAGCTGCATTTAGTGTTCAGAGACCTTTCTAAATCTTTACTGTAAGTCATCATTTACACAGAAATCTGCAGCTAGAATGCCAACTCCCATGCCACCGAATCTGTAATAACATGCTGGAGATCTCTGGTGTTGTACCCGTTATATCAGAGCAAGGATTCTTCTAGCCTAAAAGGCTCTTTCACCTAACCATATCCATGTTCACCTCTGTTTATTTCTGAAGACACAAAACCAAAGCTGGAATTTAGGTAGCTATGCAAGGTGTGGCTTGTGTTTAGCAATCATGAAGGTGAGATGTGAGATCATAGAAATACAACTTTCTTCGTGCTGATTAGTGAAAGGCAGGAAAGCATATTAAGACTACAGAGTTTAGCTTCTTAAAGGTGTGTTAGAAGTGGTACACAAACACTTCAATTCAATTCATTTCTGAGACAACCTAATAGATATCAAACAGAAATATGAATGTTCTTGCTTTTTTATCCAGACAAGGATGAATCTAATTTTCTTTAGTCACTAGAATGATCTGGATAGCAGCACTGAGTCTCTGTGGAGCTAAGACAACACTGCACTGCCATGCAGAAGAATTAGAGGATAGTCAAATTTGAAATGTCATTACCAGCCAACAGAGACAATATCCCTTTACTTTCTTAACTGTCTGATTTCCCATTTAAAAATTTGTATCGAATATATTAGAGTATGCTGACCTTTGTGATGAATGTGTAATGCATGCTGTAAGCAGATCAGAAAGAAAAGAAAAAGAAATGTCAATAGAAAGTAAAAAATATGGATGAAATTAGTTTAATTACAGTGGAATTCCTACTGGATTATATTATACTCACAGTACTACTAAAAGAGTTCACCATGATTAATGTTATTAAAGTGTGTGCCAAATGAAATAACGATTGTTCTCCTTTCATAGGCAAAAAGTTTCCACTTACAGAGTAGTAAAATGAAATATTTCACTTTTGCCATGTAGGTACATTAACATCTGTAGTTAAATGAATCAGATACAAGGGCACACATAACATTTTCTAAAGATGATTTCTCCCTGTTTGACTCCATCTCTGACCCTCTCTTTTCTTCTGCCTCAACTTCTTTCTTTGCATAAGACCTCTTAGTGTTTTTCCAAGACATACAGGATTAAAAACCCCCTTTGTTCTCTCTTGAGTTTGTTTTTTGTCCCTGCTCTCTTGTTACAGATACAGAAGTTTCTTCTCTTTTTTTTTTTAATCCCTCCTAATTTCTGACCTATTTCAAAGGTCCAATAGCCTTCTTTCCATCATTCAGCACTTACAATGTCCCTTTCAGACTCATCCTGCTTTTCCCTGATTACAACGTTAAATATTCTAGTCAAGCCTATTTTTGAGAAAAATTCCTATTTCTTACTCCTTCTATCACTTCATTTCCTTTCATCTCTTATTTATTGCATATGATGTTTACAATCACCATTAGATGTCCTCTTGCTTACTGTATTCTCATTGCTCATCAATACAAATTCATCCAGTGCAGTCCACTGAGTCTGCTCATAGTTAAGAAGTAATCATTTTTAGCCAAATTTCAGAGCAAATACTGCACTTTCATTTCCCCAGACCTGTCAGCTACATAGAACATTATCACCAACTCTATTTTTTTTCTTGAATTTTTTTTTTTTATTTAGATCTCTCCTGTTCTTCTCTTTTCTCTCATCTTGGATTTTTTTTTTTTTATTGTTTGGTTTGTTTTTGCTATATCTGCTGTATTCTTTCTCCCTAACTTTCTTCAGGTAACCCTAGATATTGTCTTTCATTCCTTTCTTTTGCCCTTTTTCATGTCACTGAGGAAACAAATTCTAGCAGCATCACTATTCTGTTGTTTCACAGATCTGCACTTGTATTCTAAACTTCTCTTTTTTAGCTGAACTAAAATCTCACTCTGAGTTTGTCCAGACTTCCTCCTCCGCTCCACTTTTTCTCCTGTAGCCCTTTGCATCAAGACTACACCCAAATAATACACCTAAAATACAGCCCTTACAGCCCATATATGAAGGTAAAAGACTTGTGTCTCAAATGCGACATCTTTTACTCTGAAACTAACAAATGCAGTTTTAGCACACCTTGCTATATTCAGAATAATGCTGCTCTTGGATCATCACTTTGTTTCTATTACTTCTCTTTTTGCATCCTTCCGTTTGCTGTTCCATGAAACAGCTCAAGAAACAAATTGTTTGTCTTGCATACAAAGCCGACCTTTGCTAATTCACCCTACCACTTCCCAGTGTTAAGAGACCAGACTTGCCTTCAGTTCCTAAGTCTCACATTTTATTTCAGGCTTAATTTTTACACTGATACTATTATAAATACTCCCTCACCACTTAATTTTCCTCTTTCAAATCCAGCCTTAAAACTTTTGTGTATGAAGATGTGTGACAACAGAATGACCAAAGGTGACATGAGAGCACTCTCTATCTACTGACAATTGTCTATTTTTGTTTCCCTACACACTTTTTTATATATATATATATATATATGTTAACTGCTAGCCCAAAGTTTGTGCTTATTCCTTCTTAAGCCCTTTCCATTAGAAAGCCTCTTCTTGTATTGTATTTGTCCACGTTCTATAAAAAACCCCCATGCATTATAACAAACCTTACAGCTGATATAGCAATACAAGTATAAATAGCATTTCTGAGGGCTTTGTTTTATGTATATTTCATACATCTATAGTGCAATGAAAAGATAGATGGCTCAGTTGCTTTGAATGAGTTCACCTCACCTAACTTCAGCTACATCTGCGGTAGATTTCTTTTATAGTCAATAGGGAAAATAGGCACTTCTAGAATGTGATTCACTTCCTCTTAATATGGATGTCAGAACTTGGTATATAGCAAGACTGAAATCCTACACTGCTAATGTTCAATTGGAGTCTTGCCACCAGCTTCAGTAGGGCCAGAATTTATCCCCAAATACGCTAAGAGCTTTTTCAGAGATATATTCAAATCAACTTTCCAAACTCAACAAAGCACACCAAAATCTTAAGCCAAACCCAGCAGAAGATCCAAAATCAATATGACTTTTCCAATATGCTAACTTCTAAAGTAGAAAACTTATAAATTTCCACATAGAACATGACATGAAGTAACAGTGACATGCAGAATAAATAACTAGCTATGATACAATTACATATTTTAATCAGAGACAGGATTTTGGATCACTTCTATGGAAAAACTAGATACCAGTAAGCAATCAAGCCACTACCTCGGAACAAAAATTAGTGATCATTACCAATCTAATCCTAATCAAATTCATTACTAAGAATATATATTAGAACAAGAATGACTAAAACAAACCAACATTTTTAAGATCTAGGTGTCTTCATCCATATTTTAAGAATTCTTGATCGTATTGAGAGTTTAGACCTGGCATGTGCTCTAGAGAAATGGTCATTAAACAATTAAAATGATGAAAAACAATAAATCATAAACAATACTAAGATTTTTTAAAATGCTGATTTTTTTAATAAACTTAATTCCCCAACTTGTAATAACTCAGTCTAAGACACCTACTTTTAATAATTAGTATCAGTGAAGAAAAATTTCTTAGTAGAAAAGCTAGAGGCTGGAAAAATCGTCAAGGTGCAGCTAATGTTTTTATCTCATGCCAGTTTCTTCCTCAGAAAATAATTACGGAGAAATACCAGAACAATTTGTGGAATGGTATTATTAAAATAATAATAATAATAATTATCATCTTGTCACAATATCTCTGGACTGCTTCCTGTGAAAGCCCACTTCAAATGTGAAAAACTTTTCCAAATATATTGTTATCATCCCTAAATGAGGAGTAAATCTTGGAATGTGATATCTGAGGTTAAAATATTATATTTTCATAGTTTACCAATTTATACATACTTTACTTCGCACATAAACCTTATGCTTCTCAGGACAGGATCACAGCACTGTTTATGAAAATAGGTACACAATAGATTGTACTGATTTTGGCTAGGATAGAGTTAATTTTCTTCATACTAGCTTGTATGGGGCTATATTTTGGATTTGTGATGAAAACAGTGTTGATGTAATACAGAGATGTTTTTGTTATTGCTGAGCAGTGCTTACACAGAGTTAAGGACTTTTCTGTTCCTCACACTGCCCCACCAGCGAGTAGGCTGGGGGTGCACAAGGAGTTGGGAGGGGACACAGCCGGGACAGCTGACCCCAACTGACCCAAGGGATATGCCATACCATATGATGTCATGCTCAGCAACGAAAGCTGAGGGAAGATGGAGGAAAGGGGAACATTCGGAGTGATGGCATTTGTCTTCCCAAGTCACTATTACACGTGATGGAGCCCTGCTTTCCTGGAGATGGCTGAACACCTGCCTGCCGACGGGAAGTAGTGAATGAATTCCTTGTTTTGCTTTGCTTGTGCACACAGCTTTTGCTTTACTTATTAAACTGTCTTGATCTCAGCCCACGAGTTTTCTCACTTTTACCCTTCTGATTCTCTCCCCCAACCCAGTGGGGGAGAGTAAGTGGCTGTGTGGGGCTGAGCTGCCTACCAGGGTTAAACCACAACACATATTAAGATATAGACGTGGCATGATTTACCTGTTTTGCAAGAATAATATTCAATAATATTCATCTCTCTCTTTACACAGTTTAGACCAATGGGGTAAAACAAACAGGAAACCCATGGAGAAATAAAGAATCTGTCATTAAATGCTTGTCTAATAGGTATGGTATATTTGTCTAAGAAATCAGGAAAATGTATGAAGACTAACACCAGTAAGATATTTATACCAAAGATAGAAACCAGTAATCAATTTAAAAGATCTTTCTTCAAAGTACCATCCTATTTCACAAACATTGAAAGGATTAAGGAAATCTGCCTACAGTGTTGGAAACTTGCTGAACAAAAGAGATACTCATTAAAAAAACCCCAAACATAAAATATACTAAATCCCATTGACAAAGGGGGATGGGGAAATATTCAACAACTGGCAAAAGTATAAAAACAAGTTCAAATGAGAACCATAAGTCCCACAACGATCTAGTGGAAAAAAAGGACGGGACCACAAGTCGGCTAAATACTGATTCAACTTGTAGGCTATCAGTTGGCACCGAGTGATATATGAAATCCCAAAGATTGCCAAAATCCAAACCAGCATAATATTTAAACTATAAAGGGGCCCTGCTGACCCATTCCAGAGTTTTCCTTATTTTTTAAATTATAGGTTGGCCTCTTAGACGTGCTTTGGCCAAGCTCTCAAGAGAAGGGATTTAAGCCTTTTTTATTTGGAATCATCATTTGCTTGAAGTTCATACTTCTCTCTCCAAGGCCTAAGCAGGGGCTGTATCGTCAATGAGCGATAGCAGCCCAGAGAAGACAGGTCGTGTACACTGTTACCTTCCAGATATTTTAAACATGCCACCTGTGCAAAAGAACTGTGAATCTAAACTGACTTGCAAGTTTAACCACGTTTGCAGCTGCTTTGCATTGTTGAAGCAGCACAAAGAAGCAAAACTGGACCAGGAAGTCTGGCCCTGAGAGTGGAAATTCGAAGGACATTGATTAAAACTTATACATACTTGTTAAACTTGGAGGAAGCTATTGTAATATTTGTGTTAAACATCAGCTGACAAAAATCACCTTTTTTTTTCCCCTAATGGATGAGTAGAACAATTCTCAAAGACTAGAAAATGCCATTTAAGAGACTGAGGTTTTATTATTGTGCCTATGTTTTTAACGTCTTTCAAATACATTGAGGAGCAGAAGGATACAAATTCTGCGATGTGGCAATTTGTGTGGTATTTGTGGTCTCGCCATACCTCAAAATTCTGGAAATATCAGAAAACAGTTTGTACTCGCAAGATTTATAGTCAAATTTCTAGACTTCCCAGGCTAGCTAACTATGTTATAGGCAAGCCCAAATTAATCCTCAGTTCTGGACATCTGCAAACCACAGATCAAAATCAGTATCCATGGTCTGCAGTTCTGTGCTTTTGTAGTTTGGATGAATTATCTGAATCAAACATCCAAGGCATCAACAACAGGGAAAAATCAATCAGAAACATATGCCATTTTAAAGCTCGTCTTCCAGCTGCTTAAGGGAATAGAGGGATGGCTCCTTCCACAAATCCCTTAGGACTTCTGATCCACCCCAAAAAGCAGCAAGTAGAAGGAACAATATGGAAATAACAGTGGAAGCTGTTCTCACTATCCTCTTACATACTTGCATTTTAGGATAGTGTTGTCTTTAAGTGGTGACAAGTACTATAGAATCATGTGTCCATACGGGATGGCATAGTTCTGTCCCACTTTTTTTTTGAAAAATGAGACCAAATGCTTTAATCTGGAACCTCAAAATGTATCATCTGCTTAAGTCTCAGAACTGGAAAGAAAGAGGATAACATTTAGAAATGCTGTTTTATTGGAAATTCTTGGGGGGGGAAATGTTTTTTTCTTTTCAGAAAGTAAAATACAAAATTTTGAGCAGAGGCATAAGAAATCTTAGTGTAGATGTTTATATCTATATATATATTTGGATTATACACTTTTTTAAATTAAATTGAACTCTGGAGATCTGATAGGCTATGATTTCAGCTGTGGTCTGTAGGTCACTATCTTCTGCACTGACAGTTTCTAATTTAGGTACCTCATGTAAGTGCTTAAAGTTAAGTAAGTCACATTAATCCATATGATACAGCCTCACACACAGCCTGTGCCGCTATGGGACAATGAGAAGCTGTGGTTCAGCAAGCCTTGAGCAGTCTCAATGCCAAGGATGCCTGGGGCTACAAAGCTGGGACACTACAAAGTCTTTAACCCAGGGCAGTCCCTGCAGAAAGTCCTGGACATCTGCAGCCAAAGTAAACTGGAAAGAGACTAGTCAGGTTTCTGAGAGAAGCCAGTTGGAAGCTTGTTGACATCACTGCATGTCCATTAAACATGAAAACCTACTTTACTGGAAAATGCCTGACCTATTCTGTGCAATGCTGCCACACTAGACTTACAATTACTGAAGTGCTTTGCACTACTACAAAATCACTGAATTTTAGAAGAGCTGCTTGTAAGGAAGAATAACAAAAAAACCATTTGGCTTCATTGTATCCCTCAAACTTGAATGTTTTCAGTATAACAAGGCCTATCCAGTACAAGAACGGGAATTTATATGCAGTTGTGTGTACTGCTGAGTGTTCCCTAGAAATAACATGACAGTTGGGAAATGGGGAAAATGTTTGTAAGAAGACAGATACTTTCTTTTAAATTGTCACATCATAAAGTCTCTCAAAATGTTACAGAAGATATAGAAGCAGCATGCATAAACCTTAGACAATTTTCACAGACCCTCTGAAGAGGAATGAGAAGCCTTTCAAAATGCTATGTTTCTTGTACAGGACTTTGGTGATATTCTCTTTGAAGTGCTTTGTCAGGTTTTTTTGTGCCTCTGTATTTTTGTTTTTCTTTTCCCTTGATTTCTAAAGGTATTTACACCAGAGTGGGGTCAGATGCCTATGCGAAATCATGCCTATAGCCCAACATTATGAAGAGATGAATTTGTAAAAATAAAACTGAGGAGTGGATTTAAAGCTGGTATAACTCCTCTGACTGCTTTTACATCTTATATCATCTTATGTCCACAAAGACACACCTACTTTTAATTTGCTGAGTGGACAGAGTATTCTGCTTTTAATGTGGCTGGCATATATTTCTTTAATCTTTATCTAGACGACAAAGTCAGAGTAAGCCAGTTGCAAGAGAATTAAACAAATGTTAATACGAGGAACAGCCTTGGAGTTGCTGCAGAAGAGTGGGATATAGAATAACTGGACTGAATGCCAGGTTCCACCACTGGCTGTTTGTGTTATCCCTAGCCAATTTGCCTGCACTTTCTATCCCTCAACTGCGTATCTGTAAAGAAGGGATAAAAATGCCTTTTTAGCACCTTCTCTGTTCTCTTTTGGGCAGAGAGCCATCCTTTTCATGTGTGCTTGCATGCTGCCTCTCACAACAGTAGCTGATCGGTAGCTTATACTCAGAAAAAAAAAAAATATATATATACTTACTGGCTGGACAATGACTTTTCACCTGAACCAAAAGTTTTTGTGGTAACATAATGATTTCTTTTATCATTAACATACCTCATGGCCAGAACCCAGTTTCTGGCGAGACAGACAAACAGAAACCACGTAGGGCACTCATCTGGAACGCAGAGTTCGCATCCACTCAATTAAAAATAAGGATCTGGACTTAGGTCTCATAGCAGGAAAGTGCTGTTTTTAGAGTCAAGGTCTTTTATCCCATCTTCTGCAACAGTTTGATATCATGTAATTAAATATTCTGCGGATAAGAAACATCCAATTCACCATGACTAATTTCAGGAACCTAACCAAGGTTCTCTAATTAATAGTTTAGGTATCCTGTATACTCAGTAGAAAGACATAAGCCTCTTGGACTGTTTTCAGCCCTTTTTGTTTTTTATTTGGAATAAAGAACTAATCCTGAATCTTTTGCATCGTCAAGGCACCATCTAATGATATTTCTCTTGTAAGAAATTCACCAGTTCTTATGATCATTTAGAAAAGTTTCATTTGCAATCCAGCAAAAAAGCAAATACAACGTTGAAATTTCAGATATTTACAAAGAATATAAAAAATCTTTATATTGCAAGGAAGAAATAAGCAAATCTTTAGGAAAGTGAAGTCAACTCTGTATGTCTTTGATCTGATCTTTCCGGATAGCTAGAAAGAATATATAAAGTTAAATAACACTTTCTGCCCAGAATATGATCTTTCTAAAAATAATGCTTCAGCTGCATCCAGAAACACTAAAATAAGATTTATATGGTATCATTGGGGAACATCTCTTGCCATAGGAGTCACATACCATTTTCAAAGTAGAATAGCATACTGTAAAAATGTACAGCAAAGTCATTGTTATGAAGTACAAATGCACCAGGTCTTTAACTGAAGGCTGAAATAAAATTTAGCCTCAATAATTTGTTATACCTACAAGAGATTTACAAATGTAAGTAAACATTGCAACTGCTTCATTATTTATTCTGCTTTTAAAAAGCCTGAGCCAATGAAATGGTGTAGTAATTTTTAGTTCTCATTTGGAGAACTAAGAATTAGGGGGAGGAGGTGATTATTCACTTGAGAATTAGGAGAGTTATTTTCTACATGTCAAACACAGTAGACAGCACAGTTATTGTACAGAATTTCATTAACACTGTAGTTCTTGTAGAAGCATATATAGTCGTGAAGGGTGACAGATACTTAAACCATTTTGATCCTCTAAAATGTAGGGCAGTGATGCATTTATGTATATATGTGTATATTTTGCATACATATATTATGAAGGAAAATGGCAAGGCTGCCATTCAGAGAGACCTAGCCAGGTTGGAGGAGTGGGCCAACAGGAGCCTTATGAAATTCAGTGAGGACAAATGCGAAGTCCTGCATCTGGGAAGGAAGAAACCTTGGCAGCAAGACAGGCTGGGGCTGCCTGGCAGGGATGCATCTTGTCAGAGAGCAGCATGGCCCAGCAGCTACCCCAGGGCCCAGGAGCTGGAGCTGAGGGTGACCCAGTGCTGGCTGTGCCCTCACCCACGGGGCACAGTCCCATGGGGCTGGTAACGAGGTTCATTGACAGCCCCCGACACAGCAAGTGATGAACTGGAGCCAGGGCACAGCCAGGGGCTCCAGCCAGGAGCAAAAGGAGACAGGGACAGAGACAGGGCTGGAAACCAGCACTGCTGCTGTCTGACCGCAGGGACTGACAGCCCCAGACTGGGCTGAAATGGGGTCCTGGGCAAGAAGAGTGGGTGGGAGTCCCAGAGGAGGCTGGGCAGGGCAATGAAGCTCTTGATGTAGTCAGGGCCCTGAAACAGCTGTGTTAACAGGACCTGGGAATGCTGGTGGACACAAGGTGGACATAGGCCAGCTGTGTGCCCTGGCAGCAAAGACCAACAGCATCCTGGGCTGTATGAGTAGAAGTACAGCCTGTAGGAAAGGGTTATCCTGCTCTGCTCAGCACTTGTTAGACCACATCTAGACACTGCATATAGTTTTGGGCCCTTAATACAAGGAAGATATTGTAAAACTGGAGTGAGTTCAGTGGAGGCCACCAAGATGGCCAGGGTTGGAGCACTTGCCCTGTGAGTGAGGCTGAGGGTACTGGGCTCATGCATCATGCATCCTCGAAAAGAAACAGCTTCAGCGGGGCCTAACAGCAGCCCCCCAATACCTACTAGGAGCTTATCAAGAAGACCTGAGGTGCATGGTGGACGGCTAAGAAGCAATGAGCACAAGTTGCAACAAAAGAGATGCAGTCTGGATATAAGGAAAATCTTTTCACCACAAGGACGGCCAAGCAGTCAAACAGGTTGCCTGGAAATGTTGTGCAGCTTCCATTTTGGAGGTTTTAAAGACCTGAGTAGATAAAGCCCAGTGCCACCTGGCCTGATCTCATAGCTTACTCTGCTTTGAGCAGGAGATTGCACTGGAGACCTCCTGAAATCCTTTCCAAACTGAATTATCATATGAGCCTATGAAAATAAAGAGCAACAGGTACTGATTATACAGGCACCAAGAGCTGTTCATGTCCCTAGAATGAATTCAAGCTGAGCTACTTCTTGTAACGGGCCAAAATATTTACTGGACAGTGGAGGCAATTCCACATATTCAGAATTCTGTGTTTGCAAGATTGAATTTTTGTCAGAGATCTTGCTCTTTAGATGGACAGTGTAAAACTACAGTTCATCATATTATTGCTGTTTATCCTTACTGTATGCTCTCCTAAATCACTCATTACCGAAATGCTGGCTTACTAAGTTTAAGTTAGAAAACGAAAGTCACAGCAGACATCCTCGTCAACTTCTGCATTAATTTTTGCTTTGATATACTGCAGGCTAAGAAATGAAATCAAGTCCATTCACTCATCCCTCTACCCTCAGGCTAGAGGTAGCAGGTGTTAGACACATCAAGAACAGTAGTCATTTCTCAGACACAAGGAGAAGAATTTGACATTGAGCTTGGTTCTGATTCGATTGTCCATAGTAATGCAAATCAATGCTAGTTCCACAACCATGCACTTCAGAGAAGTATAAAATCTTAGAAATGCTATGAAATAAATGCACATCGAAAGCACTTTTAGAATTGCATTAGTGTGCATATTAACTATAATTACAATAATTAGAAAATAGAAATTAGAGGAAGAAGACTCAAAGAGCACATGAAAGCTTGCTTGTCAACATATCATTAAAATATTCAGTCAAAAGTTGGACTGGAAGATCTGGCATGGCTGAAATATGGATTTTCTTTTAGATGTTGACTGTTTACATTCTCTGACTTGAGCCAAATTCCACAGAAAAGATAGTGTTTAGTCTGACTACTTATCTGATCTCCTTCTAACATCAATGAATAGAGATGGACGCCGTTGGAGAACGATTTATTTCACCTATCTTAGGAAGGGCTAGTCAGTCTTCTGAAGGTTTCTATCCCTGTCTCCACTGCCTTAAGGAGAAAGTCCAGGAGACTGTCTTAAAACAGATGCTCAATTTTTAGATGAATTCTTCTCTTCTTCACTTCCAAATATCGATTCTACAATGTGTTGAAAGTAACCTACTTTTCAAATGTTTCTTGGACACTTAAAGCATTTCAGTCTTTTCTCTTGTATTGTTCCCCTTCCAATTTTGGTGTCATAATTATGGATAAATTACACTTTCATCTTAATTTAAAAAACATATATCTCCAGCTAGATTCTTCCCTATTCTGCAATTCATTGGTCTTGCTTGTAACAATTACTTTTGGTCATTGTTTCTGAATTGTTATTATGTTTTTTCCTATCTGGTATTTCAACTATTTGCTTATTACATGGCACATTTTCAAATATCTGTATACAATTCTGCATACATTTTCAATGTGCGTATACAATGAAATGGGCTATTTGATTTCTGTAGTATCACTCACTTTTTGTAACGGGATATTATGAGGATGATAATGAAAGCACTTTTGTGAAGTTTCAGATGATTCCTGAAGCTTGATAGTTCAGAGGTGAGTCTGACCTGCACTGTGGTGTTAAAGAAATGCATTTCTACAGTGATGCCTCCGACTTGAGAAGTCTCCAGAGATGTTGTGTTCATCTTCCAGGGGAAACAGTGAGTATATTTAAGATGGTAACAATATGCACATTTTAAGGCAAAGGCTGGCTGACTTAAACAAATGCACAAAATTAATGCAACAGAAGAGAATACTCTGCTTGAGAGCCTGTTAACAAGGTGGTTTAGTGCATATCAGTTGCTGTAAGGGCAGTTAGGACATACTTATATGTACACCATCTGCTGTCCTATGCCTATAACCCTCCAAAGCAAACGTGCTGTTTGACGTGAGATTCAGTATGATTATAACCTATACCTAATAACTGGTGACTGCCATCTGATATTCCACATTGATGCTGTGATGTATGCTGCCTTGTGTTAAAGGAAAATAATAGCTCCTGAGCTCTTTTTCTTAATGCAGATTAATGGCAAGGATAGCTAATTAGCAAACATGCTTCACAATGTTATCCTCTAGAAAGTTCAGACTTACTCTAAAGACTTAGGCTGTGATATATGGGATCAACAATTATTAATCACTTAATATTCTGTCAAGTCCATACCCTGTAGATATTTTAAGGTTTTTGTCATTCACAGCATTTAAATTCTTCCTCGTGTTCTTAGAAAAGACCCCAAACTGTCCAGCACAGTACACACTGCTCACTCAGGTGTAAAATGATCAGCTTGCCTTGGAATTCATCTCTGCTGCTCCTTGCCATCCGACCCAACACCCTTTCCAGCTGGAACAGCTTACTATCACCATGGAAAACCAAGTGCCCATTCCCTCAACACCAGATGTCAGTCATCCTCTAAAATCCATCTAGCCTAGAGGGGGGGTACATTTAATTCCCCAGTGCTCCACAGGACAAACTGCAAAATGCCAAATGGCAGAGCCTTCTCCAAATTCTCAGCCTAAAATCAGGCCCATTGTCCTCTTGCAGAAGGTAGAAGCAGAATAAGTTCTGCTCAGTCATATCTGCTGTCTGCCTCACACACCATTTTCATCCACGCTGAAAGCTTCGGCTGAATCCCATTACGAAGAAAAGAGAACGGGGGCGGGCAACATTTCTAATTTCTAACATGTCTAATTTCTTTCAATTTGACAACAATATGGCTATAATTTTAGCTGAGACATGTCAGGAAATATACTGAATATATGCAAATTAAAAAAAAGACAACAAAAATGACGTGGCAAATTGCATGCTTTACTTTAAAAAGTATAGCAGACTTTTATGGAGACAATGCCGTCTTTCAACATATCACTTAAAAAAAAAACCTAAAAGGCAAGGATTGCCAGTTTGATTTTCCAATATTTGTGATATTTATTCCATCAAAATGAAACTAATATTGACTCACTTGTATTTCTATTGCATTTTGCTTTCTTTTTTAATGTTTGTTTGAATTAATCTGAATATTCCACATAATTTAGATTTCAGCACATGAACTGAATTAACCTCATTAATGAGAATTTTGCCTATGGCACCCCTTTTATAAATGCTTTTCCCATTGAGAACCTTGCTGGGAAGACAGCTTGATTGTGATTATATTGCCATTCAACTTGTTACTGCAAATCTCCATTTTGTTTTAGATGTTTTCTTATCTGATGGCTAAATTGCCCTGAAAATGTACGATATGGAGCATTTGATTCATAAGCTCTTGAGGACACTGAACTCAGTATGGCCAGTTTGCTATGACTGAAGCAATAAATGCTAGCCACTAAGGTTTTCTCAAAAGCTCCTTATTATGTTCATTGTAGGGGACAGTCACTATGGAAAACATTACCAAAAGTTAGATATTAAATATTTTATGAAGCTGACACAAGACCTGCTCTACTTCCCATTTTGATTCATGTGATTTCAATATCTTTAGCTGGATTAGGCCACTTACTTACCTATTCAATATTAGAAGCATATTTTAGGGTCCTAATATCACTTGTTATTTATTTATATAGACAGTTTGATAAGTGATCTTGATTTCTCTTGCTTATCGTTATACAGAAAACATATTATCCAGTTACAGATAAATGATGCCTCAACAGAGAAACTCACTGTCAGAAGAAACCAACTGTTCTAATAGTCTTCCCATTCCTGTTAATATCTTGGTAGAAGAAAGAGAGAGAACAACTGAAACCAAACATGTCCTTTTGGGTGACAAATTTCTCATTCTGTAATTGTTTATATAATGGTTTATTTTCCTCTCTGATGCTTTACTATAAATACCGAGGGTTCAGCCAACAGACCTATCTATTCTCAACTGCAGGGAATCAATTACTAGTCATTAGTCACCTTGCTACTATTAGGGTGGCAGCAATATGGATGTAAATTTGTTACCTAGGAAAACGGAGGCAGAAAGGACAGTTTTCTGAAGTTATACGCTAAAATCCACAATATGATGTGGCAAAAGACAACTTGTGGCATTAGAAACTAACTGTGCGAAATTTTGCTGGTTCAAATTCAACTCAGGTTGTTGTTATCTGACAGGTATTATCATCCGACAGCTGTTTGATAGCTGATGTGAAGCAAGCAGGCAGACTCTGTCCAAGTTTCACCATTGACTTCAATGGCAGTGGAATAATCTCCAAGTGCTACTATGATTTAAAACAGCAAAACCAAATCATCAATATTTACCCTTTTAGAAGGTCCTGCACCAAAGCCAATAGACTAATTATCATTTCACCTAAGCTGCCTTTCACTCCTTCAATATTGTCATAGTAAAGCTGTGGTGTGAATACAGGTTGTGCTCTGCTAGTAAATTTTCCATCCCTGTGAAGTGTTGCAGGACTGGCTTCTTTCATATCACAGAGAAAACCGTATCATGGCAGGCATTTTATAACTTGCAATGAATCTCAATCATGTTCCCATAATGGTGATTTAAAACTGATTTCCATGAGGATAGGATTGACCCCATACATAAAAACAGTCAGAGGGCAACAGAACACTACCAGGATGGAAAGATATTGGGTGTTAATTAAAAAGATAAAAATAGAAAACACTTAGCACAATTCCTATAACATGAAGTAAATTCCTATAAAATGGAGCAACTTGCCTGGATTCTTTGGCAGGACACAATTTGTTTAGCTCATCTTGTAATCTCTGCTGGTACTGTTAAAATGAAATTGCCTCTCACAGGGCCAAACGCTTAAAATTCAAATAGCAAAGTTAGCATGCCACAATACTGGAGCATATTACAAAGCCATCATTTCCACACTACAAGGAAATTGGATACACAGATATCTAGCCCAGAATGTACTTAGCTGTTTTACAAATGTTTCTATGCAATGCTCAAACCATATCCTATAAAAGATGATCCATTTCAATCAAATTATCTTGAATACCATTTATTGGGTTACAGCAACTTTTTCTTCTTTGGATGATGTTATCATATAGCATAGATCAGGTAGAGTACATAAATAAATTGACTAGTTCTTCAATACCTCCATGTAGGACTTACTTTTTAGAACTGAAGATTCAAACAACTACATCCAAGTACACCAGCTAAAAATTTCTCTTAGTATCTAAGTTGAGTGAGTATCAACTATGTTTTATTAGAAAGTCTCTGTAACCACCATATAATAGCCTTGAACATACCCAAAAAAGAGAGTGCTGCTAGTCCTACTATTAGGTTACAGGACCAAGGGTTGGGAGACATAGATTTATTATCACCAAAAGAAAAGCATTTGTCTATGCCTTGGCTTCCATAAGCACATAGCAAAGATGTATTCAGGGTATAGTGCAGTGCACCGTTCATTCCTAGTAACTCCCATTGCTATCAGATATATCAGTGTAGCAAAGCTAATCTGTGGTCTCGACACTGCAGTCTCATCACATCAGTGATACAGCTCAGTTGTTTCTCAGTCTTTGCCAATTCCAAAATCTCCACATGTGACCTTGATGTGTCTTTTCCAAGTGCTTTAAAATCTCTGGATGAAAAGTTCAGTCCAAGATTTAGGTGGCATTACCATATCTCTTCTGCCAAGCTACCTATAAGTCTTAATTCAAAAGCTGCTTTATCAGCCTGCTCACTCTCCTCTTTGTAATAAACTTCATCCTGATAACATTATTAAGCAAATATTATGTATCAGCTTTCATTAGACCTTGTTAGCTAGATCCTGAAAGTAATAGTAACCTGATCTATAACCTTGTGCTCACTACAGCCGGAGAAACATTGTACAGGAAAGATGCAGAGCTATGGAGCTTGGATGACAAGGGGATACAACATTCTCTCTAGCACTGAAATGTTTTGTTTTACTTGACTTTAAAAGTGCTCGCTGGGAACAGGAGGCTTTGTGAAATGCTTGTGCTATACACTGGATGCTATTCAGAAAATAGAGAAAAGCTGAGAAAAAAACTTGGTGCTTCTTTTTAGTTTCCTCCAATAAGGTGCAACAGTGCATACTCACCCTTAGTGAGCTAGGGGTTAATGGCAGCTGGCAGGTACATTGTCTCATCAGATAAAACTATAGAGCAGTTTAATCCTGGCATGAGTGACAACAAAGCAGCTGAGAGAAACAGAGCTGTAGCCCTACAGGGCCAAAGCTGAGTATTCTCCTTATAACCAAAGCTGACCTGCTGCTCCAGTTCTTTGTTCCAACTGGATTGTTTAGTTTGTATATACTAGTATATTCCTTTTTTCCCTTCTTCATTGTCTCCCATAATGCACTGGCTTCCTGTTGGCTAGGCTTCTTTTTACTACCTTGTTTTTGCACTTGATCAAAGTAACCTTATTATCCTTGCATCGTGTGAAAGTTTTCTTTCGAATTATTATTACTAGAAATTCCCCCTGCTGGACCAACGCTAGACTGCTTGTCTCCCAGCAAACATATTTAAAGCTTTACTTGATTAATCTTTAACTTATTAGGAACACCTCTTGTAAACTGTTTAAAGCTATTTTTGGAATATTCCACCATCTTCAGAGAATTAGGCACATTACAGATCCAAAAGCTGGTAAAACAATCACTTTCTCGGGTGTCTTGTTATAAACGCTGAGGCAGAGAGAGAAAAAGAGAGAGAGGGTGAAAAGTGTTCTTCTGGGATGACAGAAGGAGAGTGAAATCTTCACTCCAGAAACACTGGATGGGCACCTCAGCTCATGCTTCAGGCTACCTAAAGTCAGTTGTTCTCTGAAAGTGCCTCTTCTCTTCACTGTCCGTGAGCCAAGAGCCCATCAGTCTCCTACCTTAGCTGCTTCAGTTAGGATCTTAAAGATGGATGTGATGAATTCAAACCTTAGAGACCAAAATAGCCAGTAAGTCTTTGAAAGATTATTTCCAGAGGAAAAAAAAAAACAAACAACTGCAAAAGAAATTAAGGTGAGATTTGACAGTGCACTTACTACTCTGTGCTATCTCTCTGCATCACGACATCCCAGTAAAGTCGAGGTATATAATTTCACTTTCAAAGTGAAACAAATTTATTTGCATTTACTGTACATAAAGAGCACCCAGATGGGAAGATGGAGAGGAATAGCTAACCCCAGCTTGCCCTGTGGTAACATCCCTCTGAACAGAAAGTGTAAAACTGTGGATCTATTCTATAGAAATCAAGTTAGAGACATTCAGCAATACGCAGGCTACTTGGCACTTAGCTCAGACTTGAAGTCCGAAGTCTTTTGTGAAGTTGGGCCTTGTCCTCAAGATTTAGATGTGAGCACAGTCAGCAATGACAGTGAATTCAGACTAAAGAACTGTGGGGGGTTGTGTTTGTTCTCTAAACATATTTATTAACAAATTTACTAGCATGTGAATATTCCAGCGCCAACCTCAGTGTTGTAGACTGAGTGCACATATCTTATCAGGGGCCTGAGGGACTCATCTCCAGCCAGCCAAACTGGAAAGCTTGTGGACAGGTTGGTGGTTGGCTTCCTTCTGACTTACATGTCTTGTCTGTCATCTTGCGGCGCAGCTCACTCTTGCATGGAGTCAGAAGACAGCTGGAGGCAGCTGGAAGCAACTTCCATAGTGTAAAATCACTATATTTATATATATATCACCTATAGAAGATCAACCTGAAAAAAAAAAGCAATGGACTTTCTAACAGCATCTATGAGAGAGTGATTAGGCCTTGAAAAAACACACTTCCAGTGCTCCTTTTATAATAACTTTATGTGTTAAATAGAACAAAGAAACATTCTTGTAGGTTCGCCAACTAAACAGAGAGGTACTGTGCTCTTGATACAAGTCCTGGTGGTTTACAATGAATTGACAATGTTGTTCTTTTCCTGGACATTTAACTATATAAGAGTTGTTTATAGCGACATGAAGAGAACAAATGTCTTCACTCTCTGCTGCATTTATGTAGTTTTAATACCAGTTCCACTGATAACACTGAGACAAAAGGAATTCCTGAGTTAACAAGTCCAGTTTGCTTGGAATGGAAAAAGAATATGCATTATCTGATTTAGTTTTTTACTCCTTCCCTCACCCCAAAATTTCACAATCTTCAACATTAATAGCACTTACGTGACACCCCTCTAAGAGAGATAACGGAAAAGATGACAGAATTAATGGGAATTTTAACCATTAATTATCTTGGCCTTTCCACCTGGTGTCGAAGGTGACCACTCCTTTAATGCCAGAATATTAAAGTTGTTATTTAAAAGCAATAGGATGTGGTTGTCACATGCTTAGCTCTGTGGAGAGTCATTTGCACTGGCAAAAAAAGAGTCCATCTATTACTAAATCAAGACAATCATGTTTTGAATTCACTTTACCCAAAGGTGAAAGTGCAAGGCTCTGCAAAATCACATACCATACTGTCATGCAGCTGAAACAGCTTTTCAGTTGGGAAAGTACTGTTGGTTTGCAAAGGTCACGCTTACAGTTCAGTTACAGAGAAAATTATAGACAATCATATCTGTACCAGATATTTTCTGGGGGGAGGGCTGCTCTTTTTGTGCTCTCAGTGTCTTTAATAAACACCTCCCAATTCTGGGTGAGAGGATGTGGTTTCCATCAGAAACCTTTAGAAGATAATCAACAAGAGTAGAAAAACACACCTACGCAGTCACAGGTGCTTTCAGATCCTCCAGCCAATGGTGAATGACTAGCCCATATGTATTAATGTTCTCTCTTTTCTATTACCCTGTGAACTAAGTTTAACCAGATATTTGAGCTGTTTGTTTTGGGGTTTGTTAAGTGAGAGAATGCACAATGGTGAAGATATTCATGGATGCGAAAGACCATAGTTTCAGCTGAACCAGAGGATGTTTACTTCTCACCTTCCGGCTATCACATGACTTAAATTAATACTCTTACATAAAAATACAATAGTCCATAGCTTGGTGACAGGTTGACACTTTATGTAGCTCCATGCTGGTTTTGTTCCAAATTGAAGATATGTATATATGTATGGGATCTCCTGAAGATCACCTAAATGTCTTCCAGACTTCTTATCTTTGGCTAAGGTTTTCTAATATTAATAATCATGTCCTAAAGACTATAGTCTTTATTTCTAGATGGTAAATTTGAGATTACTTAGAATGGTGATATTTAAAGGTGGGGTGTGCCTTCTGTTTTGTGGAAAATCACTTTGGTATAATACCTCCCATCACTGATTTTGACTTTGTTTTTCCTAAACTATGCTCCTGAAAAAGGCCTCTGTCTGAAATGCTGCTCTCTTTAGAAAGTTGACTGCATTAGTACATCTGGGCTGTTTCACACTCCCCTAAGAGCTCAAAGACTTAATAAAGTGGCTGTACCTGCATGGTTAGTCAAAAGCACAGCTGCTTGGCATTAGTCAAGTGGAATGATGAAAACTGATCCAGGACCTGAACCAGGTAAATGAAGGATTAAGTAGTATCGTCAAAGTGGTACATCCCATATCTTCACACAATGCTGTTTTCTTAAGAATCACAGTAGGGTTTCTCTGGGGAGAAAAATGGAGGAGAAAAAAAAGGAGAGTCCAGATCATTAGTAAGCAGCAGAGGGGGAATATCTTGGCTCAGCCATATAGACACAGAGTGCTGGAGGAGGTGTAAGGGAACAGTACAAGAGGGCAGGGGCACATGCAATGGGGGTGAAGGTGAGCCCGTGGAGAAACCTCAGGCGACAAATCTAGGGGTCAGTGCCCGAAGTGCAGTTCCAAGCTTCAAACCTCCCCTCTGCGCTTTGGGTTATTCCACTATAAGTGGTTTCTGTAGCGGGGGAAGGAGAATGGCAGAGACAAGTGCATGTATCTAGGTAAAACCCTGTTCTGTTCAATCTAAGGTAGTTATGGCAGGGATGCTAATAAGTCCAAGATTTCTCCCTTGATACCTTGGAAAGAGTATTTCTAACTTGTGGATACCATGGAGGGTAGGATACATGGACCAGAGGAAGTCCTTCAGCCACAAATTGTTGAATGCTGAGTGAGTGTTCAGAGAAAGGGAAAAAATGTTCTCTTGTTCTTATACTTCATCCTAAGCATCCACTTCTGAAGACTGTAGGCTGGGCTAGAAGGACTCAGTGTCACCAAGTATAGATGTGCTTATGTTATATTTAGTGATGCTCTAAACCAGCAGGAACTGTTCATCTTAACACTAGACAATGTCACCTTGAGAAAAGCTGTAGTGTGCCAGCAGACTGAGTTTCTATTATCAGGTTTTGTCTCTTTTTTTCTCACAATTGCACGTGTTGTGTTTCTTCCCAATCTATATAAAATCTATGCTTTTCAGGGTAAGTATTGTTCCGCAATAGTACAAATACTAGTATTCTTTGCCACCTCAGCTGTGACTCTGATGCTACATAACAAAGAGAATGCAAGGAAAAAAAAGTGATTTAGAGCTAGGTATCACGATGGCTTTTCAAGGAGAAAAACTTTCATTTCTATAACGTGCATCAAGTCATCACATCCTTTTTGCAGCCCCAGCCATCTCAGTGCAAGCGGCTTACTAGCCAACTCCCATGCATTTGTTTCTAAAAGAGGAATATGTTGTTTGGCTTACTTCAGGGTAGATGAAAGTGAACTCTGATTTTCTTTAATAATTTTTTAGCAACTCCATGGCTAAAATAACTACAAACCTTTCATACACTAAAAAAAAAAAACATGTACAGGGCTGCAAAAATCTGTCAGTGCATTCGCAGGAGGAACAAACAGCATCTAATGTAAGTATAATGGAATTTGGAGTGACACCCAGGCTGTGAGCAGCCTTATGTTGTCATGCCTGGTGTGCAGAATATCAAAAACTCTTTTAAGAACTCAAGCTTGCTTTTCATCAGGATGTTTCTCTTTATGTTCTTCTGTGAGCAATGCATGAACCACCAACTCTGAAAAGGGCATTTGTTCTGCAAGTGCGGCTCTGCCACTATTCTGGACTTGCATTGGTCCGCTAAATCTCACCTCCAAACACAACATGTCAGATGACAAGAGGTCTTTAGTATTTAATGTTACATTACCTCCCAGAAGCTCTTCCTGAAACAGAAAGAATCTTTACAGATGATACTGTTTATAAGCAGAGTAGGTGACAGTTGTTATCCTGAAGAACTTACGATACTAGAAGACAAAAGCAGAGGGGAAAAGCGATTTTCTGTGTAGATCAGTGCACTCTGTGAGTCCCAGAGCCTCTAATACAGCCCTTATCTTATTAAGCTTATTTTGCAGTGAAATCAGCTACTTGTTACAACAAATCTTAACATCTTAGGCAATAATAAATTTCCTGTCATGAAACTATAATAAACTGACATTACATATGAAAGGCCCCCTCTCTGCTTCAGATACAGATGAAGTTTATGGGTGAACCTGTTTTACGATATTGACAAATCCTGGGAAAAAAGATTCCCTGTTTAAGGGTTTTGTTGCAAGATCAAAATACAGCTTGGATAAAATTCAACTGAAATTTATGTGACACTAAAAGAATTTATAGATTTTAATATACGGCAAGGTAAAAACATGGCGCTCTCGGCTGAATTTCTTTTTGTATTGGTAAGTTTGTTTGAACTGAATGTTGAAGTGGATGAAATGTGCCTGCTTCTGAGCGTAGTGAATGTCTCACTGCATTTTTAGGGATTATGTTTTCTGAGAATGTCTTCCGTCTGGCTCCCAACCTAATGGTTTTTTTGAGATATTGGACCTCAGAAATGGCCAGATTTGGGGGCAGAGAGCAACTTCATTCTTCCAGAATTTTGAATTTTCTGAGGATATCTTGATTTTCATTTAAAAAGTGTAACTTGAGGGCATTTTCAGAGCAAGTCACATGCTGTGTTATTTAGTTATGAGGACCTACTTGTGAACAGTCCACAATTATCTAAATAAAGCCTATTAAGCCAGGGGAGAGAAATTAATCTGTCTGCAAAAGTGCAGGAAATCAACCCACTGCCAAAGCAGCCACGTTTTAAGGAGGTAGGTCAAACGATACTAAAATTTTTCACTAGTTTTTTATAGATGACTGACTTTATCCTAAATGAGCAAAGGAAAGGTGGAAAAATATCATTTAGGGTGTGTCTATGATCACCACCTAGAATTAGGAATTTGGCTGCCAGAGTTCAGCCACCAATTAGGGAAGATAAATAGAACCATCGACATAATAACAAGTACATAGGGACAAAGATAAAATAAAAGAGCGGAAGTTGGCTACATTTTGTAGTGGAGGCTATAAAAGGCTACAGTATGATTTGAAAAGGAGTTGGATCTGCCAACCTTGCTGTTTTTCACCAAGCTTCATCTTTTTACTGTTCTGTTTCTCATTGACACATTAGCTGCTGCACCAATACATCACATGTACACGGCTAAGTCAATCCTGAATTAGATGAGCCATGGAAAACCATAGAACCTGCCAACAGAGAAGAGATTTAGCCAAATATTTCTAAGTAAAGCCTGAGTATGCTCAAACTGCTGAAGAGCAGCATTTGCAAAGACAGCAGGGAGGTAGACGGACCCACTCTGCACAGATCTAATCAACTGATCTTAAACCTTTGCTTGTCTGACACTTCTTGCTCATAATACCATGGAAGGAAGATTGTACAGGAATGAGCTGTATTGAAAAATCAAGTTTTTTAATGATTAAAGGAACTAAAATGAAAGATAGAAGGCCTTTGAGGCAAGTTTTGCATTACAGATGATTACAGAATAGGCACAAGTATTACATCAGGTCTAAGTAAATAAGCTATTCTAAATAAAACAGAAAAAGTAATTGTTTTTCTCATCCTGTCCTATGCAAGTGCTTCACCCATTTTTACTGCCAGCATAAGGTAAATGTAATATGACATGTAACTTTTTTTGATCAACCACAAAGAAGTTTTCCAGCATCTATGGAGCTCAGCTAGTAAGCACAATTTATAAAACAATGAATGACTAACCCCTGTAACCATTTTAATGACCCTAAAATAAAGTGCTTAGAGCAACATCTGTCTCAGCAGCTGGGTTCTCTGCATGAGTGGGCAGAGCGACACATTGGGACAAATTCTGTTCTCCCTTTTGACAGAAACAATTGCAGCAGATCATTTTTATCGTAATCAATTTAGGTACAGTTTCTTGGAAACCATCTGTGTAGTGTTCATAGATTGTGCTTAAGAATTTAAATGTGTGTATTTTTGGTTGCTTGATGTAGCATCTGCTAATGACCACATAAGTTCCACTTTTTATGCATAAAGCTGTTTCCTTGTAAAGGGATTAGTAGAATGACTACTTGATTTTATCCTTTTAACTACCCAATAAGCTGTCGCAGCTTGAATGACATCCGCCACAGAGTGTAAGTTACAGAATTAATTGCATTTTTGAGCTGGAGTTGAAGCCATAAGGATAACAAAGCAATAGCAAAACATTTTATTACATATCTCTCTCAAGTCAGTAATTTAAAATTAATACAGGTTTTGTGTGAGCATTTGAAACTAAAGAGGAAAAAATGCCTTTTTAGATAACAGATACTTTTCAATTCTTTGCTGGTTTTCATGTCGTCCTTTATAAGCTTTTTTAATTTAGTAACATTCTAAACAAGTGGAATAGCTAAAGAGTAAAAACATATTTTATTTCCCAGGGTTATTTGAGAATTGTCTGAAAAGACAACGATTTTGAAAATGTTGGGAATATATTCGGGAGGGCATTCATCTTGAAAGGAGTAGGAAACACCGAACTTTTTTTAAAGAATAATAATGAAACTCAGGTCTGATTCTTTTTCTAGTTTCACACAACATTGACTATCTTATTAAGCCTTTATTATTAATGCTTTTATGATTTCATATAAATGTAGCACATAAAATCCATACACCAACCCTTCACTGTGCTAATGGGTGCACAGGTGGGCCCTGTAACTGCGCATCGGAGACTGGGATTAACAGAACGCTTACTTAGAGGAGAAATACCAAAGGAAAACTCAGAGGAATTAAACAAAACACTTTAGAAGATAGATATTTACAATTTGCTTGTTTAAAAGGAGTTTGCTGATGGACCTCTGGGATGCTGTTTCCCAAACTGGAAATACAGGGCCACTTTTCAAAATAATTGAAGGAAAAACACCTCTTTCCTTAAGGACTGGGGAAAACTATTCCTAACAGTTCTATGGAAATTTCCAACAGCTAGGCAGCCAGGTGAGTGCACAACACAAGAGCTGTGTGTTTGCAAGTTGTACATCAGTCATTTTATACTCAATTCAAAACAAGGATAAGTTGCCAGTTAATTTACTCTGTTGTGAGGAATGGACAACATCTCTGAGAAGAATCTATACATTTCAAGGAAATATGTTCACCTCTGCTTGTGAAAATTTATTGGATTCAATTCAGTTATGAACAACAAGGAAAAAGATGCAAAGTATTGTTATGCTCCCAAAACTAGCTAAGAGTCAGAAAGCAGGAGAGACATCATAATAAAACATTAGAAACAGAAGGTTTTAAGGCTGCATCAGAGATGCAGGAATGGTTTAATGTATTTATTAATTATCCAGAAATACGGTCAAGTAGCAAGATAGTAAACTTTGCAGATAATATGAATTTATTTAGGTTTTATTCAAAGCCAGAGGAACAGTGAAGAATTTCAGAAAGGATAAGCCACACTAAAATAATACAGTGGCAGATTAGCATGCTTGATTAAATTTGAAGGCAGTCAGCTGAAAATGTATAAAAGGGGGGAAAACAGACAATGTGCAATTAAACTTCATCAATCACTGACAATAGATACCACTGAGGCCAGGAGTTTAGCAAAAGTCAGTGGGGAACCGGACATTTATATGAGTACTGAGAATACGCAGTTATAATAGAGAATGCTAAAAATAGGTAATAGGAAGGAACGTAAACCTCATGTTCAGGGTTTTAAGCCAACTTCCAACTATTAGGAATGAAGACAAGAGAATTTCATAAGCGAATGGATGACTTCTTGCTGACCACTGTGAGACGTGTTGAGCTGTCCTCTGGATGTAGGGCCATGGAGAGCGGGCACAGAGCAAACGCTGCCAGAAGTCTGATCCAGCTTGGAAAGCCTTATATTCCTCTGAATCACTGTTCTCTGTGCTGCATGGTATCCCAAAACAAACTTTCTTCTCTGAGATTTGGAGATATTAAATGTACACTGTAAGAATTCCTAGACAAACTGGATTTGCAATAAGTTTGTAGAAAACTTTTCAAGTTCCAGGAAGCTCATGGAGTGGGGCCACGCTGTATATCTTATAGGAGCAGGACTAGGGTGGTGAGTCCCAGACGAAGCATGTGCCTCATAGGATCTTTGTGTCATCAAGACCCAGACCAAACACGCAAATATAGCCCAGAATGAGCTCAGAAAGGCTCTGTGGATTAATCCACTTCCACAGCCCAAAAGGCCACTTGAGAAGAAACATTTTGCTAATTAGAAGTGTCTTTGGAAGCAGAAAGGCCATGTAGTCTGAGATCCTAATAAGCCTACCTTCTACAGACAGTTTTATTGTTTAGATGAGTATTCATGACTATATTCCTCTAAAGGTTGTTTTAAATTTTTTCCTTTTGGATTCTTTTTATTTTCAACATAAAGAGAAAATGCAGATATAATGTTAACCCTTAGCAGCAGAGGAGTCTGATGGTACAGGCAAACTACGTTACTGAGAAGTAGCTCATAGCAAACCATCTAGTCTGCAGGAATTACCTGTGTACAAGGGAGCTTACCCTTACCCTTTAGTAAAAGATGGGTAATCTGTTTTACCTTTGCTCTGCTGTAATATTTTGCACCGAAGTATCCACTGAAGCAACCATGGAAGCCGATGGGCTTTAAAATCATACCACAGCTTACCTTGCCGTAACTTTTCTCATGTGCCAGTGCCCTAACTCTGTCCAGAAATGAGTGAAAAGCTTTTTGTAACTGTGATCTGCATCATGGAAATAAATTCAATCTCCTATCAGATTTCTGGGGTAGCACAGGATATGAATTTGATATGTTCCTTATCATCTGAGCTGTTTTATTCATCTCTGCTGCATAATTAGTGCCCTTTGTGTGAGGAACACAAGGCTATCATATAAAATATTCCCCTGTTAAAAGATAAAATGGTAACCAGCTGCAGAAATGTCTCAGAAGCATCTTCGGTTGGTAAATGGTTAGGCCAAATGCTACCATCATTTTAAACATTACCTCCTATACATGCTGAATGCATACAAGCACACCAAGGTACAGAATCTTTTACCATATTCCTCCCTTGCAGTTTTCTGCTGTGATTTAGAGGGAGATTTTTTTTTCTCCCAAATGATGCCATTCAGCCTTACAGCCCTGAAAGATTTAATCACAGCCTGTTATCATTAGCTGGTGTTTCCAGTGTGTTCAAAATACCACAGGGTGGATGCTAGTACTGTACAGCAGCACATCTTTCTTCCATTCCCTGCAAGCATATCCATCTATTGCTCAACAAACAAGGAACTGTGCCAAAAGAAACCCTGTTAAAAGAAGGGTGCACAACAGTGGTAGGTAAAGGATATTATTTGAAGTTCAACAAAGCAGTAGTGTACTCAAGAGGATAAATGATTTGTTTTAATAATAATGCTCTATGCACAGATTAGAAACCTAATTTGGCATGAATGAACAATAATGCTAAAACCATTCTCATGATCTCTCATTTGCTTTTCCATACGAACAGTGCCTTGGAAACAGTGAAAAATGACCTGTGTTTTATACTTTAATACATGGTTTAGTAGCACATTTATCCAAACAATGGTAATTTTGGTTAGATCACCTGCACAAGCTCTTCATGGATTTTATAAACCCTCTGTTTTCTCTGTGTTCTTAAGAGATGATTTTACACTCCACAGTGTTTTGCTTAGTTTCTGTGCTGTATGTATTACATACATAGAGCTATGAGGAACGAGCTCTCACAAGAAAGCTCCCTTGCCTTTCCCAGTGATAGCTGGATGATTTCTTCCATAAGAAAATTAACAAACACTGTACAATTTGAGCTCCTCCTTCCTTTCCCTTTCCATTCAATCACAGTCCCTACATTTTTTGGTCACAGATAGAGACCTTTGTTGCCTGCTCTCCTCAACTTTTGCTACCTTGCCTCCTTACATTTCCATTTCTATGGCCCTGCCTGATCCCCTTTTCTGAACTCCAACATGGCTACTCTCACCCTTCACTACTTTATCATAGTCTCTCTCCCTCTACCTTGTACTTCTTTCCCTTCACAACAAAAACATTCTGCAGTTTCTCCTTGCTCAATAAATTTTAATGCATATAAAAATAAATTTAAAAAACTGTCAGGTGAACTCCCCTGCTTCTCCAACTGTTATTCTCATTGTCTTATTTCATTTTTAAAATTGCAGAATATATTCTTAATGTTAATTGTGAAGATTTGTTCTCATCATGTTTTCTTTTATCTCCAGCTCCCTTTCTCCTGTTTCCCTCCCCTCACTTCTTGCACTCTATGGGATCTGCTCTTAATAGATCCCTTAAAGTTTCTAGTGCTTTTGACTTTTTAGCCAAAACTCCACTGGAGTATTTTGTCTTCATCCTGACCCTGACCCAACGTCAGCCCTTACCTTTCTCTTACCTGATAATTCTCTCTCTTGAAATCTTACCATTGCTTGGCTTCCATGACTGTACTTCCTATATTTCTTCTCGTGAACTTTTTATTCTTCCTATGTTACTTTTTTCCCTCTAGAGAGTCCCAGCGCAGCCACTTTCATCCTCCTATAGAGTCCAACAAATCATTATGGGTCCCCTTCTTTCTTCCTTCACCTCACCTCACCTCACCTCACCAGCTAATTCAAATACACATTCAACAGCTGTTTCTATGCAAAGATCTACCTCTCTGCTTCAGACCACTCTCCTTCTGTTCACACTAAAACCTCACCCTGAGCAGCTCTTTGTGTATCCCTACTCATCTATTCTGTTCAATGTGGATGAAACAAAAAGTTCTTCGTCTCTGTTTCCAACTCCCACAAGCTCTCTCCATTTTTTTTTCCTCAGTCATGGTCTCCACCATCCCTCAACCAGTAAAGTAAAATAAATCCTTTAAAGACTTCCTCGCAGAAAGTGTGTTTAATGCAAGTGTATTAAATATAACCTGTTCAGCAGGCTGGTAGTGGAGAAACCATTTGTTGGTACAAACACGAGGAATATTTGTGATTAGGACATGAAGATACAGTTGAATCTGTGACACATGACAGCTATGTTACCCCAAAGAAAGAAGCCATTGCTGCTCTGAATAGGAAATCTTGTTTGCTAATAGCTAGTCACAACAAATTTATTCCAGACTTTTGATTTTGTAAAAAAGCAACTGTAATAAAAAGGCTTCAGATGTTCTTTACAGAAGCCCCCTGAAAAGAATAAACAGAAGAGCCAGCAGTGCTCTCTACCAGAAAATCTGAACATGAACTTTATTAATATTCTTAATAACCAGAAAGCAATTAGTGGAGTGCCATAGTTACATTGGAATAATTACTGTTAAATGGAAATAATACATTTTTTTCTTGAAGTTATACACACACATTTTATAGCTAGAAAATACACATAAGAGTGTTATGCACAGACCCTCAGTAGAAAACTGGGCAATTGTCTGTGCCTGCATTCATTGGTAGATAGCACAGCCAAGGGTCATTAGTTTAATAGGATATTGGTTTTTTCTGTCTCTCTAAAACGTCTGTTGAAACATCCTCCCAGGAGCCAAATTGAAGAGGTGAGGAAATAAACAGCAACTGACAGCTTTGATCACTGACAGCCAGAGATGTAGCACAGGAATCAGAAAAAACATTCACAGAGCAAGGAAATAACGACTGTGCAAACGATGATGTCCAATGCTTGAGGTAAGCACACTCTGAACAGAGGGCACGTGGGAAGAAGACCATGTAGAGGACCACAGACAAAAAAGTACAGGGAGGCAATTTATGGGTCATGCAATGAGAGAGATGGTACCCACAGGAGTGAATATCTGAGGTGGAAAGAGGTTAGGAACATTAAGAAGGAGCTGCTGGGTTATATATATGCATGGGTTAAAAGGTGAAGAAAGTATTTCAGCAATAGTTTCCTTGCTTAAATGAGGGTGGTGAATAGTATTTGAGTGATTTCATTTGGTATTTGATTTACCAATTATCTTTTTCAGCCAGCAACACAGTTTGAGCTCCAGTATGATGCCTATGTGTCTGTGGAGAGATATAAAAGGGATTGATTGCTGCAGAACTTGTTGCCTTCCCTACAGTGATGTGCTGAAGGGGAGATTTCAGGGACAGCTGGGAGTGATTTATGATTGTTATAATTTCACTGCCAAACTGAAGGTAAAATTGGGATGATTCCCCTTCCTCTGATAAAATTCTACCTTTGTCTAGATAGTACTGAATAATCTCTGTCAGAGATGAGTCACCTGTCAGGGACATGAAATGATGCTGAAGAACCTTCTCAGGACTTCAGAATGGATTGTTTTGCATTGATGGCAGGTATTTTCAAAGTGTTTTGGATAGGGATATATCTGGAAGCCTTCATCTGGTTTTATTCTCATCCCCAGTTCAAGCTTTACAACCAGAGAGATAGAGCTATACCATCAATATATATCAAAATATATCAATGGTATATCAAAAGTACTCTTTTCTTCAAGTATGGACTTAAAGCCTAAAGCATCTCTGACAACTTCTGCTCGCTCTTTCCTCCCCATTTTTAGGAGAAAGTGGTTTTGCTGAACTGGGAAGAAGGACATAAAATTCAGAATATTTCCTCTTTTTTCCCATAGGTAAAGCAATTCCTTCTGCCTAACACAGTATTAAAACCTGAATGAACGTGGGGTTTTGTGTTGAAAATCACTATATTAAAACATCAGCAGCATATCACAGCTTTGCTGTGTTATACCTTCATGGGTGAAAACTGATTTCCTAAGAACAGTGAAGGTATTATTTAGATCTGATATTTTACATTGTTCTGGTTTGCTTTGCTCTGTTTTAACAGAGCTTCCTCAGTTTCTGTATAACTCTCAACACAACACACTCAGCTCATAGTCTTCTAATACAATCTTTTTAGGAAGGACTTCTGGTCTTGCTGCCTCTATTAGACGGTGGCCCACTGAACATCCCCATCCAGGGCAGAGTATTTCCCCTGGAAGAGAGAAGGAGTAGCCATTCACGCATCAAAAGCAGTGCAAACAGCTGAAAGCCATCTCCTGTTCCCAACACACTCAACACATGGAGCAAAGCTGCCGATGTCACCTGTGGGAGGGAGTGTGGACACTTTCCCTCACCTCCTTGGAAACACCTCCTTTCTCTGGCAGCAGCAGCACCAGCCGAACGTCTGTGTTAGGCTGCAGCTGTGAGGGGAGGAATGTCACATGCTCAGTTGGAGGGCAAAAAATCTCCATCTGGCCCTCATTGTTACTAGGATTAGACCACCCCTGACTTACATAATTAAGATATAAGTAAACAAATATAGAAGCAGCATAAATGTAGTAATAAATGAATGTCTAAATAGCATTCTAATTCACTTCTAAATGCATTATTTTTATGATATACAGCTATATTTACTTAAGGGTCCTCACATGCAGAGGATTGTAAATGAGCTGTTGGGGAGGATGAAATTTCGTTTTTGCAGGATTAAGAAAAGACGTAGACCCCAAACACTAGCATCAAGCTTAGAAGCAATTACATAGAACCACATAGATACTATATGCAAAGTCCTTACTTCTGTTTTATCGTATCTTATGATTACTAATTGCTTATGACTTTAAATATGTTTAGCTTCTCTGCTTCATATTTTTCACTGTTTTGCTTGCCTCTCTTTATTTGAGTTTTAACCTGATCTTACCTCTCTCTGCTGTTCACTTCATTTTGTTCATGGAGGGAAGTCCACAATTATCCTATGAAACAAATACCAAAATAAGCAACGACCTGGAAAATGGTGAGCCATCAACTGTTGCCTTACTTCTCATTATTTGGCTCATGTTTCTGTAAATGAAATAAAAATAACTCCTTCCTCAGCCACATTTAAGTGCAATATACAGTTTTCTCACCAAACCCTCCCTTCTTTGCAGGAGACCTTGTGGATGTGGTTTGGAGAAAGCAGCAAGGACACAAAAATCCCCCTTCTTGAAAGAGTTGCAGAGTAACCGTCCATCAGAGCTGTCCATATACTTTTGTATTTCCCACAATTCTGTCAGTGAGGAAACAGTTTCAGGCTGCTGACATCCAGCAAAACTGCACTGTGTGTGCATTATGAAATGATCCTGAAAATGTAGAGCTGACGCTCGACATTGCACACACCTGCATATTCGGGGAACAGAAAGCCTTCCTGTCCTTGAGTGTGCCCACATCCTGTGCAGGTGCCTGGAGAGGGATGCATATACAACTGAACTTCTCCAGGGAGACTGGAAAATTAGCTCTGACAGAGAAGTTTGCAGTTGATACTGCTCATCTTCAGCTGATAGAGCCATCTCTTATGCACTGAGACTGATTTGGGGATCCAGTAAAAATACCATTGCTTTCTTTCACCCTTCATCTAACACAGAAATGGTTTCTAGCACTACTCATTGCTCAGGTCAATGTCAAAACGCAAAGTAAAAAGGCTGAAAGTCAATTACTTGATAATGTCTAAAAATAATCCCCTTTCAGCCCTTGAGTTTGTGAAGGAAGTCTGACTGTTAGCTATGGGAAACTGCTGGACTTACACTGACAAGGTTAAGACAGCCTTCAGTCACTGAAGCCTGACAAAAAGCCACCTTTGCCTTAAGAAGAGGACAACCTTGCGGAGGTTGCATCAAGAAGGTTTGGCGCAATCTTATTTCTTGAAACAAGATTACCCATAATGTTCACTAATATATGAAAACACACAATGGGGATGACCCAGTTAAACCATTAGTTATTACCCTCCTGTCATTAGACTGACTCATTATCTTCTGGTCAGTGCTGGAGCTTTCAGGAGATGCAGTTTTCCTGTGTCCAGCCCTTGTGTTGCAGTGTTCAAAATGCAAGAAGGGCTTTTCCTCACACTAAGCAGAGTTTCTCTTAAACAAAACAATGCTTTATTGTCTATGTTTCTGTAGTAATGACCAAGGAGCTGCTCAGTTCCTTGCCACTTTATCTGGGTCCTGAAGGTAGTGCCACTCAACTGGTTATCTCCGTTCTGCTGGAGCTCGCGACAGGCATATCAATAACTCACCAAGTTCAGCTTCCTGCAAAAAGACTGGAGGCACAACATGCCACAGAGAGTAGGAAGACTATATAGATTTTTTTTTCCCAGGCCAGTGAGGGTGTGTTACTCACCTGCCCACTCCCTGCCACAGTATTCGCAAATACTGTGCAGTCTGCGCATCAGGGAGCATCTCTGGAGTGTACAGTAATGTCATCTACTTGGGTAAAGACTCCTGGTTCACCAGGGCCTTGGAGAAAGGTGAGGACAAAGTAATCCTTCACATCGTGAGATCCTGAGAGGGGACATGTCACTGTCTCTGTATCGCCTCTGTGCAGACCTGCAGCTCCCTGTAAGCCCCACAAAGGAGCCTGTGAAACTGTTAATTATTATTTCCAATTTCAGCAGGCCTTAAATATTTCTACAACTAAGCCACTAAAATAGTAGCATTTGCAGTATTTCTGTAAGTGCTTAGAGATAATCTCATTGTGAAAGGTACCTCATAAAACCAAATATGACTCTGCCTTACGCAGAACCCGTCTATTTTTGGCTTTTGACTGTAGATTATATGACTTCTACCTGACTCATTGTGGGGGTTATAACAAGAAGGAAACACTCTCTGACATACTTCTTAATATGCTCTCCACTTAATGTAGCGTTTAGATTAACACACCATGACACAATACACACTGTATAATTTTTTTCTTTTTTTTTAGAAAGTGTTGAGGGGATGGCATAGGGAATAGAGTGAAGCTTATCATTAACAGAGCTAGCAAATGCCCCATCTGAAACCCAGGTGGGTTTGGCAGATGGATATAAAGTAGTAAACGGAATATATCAGTAGAGTGTGCAAGCTGGTGAGAGCTAACTGCCTGAGTTATTTTTGTTCAGTTGAGCCGATTGCTATTTTCTATAATGATGAATGAATTTGGTCTTCCAGATTTTAAATTGGTATATTTTTCTGAATTTTCCTCATTTCTGAAAAAATAAAAGAACCATTTAGAAATTAATGTAACCAGGTCAAAAAAAAAAAAAAAAAGAAAGAGAGTGGAAAAGTATAAAAGGCTATTTTTATTGTACATACAAAAATGTATATTTAAAGTTGCAACATATTATATATTTCTCAATACATACTGAAGACACATTTTATTATCAGATTTACAGATCTGCTAAGAACCTTCAGTCTTGTGCAGAAGAGTACTATAAAAAGCACGATCCACCTATATTGCCATAAAAAAGCATCTCTGAGATGGCAAACCCTCACTTTTTGGTTTTTTAGACTTTTTTTTTTCACTGTGGTAACATTGAGCTTTTAGAACAGCGATTTCCTTATATATTCATAGCAAGAGACTTGAACCTACCTGAAGTAAATGTCTTATAAAAATGGGAAAAAACCCCATGTAAATAAGTTGTCATGCTCTTTCTCTCTTGTCCTCAACTCTGACATCTTCCTGTGCTCAGGTACCTGTTATTTTCATTTGCGCTAGTTTGGTTTTGCCACTTCCTGATGCAAAGTGTTATAGCTCCAAAAAGTGGGCAACTGTTAAACAATTTGCTAAAATGGAAGAGCCATTATGGCAGTTCAGAAGTAAAGATTTCACACATAGGATATATATGCACTTATATGCCTACCCTTCTTAGGCTGGGGATTGGGACAGCTCGTAACCACATGCCAGTCTCAGCTGCATCTTAGAATAATTCAGTTTCTGTTTAAAGCTTGTTTTTTTTTCAACTCATGCCTGCCTCTACTGTGTGCTGCAAGGTACTAGCACTCAGACAGCAAAGCTTGTGTTTTTGGGAAGGGCTACTCCGTGATTTCTTCACGGTCAGCAGAATGGAGCACAGGTTTTGGATTGAGCTGTCTGCTTATTCATTTAATAAAATACTGTGCTTTCCTTCAAATCAGTCTTCTGAGTGTTTGTTTAAGCATCAAATGCCTAGTATGAACTCCTCTTTAGTGACGAAACCCATGAAAACAGTCTTGCTGTGTTCCAAGACTGTTAGCACATGATGATTTGACTGTTCGTATTGATATATATTTCATTGTTTCTGAACTCTCCAGTCAGCCAGAAAGCATACAGGGACTGCTGGTCCTCTACCACTTGGGTCCTGCTCCTCTTTCTATACCCTGAGACAGTAGTTGGATTTTAAGGCAATTAACACAGATTCCAAGACTTCCTTTTGAACAGTGGGAGAAGAGAACAATCCCCTATTAAATTCCAAAGTCTGTTGCTGCTTACAAGTGCCTTTGCCTGCTTTGTGCTCCCCTCTGAATTCACGCACAGCTTTTGTCTGTTCCAGGAGTCACTGAAGCAGAGACTTTGCAGAGTTCCAATCAGCACATCTTGTGGCAAGTTATCTCCCACTACAGCCTGAAACAGGGGATTTCTAGCCCTGCTTGAGTGGCTAAATTGGCCATAGATTTTTTTATACCATACCTAACTCCATTTCAAAACTCCATTATAAAGAAGGCAATCTCTGAACAGGAAGTTTCAGCAGTTTACACACCATAGCAACTACAATAACATCTATAGTATTTCAGACTTTTTTTAGCTAGCATGTTGGGGGGTTTTTTTGGTTATGTTTTTTTTCCGTAGTGGCGTAATTGTTAAAGAGAAAGATGGTGGAATGACGAATTAGGCGTTGTCAGAACATTTCTGTTTGTCCTGCAACATGGTGTTTCACTGTGGATTCTGTCATAACTTTTCTAACACTGAATTCTGCTTGTTATTTGATGTTGCATTTCATGGGTATACATACAACCTTCAATATGTGGACATGAGGTAGAAATAACACTAGCGTTGTTGGAGGTGGGGATATAGAACAAATAATTGCTGTAGCAAAGCAGAAGTGCATGTGGTGTTTGCACAATTATTCAGCACACAAAAGGCACAAGAGACTCTTGAAAGCTTCTGGAGGTGGTGTTTCCAAAATTTGCAATGGGAAACAATGGAGCCCCTGTTGATACTGAAGCATTCAGGATGACTGAACTGACTTGTTTATTTGAAACTAGAGCTGATAAATCTCACACTCCTCCCCCCTCCCCCCCCCAATTTTTCTTACTTCCAAAAAATGTGAGACGTTTAAAAAAATCCAGGCTCAGAAACAGAAGTCAGACCTCAATTATTGCTACATCTATGGATCCTACTACCTCAGTTCATAGTGTGACATTATTATAGGATCCTGCAGGATAACAGGTTTTATGCCAATGTACCATAGGATATACCTCCCATCCTCTTCTCAGCAATGTTTCTGCGCCAACGTGAAATGAAACATGTTAATGTTTCTTATTAAACTTTCTGATCATGCAACAGTGTTCTACAAATCAGATTTATGTTCTCTGAGGATGTCTTCTTTCAGATGAAGTATTCTCCTTTCCTGGCATTGCTTGAACCTGAAAGAAGTGATATTCCAACATTCAAGATAGGAATACACTGAGTAATACTTTCAAAGTTTGTAGTTTTGCTCCAGTAATTAATAAAACACAGACTAGAAATTTTACCTTGACTACTGAAATCTGCTACCCATGTGAACTGCAACTATTACACTGAAAATCTGATGGTTTAGGTTTGTACCTGCAGTCCACTGTCTAGAGTCCTTACCACTATTGGGAACCAACTAGCTCTATGCTGAAGATATTAAATGTCAAACAGGCCTCCTCTCAGTGTGGCTGGGGGGGTCCTGACTAGGTATAGTCAGACCTCATGGTTCAATACCTTTCCACTTGCATGTCCATCCTTTAAGCCAGCTAAATCTGATACAAATATTTCTTCTTTCTTTCTTTCTTTCAAGAGTTTTCCATTGCTTTGATTCAAGAAAAGTGGGAAATAAGAAGCAAAATGGTCCAGAAGACCATATATCCTTATGAGTACTGATTTCCTTTTCAGTATAGGATAGGAGAATAGGATAGGAGAATCAGTAATCTGTTAATCCATTTCCTCCCATCCATCCATCCATCCATCCATCCATCCATCCATCCTTTTCTTCTCATACAAAGATAAGGCAACGGTTTGATGATATGTTGTTTCCATCAGCAGCTTGGGCTCAGGGTACACAGACCTGCCCCTGTGCACAGTACACCAGTCCTTCAGCGATGTCAACTCATTTGCAGCTCGCTGTGAGCCAAATCAGGGAAGAGTTCTGGCTTTAAAAAACAATAATGTCATAACACAGAAATTTTGAGGGGGCTTTTTTAAAGCCAGATCAGTTCCCTGATCCAGTTCAGAACTATATCTCACAAATTATTATGTTAGAATGGGGACAGCACAACTCACTGAAGGCAGTGTACTGGTGAAGCAGCACCCAACACTAAAATTAAAATGCAAGTAATGACTTGAAGTCTGATTTTCATTTCCAGAAGTGGAACAATTCTTAAACTCATTTTAAAAAATAGGCACCTTGTTATCTATGCATAAGAAGGAAATGCCTGCATTTCTTTTTTTCTCAGGGTGCCTGAGGATCAATGTAAGGATGCTCAGATACTTTGACTCTGAGTGGAGCACAGATGTCTAAGACAGGCAATGTTTGTAGCACTTCCTTTCCAGGGTGTATTTAAGACTGAACATGCAGAAAACACAGTATATAACAGCTCAGATACATAAGCAGAATAGTTACTATCAGTATAGGTGCTCCCCCATTAAGTGTCTGTTTCTCAGAGAAAGATATTCAATCCTGAGTGTTTGACTCTTCTTTTGTACTAGTCAAATACATTACTGAAACATCAGAGTCCAATTTATACTTCAGCTGACCTAATTTGAATTAGTGCAATTATTTTAGAGATTACTTTGGTCCATGTAGTTATTTATAGCTGTCAGGTGTTATGTAGAAAACCTCTACACTTTAAGAAACAGGCCACCAACAAAATAAATTTGCTAAGTATATTTAAAAGTTGTTTTCCCTTCCCCAGGGATAAACAGAGAATGCAATCAAGGAGAAGTCATTGAATAATCAGTCACTTACCAGCTATCACCCAATGATCGTGAGTCTATAGTACTTCTTATTCAGAATACAGAGGAAAGGTACAGTATTCTCAGATATATGGGAACTGCTGGCAAATGTTACATTTTTAAGTGGTGTATGTATGTTCCTTATTATAAATATTGTATCCAAATGTGGAAGAGCATAGAAAGCTGTTTGAACACATGGAATATATTTTAACACTTGTAGCCATTCAGAGCTAGATGCCTTAGCCAGGTACGCCTTTTTCTCATGGAAAAAAAAAAAAAGAACAACAAAAAACCCAGAGCAGAAGAGATCTTTATACCAGCAGTTACAGCACTGAATTGGTATGTAGAAAGGTTCAGGTCTCAAGTTCAGTGTACCTTATCATTTTACAAAGCAGAACAGTTCCTGCAGGAGACAAAGATAGAGATCCATGTGAAGAATTGGCCAGTCTGGTTCATAAACATGCAGCTCAGATGTTGATGACTGACACTTGAATCTGTGCTTCAGATCATGTTCAGATGAGATGTAAAAAAAAAGATTTCACTTTTTAGGTGAATTCTTTAACTTGTTTGTCAAATGGGGGATGGGTGGACACATCTTCCTCTTGTCTTTTCCTGTGGTTCCAGCAGGTAAAGATGCTGTGAGGAAATCTCACAGGATCTGAGGTGTTCAGAGCACCCCTGTTCTGTGGGACACGATATCCGGCAAGACTTTTGCCAAGGTTACAGTGGCAATAACTTAATCTCGTCAAGATTTTAATGATTATGTATACATACATTGGCAGAAACTTAGGCATGCAAGTTGAGTTATGCAGTGGAACCAATGTGCTCCACAGCATGCTCCTCAGTCTCATCCTATGAATATCCAAGCTGGGGGGGGGCCTGCTGGAATATCTAATGCTTCCCTCCTGGCCCAAAACCTGTGTTTTCTCTGCAAGGAGCCAGATAATGGAAAGAGATATGCAAGAAGCAGACCCAGGTGCCCTTCGGATACTGCCTGGATGCAAAGTCAGACTTAGGAAACATTCCCAGATTTCACAATTTAGACATAGTCCTTGCCCTCAGGGAGAAAAAAAGACTCTGAGGGACTTACTGTTGATGCCTAAGTTCCTTTGCTGTGTAGGGAGCCCACAGCAGTGGCCTCATACCATTTGCACCTGGACAACCCAAATTACTGAGAGCCACCCTGCTCACCACATCACACAGACTCTGTTTGTCCAGTCACATCAGAGAAGTCCCAGTAGCAAATGAAACAGATAGCATCATCACAGTGTTGAAATACCTTACTCACACCAGAATTTCTGTGGGTAGTGCCATTCTGTTAGACCTTCCCAGTTCATTCCAGGTATTTTAGCTCAACTCTAGTCTTTTTATCTAATAGATAGTTAAAAATCAACTCTAAATATAGTGTAGTGTAACTGTGTAATGATATGTTTATGTTCAGCTAGGGGAAAAAAAGTAAGTGAAAAGAGTAACAGTTAACAGTGTCACCTCCTGTTGTGCCCAAACTGTGAGATGCAGAAACTGGAGACAGCCTGCATAAAATTAACAAATAGCTGATCCGTGGAACCATTTATTCAAACCTGTCTACAAAAGACTCCTCTCCCCCTGCTCTCCTACTGCATCAAGCTGTATTACAACTGAATATGACAAAAATATTTTAACTATGTGAAATAAATACCTGGAACTATTTAAAACAGGTAATTTTAAAGAAATTTTTACCATTACAAATCCCACTCTTTTTAACTATGCTAAAGCCATTAAAGAATAGAAGCATGAGGATGGATAAAGCTGCTTTTTTGCAGCTGCGTTGGAAAAATTAGTGATTCCCCAGGGGTTAACAATTGATTTGCTCCAATCAGACTGAAGGGTGCTGCAGTTTTAATTTCTTTTTCCTTTTTCCTTTTTTAAAATTTTAATTAGTTTATCATTACACAAGGTATCTGTGACTTTATTTTGTCACAATGTCTCCTGCAAACTGAACCAACAGAAAGCCAGAAATAGGTTCAAACCACTGACTTTGAATCTAGATTTCAGACACATGAAACCTCAATCTGGCATTTTGATATAGACTTTGACACAGATAAAAAGACATTTCCAAAACTGATCTTCAGAGCAGTTAGTTTTGTAACACTGACAGCCCCATAACCCAGGAGCATCTCAATCTGCGGATTTTGTGAACCTAGTGCATAGCGGTCCAGAACCTGCCAATACTTTAATAATGCTATCTGCATTAGCAAGGTGTTACAGCTCACGGCCAAAGGGTGCTCTGCACAAAATATATTATGAAAAATTTTAGGGGAAATATGCTTGAATTTTTTTAGTATTCTTTTTCTCATTTATTTATGACCACTGTTGAATGCAGGATATGGTGATACGGGGCCCTGTTCAGCCATTCCTACGCATAGCACAAATGTCTTTTAAAAGTGTGCTTTGCCATGAAATGAGACAATCTTCTTATTAGAGTATTTGAACATCTGGATCTAAGTAAAGGATCCCTTTTTCTGGAACTAATTGCCTGAAAAAATCAACTGGGTGATACCATAGTTGAACTGACCTGACATAAAGCCTCATTCACTCTGTATCTCTGATCCAAATACTGAGTTGATGGAGGAGCCATCAAAGAAAACTTTCTCCCAAACTGAGCAGGCATCTGTTAGGTCAAGGCCTGTCATCCATCTGAATGGCCAAATGATCTCTTTGTAAATCTGAAAGTCTTGAAGCTAGTCTGGGTCTAAATCTTTTGTGGATTCAAAAAAGTCATACATTTTTAACTTTTATACCAGGAATTCAGATGTGTTTGTACCCATAATTCACTGGTTCTTACTTAGGAACAATCCCTTGTCTATCCTTCAGATTGAAGACCTCCTTGTAGTTCTTCATTCATGGCAATGGATCACTTTGAAATCTGTGAGTAGATAGGTGATGCAAACTTCTTTTGACAATCACTCAATTTGACATCCCATAAAATTTATGGTATTAGGCAAAATTAGAGTATTCTGTTTTCTCAAAAAATAAAATGCAAGCATCATTTGCCCGGTATGTGACTCTAAGGTAGATGTTTCAAAACTTTCCTCTTTTCAAAATGCACACAAGAAGTAACTAGATGTACTTCATTTAGGCCTATTACAAGAATCCTAAAACTGTGTGTCTGAGTTGGCAGTTTTGTAGACAGTTCTTTGACATGCTATGATGTTACTCTAATCAATGTAGAAAAATTCCTAGCAAACTAAGAATTTTCACCACAGGTAATAAATACAGTGTTTTGTGAAGCAAACATCCCAGTCATTCATTTTGAAGATCTAGTGACCCTGTTCTGAAGTTTCCATCTACACTCAGTAATTTAATTTTTTATTCACATTTCTGCACATTGCTTTGACTATGCTTTACCTAAGAATGACAATGTACTGGAAGTCAAAATCCCGCTCACAAAAAGTTTCTAATTCAGCTTGACAATGCAGGAGCTTTGAGAACTGAGGATGAGCTCCTAATGAAGTCCAGCACTTAGATGTGTTTAATGTAAAACTATACATTTTTCAAAGGATTAATCTGCAAAAAAAATATCCCAGTCCCTGGAAACCTTGGGGTACAGCTGTTTTATTTGTTACTTCTCTGTTACTAAGACGCAGCAGAAGATGCCATGTATGCTTACACAACAGAAAATACTGCCTCTGAATGGTTTTATTTGTGCTGCAGTTGGACAGTCCAGAGGCTGAATTTGACATATCTTGTGTTTTGTGGACTGGATCTTTTTGGTGGCTTGCCAGACTGGATAAGTCTTTGTGCTGGTTCAGAGGAGTAATTTGGCCAATGCACAAAGAGAAGCACAATGGGGGAAGCAGTTGGTAATGTCCACAAATACCCCAGAATCTGCAGCGGCCGCTGCAACACAGCAACGTGTCAAATGACGGTATCAGAGAGTAGGGCTCTGGCTTTCGGTGTCCGTGTTTTATGTGCATTTTCCTGACAGCATGTCCCTCTTGCTGGGGCTGTGTGCTGATTTTCTAGGATTAAGCTATATCTTCAATAAAGACAGTAATAATATTTCAACAGTGCATTTTAAAAAGCTTCAGCCAATCATCTTCTTGATTTATTGCAGAGTCAGATAAAAAGCCTGGAGTAAATGCAACAAAAGCATTGTTTACTCTAGTGCACCTCAGTCACCTTCCAAGCCATGTTCTGTAAAATAAATTTTAGCTAATAGAGTTCTTGACCTTGCAGCTACAATTTCTAATTAAGTAAAGTTAGTCAGTGAGCTCTTATTTTTCTAACATAGCATTCCCCGTGTGGTGGCTGCTCAAGTCACTACCCAGCCATGTTGGTTATTTTAGCTAAAAACTTGCTTTCATATACTCCGCAGCACCTAGAACAAGAAGCACACACACTGTATATCCGTCATTTCCATCTCGATGAGGAGAAAACAAAGGGATAATTATAAACTACATCTCATATTGTTACTCTTACACTCGACATGTGCATCTATTTTTTTTTTTTCCACAGTAAAGTGATTCTGCTGTGGAGATAGCACCAGGTGCATGGGGGTGACCTCACACACACACCAAATCGGGAGCTGACATCCATCACACTTTGAAATTTTGGATTTCATCATTTCCTGATCTTTCTAAAGGGATCACAGCACCTGGCCCTCACAGCTGTAGTTCATTTAGAAAGCAATTTAAAAACCGAGAAAAAAGCAAATGACATCTTGCTGCCTCAGCCTTGTCATTAAGTATAGCAGAATGGCCTTCATTTATGAGACACATGGCTAAGAATTAATATCTTTCAGTGCTTTCTCAAGTCGAGATTACAAAAGGTTTGAAAGACCACTAAATAATTAGTAGTATGACTGAGGCAAGCAAAAAAAAAAAAAAAAAGAAAGAAACAACCCCTCTTCTTCATTATGAAGAATATTGAGAATCACACTGACTTCAACATGTTCCAAATGCTGTGGCCTTTGAGCACTGTGTCCCCACTATAGAGTAAACCTTCAGCTTTTATTTCCTCCCCTTTTCATCCTCTGTAGCTCTGGAAGCTTTGTACATATATGGATACCTTCTCTGTACAGTTAAATGCCTTTATGCACACAAACTGTTTCTGCATCTGCAGGGGCTGGACTTCAACGTTGAAGTTAAAGTATTTTAAAGTTTTGCACAATACCATCCCTTTCCCTTCACTGCTCTGCTACATTATGGTTTGCTGCTTTTTTTTTTTTCATTTTATTTTATTTATAATTTTATGGCTGACTTTAATGCTTATGAAATGAGTGGCTAATGACACTGGCTAGAGCCAGCTATCGTGCGGGCAGGTGCTGTGCAAACTCTCCCCGTGCAGCTCTGCCAATGTATCGCAGACTCGCAGCATCCTGTCACGCCGCTTGCCTCCCTCCTCCCCCGTGCCCCCACGTCTCCCCTCTCCAGCAGAGCCCGGTGCTCATGCCGCCCTGCCAAACTGCACAGGGGCTTTTTGAAGGAGAGTTCAGAAGGTGTTATTATTCTAAGAAGAATTCGGACTTTCGAATCTGAAGAAAAGCCCCTGGTCTTGGATGTGTGCCCATCCTATTATCTGTGCGGTTTGAACCTGGGAGAAATACCTAAGTCATTTTGCCGGGAGTCTTCATCTTGGGTTCAAGTCTGTACTGCCCAAAGTTTCCTCCCATCCCTTTCTTTGGGTTAAACTCATCATTTTCTGGAAGTGCTTATAAAAACAGGGTTCGGATACTGGGTAAGCAGAACTGTTTAACCCTTTCAGGCAGTGTAGCTGGAGTTATTATCTTTCAAGTACCATCTGATAACAGACCCAGTTCTTCATATTTATCCCATAGAGTTAATAAGGCAGCAAAAATCTCATTTGTTTAGAACTGTAGTGTTTTGTTTGTTGACTCAGCATCCTTGGATGAGTTTGAAAGGATTGTACATGCAAATGCAATTCAAATAATGAATAATAATATTTATTTTTCTTCTTTTGTACCAACTCAGTGCACTACTAGCTGCTGTGATTAGGTAGCTCCTATTTCAGTTCAGGGAAGTGCAAGTTGGCATTCTGGGCTTCCAAAGTTACCTCTGAATCTTTCCCTTGGAGAATGCTTTCAAGCTTAGCACTAAAGAGGATGTCAGGACCCACAAATTTTGGGCTCATCTCACTGGACAGAGTAAGACACCATGTTTGCAGATAGGAACTGGATGCTGGGACTGTGTGTGTGTGTGTGTGAGCGCGTGTGGGCTTAATAGCTCGGTGCTGAATCTCAGCCTCTTAGCAATGATACCTAAATGAATTCTTACTTAGTGCATTGCTGAAATCTTCTGGGACTGAATCCACTTACTCTCAATTAATATCAAACTAAACAATTACAGCTGTATATTTAAAATCATTTTCACTGCGAGGTAAACATTTCAGGCCTAGGAGAAAGCCCACTGAAATCAATTAACCCTTCTGTGGATTTCAAAAAGATTTGCATCATTCCCTTTCCACTACCACCACTCTCTCAACTCCCCCATCTCCAAGAAAATCCTCTGCCTGAAAGGCTTATGCTGCATTTTAGTTAAACTACCCGTTGTCTTAGGACTCTGCTGATCAGAAATTCGTTTTCCTCTGGGCCTTCTTGGGCTGCCCTGCCTTGGCACGTGGCTTCAGACAACAGCAGGACACATCCTCTCACTTGCCAAACAGTATTTCTGTCTCCTCTCCTAACTCATTTCCCAAAATGCCACAACCACACCCAGCTCTTTCCTCCGAGAGTCATATCTGACTGACTGTGCATGCGGAGCTTTCACTAGTAAATAATCTCAGGGAGCCAAATGATGTGTTCAGGAGGGGGTAGTGCTCTCAGAGGCTATTGGCAGTCATTCAGATGACAACCAGCTGCAAAGAGCTTTAAGAACAGTGTTATACACATACACACACACACAAAGAAAAGAAAAAAAGGGAAAATTGTTGACTGAAGACATATTGCCCTTGATTGAATAGTGAGGAACCTGCTGTCAAGAAAATAGATATTTGGGAAACCAAAAAAAAAAAAAAAAGGTTTACCCATTTTACTGGCTGTAGATCAGCCTTCAATTGTCAGACTTCAATTGCTGAGGACAGACAATGGTGATTTCTGCTTGATTAGCCCCTGAGTTCACAAAAATTGCTTTTCCGGTTGCCTGTTGATTTTTACTACAAGGACATTGTTGCCTGTAGTTTTGTGAGTAGGGAGCTCTGTAAGAGGAGAGTAACTCATGAGCACTTTAATTTGCACGGCTCCCTGTAAAAGGTATTGGCAGAAATAGTAGCAGAAAGCCCGCAGGTCCTGACCATATTCACTACCTAGACTGTGGCCTTCCAGTCTTTCACACCACACACTTTGACAAAGGTATATATGGTGCTAATATTTTTTACTAAAATTGCATTACACATAACTGGTTTCTGAGTCCCTAGAACTCTGTAGTCCCTACAGAGTTTCTGCTTCCCCTTGAAAGAGATGGAGTTGAAGTATAAATACAGCTGTATAACCTCTGTGGGGGGCAAGTCTGTTCCTATTATGGGAAAAAGCCAAATATTCATCAGTGTTTCCAGAAAACAATGCAAAATTATTTTTGCAAAGAGAATAGCTTGAAATCTATAGAGAGAAACAGAAAAAAAGAAAACAACAACAACAAAATATTAAATGTATGCAAGTAAAACTTTGTTCTTTTTTGTCAGATACTTCTGTACAATGATCAAAACACCTCTATCACTTTCTGAGATGTACCATCTTTCTTTTCCATGTTCTAAGCTCCCATAATAAGAAATAGTTGGTCTCTACTGGATATTCAGTTTATTTGCCCGGGTTCTTGATGTGAGCTCATTTTCCCAGCAGTTATTTGTGCGTGTCAACACTTCTATGAACTCTATAGGAAAGGAATGGCAATTAGGATGGGGATTTAAAAGGTAGGTGTCAGGCTTAAGCTCGACATATAGTTACATCAGCGCCTTGAAACACCAGAATTGTCTATTGGAAGTGCTACCTCTGTTCACTGACTGTAGAAAAAGCCCGGAAAACACACAGATGACTAAAGTCACCCTTATGACTCTGGCGTACAACCCAGTTACCACAGTCTAAGGAAACAGCAGCCCAGCTGTAGTACCCGTACGTGCTCTCAGAGTCTGCAAATGCAGCGTGATTGGAGTTACTTTATCCTGCAGTAAGTGAGAGTTGCGCTAAATTACATTGTGTCACATTTGCCATAGATAGAAAATAAACCACACACTGACGGTTGTCGCTGTTCAACTTGCTAAGTTATAGCCACTCAATAGGTGTCTGAGCACTTAATAGGTGCACAAACACAGCCCGAGATTGCTTTGCATCCATAGACACTGATGTAATGTAACCAATGATGATGTCAACAGAGCATGTTGCTACGCATACAACATGGGCACGCTTGCTTTCAGCACTATGGGTGAAAGAGAAAAAGGATTCAAAGATTGTTCCTCACCCAAAGAATTTCAAGAATGTCGGTGGACAAAACCAGAGAAATTTACCCAAATTTTGCTGAATCTGTACATTAGCAGAGGCCTGAGGAACATCAGACTGTCATTTCCATGAACACTGTAATTTATTATGCTTTAAAAGCCTTTAATAATACTATTTACATTCTGAATATTTTAAATTACATAACTGGGTGCATAGATCGATCTCCCAGCACAAAGAACTAATCTATCTTAACACCCTGAAGTACAAAACTCATCCCTGAAAATCTTTCTGCAAACCACAAGCTACTTAAAATCCTATCAGAAAAAAGGAGTTTATTATGAAACTTATATACATATATATATTTCTACATGTATATATACACACAGAGAACATACATCGACGTTCTTTTCAACTGTCGTGTTTTGCACAATCCTGCATTTAAAACACAGCAAGATTTTATGCTTTCATCTCTGTATGTTTTCCATTTGAGTATCCCAGATTTACTGTGTTCTGAGAGTTAAACTATACAATAGTTAAAAGTTAATTTTCTTTCCTGCCCCCAAAAAACAAACAACAGAAGAAGGAATTTAACCTCATATCCTCACTCTGAAATTAGCTCTATTGTCAAAAGATGACAGCTGTATCCTGATTTCAAGAATTTCATGTTGGAATTAAGCAGCATTTTTGAAACCATTGTGTTACTTCAAACAGATCCATAATGGTCCCTCAGCAAACCATTTTCAGAAGACTTGTGTAAGTAAGATAAAAAGACACCATTTCTGAAGAGATGCTTTTATGGGCTAGGTCAGAGTGCTCTTTCCATGTTGTTCATTCCCAGTCGAATTTCCTAATAGCCTATCTCCTCAGCTAACAGATGCCCAGCCTCATGTCGGAACCAGATCGAGCCACCACTGAGATGATATCCAGCTCCTTTCTTATTGAGCCGTTTCCCTAGCAGATGGTGCAATGCTGCAGGCACACTCCTTCCTGTTAATTACCAGCCTTCGCTACAGATGGAAATGTCAGTCAGCCTCACAGGTCCTGGTTCCTGCCATTGCCTCAGTCCATAGCCCTCTACCTAGGCAAGATGCTGCCAACACACACCATGTGTTTTGTGACTGCTGACTAGGCAGGCAACAAAAAACAACTTAGTTCATGAATATTCATGGAGGAATGTTTAGAGTTCTGTTCATCTGCAATGCTTATAGATCTGCTTAAAGGAGATTGCACTTTCCGAGGAGCCCTGTGCCCCTTGTTTTACTATGGTGCGGGCAGATGAGTTATCAAAGTGTGTTGCTATAGTAACATATAAAGGGCTATTAAATATCTGTCGTTTGGAGACTTCTATAGGCACATTAGTTTCTGGCTGCCATTTTTTCCATACCTTAAGTGCCCTTTAATTATTCTTGTCCTGCAATAACAGACCAATTGTCGCCAGGCTGAACTGATTATCTAATAATTGTTGATTTTCATTAAAGCCTGATTACCTCATTATAAGTAACCAATATGAATTCCTTGATCTTTCCTGGTATCTAAGCACAGTAAATCCAGATAAATGAAATTCTGTGTAACATTTATAAATTCATTAGACACATGTATTTTAATGGCTATAGAAAACCTGTTAGTAATCAAAAATACATTTTCAGAAAGATTTTATATAAAGTTTGAATTAGAAGATTAGGAAAATATCTACCATGGCTTTTTTCTTTTTCTTTCTGTCTTCTTTTTCTTTCTTTTTTTTTTTCTTTTTCTTTTTTTTTGTCTGGAGGTAATTCATTCTCTTGTGAGAATCTGTGCAAGTGTAATGTGTAGATATTAAAATAGCAATATGACTCAGAACGTGCCAATAATATTTTTCAGTTTTTTGACTCATGACTGTTCATGAAGTGAGACTTAGATGTTCCAAATCAGAAAAGCAGGCATCTAGTTTATGTTAAGAACACACTTTTCAAGAAAAGGAGAATTGTTTTCCATTTTCAGCATGCAGAATGAGCAATATGTACAGGAGTAGGGGATGTTTAAACAACAGTATTTTAAATCCACTCTGGGCTGACTGTTGTCAGTCTGCTAATGCTTCAGCAACAGAGCAGAGCACCCAGAAATACCTGAGAAAGACACATGCTCTTTCTTTGAAAGAACTGCAAGCCTGACCAAAAAAAGTTCTTACAAATCAATCAAATACACTTTTTGAGCACTGCTTCTTTCCTGCAGTTTTATCTCCATACAAGGGTTGACAGTGACTGCTGAATTTTGTCTCTTTCTTGCTTTGCTTGTATTGTTCTAATACATTGGACTGTACTTGCTTTTAAATTGTTAACTGCTAAGAGATGGTGGTTTTCAAGATGCTGAAGTCCTTTCTATAACCCTAGAGAGTGCAAAAGCTATGATGTTTGTTGATCCAGTATGTTTTGTTTTTTCACAGAAATATATTCTGGTTTTATTTTTATCTTCATTACAATGAATCCCAAAAAGCAATGATGTAAGGCATTTCCAAGGTTTATTTCAATTTCTAGGTCCTACAACATTGTACTATTTCAATAGTAAATAATAAAATGTAATGCTATAACCTATTCATTTCTAAAATATATTTAGCTTTATCCTTCCAAGATGAAACTAGAAAACATATGCTATTACCAAATTTCTGTCAGCTGCACTGGGAAACTGAAATTGCAAAATACCAAAGGATTCAAAAAAGGGTACAAAAAGGGTGCAAAAGTTTGAGGATTACATTATGTGCTCATAAAACTGCATCTTGACTTTGTAAATCACTATCATCTGAATCAATATGTAAGCTACACACACACCATTTGACTCTATATGTTGTAAACTAATTACTGTCCTTCAAAAACAACTACAATGTGAGAGGGCATGACATTCCAACAGGCAAAGCTCAGGTCTTATGTGGGGCAACGACACATCTATTAAAGCTTATGCACTCATGAATAAATAGTCTTATATTCTACACAAATCTGATAATATTCTACAATAATACACAAAAGGCAGCGCACACTTCAATGTCCAACACTTGGCTGGCTCTCGACTAGTCATCAGCTTCCGTACAGCCAAATTTATACTCAGTGGAAAGTGATTTCATCCCAAATTACTTTTCTCAGCCTTTCTTAACTTGCACTCTAGAAGTACTTACTTATTTCCAATCACAGCAAACTCTTTTTGTTTTCTTAAAAGGGCCAGGTACGACTTGCTGAGACCTAAAGAGCTGACACCTTGAGTTAGGTGAAGCAAATCTACTCCAAACGCGCAGCAGCTCTGGCTGTATCTACACTGCAGGGCAGGTGCACTCTGTGGTGACTGGGAGCCCTCCAGCTCCCTTCTAGTGCCTGTGCTCTTTTCAGAGAGGTCAGGGCACAGAGTAGGGTGGATATTTTATTACAGCCTGCTGCATGGATAATATATTTGCAAAGAGTTTCAAAGCAATTTGCTAAAGTAATTTAGGTTACTGTCTCAGAGAACTGTGGGGCAGTGGCAACTCTGGTGTTGTTTTGCGGGTGGGATCTCGGCAGGCAGGCACAGTAACCTCCTGATCTGGTGTGTCCTCGTCTTGGTGCCGGCATGTGCACTGCCCAGCAGGGAAAAAATGTTTTACCAAGGGTGACAAAGCTCTGGTGGGAGCAAACTCTGTAGTCACCAATAAAAGCGTTGTCCCTGCTGTGGGCACTGCAAGTACTACGGCAGTTTAATTGACCAAGTCGGCAAGTTTCTCAGCAACCCAAGGAACTCATTGCTGATTGTTTGGTTAGATTAATACAAAAGAGGTCTAAAAGCCAAATTACCACATTCATTCTAAAAAAATATTGCTCTTATTTTTATTGTTTTAATCACTAGAGTAATCTGATTGACATAAGTGGGCTATTCAGAGAAACGAGTGTTCAGAGACTATTCAACATTATGCCTTGTTATTTCTTTATTGCAGCAGAACCTGGGTTATATTTTTCATAGCTTCTTCGGGCCTGCATATCCTCATGTTCCTTTCATCATTAAGTGAAGATGGCAGCTGAGGAGGATGACAAAGTTGCTCTAGGGTAAAAAAGCAAGATTAAAAAAAAATAGATGGACAAAGTTAGGCATGTGTGGGTGGGAATGACATCAAGACAATCATATGTTTTAAAATTAGCAATGACACATTTCAAATGCCATCTCATTTATTAAGCCTTAAATAATTTAAGTTGTAACCACTGTTCAGCCACCTGCAACTCTGAGCTGCATTTTAGCTAATGGGGAACATAGAGCCTCACCTGGAAGTACTCAGGGACTGTATACACCCATCTCTCTCTCATAACATGACCAAAAGAAAGGTAAATCTTGATTAGCCTATTTCTGATTATATGAAAGAACATACAAGTGATGTGTTGTGATACATGCCCATTTCCATCCCATGACTACCACACTTATCCATCCCATATAGCAAGTTAATCTTATAACATGGTGAAGAAAATACTGCAGAGTTCTCAGAAAAGAAAGGAAATAAGTAATTACAACAATTCACACAAACAATTAATTGTACTTCCTGATTGAATCTAGCCTACCAGCCACACATTGGATCCTACGTTGGTCATATATCAAATAGCTGGGTTATATCAAACTATCACAAACATTTTCTTCAATTTTTTAAACTTTTTATAGCCCTCAGTGATTCCAGCTTCACACCATCTCTGGTGAGTTTTGAGTTGCATGGTTTGTTTGGCTGCAACTACTGATGTAGGTTTGCAAGTCTGTAGACTTTTTTTTTTTTTAAATGTGCTGTATTTCACCATCTAACCAAAACCATTTGAGTACAAATACATACAACAGGAAAGTGCAGAATTAAAAATGGAAACTATGAATAAACTAGCTGCCACCAGGATTTTGCCTGCAAGGACTTGACTCTTTCCTTTGCATCAAAGCAGCCCAGGAACAATTTTGTGATGAACTCTCAGGGAGATCAAAGGGAAAATTATTAAACCTCTGAACTGTTGTTAGATAGTAATACTCACTTGTTACTCAATGATGCCTACTCTGTAGGACTTGAATGAGCTTATATTGCCCAAGGAGGAGCACAGACAAACCACCGCTTCCATTATACAGTGCTGAGTAACAAACAGGTAATGGAGAATGGGTATGTATGTGCACTGAAACAGAGGATCCTCTGTAGACTGGACAAATGAGATCTTGTTAAATGCCTGTGATCCCATAGGTTAACAACCCATCACCACAGATCCCATGCTGACACTTGGGGTTTAAAACATTTTCACAACCAGGCCTCCTAGGCATCAGGGTGGGGGCTTAACCACATCCACCTAACTGCAGAAAAAAAGAATCCCACTTCTTTATAACTTGTTATTTTTGGCTGCCTTTGCCACCTTTTCTACTCATCCTCTTCTCAGTCTAACTGCTGCCATGGCAACATACAACCTTGCTCGTTCCCAGCTGGAATGGCTAAAGAGTAGATTCTTCTGAAGTCAGAAAGGACTTGCTCACTGGGTCAGCTGGTGGGAGGCTATGATCGAAGAAAAAAGTGAACAGACCTAGCATGTATCCAAGAATGCTTGTGTTGAGATAGCTTCCTTTTATTCTTCTGCACTGTGGTTAAGAACCCTTAAGTACTGCAATTGCAGGTGTAGCATAGAGTTTGTGAGGTTCTTAACCTTTTTATTTTACCTGTCTTCTTCAAGAACCACTACAGAGAAGCAAGTCAATCAAGATGTTTCTTCATACTGAATGGAAAACACAGCTTCCTTTCTCTCAGTATTATAAATTTATATGAGCATACATGTGTGCATGTATATGTCTGTAATAAAAAAATAAAACAGTAAAGGAAAGTTGCTTGGATTGTAAAGTGAATTAAATGTTAGGAAATGCCAAATATATGGGCATCTGTCCCTAATTCTGTTTCTGACATCCCTTCAAAATACTGGGCAAGGTCAGATTTTCATGGGAACTTCCAATACTTTTCCAGATAGGGCCAAATTAAGGCTGTCTGGATATCCCTTAATCCACAGGACTTGGACTTTGTAGCCTAAGCAACGTTCTTTTAGGAATACTTTTGCATACATTTTGGTAGAGAAAAGGTAGAATTCAACACTGTTATATACCAGAAAATCCTGATCGTCCAGCACCACAGCACAGACTATCGGTGTCTTATATCTGTCCAGGAGATCAGCTCTCTGTCCCTTAGCAATGGGGCTCCCTTCCCAGAAAGTTGCCCAAGGAAGAGGTGGTCATCCTGACACTATATGATGATTGCAAGACATGAAGATAAGAAAGTCTGGGTCACTATCTACCACAAATGACAACCAGCCTTCCCCTTCAGTGTTCCCAGAACAATGCTGCTGGCTTCAATTCTCCTGCTGCTTTTTTGGTACTGCCTTGCATGAGGTTCTCTGGACTGTTCCAGGATTGCAGCAATCGTTAACATTTTCCTGAAAAAGTTAAGGACACGGCAACGCTTAACACTACGCAGCTCAGCCAATCTGTGTGGAATTTCATCATAGAAAGGCAATATACTACTCTCACCTGTAGAGTCATCACATGCCAAATTACAAAGCCTTGCAATGGAGATATTAGAATTTCTCAAAGCAAAGGCCGCAAAAAATCCTTTAGATGATCTGCAGAGTGAGATTTCCTGGCAGCTCCTTCCTTAATGATTAGTGAAAACTTCCAGTCTCCTGCCATCTCAAGCAAGCACATCATATAAACTCTTCCAGAAGCTGATCAAAGTGTATAATTATGTTGTGGCAATAGCTGAAGCTGTGGTTGAGAAAATTACATTTTTTTAATAACGGCTGCTCTAATTTGGCTCAAGGATTGTTAAAAGGCATGCAGATACCTAGAAAAATACCGATGGGGATCAGTACATGTCCAGAGATGGCCAGCTGGGAGAAAGGACTAAATGTCTAGCATTAGGGTTGTCCAACATGCTCTGCGTTGTGTGGTGGGAGAAAGATTGTGTAGCCCTGCAGCCTGTTCACCCTCTCCTTATAATAGTGTCTACCTGGTTTTCACTCATACAATGGAAATATCAAACATGCTCACTTCTCTTGGCATATGTCCAGAAAGGCTGTGACTTTTTTCTTTGTCCTTGGATTCCTCTTTTATTTTGTGAATACCATTCACAATCTCAATTTCTTAAATGGATTTCCATCATTTCTTTCCCTATGTTTCAGCACTTTTCCCCAGGGCTCATTTTCCTCTCCATATTACTGTAGAACTGAGACTATATTATCTGGTTTTTGTGGTTTTATATTTAGCTTGCCAACTACTAATTACCGTGAAACCATTTTCTTGTATGTCTTCCACTTTTACCATTAAGTTTTTCCTCCTAGTATGTCCCAGGAAGCAGCTTTTTCCAGCCCAACATAGGTATTGAGTGAAGGAGAAAACAGCTAGAAGGCTTTGCTGTTTCTAGCAAAGATTATTGATCTCGTTTTAACTTTTTCACTCAGTTCTGGAGAGTATCAGCACAGTCTTCATTAATGCAGTAGCCCACCAGGACATGTAAAGTACTTTGTAAATTATTGCAAATGAATTGAGAAATTAGGATTTACAGGAACTCTTAAAAATACAATTGAAACAACAATTCTGCAGTGTCTTAGAATGTGAAAGCAGAGGGGAAAAAAGCATAACTAGATTCCTGAACCAGGACTCCAGCAGTTTGGAGTTAGCTTCTCATTCCATCACAGACTTTCAGTGAACCTTTCTGTAAGAAAGAGATTTATTTTCCATGTTTCATCTTCTCACTGTAAAATAGAGATAATATTTCCTTTTACTAACACTTTGTTTCTCTTGTGCATGTTGAATATAAATTATTTGGGGACAGGATTGTTGGGTTGTGATTCATACCACTTACTTAACTTCAGACATCTACAATGCTGATGTGTACGTCAAAGGCAAGGTTTGTCAAGGGAAACGGAGGGAACTTAGGGAAGTTACTCGTTCATTATTATACAAACCTCCTTTAGGAATAAGAGGAGTCATCCAAGAAATATATATTGACTATACATACTGACCACTATAGATACCTACTTTTAGTTGGAGCTAAGTCACTTCACTGTCCCAAACATGCGTTTGTGTAAAACACAATGGGGTATCTATGTGTCTTTACTTAATTCCTGCTCTGAACAGATGTGTGACTTATTATAGTTGAGTCTCCTTCAAGCAGTAAGGTTTCCTCAAGAGGACGATTCATGAAAACATCTTGACACAAAAGTTTTGATCTTTTCTTCTTTTTTTTTTTTAATCTTTTTAAAACTGCAGGAGAAAATGACTGATTATGGCTGTTAAAGTGCTTTGTCTGCTTGTGGTTAATTAGCAGGTGTCGTTTCCCTGAAGTAGTGTGAATTATTCTAATGTAGGGGCAAAGCTTGAAAATAATGAAGTTATTCAACTTGTTTACATTCAGCGACAGACAAACTGACTTTGCCTAATTATGATTCTACTTTTACAGGGTTGTGTTGAGAGTTCAGTCCTAAAGTTTGCTGGATTTATGTTCTGCTTTGGAGAAAATTTGGAGAATGAACAGATACCTTTTTTTAAACTAAAAGAAAAATCCAAAATAGACAAGCAGAGAAAGATTATAAGAATGAGCCAGGCAGGGGAGGAAAATAATAGTTATATGAATAAAACTCTACTAATAAAATTGTACTAATAAAATAATTATTTGCCATCTTCTGAATGCAGTTCTTTTAAATGAATCAAATTTTTATCTTCTAAATGTATTAGCAATTATCTTTTTGAATACTGCATAATATAAAAACATTTATCTGTACCATAGCTATGTATTTCTTCTAGCTGCACTATCTTCTAAAAATAAAAGAATATATGAAAAATATCCTTTGTTTAAACGACAAGAGGGTAGTTCAGAATCTTTGCAATCTCTTTCCTCAAAGTCAGAAACTCTCAAGCTCATTTATTTATCTATCATGTGTTAGGTTTTCTTCTTTAATAATGCAATGGATTCAGTCACTGATTGTTTCTCAGATCCCACTTCTCAGAGCTGTATCTTCTTGAACTGACAATCCCAATCCTACTGCCTTCTTCCTTCTACACTTTCATTTCTGCCTTTGCCATTTCATGTGATCCTTTCTCAGTGCATTAAATTATCTCCTCCAACAACTGAAGAGCTATTTAGCTCCCTGCATATTTTGTTCAGCTTATTGCTTTATTGTATCAACAGATCAATATTAATATTCACCTCAGAGGTGAAAAGGCTTTAATATATATGTTGCAGTAATCTCTATTACTGTAAAACGTGGTCTGTATTTAACTGTGCCATCAGGAATTAGGTATGCATTGGCAAATGCAGTCAGATACGGATGATTATTTTTTCAGAGCTTAAAGAAGACCTGATATAAGCCAGGTTTGATTCTTTTTTCCTTTTTCTTTTTTTATATAGGATAAATGTGGCTTAGAGAGCGTTCTGTGCTAGGATGCTTTCACCTCTGTCCCCTCACTGATAGTAACAGACAGAGAGCTCTCCATGAAGCTTTTACCCTTCCTCTAACATGTTCATCTAAGATACTGCTCCTGTGTTTGTGATCACAAGTTAATGCCTGTTGATTGCTGCTTCCTTAGGGTACATTAACTCTTCCAAGACTTCTAAACTCTCCTGTTTCTTCTGTGGGAACTGAGTACTGTACCAGCACACAGGACAAGATTGCCTTGTGTCAGAAGAGGTCTTTGTCCAAACAGACAAGACATTGAGTGGGTGTGATTTGTTGGGGGCAACATAGCAAGTTAGTGTTAGAGGAAAAGAAAAACCAAAGGGTGGAATTAATTTCAGTTTACTTTGGATGCGTACATCAGAATAAGTTGCCCGAAGTTCATTTATAGTTAATAGACAGAAATAAGCAGAGAATAGGACATTGTTTAGCTGACCTTTATTAGATACCTACTTTTAGATTAGATGAAACTGACCTGGAAATGCCTATTTCTTTCTATCAGCAGCAAAAGGATTCTAGACAACTACTAGTTCAGACACATTTTACTCTTTATGGATGGTTAACTGAATCTCACCTGGTATTCTATTCTTTATGCCAGTGCTTTAATAAGAAAATCATATTGTTTGTGGCAATGGTTTTCTTAAACCTTTTATATACTTGTTGGGTTTTTTCTTAACAAATGCACCTTTCCTTCCTTAAGCACAAGTTATATTGTCAAGCAGGTTATTCTTTTAAGCTTAATAATGGTAAATCCTTCAGTAATCTTTCAAGCAAGCCTTCTACTGAACTTAGAGTAGCCAAAATGATCAAACCAGTATCTTACTGACCTTACACAGATCATTTCCTTTTCCACCTCCTGCTCCATTTCTAGCAAGCAGGAATAAAAAGCATGCTGGTCACATAAACGAAAAACACTTTCAGTAGAATTTTTGTGAACATTTTTTAAACAACCAAATCTTTGCCTTAAAAATATCAGCAGAATTAGAAACAGTTTTCTTTATAAGAGAGAGAAAAAAACACATTTGGAAACAGCTTCTTAATAAAATAAACACCAAATTAATTTCACAAGAGGCCCTTTCTGTGTAAAGCTGCCTCTTTCGCTGTGGTGCTGGTGATAAGTATTCTTTTAACATGGAAATTACCACTGTGGAACTGCCAGTATGCGATCTCAGATCACTCTTTTGGCTTTGAAATTCAAACCTAATAGAAATCCTGCCAAGTTATTCAACGCTAGAATCCAAGAAAACTTAGCCCCATGTTAAGCTATTGCTAATCAAGAGCTATCCCTCGACACCTGAATGGGTGAATTCCACAAAGAAAAGAAAGGAGAGGTGTTTTTGCAACTTTGCTCAGTTTGCTGCCCAGCTGCAGCAATTTTGTTCTATAAGCAGTCAAAAAAGAATAAAGTGAAGAAAGCAGCTGTATGGGATTATAGGCACATTTGCAAGATGCTCCATGTGTGGGTTTTTTCCCCCCCTTTAAATGCAGTGTGAGTGCAGTGTGACTAATTATACCAGAGAGGAAAGCAGAAGCTCTCTAGTTAAAGTATTTGGGTAATCATGTTTACTGCGGGGAAAGTACGTCTGCATTAAATAAGTCAAAACACGGTGCGTAAAATGTGGAATGACTTTGTAGGCACTGCAAGAAAGAGGAAGATGTAGAAATGATATAAGTCTCATTTATCCAACTAGAAGCACTACCAAAAAAGATAAACCATCTGCTTCAACTAACTCAGCTCCACTTGAAAAATGCTAATTGTACAAGAGGAGGAGGTTTAAACTTATTTCAAAAAAAAAAAAAAACACCAAAAACTTTGTCAGCTAACATGTTGCTAAGTGGTTCGACAAAAATGATACTACCCACAACTTGGTGAAGAAATGACAAGGACTGGTTCTGCCCCTTCCATGTCTCAATTTCTATTTCTTTGATGCTTTAGGTAGGTGCCATCTGCCCCAGTATACCAGGCAGCAAATGCTTAGTCAAGGTCGCAAATTCCTTCAGTTACCTGTTGTCCTTCAAATCCATCTTAAAATTCTCCTTTGCCATGATGCCTACCAGCTATTGGCAGTGGTCCGGCAGCCAATGTGCCGAGATCACTGTCTCCCCTGGTGACCTAATGTGGTTTCCTTGTGCTCTGCCTCTGTCTGCCTATCTGTGTCCACCTGCTATTTTTCTCGAACATTTAGATTGCTAGCTGTTCAAAAATATTTTCCACTAGCTGATGGTAAGGCCGAAAAGACAAAAGGGCAATAAACAAATTTGGGCTTTGTTTGGAGCAAAGTTGGAAGCACTTATACAGCATGTGACCAAAGAAACACTTGGTTGCAGGATTAAATCTAGGTCTATCAATTTAATCCTGCAACCAAGTCCTGAAAGAGCCAGGAAAACAGCTTCTAGTCTTGTTAGTTTTTGTTGCATCTTTGAATAGCAGAGAAATTATAAGTGAAAAGGTTGGGGCAATATTTAAAAGGGCAAATGAAATGACCTGGATAAGCATAAACTAGCTGGCCTGAATCTAATTCTGGGCTAAATAATGAAAACATATGTGGATACAATTGAGAGGGTATTAATTCATAGGTATACAATATTTATGATTTTATGTCAACATATTTTTATGGAAGACAATATATGAGAACAAAAGGGATTCCATTATTTGAGTGAGATTATAGTTTGGCTGATACAGACAATTGCATAAATGCAATATAGTTCCCTAATATATTTGGGATTTCTGATTTAACTTTCTGATATTAAAAAAACCCAAACAAAACATAAGCATATGTTATGTATATTGGGTACCAATATACCAAGATCCAGTGAAATCATTGGATGTATGAAAGCGATGTCATGAGTAAATTAGAGGATTTATTTTACCTTGGAAGACAAAACAAAACTAATGGACCAATACTGCATCAATTTCTGGGCTTCATATTATCTATAGGACTATAAGGTAACAGTAGGAAGTTTTAGATAAGCACGATCACTATCCTTTTAAGTCTGCAGAGAATTCATTCAAGAGTTTAGTCTCATTTCTTGGAAGGAATGAGAGATGACCTGAATGCTATGTAGGAATACATTGCTGGGTTGATGAAGTTCCAGACAACGTTAATTTCATTATTCCTTAAATTTCAGGTATTCTTTAAATTTGAAAATCCAGTTCTATTGATCTAGAGAAGAAAGGCAGAACAAGAACCAATAGATGGAAATTCACATTAGAGAATTTCCAGTTTGAAATCACATACAAATCTTTAGGGGGAGAACAAATAATCATGCGAATAAAATACCAAATGAAGAATCAACCATATGTCAATATCTTGAAATCAAAACTACATGGAAGTTATATTTTAATAATTTGGTTTTCTAGAGGGATATATAGGTGAAATTTTACAGCCTGTTTAATGCAGAATGCCAGACATAATACAAAATGGAGCTTTATAAGACCAAAAGAAATGAATGAGTTCATTGTTATTTTCCACTAAAAATGGGGGTTTAGAGACTAAAAGATTTGTGTGTCCTGCAACCTCAATTTTAGATACAGGCTTGCAAGCAATTTCATTGCTTGTCTGATAGCAAGGTGTTGCAAGTCATCCTTTTTTCAGTAAAAAATGCTTAAACAACTCTCAGCAGTAAGGGTTAGCATGTCAAAACTGGAAAATAAAGATTTCAGACTAAAATGAAAACATTTCATATTAGTGAAATGAGAAAAAAAAAAATCAGGGAAGAGATTAGTTTCTTGTATTAATAGAATAGATCTCTCTTTACCACAACTAAGTTCAAGTTTTCAAGGTTATTTTGACATATTTACAAACTGACAAAAAGAAAAACTTTTTCTTCTTTTTTTTAATCATTCCTCTAGTTCCTGTGCTTCCCACTCCTCACACAAACATATCACATAGATTTTAGTTGAGAGCTAGGTCTTACAAAAAAGAAAATCCTGCTGTAATGGTTTTCACAGGCTGAAAATCACAACCCTGACCAGATGTAGAGGGGACAGTAAATAACCTATGTGTGATCTTTAGGGAAAAAAATCAGTCACAAATTTTCAGCCCCAGTCATTGTTTTACATCTGGCTATGTTTCCAAGGATATCTTTCTCCTTTAAAAGAAATCCTTTACCCATAATACTATATTCTTTTCTTTTTTTCTCCTATAAAAGAAAGCTTAGCTTCCAAAAACATACGAGTGTGCATGCTAAAATACAATATTAGCATGTTAGCTATATGCTAAAATTCACCAGATTGCACACTAATATCTCCTGTGGCTTATTTGGACAATGCATTTGGACAATGGTCTCTTGCAAAATGTTAAGAAAAATATTAGCATTTATGTCCAGATCTCAGCAAAAGCAGTTGGGCTCCAGCCCTGCAGCACATTCACAGCAAGAAATGTAAAGTTTCACGTATTTATAGACTGGAATATATTCTCAAAGAACCCTCTTGTTAAACCTCCCTCATATCTTTTTGCTGACCTTACTCTTTCTGGTGTGATTATAAGGAAAAGAGGCCAGTTGAGGATGGGGAGGGGCAATAAAAGCTTCTTTCAAATCCATACTGAAAAATGCTATGATGGGCTTCTGGAGCTATAATGACCAAACTCCACTACCCCACGTTATGACCACGTTGTTATAATGGTCTACCAGTATATCAGGAAAAATGCACAGCTGGAAAAAAACTCTCTGATGACATCTGGCACATGGATTTGCATGGAAAGTCAAGGCAAAGAGCAGTGCCAAGATTCTTAACAATACTCACTATGTCTGAAGGAGAAAGCGGGAACATACATACATAAAAGGATTAGCTTCCTTGCAATCTAGTTCTCAGCTAGGAATACGGTTGTTCTTAGGCATTCAACCAGGAACACAATGCAAAATGACTCCACCAGCATGGAGACAGAATTTGGAAGTTTCACGGAGCAAAACTATACTCTGTTTCATATTGAAAACACACTGTGCAGAAAAATCATGTAATTCTGCAGTGCGCAGAATTGAAATCTGAGGCCCAATAGAAATTGTGACTTGGTTCCAGGAAAGTGCGGGTGGGAAGAGGAAGGTATTACTGAACTGCATATCTGCCTAAACAATGCAGTAAGGAAAACATTCCTTTGCTATCTGCTGTGCTGTTAAAATCAGTTTCTCTTTTTTTTTCTTTTTTTTTCCCTTCTGTTCACCTCAATCAGATTCTATTACAGATTCTGTTTAAAATGTTGGTTGCTGCACTGGCAAAACATAACTAGGAGATTGGTTGAGTGGGTGAAAAAAAACCTGGCTGGTTGACATGAAGATAGGACAAAAATTGACAAGAAGTTTAACTGGGACTTTTTTTCTTAAAACCTATGGTACCTGCATGGTGATGATCAGCAACTTTACTTCATGAAGAATGACTTTCTCATCTAGCTGGCAATCAAGAATTTCTTCTTATTGTAAATTACTGTTTTAATAACTGTTTTCAAGCTGCATCTGAAGAAAACTGAGATTCAGGTTTCATGTGGAAGAAACCTAAATGAGAGAAGGCACACATTTGCACTCGGCAAAGCTGCACTCAGCAGTTCTAGATTCAGATTTCTGCTCTAACAGATTCAAAGCAGAAATTTGAGCCTATACCTTGTATATACTGAGCCCTGTAATCACTTAATTTACTGTGTCCTTCCTTCTACCTTGTTTCCAATTTACTTTTTTTATTTTATCATTTATGAAAACTACTCTACCTCCTAAAAGACAGAAAGTATCCCAACTTTTAGCACACTTACCTGTGAGACTGACCATCACTGGGGTATTCTTCGGAGTCTCCACATGAGATAAGAGTCATGTTAGAGAAGAGAGACAACTGTATAAATAGCTTTGCATCATAAACAAAGCAATTCACCTTGGACAGTATGTAGACATGTTGCTAGCAGATTATTTTTGCAACACTGGAAGGATTAAAAAAAAAAAGTATGACTAATTTTGTCCAGATAGTTTTATACTTACTTTATACAGGTTTATTTATAGAGTCATAAACCAAAGAAGATTACAGTTGCAGAAGTTAACTTCTCAGCACATAGGATGGACAGGAATCACTCAATGTACAGCTGTTTGATATATATTTTACCTTTCTTGCTTCCTTACTTCCTTATCTTTCTTCTTTTAACCTCCTTACTTCAATCCATTTGTCCATCTTTTTCTGATGGAACAAGCTATGATAATTCAATATTTTTGCACATGATAGTCTCAAGCAGGTAAAAATGCAAGGTAAATAATGTAGCATTCACTTGCCCTGAGTCTCAGGTCCCTGTTACAATCACTAGAGAGAAATAAGCATCCCCAAATTAATTTTGTCCTAAGGTAGGTTAGACAGAGGTCCACTGAAGGTGTCTGTGTTCATTGATTAAAACAGGTGCCAGTAACGACTAACTTAGATTTAGATGTCTAGATGCTCAGACCTCTAAAGTAAGGTGAGATTAAGCTAATCGACAGTGGACACCCTTAAAGGGCTACTTTTAAATGACTTCCCGAGCCTTGCAGGTCTTTGGGAGCCTTGCAGAGTCCAATTACTCAGGGAAAATGCCACTGATTTGCCCCAAGACCATCTTTCTCTATTCTCAGCTTCTAACTTTGGCCACAGCCGTAGCAGACAGCAGGCCCATCCATTGCATTTGTTCATGTCTGTGTCAGGTCTGCTTTCAGCACTGAAGGGGAGTGAGTCCTCCTGGAAAACAAGTGTGTGATTGTGCAGCTGTGGGTCAGTGGCAAGCCTGGGGCGAAGCAGCAAATCAGGAATGCCTCTTGCCTGTGCTTCAGCACACAGCATCGGCACAGCTGCTTTCATGTGTGGTTTCCTAACGCTCTTCAACAAAGCTAGCTGAAAAGAAAGCAAAGCCATCATGTGACACTATTTTGACTTTGCTGTGAGTCAGCAGCTACTTGAAAACTTTTGTATCTACTGCAGAGACCTCTTCTACATGAAAAAACTGCAGTGACTGAGAATGCATTGACTTACACTTTGTGGGTCTGTTCTTGTACTCTTCCCTAGGCATTTACTGCTGGAGGAGACAGGATATTGGGTTAGGTGGTCTGACCCAGCAGTCTCAGTCTGATGTACTTACCATTAATAGCGGCAAATCTGCTAGAGGTTTCATGAAAATTGCTGGCAGCAGAGAAATGGTAGGGCTCAAGATTCTCTGGCTTTCTGCAGACTTGAAGGGAGTAAATGCTGACGCACACAGAGCTGCCGGCCGCTTCTAGCTCTCCTCTGTCTCCCTGCCCAAGCGCCGTGTTCCAGCATTAGCCTCCACCCTCAGCCAGTTTCAGTTACCATCTCCTGCTCCAGTCAATTGCTGCTTGCGCTGCAAGTTTCCCATCCAAGCTCCAGCACTAGGATGCTAATGCTAGTACTGAGCTCCCAGGCCCAAATTACCGTCTTCACTCAACCGTTCTTCTTCTCTCAGTTGTAGCTCCAGCACGCAGTCCAGAGGCCATGACTACTTCCTTACTGCTTTTACCACACTGGTCCCACGCTAGCAGGAGAGCAGCATTTACAAAAAACAAAAAAAAGTCCTGTACTCTTTACTGGTGTATAGTAAGCCCTGTTGCAGAGGTTTCTTATGCACAGGTTTGTCAGGATGTGTGAGTGACTGGAGCACAGCTAATGTCTATGGAGTCCTTAGGATCTTTAGCTGCAGTCTAAGATTTCTCTAGTGGGAGTCTATGAACTTACTGTGCAGAGTAGGATTTGTATACCACCCTTCTTACTTTTATTCCATCTTGTCTGCGTTTCTCCAATCAGAAAAGTTAATTAGTACAGTGTTTGTTCAAATAAAGTCTAGCATCAGAATTTACCCCTCCCCTTTTTTTTTTACCCTTAGTGTGTTCACTCTAAGGAAAAGATGAAGACCAAAACCTCAAAGCTGTGGCCACATTAGGGTTCCATCACAGTGACATTTTTCAAATACACATTTCTGGCTAAATTTGAAAAGCTCTTGTAAACACAGAAATTGTCACAGATCTAAAACCACCTCTCTTCTCACCAGTCCTCTTTCCCTAATCCTGCCTTCCAATAGTCTTAGCTCCAACTTATGTGAATTTGACTGACATTCCTAAAGCACTACATTTTTTCATGGAAAAATTATTTATTTTTATTTTAGCAAGGTCTGAAAAATAGCCAGATATTTTTATTAGAACTTTTCAAAATTCTCCATCTTAAGGAGGCCCTCAATATGAGAAATTTCAGCCCAAATAATTCAATTTTTGTAAATATATAAACAACCCAACCCAGGGTCAGATAATTATAAATATCAGGCTCTCTTAACAGGCAATGTTAGCAGCCACCACTATAATTTTATGAGATAGGATTTGAAGCTGAGGTTTTTCCTAAAAACAATATGTGATGAATAATCAGGTTTGAGAGGAGGAAAGGGAAATCACAATTGTTTCCTTGCTGGAACTGATCCACTCATGATAATTTATGCTTTATCCTTCATTTCATCCAATGATATCAGCCTTCCATCAGTCCTATCCACCACAGCTTGAAAAATCCTGTTTCAAGTGAATCCCATTCAAACCCAAATGGCGAGGCCAGGTGTTCGACTTAAGAGCAGTAGCTTTAGAATTCCCGACTTTTCCTTTCAGAAAGCCCCACAGAAAACAGCCCGATTATTATTGCTGTTGTTGTTATTATTCAAAAACTAGTTCTGAGAAATACTTTAAATAACAGAGGAAAGCAAAAATGCTAATCCTCTTACATAACACAAATCCCAGATGGCCTTGTGCAGAGGGGAGGAAGATGCCATAATAGCAGTCACCATTATCAATTGTGCTCGGTGACAGATGTTAAAATGATGCAAGTGCTTGTGCTCACTCGCAGAACTTCAGTAAGTCTTTTTTTGTCATATTTCCCACAGAATAAAAACATAAATAAATAAAAAATCATGTGTAGTCAAGCACTAATCTTCACTGCAAGTGCACAACTCATTCTGAATAACACTTAAGTAAAGCTGTTACAGTCTCTTCATTTGCAATTCTGCTCCTTAGCTACAGAAAACTGCCACAGAGATCTACTGTCCTGTAGATCTCGATTCCTTAGCCCTCCATCACTCTATAAAATAATCAAATAGTAGCACTGATTACTAGTAATGCCTATACTAGTCCCGTCAACTACTGCATCACAGACTACTTTTACATTAACACGGACACAGCTTTCTTTCTCTGGCCCTAAATTGCTTCAGATTAATGGCAGGTTCATGTGACATAGAGTGCACAGGTACCCATTTCCCAAAGGATTTTGTCACAGGGATAACCTCGTAGTTAAGGATGACAGGGCTGCAGTGGAAGGTGGAGGAGGTGCCCGTCTGCCAGGAGGCATCAATTACTTTAACAAAACATCCTGATAGCCTGGATAGAAATGCTCACTTAGCAAACCTACAGTGCAGGAACAGAAACATTTATATGAAATAGCTTCATTCTCCTATTTCACTAGTCACCAAACAAAACCAAGCAGAACCTGTTGTATATGATGTTACAAACAAATTTGGGGACAATCTGAGGTCAACACAAGAAGCCTCTTTGTCTGCCTCTCTTGGACCCTCTCTGATTCCCATAACTCTGAAACCACTGTTTCCTGTCCTTTTCCCAGGGATCCATGAGAATGACAGAAATTTCCCCCATTGCACTTCCTCAGGCACAGGTGCTGCTGTAAAACAGCACTCATTGCAGGTGTCAGTCTCTCCCAGAGAGCCAGGGAGGAGCTGTTGGTCCACAAGGCAGTGGTATGTGTTTGCTCAGCAGCTGTCCTAGGAAAACTAGGAACAGTTTCACAGCTGTCCTGCAACTGCCCCTTAAGAAATATCTATTCAGTGTGTTACTCCTGATCCACTCCATCTCCCTTAATGCAGAAGTAAATGTGGATATTCTAAACCATGTGTATTAGGGACAAAAAAAGTCCCTAATCCTCAATGGAGGCTGAACTCTCTTATTCCTTGCCCTTTCCTATAGCAACCATGAGTATCAGGGATACCCGCCTTCCAGTCATGCTATTGGTCTGCATCTGCACGTGTGCAGAGATTAATTTATCAAAATATGCCTCTGAGAACCATATCTGTACCAGTAGAGAAAATATCCAAGAAAGCAGTCTCACTAGTGCATGAGATTTCACTTGTAGAAATGAGCCGTTCTTAGATTTAAATCACAGTTGCTCCCCTTCCCATTCCTTTGCCTGCCCATTGCAATAATCATGAAACAAATGTTCCCAAGCACCAAGGCAGGAGCAGAATTTAGGCACAGAACAACCAAATGATCCTGTTAAGGTGTGCAGACTACAGTGCCTTTACTGCTCTTCTCTTGTCTCCTACTCCTCTACATCTCTTCTAGTTCCTACAAATAAACACAGGCAGTGCAGCACGCTGCACATCACCTGGTTGGGAAGGGATTCCTTCAGAGGCTCAGCAGGGTGATTGCAGTGGGCTCCTTCTCCTAACCCCACTGGCAACCCACTGAGGTGCTATTCAGCCAGGAGGGTGACTTAAAGAAGCAAGGTCATACTCAGAAAGGAAATGCTGAAGTCCCCTCCATTTCTCTGGCAAGCCCAGAAAAGGCTTTTTGCTTAGCCTTATTTCATCTTCCCTTGCAGAGCAATCATTTATTCAAACTACAGTTTTAAATGTCTCCTCAAAGAGTTAGCTTATTATAAACGATCATGAAAGAAAATGGCCGTTTACACTCAAATTATAGAGAAGTCTCTTGTCTTTATCAAGTCTCGAGTGTATTTGCACTTAAAAGCTCCCCCCCTCTGCCCCCCCCCCAACTAGAAACAATAGTGCAGGTGCATTGCCCTTCAATGTACAATATATTTATCCTGGGAGGCAGGAAGTTGGTTTCACACCTGTTTCTTCTTTTTATTTGTTCTTGGCCTGGCTAATTTGCCGAATGTCATGATTGGTACAGCTGAGGCTGTCAGAAAGAATTACCACTTTGTAACATGACGGCCTAATTCTGGCAGTTCAGATTTTACAATGATTTGCCTTTTGTTCTTTCTTTCAGTAGCGGTCTGTTTTCTGTATTGCGCATAAACCGAATCTGATCAGTAGTAATAGAAAATGTAAGAATAAGATAAGCTGCTTTATTAGATGACTGGCTCTTTTTGATATTATGCTATAAATGTTCTAAAGACAATGAGGTTAAGTCTCTGATATGGTAAAAAAGGGTCTTGCCGTGGGCTGAAATAAATATTATTTTGCAGGAATTCAAGACTTAGACTTTGCAAATTTTTTGGTCAGCATTCAACTACTGAAAATTGAGAGATACTCTGTTTTCACATGAATATTAAAGAAGTAGCAAGATGTGGTGGATATTTAGTATTCATACATTCATTTAGGTTTCAACTTTATTACCAGTCCTCAATTTTTTGATCTAAATCGAAGTGGGCACTTTCAGGAACTGCGTTATCATGTTGACAACCACTTAGACTCCACAGTTGACAGCCAGGAAGTTTTCTCTAAGAGTAAATCAGCTCAACCTGAGAAAGAACAATTTATGCAATTAATTTTGCTTTTGATTTTAAACATCTAAAGAGAGATACAACTCTCTTAACATCCTCCCCCACCCCCAATTTCTTTCTTACCAGATATAAAGAAAGATCAGACTACTGAGAATTCTTATAGTCTACACAGTTTTCTTCCAAGGACTATACCAACAAGAACACCCCTTCCCAGGCTGCTCTGTTTACTTCTGTAGTGCAGACTTTTAGGGAAGCTCCACTGTGTCCCAGCATGTCCACATTTCACAGAGCATGGGCTGCCTGCAGGCACAGCACCCACCACCCCACAGCCCTTTCAGAATTCACCACCCTGGACTCATCCACACCACATGTATCACCTGCACCAATAAGCAGGCTGGGATCTCAGCTTTCATACTAATCTTGTTGTGGTAGCAAAAAGTGATTAGCTGCAGCTTGGGAGGATGGGGATGGGGAGAGAGCAGCAGGACTGGATCATGGCAGGATCACCAAGATGCAGCCTTTTCTCATAAGCCACGATGCCATGACCAGAATGATTGTGAGATACTTCTCAGCTCCTCTGTAGTACAGAAGCATGGTCTAAACACTGTGGACAATCAGTACCAAGATCAAGCCATCTTTCTTTAACCTGTATGGGACATATATCGTGAGCACTCACATGTGAAACCACATCTTCCCATAGAGAGAGGGCTGCTGATTTCAGGCTGCAAAAGGCCACCTCTCTGGGCCCTTTGCCAGGAAATGGTGATAGCTCTAGAGCAGCAGCACACTGTTTTCTGGACCCTATCTTAATAGGGTCATTAGCTTCACTAAAGTGGCTACATCAGACATTTATAAAGCTGAGGTTTTACAGTTCCAAGTTAGCAAATCTTTTATTGCTGTCATTATCAAGGAGCTTCTGCAAGGCTGTTCTCCATCTGCTTTATCCTTGACAAGATTTATGACAACGCAGGCATCATTGCCATATTCCATAAGAATACCATATCCAGCCACTCCAAGACTATCAACAGAACACACTTCCCCCGCAGTCTTCGTTGAATCTATCTAGGTTTGTAATAATCATACAGTGATGCTTCATCATTGTAGGTGTCGTGGTTTGGCCCCAGCCAGCAACTAAAAGCACCACGCAGCCGCTCACCCCTCCCCCCTCCCAGTGGGATGGGAAGGAGAATCAGGAAAAAAAGTAAAACTCGTGGGTTGAGATAAGAACAGTTTAATAACTAAAGTAAAATAAAATATAATACTAACTAATAATAATAATATAATAATAATTGCAATGAAAAGGAATATAACAAAAAAAAAAAAGAGAAATAAAACCCAAGAAAAGACAAGTGATGCACAATGCAATTGCTCACCACCTGCTAACCGATGCCCAAGCAGCGACCTGCCCCTCCTGGCCAACTCCCTCTTGTTTATATACTGAGCATGACGTTCTATGGTATGGAATACCCCTTTGGTTAGTTCGGGTCAGCTGTCCTGGCCGTGCTCCCTCCCAGCTTCTTGCACACCTGCTTGCTGGCAGAGCATGGGAAACTGAAAAGTCCTTAACTTGGGATAAGCGCTACTTAGCAACAACTAAAACATCAGCGTGTTATCAACATTGTTCTCACACTAAAGCCAAAACACAGCACTGTACCAGCTACTAAGAAAAGAATTAAGTCTATCCCAGCTGAAACCAGGACAGTAGGCCAGTTGCATACGTTGTCTTCACCAGCCATGCTCATATGGCCAATCTACTTCAAATCTCTGGCACTTTCCTCCTTATGTGACTAAAAAGGAACAACATATCTTCTTATGTGAAGGAAAATACCCATATCTGCACCTCAAGCCAACCTAACTTAATCCCAACCAAGAATTTTTGCCCTCTGCTTATGCCCTTTCAACAATTGCACTCCTAGAGAGCGTGCACCAATATTTTCAGGTTCTACCAGACGTTTGTCGCTGTGCATTTGGTTGTCTTAGGACCTTGTCAGTGAGAATAGTTCAACGCTACTGTGGAAAACATGATCAAGATGCTTTCTACACACTTGACATGAGGAGACTGGAGTCTATAAGCTACACAGCCTCCAAGAAGACCACACAAGACAGAGGATTCCTGCCCAGTCCAGTGGCAAGTTTGTGTATAGTCTATAATGACAACTTCCAAAAAAAGGACTGCCCAGGCTGCCATATATATATATATATGTATGTTCTATGTATATACATCAAATAAGATACATCTGTGGATTCACCATGTGTTCTTTCACCTAGCCTTCAACAGCATGACTTATGAGAGAGTAGTACTAAGTTTCTGGATTACCCTTTCTCCTGTTCTGCCCAAATCCCTCTTCCTACTTTAAAAAGTTTTCCTATAGACTTATCCCCCACCTTTTTTCCCTCTGCAAACAACAGATTCCTTTCCCTCTATTCATATAAATGGACATAATTTCTGGATTGGCCTACCACCTTACACTTAAAATACCTAATGTGAATATGTATTTACTCTCTCCTGGTCTCTTCACACACAAGAGCAAAGAAATGGGACTCAGAGGGCCTGTCCCCTCTCTTTCCACTCTCTTTCCTCCACTTTCAAGGAACACAGTACATCATACGTCAACCAAAGAAACACAGACCAACATTCACAACATGAGAACGCTAGAGAAATAAGAGAAACTACTTTCTAATGTTCTGTTACATTTTTCTATCCCTGGCCACGCATTCTCTATTCACTGAGCTACAGCTCTTCCCCTGGTTGAAAGGGGTGAAAAATAAGACCAGTACTGGGTGAAAAGCTTTTCTCCACAAAGGGACAGTGAGTGGGCCACTGACACTTATGTCTGGTGGAGAGTAAGCTCATTTTTCCTACCTGACACAGTCAAGAGAATTGTCAGGTGCTATTAAATGCAGAAATTTCTTGTTGCCATCCAAAGAAAAAATATTTTAAAGTTGTCAAGCAAATATGTTGCTTGCTGTTTGTACATGTGAAATGTTTTGGACCCATAGAAAGAGACTGCTGGGTAGGGAGATCTTAGATCAGCAGCCTGCACTAGAGATTGCCCAGCTGCATCTACCTCTTACTGAAGGACAAGCTTACAGACCAGTCCTTCCTACTGAAAGGAATTCAGGAGAAGAGCTGTTGAGTCACAGTCCCTAAGGACTAGCTAACCTGCTTTACTGGGGTCCTATCAGCACAGTCATAATTTATTATTTGGGTCATTTAGAACAGATTAAGTGCACACAGAAGCCCTTTAAGGCCACAGATGGGGACAGATTGGTCAAAGGAAGATAGGCATCTGAAAAACAATCTAGTATTAATGCATATCGGTAAAAGGAGAGCAAGTGATGGAGTCTCCAAATTATGCACTGCCTTTCCATGTACTTTACAGAAATGTCTGCTTCATAGTCTGAAGAGATGAAAAGGAAAAGGGAAAAAAAAAAAAAAGACTAGGAATCCCAGCTTATCCCAGGTTAAAGAAAAAAAATCCCTTCTTCTAACCTTTCCCAGAAAAGTAACCCAATGAGAAGAGAATGCTATAAATTCCATCTACTGGAATAATTTCCAGAAACTCTTTTACACCTCTGCTTCAGTGCCAGACCAGCTGCAAATGGGTACCTGGTGGTAACGTTGAGGGCGCTGTGATAATACTTCTGCTTTATCTTCAGCAGGTCCAATCTGCCACCTTGGCTTGGACATATAATAAAATCCCTGGTGAACTGACTCCCTAGATGCCCACCACTGCAGAAATGCCTGCCACCAAAGCAGGGGAGCTGTGATATAACTGCAGAGCCATGAAAATCTGGCAAAGTCTTACACAAAGAGTCATTCACCATCGCCAGTGTACCTCTCTCCACTCCTAGTTGGAGTCCTAGGACAAGATTGGATATTCCTCATGGAATTGTTGTCTGTCACTCCTCCCAGCCTTGTCTTTCATGATTCGGGTGATGTTATCCCAGGACCTCCAGATGACAGACAGACCTTGACAATGCAAAAATGGTCATCTGCTACCTGATTCACTGCTGGGGCATAGCAATAAGATGCTCCTGCACTGCCAGAACTGGAGATGTTGGCTGCTGAAGTGCTTACTTCCTTTCAGAACTAAGATTTTGGAAAATTGCAGTGATACAGCCTTGCAAGATGGTGCAAAAAAAAAAGGAGAACCTGGTAGAACTTCAGCACAAAACTCTATCCATGAAAAAAAATTAAATATAAACTGAACCTGAAATCCCATAAATACTGCAAGTACATTCATATTATATGGAAAGATTGGACATAGCTGAATGAGGGAGACCATCCCAGAGATTCATAGGATGTTGAGAATTAAAATGATGAGAAAGATGGTATTTTATGCTCTATATCTCAAATTCTTGTTTGCAAATAACTGCCATCTGAACACTCCAGCAGGGGGCTGTATAGCAAAATAACTGCTTAATATAAAAAGCAGTACTGTTGCTAGAACCTGTTGAGGTGACTTTTGCACATGACCTGTAGCAAAGAAAGGTATAGAAATAAAAAATCTTTTAGACAAATTTTATTTCAGAATTAGATTTTAAAGAATAAACTGAGATAGTTGATGCAGATTATCTTGTAAAGGCAATGGTTGAGAATTTCATTGTCTGGATACAAGAAGGGAGGATTTAAATTCTTTCGGAAGAGTCACTAATACTAATCTGAACTGGTGAAATTAAATCCTGTGACACAGTCCCAAGGAAACACTTAACGGATTGCAAATTATTAGAAATTAGTAAAGTCCAGGGAATAGTTTAAGATAATTCTTGTATTCCATATGTATTAGTGCCATAAAAAGCACAAGGGGTAAACACTTGTTTACTTAATGGAAAATGGTATTTAAAATTGGCTCGGATACAGTGAATTTAAGGCGAGAGGGGACTGTTTTGATCCTGCAGTTTAACTTATATAAAGCAGGACAAAAAATTTAAAATTTCTGCTGTGAGGGAACTGCTCTTTGACTGTACATATTTTATTTAAAGACCTAAATAGTATTTAAATGTTAAAAATTATTCTTCATGGCAATAATTATTTTTAATGATATCCCATTTTTCTCTGAAAGAGATGATAAATGAAGTTCCCTGAGGATCTAGTGCCTCTGAACTGTTAAATAGTAAAAGATATTATGCCTTCGAAGGAACTGGGTTAAAACTAAAAAGGTTTAGATAAAAAGTTCATGGATTTGAGCTTTTCATGCTTGATCAGAGTTCACGCAGGCTACAAGTTTTCGTATAGCTCAGTGCTAGCAAGAGCTCAGTGGTGCTTATCCACTTTTAACCTATAGCTATAGGGCAGTCAGCAGCTCCATGCAAGTTCAAATACTAAATTTGGAATTTGCTTTCCACAGTTCTCTCTTCTCAAATTATAAAGAGGTTCCGTCACTTGCCATAAAGCAGTACAAAGAAACCTTTCTCTTATCTTGTGACCCTGTGTTATGGCCACTAATTATAGAGCATTACCATTTTAATTTCACAGTGTCAGTTGCAGTTTGCTACCTTTATTTCCTGAAACCATTCAGCCATACTAAACAACAACGATGAGAGGGCTCATCCTCTGATTTACCTTCATCTGTGTTTTAGCTCCTTTTCAGATATGATAAGTCTGCTGATTAGACTTACCACCCCTTTCTGACAAGGAGATGTGTCCATTCACAAAGCCCTGTTTGACACCATTTCCATACACAATGCTTCCTTGCATTGTCTTCTGAAGCACCTAAAAAGATATGATGGGAATCTGTAGGCCAGATAGATGCTCTTTAGAAATAATGAAGGTGCCTGCAAAGGGGAGGGTTTAGAGAGTCTTCTTATTTGTGTGGTGAAAGAGGAGCTGTTTATCCAGAGCATTCTCTCTCTCTCCAGGAGAATTGAGAGGGGACTACCTTCATCCCAATTGTGCACAATTTCTACCTCAAGTAGGTTAGAGTCTAACTGCTGTAGACTGCATCTACAACTCTTCCCTTTGATGTCTGTGCATCGTGTTTCTCTTCTTACTGAAGATTTGCAGCCCTGATACGCTTTTGGCAGGATGAAGAGGCTCAGCTCTGTGGTATATCCGTATGTATCAAGGGCAGGTAGAGAATTTTTGAAGGGGAGAGGTGTAAACAGTGATGTTCATACACAGAAGAATGGAGGATCAGATAAACAGCACATGTTCGATTGCTCACAGACTCTGTCATGCAGAGGCTGGGGATGACACATTATTTGTTTTGAATTCTCAGAGTCAGGAGCTCTCTTTCTAACTAAGCCCTACCTAAGCTTCCTGTTCCTCACACTGATTTCCTTTGCGAAATCTAGTTGTAATGCCTGAGGGGAGTAAAGTTTTAGGGCTGAAAATACAGCCTCTTTTTACAAAATGAACTTTATAAAAGCAGAATATGGTTTCTCACTTGTCTGTCAATAATTGTTATTTAAATGCATTCAGCTTACATGTAGAGAAACATTAGTTCCAACTATTACATCTACAAACTCCAGCTGGACTTGGAAGATCATTGCCATTTGTACCCTATCAACATTAATGAGGGCTTCAGAGCTCCAATGAGTCCCTTGGATACAATCAAGTTGTTTTTGATTAAGATAGGAGATTTTCCACTGCTTTCCATAGATTTCTGCAGATATAATTGAATGGAACTTAGCAAACAATTCAGCTGAGGTATTGCACAAGAATCCATCTCTGTCTTTCTTAGGCACATTGTCTTTCCAAGGCTAAGAGAATGATACACTGTTTGAAATGTATATGTCATCCTATAAGTGGTATCTTTAGAAGATGTAAATGAAAGCAGTTAAACTGAAGCCGATAAAAATGCATTGTTTCACACCACCTGAAAAGCTGGATCACAATCTTCACTAACTCCAAACCATGAGTGAACAAAATTGTATGTGTTTTATAATTGATGTAAAAAAATTATTTGATGAAATTGAAAGGAAAACTGGCTTCATCTTCATGTTGTGGTCTTTTTGCATGCTAACGGCTTTCCTTACATTCACTATTCTTCCAATTTTCTGAAAAACACATCTGGCTTCTTATAAAACAATCAATTATTGTGATTAAGACCTCTACACTGTTCCTTAAAAAAAAAATCAGAGATAAGGGAGTAACACAATGGTTCAACAGGCACTTTTTACAGAGTCAGGTTTTCAGCATATGAAGCCAGAGAGGTAACTCAATCTATCACGCTGAGATAACCATCTAAATAATCCCGCGCAGTACTGAAAGAGATAAACAATTCTTGAGAGCAGACAGGTGGTAAAAAACCATAGCGACAGAAGGTCTGGACAATGTGGTACAAATGCAAACAGAACTCTCCATATGTATCGTTTTGTCCTCTGCCTAATGTAAAATTGTACTTTAGCTCCAGAGTATTTCAAATTTAAATTAATTTCCTCACACTCGCTATGTCATGTCTTTATTCCTTACACCTGTCTCCTTCTCGTCTTCTGGTTTTGGTCAACTTTTGGTGATCAGGTACCGTTCAATCTCCAACCAGGACCTGAGCTCAAACTGTGTACCTGTTTCCCTACCAGAAAGTCCTACCTCTGCTTTTTCTCCCATCAGACCTGCCACACACTATTGTGTACTGCCAGAGTGGGTGCCAGGCTGCTAGATTTCCTCGCGTGTCCCATATAATCAACACAGGGTGAGAAGTGCCGGCAAAGACTTCCAGAGGAAAATCTTGTCCTCCTTAGTTCATCTAGTGAATTGATGATCTGGCAGCTCTCAGAGATATGCACTTTTTATCAATTCCATCAGGATTTTAGGCAGTTATGTCAAGAGGACTGTTTCATTACAATTTTAAATTTTATATGTGAACTGTCTGTCTTAGGCTGCATTTACATTAGCATATTGGTTCAGAGCAGTTGTGCAGCCTTCAAATAACTCTTTCAGTCATCCCCACTTGTTGCACATTGGCTGAGTTCACAGAGAGGTTTTAGTGTTTACAAACCAGATCCCTTCCGGAGGCTGTGCTATAGGTGCACACCAACAGTGCACTTCAGGGGGTATTAGAATCTCAGCTAACAATTGATCCTTTAGTTAACTTGGAAACTTATTCATTGCAGGAATGTTCCGTTCAGGGCACCACACTAAATCTAGACTGAAGTAAAATCCCCAAACTGTGTACAGTACAGATATAAAGATCTCATACTGATTGCTTTAATCTGTGTTCTATTGAGTTAAATTAGTTATAGCTAATATTAGCTAATATAGTCATATCTTTATGCCAACTGAACTCAGACTCAGACTTTCCTGCCCCCTTCTACTATTTCACTATTTCTGCTTTTCTTCCATTGCTTCAAACTAGCGTGCACCTCCCTTGACGTTACTTTTCCTGTAATAGCTCCTTTATATTTTTTCCCACCCAGAATCTTTCCATCTTAGTAATTCAATCCATTAGCAATTACCCAGCACATCTTTGACTAGCAACAAAAGTGAATGTAGCTGTCTACAACTGAGCCATTGTTGAGACTCTCCTTGTAGTCAATAGAAAGAAATAGGCACTTTTAGGGTATGATTCATCTTAACCTACAGTAGACACTGAATATAGGTCAGATGAATCATGTCTTTAAAGTGCCTACCTCTCCTTATTGACTATAAAGGGAGCCTAGTGTGACTAGATCAGATTTAGATCTCCATACTGCAGCCATCTAAGATCAGCTGTTTTCCAGGCTGTCTTCTATCTTTTCCAGCTTGTTTTTCTTTTAATATGAGTGACAGCGAAAGCCCTGCAATCTGAATGAAACTAGATAAAACAAAGGCCCTCAGGCACACGGTTTTCTGTGGAGAAGGGGGAGACTTGGACCCTGAGGAAACAGTACCTGAACAGGTTTTCTGTAGTGGGAGAATGGGTGAATTATCTTCCAAGTGATGTGTATGCTAGTTGATATTTGTGTTAACCTCTTCTGCCTGATTCAGATCAAAGGAGGAACAGCTCACACTTACTTTGTACCGGTCTTAGCTGAGGCAACAAGCAGCAGCATTTATATCCCACCTAGATTCAGTGCTGGCACCTTCCTACATGAGATGACTATCCAACTGTGTGAATGGAAAGATAGGTAAAATCAATTAAAGTCATAAGTGAACATTGCAATAATTAATCACTAAGAATCAGAGTATTCACCTCTTGAGGAAAAGAAATGACTTCAGATTTACCCAAAGGTAAACCAGGGCACTATTCGGATGCAACTACATGTCTCTATGAAATGAGAATTGGGTAGAGTGTGGGGATTTGGTTTCATATGCAGATTGCATTTACAGGGCATGTTGAGTACTTAAGTATTTAATAACAAAACAATTAGTTATTTATGCAGAGGACAATAAGACTCCTTTGGAAATATCCATCTCATTACCATTAAAAGCAAATAAAGTGATTATGAACAGTGTAACCATACAATTAACTGATTAAATCCACATTCTTTTCTATGCTGGACCTGCTTTTCAATACGACTTTTATGATTAAAAAAAAAGGCTTGTACATGGTGATGCATACCTAAGCCTTCTAAGCATAAGTGAAATTTTTAATTAAAAATGTATGTTTCAAGATAAAACAGCTTTCTCAAATGTAGGATAATGAAAGAATAAGGCTACTGACAGAGGTGTAGAGCTCACAAAAATGGCTTTGGGCAGAGGGGGAAGTAATTAAATGCCAAACAATGCTTAAGTATTTGAAAATTATGAAAATCATTTATTGTAAGGATACTGCCATTCTACAGATACAATTCTAATTATACTGCAAAACAAAAGACAGTGAACAAACTACAATGTTATGGAAAGTAGAAGGGAGAAAGCAGTCATGTTTCCTGTTTCCTGGAGATTTGAAAATATTGTACTGTTCTTGCCCAAAATTCTTCACAATGAAATAAATTAGAAGACTTATGATCAAGTGATGAGCACTCTGGACTGTAGGGAATTTTGACTAAAATGGAGGCCATGGAAGGAAATATGATGCCTGGACAATGGAATAGCCTCTCCTCCAGACACCAATTATGGTTTTGGCCAAACAGTAGAGTATTTTGTTTTTCAGGTTCCTTAGTGTAAGTTTCCATGTCATATGTTAGAAGTTATTTTTTGTTCAAATGTATTTTGGTGTGAATAACTGAAATTAATTTTCCTAAAAAAGGCACCTAAGGAGAAATACATTGTATCGTTGTTGCATGAAGGTAAATAATTCCATTTACAGTATTTAAAGATCACAATATCTCCCCCCATCAAACATTTTTAAATGTTGTATTTCCCAACAAAATAGATGCTGACACTGAAAGATCTAAAACTGGTTATACAGAACACTGGCTGGATATATAATGAGTCTTATTCATGCAATGACTTATATTTATTTTTTTCATGTCTTACTGTACATTTTAGTATAGTGACCAATCTAAATAAAGAATGAGAAACACCAGAGTTTTGAAGGTGCTAAAACCTAGCAAGACACCAGACTTGTCAAGAGAGCAAATGAGAAGTCAGCTGCGGAGAAACTAGTTTTAGAGGTAACGCCGTTTTCTTAGTGTACTCACTATAACAAAAAGGACAGTTTTGTAATTGTTTTGCATAAGAGCTTCAGGACTAATTAAATGCATTTCACAGAAAAGAATCATCAAATCTAGCAACGAAAGATGCAGGATGTGAGAAAAACCTATCTCATGACAATGCAGGATGTTTTTTGCTAGAAGTATACTTTTCATGCATCAGTCTGTGTGTTTTAAATTTTACAAGCAGTGGTACCAGAGGTTGCCTGAAACTTATAAGTTTAGAAAAAAAGAGCAAATTGTTTGAGATGTCTGATAAAATAATAAGACAGCTTAGGCTTTCTTTGTGTGGAAAGCAGGCCTGAATTCCCAAACAAAGTGAAATACATAAGTGGATTTTCAAAATGTGTGTCACAAGAATTTATATTGGTTGAGGAATGAGAGAGGTTTAGCAAATATTCAGCTGAAGAGCAGTTAGTCTTGTTTTCTGATAAGCTGTCAGAAAACAGCTTTATATTTTGAGCTTGGATGGGCCTAATAGTTTAGTCACCATGTCAAGCATCAGTAAAACTTCATTCTGTCAGCAGGAGACTTACAGTGTGCCACTACATTTTAAAATGAAGAGTTGGCGTGAACTCTGTTAACCATAACCTCAGGCTCTTCCTGGAACTGTGATACACCCACGCCATGCAGCCTTCACTGAATATCATGTTAACACTCCTCCCCCATGCACGGCTGTTATACTGTATGTGAACAGCAACAGTCAAATATAAGACTAAGAACCAGCTGCACCCTATTATTCAGTTCACTTTCAGATTTGCATACTTACCAAATATTCCCTCAGTGGGATATTCGTTATTTCTAGTATTTTACTTAGCACTAGTACAGAATTTCCCACTAAAATAGGTTCATCAGAAAGGACGTTTATTCCTTGGAAAGGCATTGGATCGCAGATATATATTACTTCCAATGAATTTCCACTGAAGCACAAGGGAATTTGGCCTAGAATTTCGGAGACTGCAGTTTCAAGGCAGGTCCGTCATGTGCACTGCTTTAAGTTCAGGCATGTCAAGGCTTCCAGGGAACTTTCATGCAGAATTAAGAACCTGAATCCTAGAAGCCCCACCTCTCTCTTTTTTTACGTAAAGAGCGTGTTAGAACTTAGGGAGCAAAAGCTCATGCTAAATTTTGAAAACAATTTTCTGTCTTTTGAAAATCTGTGAAAATCTAACTTTTTTTTTCTGAAAGTAAAGTAGGCTTGGGACCTCGTTCTCTGCTTCAGCTTCAGGAATGAATATTCTTTGTTTGCATGACTTCTACTTCTAGACCAGGAAAAGATACACCTTCTGACTGGTAGGGCTTGAACTGAAACCGAAATTGTTGCCAAAATCCCTCAGAGACTGTCCCCTGGGAGCTACAAAGTTTGCTAGATTACATAGTTCACTACACTTCCAGTAAAGCAGTGCTATAAGCTAAATTATAAAGTTAAGGCACTTCCTGCAGCAAAACAACAATTTTATTTTTTCGTAAATCAGAACAAAAGGAATCTGCAGATTCTTGGGATTTACCGCTTTTAAGGCAGTGACATATCTTTCAGCACTGAGACCAATAGTAGATGGGGTTACTTTTCATGTTTGTGTCCTTTTGGGGGACTGTTAAAGATACACATACAGTGACAGGCTTGGAGGTCTCCTAAGCCATCAACCTGGACATTACATCAGCTCTTACAGCTACCATAGCAGCTGGTAGAGTTCACAACAGAACTAATCACCTTCAGCCTACATCTGCTTAAACCCCATGGGACTTAATTTGACCACTGATACAGTTTGTGATTTTTCTTAGAAAGACACTAGAAAATAAAAGGGCTGGGGATAAGTGAAGTTTAAAGGAAGGCAACAGCAAGAAAAAGGTGAAGCCATGAAGCAACTGAAGAAGAAAAAGTGAAAGAAAAAGAGTAGGAGGAAGAGAAAACAGATCCCAGTGAAACAATAAAACAGCATTGTTATAATGCAAATCAGCTACCTGTGACTCCCTAATTGACAGAATAGTCACATCTATTCCTGTAGGTTCTGCCTCAGTTTTAAAAAATGGAGTTGGGCTTGATTAAGTTAATTGCTCTAGGGGCTGAAATGAATGAAGGATATAAGTGGCTTGAGAGAAGTAAAAATAAGGATTCGGTATACTACAGCATATGTAGGGTGGGGGAAAGGGCAAGAGGAGACTCTGCAGTAGCATCTGTAAGGGATCATGCACTTCACCAAGTGCTGCTAATGGGAAAGCTGCAGTCTCCTTTGACTCCCTGCTAAATCCAAACCTGGCAGAAATAAGGTAAAAGCAGTGAGCTCTGTTGCATAGTCATTAGAATCATATCATAATAATATCATCGTATCAATACATCAGTTCTGTGAGACAGTGCAAAGAAATAGGAAGTGATGGGACAAGTGAAATGCGATTACCTTGAGTCACAAATACATCATGGAAGCATTGGAAAGGAGTTTATCCTGAAACAGTGTTAGAGGCCTGCAGACCATCAGTTTAATCTTAATATGGCTCAAGATCTGTAGAACACTTTAGACACACATGCATACATACAACACACGACACACTGCTGGGAATTACATGGGAAACCAACTGCCTGCATGCAGAATGGGAAACAAATACCACAAATAGTGCAAGAGCTCTCGTATCTGTGAAAGTGACAGCTCACCAACTGTAGCCTCCAAAGGCAAGACCCAGGGAAGATGCCCAAGCTGTTTGAGCTAAGGTGCCTCTAAGTCAAGAAGCTGAGACTAGCCTTTCCAGAGCAAGAATCAGACCTTCCACGGGCTGACTCGTCTTCTGGAGTTGTCTGTCTCTCCTCATTGACTGCAGAGGGAGCCTACCACCTCACACATTACTTCAGGCTTATTTTTGGTAAGCAGCAAAGGCTTTATAGAAGGCCTAATCATGGAAGAAACCTTGCACTGAGTAATGATAAGCTGATTCACTTTAAATGAAACAAATCTACAGATTCAGTTTTTAATTCAAGAAACAGACTGTGGGAAATTAAGGTAATTAGTGAGTGATGTCAACTGGGCTGAAGAGCTCAAAGACTTATATGAATTTGCCTGTCATTCATTATCCAAGCAGGAGAAAACATGTTATATATAAGTGGATAAATAATTACCTGAGAAGGGGTATTAGAGGTAAGCAGAGATTCTACGGCCAACTGAAAAAAAGACTGAAAATACATATCTTGAGATATATATCTTGAAGGTGAGAAAGTGAAGGGACAGAGTGAAAACTACCATAGTATAGCTGAGTTACATATCACAGCAAAAATTAACACAAATACCCTCGCCCATATAAGCAAGAAGAGATGAAGGAAAGAAGAAACAGAGTTCCTCATCACTGACGGTGAGATAGCAGAGGAGAAATTAAACAATCTAGATAAAGTCCAGATAGCAAAGGAATATTTTTCTCCAGTTTTCAATGACATCAACGCTGAATGGGAAGAGGTGAAGGAAAGAAGGCAAAGAGAAAGGAAAGCATTGAAATGAAAATTATGTCCAAGATAGACACAGAACTCAGAGTTCAACCTAAAGAAGGTATGGGAGGGAGGGAAAACAATCCAGAATACTGGAAGAACTGACACAAGAAATTGCAAGTCTTATATGTGTGATTTTTACGGAATCGATCAAATCAGGTAATATATGAGGAAAGACCAGCAAATAAACCAGTAATATTTAAGAAGGGAAAAATTAAGATTCCATCAGTGGGGCCTCAGGAATATGCATTGTTTAGAATGTAACTAGAAAGAAATAATAATTTTCCATGGAATTATATTGAAAATGGGATAAGTGCAGTAACAAATTACCAAGAAATATTTTTAAAATGAACAGTATATTTCTTTCTTGATTTTTTTAATAAAAAGAAAATTCAGATTTAATCTAAGATATAGCTGATCTATCTAGACCTTGCTAAGTCATTCAAGCTTCTTTTACACTGACAGTTAGTTAACAGAGGAGCTGAGGTTTAGCTAAGAATTGTACAGTAAATACAAAATGGAGCCAACTAGGAGATGGCAGCGGTTTGTACTGAGGGTGACACTTGTATTTGAGGTACAATATTCTTAAAGATTCTTAAAAACCTATGAGAGACCAAATGATTGAAAGCTTTCACAAATAACAGCACAAAATGTAGGAACCTACAAGTTCAATTTGGGTGCTGACATAAAGGTGAGAGACATCATCAGCATGGAGGAGAACTGGAATATCACACAGCAGAAATGTTATATTGACCCTGAGGACTGAGCTAATAGAAATTCATGAATTACTTAATTGATACGACATATGGAAGTTCCTGCAATTACAGGTTCATAACAAGAATAATTCCTGTAAGTTAGAAGCTCTTAGGTGTTAGTGACAGCAAATAGGAAGGTCAGTGTGATCATTTCAGTATTGATCAATCAGGTATTCATCTGACCTAACTTCAGATGTCTCCAGTGTAGACATATTTCCCCTAACTGCTCAACCCAGCCTGCTTTTGCAGTCAAAGGAGACAAACAGGCACTTCCAGACATTACTGATCTGACCTTTTTCAGACCTTTACTTCAGAATGAGATGAATCACTTATTTCTCTCTATTGATTATGAAAGAAGTCTAGACAAGTGCATGAGGTTGGGATGTCTACATTGCGAATATGTTTGCCATGAACTAGGTATGTAAAGCCAATATGAAAAAGACAAATGCAATATGCTGATATGTTACTCAAGATCTTTCTCTAAAGCAAAGAAATTATTATTATTTTTTTTTACTAAGCGCTATGAAAAACTTTATCTGGAATACTGTGTAAAAGCTTAGTAATTCACATTCCAGGAAGACACATTAAAGCTGTTCATAAAGAAGAGATAATGGGATGATCTGGGGAAAGGAGAGATTACTATATGAGAGGAGACTAAAGGAGCTTGTATTGTTTGGGTAGCAAAACAGAGCCTAAGAGGAAATACGATTGCTTTCTATAAAAAATTGGTGATGGTGAAAATCAGCAAGGGAAAGCTAGAGCCTATGGGTACAAATACAGTTGGATAGCTCAGTTCCCACCTTCACTCCTTTATGCTCATTACCTGCTCATCTGCTCATGTGCAATATTTATTCATTTCCAGGACCTCTTTGGGAAGAAATCAACCAGTTCCCACCAAAACAGAATGTAGGAACCCTCAAGCATCCCCAGCACATATATGCCACAGCTCAGAGCATGCAACGTCTACTCTCTATTTCATGCCATGGAAACGCCATTCCGTGGGCTGCAACGCAGTCCTCATGCTTTTAAATATGATGAACTGAACCACCCCCACAAACAAAAATGGTCATTATGTTTTAGATGTATGTGAGCACCATATGGGCAATATGGTGTGGACTGGGTTCATCTGCTCTACAGAGGATTAGCCTTGAATATCAGCCAGTCTGCGCTACTTGGGCCAGGGGACTAGAGATCACTCTGTGGGTTGGGTGTGCTTAGGAACGTAGCTGTAGCCAGTGTTGTAAATAGATGGGTATTAATGCCATGGGTATACCATGGCCATAAAGAGGTTCATGATGGAAGTTAAATAGTTTCTAACCATCACAGAAATGAAGCTAAGAAACAGCTTTCCCACTGCTGCTGTGAGGACAAGAAACTAATCCGTTTCAAAAGGAAGCTGATGTGTTTTGTGATACCTGCCACAGCAGGGGATGATTTTTAGGCTGGGTCTGAGCTGTCGTGTCCTTGTCCATGAATCACCTACACTTCCAGCAGATACTACTTTTATCTTATTCTCTAGTATATGCCAAATGGTGTCTCAGTGGAATTCTTCAAGTGCAAAACAGAGTCTGGTTCACTTTTGCATCATGCCCTTTGCAATGACGTATGCTTTCAGTCCTGTTTTCCTATATACTATGTTCCCACTTGCTAGGAAGTTTTACAAAAAGCAGTCATTTTTTTTTAATGTGAAGAGCAGTCTGAGAGGTTCAAAGAGTCTCAAATGCCAAGAAATCAGCCCTCACCTAATTAAGAGCTCATTTACTCCAAACAGAATTGCTACAGTGAGCTACAGACTGTTTCTGATCTGCTTGGAAAACACCTTTTCTGATGATGCCAGATGAAATACCATACACAAGATTTTTTTCAAGCACATATACTTGGTTCTCTTTCACATGTAATGAAGATAAAAGCTCTATCTGCACACAGGTTTTCTGAATATCTAACCATATGCTCTTGTCTACATCTATATACACAGACACAAATATATACAGGCTGTATTAGCAGTCCATGAAGAAGGTGAGCAAAATGTAACTTGTCTTTCTTCCTTTTTTCTTTTGTTTTCCTTTTTTATTTCCTTTTCACCATTCCTTTCTTCTCTGTTTTCTTATCCAAGTTTCCTACAACCATAGTGTAACAAGGTACTTAAGCACACACTTAACACTGTAAACCTATTTAGCACATATATAGAGCATATACTTATGCATGAATGCAGGTTCCTAAACACACACAGCAGTGCACATTTTCCAGGGCAGGCTAAGGAACAGTAGCCCTCCTCCTTCCTTCCCCTCTTCCCATCATCTACACTGTCCTTCACAGCATGTTCCCATGAAAGCCATGTGATGTGGTTGCAGCAACATGGAAGTATGCCCTTCCCTACTCACACTGCAGCTTACTGAACAGTCAGCTTGATAGTTGTAAGAATCATCCTAGGCTCTGGGCTGAAACTGGTGTCAGAGCATCACAGTGCCTTACATTTACTGTTTGTAATGAATAGTGTCTGGGATTTACCTGCAACTGTCACGGACAAGCTCCTACTAATGAAATCTGAGCTAGTGTCAAAAAGGAGAGGACTCCCTTAGTTTGTTTATCACCTCATTAGCAAAATTAATTAGCAAAAACACTTCACCATGACAATCACAAACGAATCCCCAGGATATCTACCTGTAGATTTTGGGATGAAACCTTTTCCGGAAGGACTGTTTTTTCCGGAACCTGAAGTTAACTCAAGCACTAGCCCCTTTCAGGTTTTCATTTTCTATGTGCCCGCAAGGATATAAGGAAGCTCTGAAAATAATTGGAAGTGCTTGATGTATTCACTGTCTGCGATACTTTGCAAAGCTTCTTCAGCATCGTGCATTTCAAACACAAGGATAACATCCAGCAGTATAAAATCTTCAGGAATGATTAACTTCTAAATTATGTACTCAGAAAAATATTTACAATCCTCTAGTGAATAAATGATAGCATGATGCTAAAACCACAAAAATAGAGCAGAAATACAAAGATTACGGATTCTCTGGCCACCCTTAAAAGCAAAGCATAATTACATTAATGAAATGAAAAGGGAACCTGAAAGTAAAGTCAGGACTCACACAGTAAAACCAAACAAAAATGTGTTAATTAAATGCCAAATCAAACTGGTGCATTTTTTAACAAGATTTTAGGTCTTGCAATGATTTGCTTATTCTGCTAAACAAAAGGAAAGGAGTTTCACAGCATGAGAGCTGAGAAGAGAAACACCCTAAAACCGACATCATCTATTTAACAAACAGAGCTGGGAAAAGAATTTTTATTCAGCTAATAAATAGGTATTGTTTTCTTTAACTACTGGTAAATGTGCACCAGAAAGAAACAGAAAATATTTCAGTTTTACTGTCTTATTCCCAGCCCCTTGCCATTCTGTTCTGTTCCAAAAATTTTGGCAGCTGCTAAGCAGCCAGCGAATGCAAGTGAGTGACGTTCCAGAGAACGGGATGACCTTGCCACCAGTAAATCCATGTGGACAGGTTGGAAGAAAGCTCATGTCTACAGGGCAAGACAGACAGATGACAGTTTTTTCCCAGGGTAAGACAACTCACTTGGTGGACACAACAGACAATCTGGCTACTGCATCTGTAATCCAGATGGTCATTAGTATTTGAGAATGGCTTACTATTACTGAGCCCAGTCTAGTTCATTTAATGTAGATGACCTTCTTTGCGTCACCTCCAAACCAGACAGTCACTTCTTGCCTAGAGGACCCCCAGCTTTAATATGACAAGCATTAAAGCACACTACTGCACGTAGACCCAGACATTTAGTTTGCACTGGTATTTGTGCAGTTTATAAAAAGTACGTCAGGAATAATACACTGTATTTTGAGACATACCACCACACCCCATGACATGTTTCCAATGTGCATAATTTGAGTATAGCGAGGGTTTTTTTGTTTTGCTTTGGTTTTTTGTGAAACCATTTGAAGTTCAGATTTTCAAGTGATAAAAGTGGGCAGAGTTTCTCTAAGATTATCAGCTGAAGAGCTGAATCTTAAAGCTCTATTTTAAAAACCATGCAGAGAGCAAGCTTTCAGAGGGCTGAAAGAACAAATATGAGAAGACTGGATGAAAAATAGATCCCAGTCTTTTCTTGAATTTTAGATCATTACTGCTTGAAATTAAAATAAGTATTATGTTTTGAGCAAATAATTCATTGTCAAAAGATTTGGGAATGGATTAAAACAAAATTTACCTCAACCTATTCCCCTAACAGTTTTCTTTGTTTGTAGATAAAGTAAAAACACAGTTTGGAGACTAAAACTCTGGAATCCTTTTTCTTTGTTCTTCACTGATTTTATGGTTCATCTGAACAGTTTAAGTATTTCAGCAGATTTGAGAGGGTACCCTCTAAACCCTTTCTTTATTCCTGTAAGCATTTGTGCATGTTTTTCTTCATAGATTTAAAAAAAAAGAATAATCATTGTAACTGGGTCAGTGTTTACAGTTTACAGTGTAAACATATCAGAGGGATGTTGCAGATGTCCAGAAGGTGATATTTATCCACCTGCACAATTAGATGACACATGAAGTGTCCGAGAATGGATACCCAAAAATTGACATCCATGTGTTTGCCATTTATTTAAAAAGCACTGCTCACTGAATTTAAGTGAAACATCATTTTGTGGTTAAGACTCTTGGGAAGAATATGGGTAATTTGCTTCCAGTTCTTACAGATTCCCAGGATGACTTGGGACAGGTGACATAAGATATTGAAAGATATTTTCATGCCTAAGATTTACCATGAATTTACATAGGATTCAAGAGACCTAAACAACTAAGCCATGTCTCCAAGGACATATTTAGGCTGATCAGAAAGATTTAAGCATGACTGTAAGAACGGTAAAACCTCAACCATTTGGATTATATGAGAAGTGAGTAAATGCCACATCATTTGCATGAGAAGGGCATAAACTCTCAGTTGCATCACTAGCTGTGATGACTGCTCCATTGTGGTTCAGTGAAAGGCAACAGCTACATACAGTCTGCTGGAGTGCCAAAACAGCTTTTTTAGCTGACACTTACACACCTTTGAAAAGAACACAAAGCATCAAATTCAGCCTAAAACCAAGCTAGTGGTAGTCTTCTCCATTTTAAACAGTTGACTTTTATCCAGAAAATGAGTCACACTCTTTTCAACCTAAAGACTTTCCAAATGACTTCTGTCCCTACCCAGAAGAAATTTCACCTGATTACACACTGATCTTGTTTTCTGCCCTTCCTATTGAAAGTGGGCCACTGTATCCAAAAGCATGAAAGAGTCATGGTACCGGAGAGAGGAAAAAATAAATGAAAAGAATCTGGTTTTATAGCCCACTGCCAGGAAAACCCTGTAAATGAGGAATCCTAAGTTCTGTTCCTTGCTTCAGGGATGACAAATGTTTTTTCAACTAAGGAGTCTTGAATGTTTGAACAATGCAGTATGAAGTCTGAGTGTGGCTCCATATCTCAGTTACTCCTCTCTAGGAAGCAAGACTTCCCTTCTCCTGCCCTTTATCCATCCTGACATTACATTAGCATTTTAAGAATGGAAATTTTCAGGGCAAGGACAGCTCTTTGTAAAACCCATGTGGAAAGAGCTCCATGTAATGATGCCTGTTGTACACCAAAGATACCTTTTTCTCAGCTGCAGACCCACATACCTCTCCATTGGACACCCAAGAACAAAATCTCTCTATATACCTAATATCTGTTCTAGAAAAACCCAGAAACTCCAGACTGTAGTTACCTACCACGTTCATAACCCCGTTCCTAGCAAAGCAATGCAGTGCAGCGGCACAGCTGCCACCTCCCTGTGTCAGCTGGGCTCATTGTCAGGCGGGAATGCCCCGGGAGGCACAGCTGATGCTTGTGCTCCCGCACAGATGGGCGCTTCCTTTCCTGCCCTGGTGTTTGCTGGAGTCCCCGAGTAGGGGCTGCCGCAGGGTGCAGCTGAACCATAATGTCCCCCAGCTATCCTTGTCCTCCACCATCCCTCTCCAGTGCCCTTCAGCTGGGGAGCTCTGCTGTCTGTCTCCGCTGGACACTGGCACTAGGGTGACCTCTGCAGCCCTGAACCCTTTTGCAACAGACACCAAAACCCCTTCTGTGTTCTTAAAAGGTCAGCTCGGGAATCAGCAGCATCAGCAAGATAAGGACATTCCCCAGCTGTCAGGGTTGCATAGGAAAAAAAAAAAATCCACAGCCGTTAAAAAAATGAGTGAAGTACTACAATACTGCTGGATTTCATTTAACTTATCTTTACATTCCCTGACTCGTTTTCTGCCAGTGTTTCTAGAGTTTCAAGAGGGGGAGCTAGTTAGCTAACAGAGTCTAGGTTGTTACAAAAACTTCCTTGACAGCAGCCCACAGCTTTAAGATTTTAGGTGAAACAGAATGAAAATCGAGTTCACAGCTTCAGACTCATCCCTGAGAAGTACTTTGTATGGCATTGCTACTCCTGCTTTCCCCATAAACCTGACTGATTATTGAAGATATCACATAGACACAGCATGAAAAGCTGATTATGTCTTGACAAGCGAAAAAACATAAACAGAATTTTTAATCATGAGACACACAAATGAGCCTGTAAAAAGCTTAAGAATGTATAATATACAGATCTAAATAACCAAGGGAATATAACCTTACATACAGAATGACCTGTGACTGAAATTCTTGCATCAAAGATTTTAACATAGTACAGAATTTCACGGAAGAAATGTCAGGGAAGGAAAGTGGCTCATATCTATGCAGACAAGGACTTTTGCTCCTAGCAAGATGAAATGCATTCACTTGTCCTTAAGAAACATGGAGGAGTCCTGGGCCTTTGCAGAATGTTGTACCAGTTTGCTCGTTACATAGAACAGCAAGCAACTTTTACAGCTCTCGCTGTATTTGAGTTTTCAGAACAAAGATCAAACATAGTCCCTTTGTGTGGTTTATCTCTTCATTCGCTATTCTTCTTCCTTAGTTATAAACTCCCCACCCACGCACACACCTGTGTGCTCATCTGCCCTGGAGGTGTTGTAAGTGGCAGAGCCCTGACTTCAGCTCCTCCCTGGGCAAACATTCACACAAGTGTGTGGCATGTGCCGAGAAATGTTGTAACCCCTGTGGGAGCTCGCTGTGAAATGGCATGCAAGGTTTTGTGCAAGATCACTGTTCTACTCCCTGAATACAATATTCTGCTTTTTTTTTAGATATATTCTTTTAATTGAAAACAATTTGGCAAAATTTCCATTTGTTACTTCAATTGCTGGAAGTGTTCAGCAGGCTACAAGTGTTATGCTGCATTTGTCCCATCCAACTCTATCAAGCCAGGCAGTTCAAATGGCGAATGACTTCTATAAGCCCTTCCTCCCACCAAGCTCTCGCTCTAAACATTGAGACCTGGCAACAGTGGAGCTGTAAAAGGCCCATGCTGAGCTCTGAAAGTCACACATGGCGACTCTTGTTCTAAAATCATATTTATTTCTCATTCTTGCTACAAAACGATACCATGACAGGTCAGGTCCCACTGCATGTAACTGTTGCCAAACACTGACTCCATTCCCCTTTATTCCATTTCTGACTCTAGCTTTTCTAAACACTGTTTCATGGCCAAAATCATTTGCTGAGCTGAAGCAAGTAGCGTATCACATTGCTATTGTCAATGTCCCTCCACAATTCTGCAAGGAAAATCTCCCACAGTTAATATATCAACTCTTGTTTTCTGTAATACTACCTTCCATGAGGGGACAAATCTTCTGTTCCATGGTAAAACTGATGCTATTTATATGTGTCTCTCGCTAAGAATGAAATGTTGAAGTCAGTGGAATCGCTGTCATTGATTTCTTTCAAGTCTTGACTTAGAATTGTAAAGCTATTGGGGATTCTAGGAATATAGGGAAAGTCCCAGAAAACTCCAGGATTTCATACTCTGGATACATGAACTCTTTTTTCTCTTGTGTTTGCATTATTTTATGTTTTCATTTTCATTCTATGTTTTGAACCTCATGATGTAACTTACTTTCTGCTTTACATGTCAGCTGCTTTACAGATCGGCCTTCCTCAGACACGTGTCAAAAGAGAGTAAGAGCTGATTGTTACAGAAATGACAATATTTTTTGTATGCCAAATTCCACTCCTGATATACAAAGCTATAAGCAAAGGAGATCAGTTCAGAACAATCTGGCCAAGGCTAGCCACTGTAGTCAAATGCCATTGTGGCTCCCAACTGAAAGCATGAAAGGTGAGGAACTTCCCATTTAGTCACTTTGCAAATACTAATCACTGGTGAAGGATCCCAATAACAGGAAAGGTGGTGAAATGTGTAATATGACATCTGCAAGAACAATAGTAAAGCAAACAGTAACTTTAATAAATTGCCGTAGTAAAGCAAAATAAATATTACTTGTTTTTAAAGTGGTTTACCACTTGCATTTTATTCCTGGAGACAAAGAAGTAATTGTGTGCTTACTGAGGGTACTCAGTGATCACTGTCTGTCAAGGTGATCATGGTATGTTGCAGACTTGGAAGATGCAAAACCACTGATGCAATTTTATTCAGGCATGATGCTTAAATTTGAGAGTGCTTGGCTCTCTTGTGGACTAAACATAATCCTGCTCTTCCATCTGTTGATAAAATGCACAGTTGTATTGTTGTCCATGGGCACTTGCATAAGTGCTGGGGAACAGGCAGGAGTCTACCCTTACCTGGCAGACACTTATCTACCGGACAGCCAGGTGGATTGTATGACAATCTTTTTAAGGGCATTGCAGATGCAGGAGCAGAGGGTAACATGGATAAGTTCTGAGCCCAAAGGGAAGCATGTATCAGCAGAATCTTTGCAGATTACCTTGTGAGTAGATATACTTATTTTAATCACTTTTGCATGGCAAATTGCATCACTGTGGTTGCACACCATGGCTCACAGTTATAAGGCAAACTCTCCTTGAGCTCTTTATGAGTTTGAAGTAGAGAAGCAATCTGAATCATTATTGTCTAAAACTTTTCTGAACTAGAATTTAATATTGCTCCTACAAACATCAAGTTATTGGATTGAAACCAGTGTGTTATTTCCTTTGCTGTTAAGAGTTTCCTACTTTGGGAGAATAATGTTCTCAATTTCAGCTGAATGGTTGCTTTCAAGATATAAGATAAGGCCCATCAAATCACATTGTTTTATAATTATTTGGATAGTATTTTCTGCCTTGATGGAGGTACTGGAAGTATGAACTTAGCTGGTAGTGGAGATAGAGATAGAGCTCATCATTCATTGTCTCCACGGATGAAGCCGAGCTGTCTCTAGGTTCTGAGAAAGGGCACAGTCCCTGTTCATAAAATGAAACCTCAGGTGAATTTGTTTGGTACTCAGGAGATCAAAATCTTTCCATTTTTTGGGATGGAAAAGGCATGTGAATATCTGCTCCTGAGCTCCTCCTTCCCTGCCTCTAATCCTTGCGCTAGCCAAATGCAGTAGTCACTGATGGGACAAGAAATGAATAGTGTCCTTTGTTCACAATGTGGTGTTTCAAGGTGATGTCGGCCCTGGCTTCAGAAAATAAAACTGATGAACAAAGCAGGGGAAGTGAAAGCATGACATGTAGAAAGGAATAAACTTTTGGATGATTCTGTCTCCATCTTGCTATGCAAAATTATTCCTGAATTAATTCTCAGTCTGTATGGCAGCAGCATGGGGAAGAGGGAGTTGATGATAAAATAAAGCAGAGAGGCATCTTCTAAGGCCAGGTTGCTCCTTTGCAAGTCTGGGTCCCCCAGGAAGACCTGTGTGGAGTCATGAAGAGAAGGTTGGAGTCCCACTCTAGTGGTGTCCCCTAGGACAGGCTGCTCCAGGGTTCTTCACCACCCTGTTCCTCACTTCTGCAGCACTCACAACAGTCAAAGACCAGACGCCATAGCACATAGTCCACTAGTCTGATCTACTTCAGCAATTCCTAAATATTTATTCTATCTTGTTATCTAGTTAATTATCTTTTACCACCACATTATCATTTTCTTCTGTGATAAAAATACAAAACTTAGTAGCAGCATTTAAGACTCCCCAACAGAATCTTTACTCCTGTATAGTGATTTTTGTAACACTTCTGTTTTCTTGCTTTCTATTTAGATCCCATAGCTTTTACAATTATATCAGAATGGGGCCATCAGCTGAACAGCAGTGAACTTGCTAGCTGAAGCCTACAAGCTTTGTGGGACTTGTTTACCAGGCTTGTGAATTCTGGCAAAGAGGTAGCTGTATATTTTCAATTAAATTAACAGATTTGCACAGAGCTCTAATATCTGACCTGAACTGTTCACTAGTAGGAAAACTACTGCATTCCTCTTTTAATTCCTTACCTTTCTCAGCCCTTAATATAAGCAGGTAAGAACAATTGTTTTCAAACCCATGGGCTACTTTCCATCCTCCCACTCCTGTCATAAAATTTTCGTGGGGCGGTTCAAAGGTCCTTCTACAGAGCAGTTTGCTTGACCACAGAGGGGCCATCTAGAAAATCCAGTCTAGAAAATCCAACTGATCTGTGGTGAACATCTCAAATAGGAAGTTAGATATCATATGTTTAGAGATCCAGACTCCTCTGTTCGCAACTTTGGGCTTCTGACAGCCTTCTTCTGGCCTCTGGAGTTGTGAATCTGCCAGGACGTCATGCCTTTTAACTGGTTTACCCAGGGACCTTCTTTGTACATCAAGTGTCTCCATGCAGCTCAGGGGTGCTTTCTTTAACTTTGGGATTTCTGCTGCTCTGGAGGAGTCATGATCTACCACAACTTTAATTACCTCATTGACACACTTATTTCTCCTTTGCTTGCCTAGCCTTTCCCTATTAAAGAGATGGCTAAATTCCCCAAATAAGTCAAAAGCCCCCTGGCATTTTGCAGAGTCCGTCACACTGCATGAATCCTAACAGAAGCAATCTATGGGCCCAAGTCTTCATTTGCAGTTCAAGCTGAGCAATCCTAAAGAGGACGAGGGGAAAAGGTAACCCTTCAGATGATGCTGGCATGGTTACAACAAGACCAATGGTCAGTGCTCTAGCACCTTTTGTATATGGAGTTTGAAAGGCACCTGGCTATTAGTGAAATGCCTCCTAGAGCATGTTTGTAGGTACAGTACCAAATTTCCAGCTGCCTGGGTGGCATTGCACTAATTGTCAACTGGCATTTGGACTATATACACAAAAGGTGTCTTGTGACTGCCCGTCAGTGATGTCACAGATACGTCAATAACCTTCAGTAAATACACAAAGTCTGACTTTTATCCTTTCCCTTACAATTTCCATTACATAATACCTAAGAGACTCTCCAGGCATTGCATTTCTAAGGCGATTAGTGCATTTCTTGAGAAGCTAATGTCACTTGGCCTCTGGCTCCATGCCTCAGAGCTCCACAACTGGTGCAAGTATTAACCATCCAAATGGCACTGCTTGTTGTGCCTGCTGCCTAATCAAACTGCTACATAAATGCCTTAAATGTAAATTGCTTTAGAGCCACTCTAAATGCAGGAAAATATTGCAGAATAATTAGATAAAAGGATTTTCCCCTCTTATCTCCCGATAAAGAACATGGGAAGCCTCCAAGCCAAAGTTAGTTTTCCTGAGAATTCGCAATTAAAATCTTAAGTCTTCTCTGTGTGATAAAAAAATACTTATTTTCTTTCTCATAGAGTGGGATTAAATCGACCATGTTTACTATGCCTCCTTATAGACAGTACAAGCAGACCAGAATCTGGAGTGGCAACAGTAAAACCTCAGAATGAAATAATGTGTTCACTAACTGAAGTGCTGGATGACTCTCTGTGGTAGCAGAAAACAACATATTCCATTTCACTTACTGCCAAAAATATGTACATAAAAGCAATGGGACTAGCATGATGTTTCAGCTCCGTTATAGGGAAAAGATCTGCACTTTCCTCATCCTTCCAGCCACCTTTCTGCCCTCAGCCTCACTGCTTCAGCTAGCATTGGGTTTGCTGTGAGTTGTCTCGTCACAGGTGACAGGCTCGCTGGGGCAAGAGGTCCAAGATGAGATTCATGCTGGCTGACTTTCTAGGATGCAGAGGTCTCATTGTCACTGGCAGCAGTTCTGAGGTAGAGGAAAACACAATGCATCATAACACCTCGGGTCTTTGAAAAGTGGATTTGAATGCATTATAGTACAAGAAGGCAGCTGGGGAATTTATTAACCATGATTTTAGAAAATTGAAACTCTGCTTCATAAGGTGTTTTTTTGCTTTTTAAAGAGTAAGTCAGATCTGAGTTCAGTGCTTACTGACTGAATCTTCATTATGAACTAAAAGCAGAATCTCATGTCATAAAAGAAACGTTTTTCTCATTCTCCTCCCAAACGTCTGCTAGCTCCTGAATCTGAAGTTTGAGCCTGGAGAACACAAGGGGTTTAGATGTGGAGGAAAAGAAATGAGCAGTGACCTTGAAAAAGAGTCTTCCATAACGTATGTTTTGAAACACTGATGCTCTTTTTCCAACTTGGTAATTTTCCTCCTGTTTTGGGGATGGCAGTCTATATTTGCACAGTATGTGTTTCACAGTGAGGATGTACATTTCAATATTTGAACCCTTTCAATCTTTAAGAACTACAACCAGCTACAACCAGCAAAACCAACTGCCATTTTGTGAGATAAAACTGACTATCTTGTTTTAACAAAGAAACAGAAGCTGAAGACTTCAGCATTCTCCGTGGTAACTTCCCAGGGGTCTGGTTTTCTCTAATCTCTTACAAAGCAGCACGGTGTGCTTGTGGTTGCATGCAATGCCATTGATTTTAACATACGGCATTACACGTATGTAAGCATTACATTCAGTAGCAAAGGCTCAAAGGATCAGTCTTGCTTTTTAAATGGGTGAACGCTACTCATTTCAATGTTTGGTTTTTGGTCTATCATATTAAAAGAATTGTTCATTCATATTTTATTTCCTTAATGCACTATTTAAAAATTATATTATGTTCCAAGATAGTTCTAAGATAAACCAATTTAAGATAATGAACCTAATTCTTCCTTTTGTTTAGGTCTGCTTAATGCCTCTCTGCCAGAGATAATGCCATTTTGTAGGTGGCAGCTATTAACTACAGAGACGCAGGGATTTGAAACAAAAAGAGCCTTCCTGTTGCTAGTTGCTGGTATTATTCCTCTTCTGCTCTTTCCTCAAAAGTTTTGCCATGCAGACCTCCTATGGACTGTAGTTCAGGAACACAGTGTTGCACTGGCAAGTTTATCATTCTCTGTTCTGTACTGGATTTTCGTGTTTCTGTGTAAGTGGGTATCCCAGCAGTTATAGATGCAGCAGCCATTCTGATACCCTGATGGGCACGTAGTATTGCCATGTAACAGACAATTGTAGTATTTGGAAGACAGCTAGAATGCACTCGCCCTAAGACTTTAAATTCCCACGTAGCCGAAAGGTAACTTCCTTCCAAGGAAGGGTGGAAGGTTCAGCTGGCCAAAAAATTCAGATCAAACATTTTTTCTTTCTTTGAAACTCTCAACATTTCATGAAAATAGTGAACTTCACTAAAATTCTGGTTGCCCTGCATGACCAAGACACCTGCATCGCCTGCATCCTTTGTGCAGACTTTTTCCGTTAATGGAGGAGCCCAAATCTCTCCTGATGCAGAATATCAGGGCGAGCACTTAGACAAGCTGCCTTTAACACAGGTTGTTTGGGGCTTTCCAGGATTTCGCAGGCCTGCTGCTCATGTGAGCTCCAAAGTCCTGAAAGTCAGACAGCAAACCTGATCTAGGTGTCAATTATACCAATTTCCTACCAGCTCACTAGGCAGGCTCACTCTTCAAGGGTTTCTAAGTCTGTGTCTATCAGCCAGGAAAATGCAAATGTTTCATTCTTTTCCCTTCTCCTTTTTTCTTTGTCAGCTCTATTACAGACAAAAAGCAAGCAAGATTCTTTCTTGGTGGAAATCTAATGATCACAACGTGTTATATTATGATAAAGAAATTAGTCTTGCTGGCCTAGTTTAGTTCATTTACTTTATGCTCTCTTCCAATTTGCTACTTTTCTGCAAATTAATTTTTAATCTGGATATCCAAACATCCTTCAGTCTCTGTACTATTCTGTGCTGATAAACTGACACATAACAAGCTGTTTTCTTCACAACAGCTAAAATAAGGCAACTTCAAGCAATAGTACATTGATAAAAGTAATCTCAGATCTGGTACAACTTGTCACAGAAACTGCCAACACAAGTTGCATAGAAATAGAAGGCATTATCTGTCCCTCATAATCCCAGTAATATACCCCTCAGTAGCAGATTTCTAGGGAACATGGAGGACTTTGTCCCGTATACATCACACTGTTTTCCATTTACACAGACCTGTTTCCATATAAAAGAACAGGCTTGATGGTCAATGGGTGAAATCAGAGTGATCTGTCTCCTTCTAATTCCTCATGGTTTAGCTAAGGGGGGGAGGGCTAGCCTATTTTATTTTCCGAGTTATTTTTTTCTCAGATGACAAAAGGAGCATATTGGATGCAAAGAGCGGAGGCCAAATGTTAACTTCATCTGACATGTAACAAACAGAAAGGAAGAAAGCTGGGCGGAAGGGGGAATATGTGACATACTTCTGCAATGTCCACGAGAGCAGCTGGCAGCTGCGTATTACCAAAACATTCTACTTGGTTCATTTCAAGATTTTAGAGCAGTTTCTGAACTGCACTAAACTAATCCCATATTTTTTACAGTTTAGCTTTCAGAATTCTTTTTCACAATCAGACACAGGCATGGAAATGTATTGCCTTGAAAGCACTTTACATAACTGTTTCAGTAATGACTGTAGGTAACTAAAGTGATATCCACAGTGACTCAAAGCAGCTAACAAGGAATCCATTTAGAATACCATCTTTCCAGTTTCACAAGCATCCATGGAGCTATAAAAAATCTGTACTGTAATATGCTTGTCAGGTGACTAATGACCTGAATTAATTTGTTTTCACATCCCAAGATTCCTTTTCTGTTTTATCAACATTTAATTAAAACCATTCAAACCCCTTTGTAGAGTGCAAGTTGCTCCACAAATTCAACTACTATAAAGACTGTGAAAACAAGTAATAATGAATCTTGGTGTACAGTGATACTTGCCACAGCAATGAGATTTGGTCTTGATCTGAGCTTCCAGTTTTAGGCTTATCTCTGAAAACAGCAACACTTTTCATGATAGACTTGAAGCATAGGTGAAGTATCTTATTCAGGGATACGGTCAAACCAGAAATGATTGCTAGCATCTCCAGTCCTATTTTCTTTGGAGGCAACAATGTCAGTTTAAGGAGAAGAGTGAGAAGAATAAACCAATTAGGTAGTGAAGGTCTCCCGGTTCCATTCAATAACCATCCATGCTATGGGGTTTACAGTGTAATGCAAATGTTTGCAGCGCAACCTTTTCTCAGTAGTACCACTCAGGAAGTTAGATTTGCTCTCCAGAAACCAGTTTGATATAACAACACTTACAATGCAAATGTACTTGCCCCTGTACTACCATCCATACTGTAGCAGCGTCTCCTAGTCACAATGAGGATCCTACTGTCTCAATAAGGTAGAGAGATGGCCTTTGTCCCACTGAATTTGTGATGCAGTGATCTAAACAGAAATCATTTTGAAGAGCACCTGAGTCAGAAGAATGAAGAACTTTTTCCAGTGTGTCACATCTAATGACTAGATTTAAATGATGACCTAATACTTAGAGAATATACCAGTTCAAAATGCTGTATTTGCTGGTTTGCCATTAACATACAATACCATCTTTGTACAATAGCATTAAAATTATCAACTTGTCAAGTATTCATCCAGTCAGATATTCACTTTTAAAATTCCTTTCTGTACTTCTAGCATTATGGGAAATGAGGGAGGTAAGTTCCAAGTCACATATGCATTTCTTAGGGTGTTCCCCAAGGAGGACAAATTGAGTGTCATCACCTTCAATTCATAAAGAGGGATTTAAGGCAAATACAGATTAAATCAGTTCTCAAAGTTCATGCAGAATATCTGCAGCACAGATGGGACTTCACCCAAATTTCTTGAGTTCTCATCCAAAATATCATCCTTCCATTTTATTTTAATGATTTAATGTCTGGATGAAAAGTTCTTTTAAACAAAAGTTTTTGTCATCCTAATCACATGACAACACTTTGGAACTTTCTGCTAACAGCTTCAGGAAAAATCTTATAAATTGGATGCCTTTTTTTTATATAATACAGGAAGTTATATGATTTAATTCAGACAGCTACAGCCAACATTTATCTCATGAGATATTTACATTGGGTTTGTCTTGCACACATTGTTATAGTTCTGTATGAATATGCTTCCCACCAGCAATGATGTAAAGTGTTAAAAGATGCCAAGTTATTGCTTAAAATGTTGCACCGATTCCCAACGTTTGTTCCCTGGAGATAGGGAAAAGTCTGGCATTACATATCACTGTCTTCTAAATATGAACATCTTGAACAAAACAATCACAGTGAAGGACTGTGATTGTTGTCATGTCTGTAAAACTAATATTTCAGCAGAGTAGCAATAGGAGCTCCCAGTCCACAGATTAGGATTAGATTCATACTGTAAAGGTGAATGCAAAGAGAGATTCTTGCAACAGGACAAAGCAGGGTTTTGTTCTGGAGTTCTCACATCTCTGTAAGTCACTGAAAGTCTTCAAGTAAAGTCAGGATTTTCCAAAATTGACTCAGAAAAAGTGAGTAATTTACAGTTCCTTGTCAAATTGGCAATTTCATATCTTCTCTAAGGAAGAACAACAGAGTAATTTCTTCTGCATTCTAGATCAAACAAGAAAATTACTACTTAAGGATGCAATACATTTTATTTTGCTTAAATGAATTAGTATCATAAAAGCTGAAGAGTGTTTGCAATCATCTGATTTGTAATTTTTAGCTATTTTTTAGCCACCTAATGAAATGACACAAAGCAACAGTGGGAAAAATCTGGCCATCTAGAGAAAATGGGGGCTTTAAAGTTGACCTGAATTTTATTGCTGATGCTTAATTTCTGCTTTCACTTAAGGAAACAAAACAAACAGACAAACCAAGAAAAAGAATGAAAGAAAGAAATTAAAAACAAGAATAAAAAGTCTTCCTAGTCACAGCCAATTTGGCCTCAAAAAAAATTTGTAACAATTAACATAAAGTGTATTGTCTTCAAATAGAATAGGCACATGAGTTTTCCAAAAAGCTTGGCCTACACAGAAAATTGTTAACAGCTAATAACAATCATATTTTAAGCAAGAAAACATTTTTTTAAAAGTTCAAATGCCTCACTGGTGTTAATGGAAAAGCTCTTTTTTATTTTATCCACCATTTCACATGGAACCTTTAGTGATCTCTAACTAAGGAACAATCTGGTGAATTGCTTTCAAACACCGCAGAAACATTTACCTTTAGATTTTACCTAGAGCAAACCTGGCAATTTGCAGACAAAACATATTTTCCCAGCCTAAATTAAAGGATGAATGAGGAGGGCTAAAATAAAACTTTTCAATCGTTACTTTGTTGCAGACCTTAAAATTGGACAGGCTTTTCCTCCTCCTCCATGACCTACAGAAAAACCTATCACAGGTTTCTTGGCAAGTGTAGCACTGTGTTCGATGTGGCTATGTGGCAGTGATGGCACTTCTACAAAGTAGAGCTCTGATCCCATAGCTCCCGTTGCTATATCATGTTCATTTTCAGCGAAGCCTCACACAGGTATTGAGTTTTTCCTGGTGACTTTTATTTTTTCTTCCTTTGACCTTTTCAGTTCATTTATTATGTTACTAAGACAGAGCATATAGGGTTCACCTTTGATTGTTAACAAATTATTAATCACAGTCTACCAAATAGTTCGAAGCAAAACTGTATCTGTCACAGTAAGCTGTACACTTCTGTCACTTGCAGACAGCACTGAAACAGAAATATTGTCTCTCCCAAGTATCTAATATTCCTACAATTTCCTTCCAAACTCATGCATTGTCTCAATCCTGGAATATAAAATAGCATTTGCAAATGCAATGGCAACATAAAACAGATTAAGAAGTGTCTTGAATTGTTCCCTGCAGAGTTCTGTAGAGCTGTCTTCACATGTAGGCCCTGTTGTTTTATATCTCCCTTTGTGTCCGCAAGACTGCTCACTGTTTGCAGGCCAGGCTGCTGTAAGGGGAGGTTGTTTCTTGGGTGCCACATTGCAGCAGGTTTCTGCTCCCTCAAAGCCTCCATATTATCTGTGTAATTAGTTCACCCAGACTGATTAAGAACAACATCCTTAAGCCCGGATAACTACAGTTTGTTTTCACTCTACCAGATACTGAATTCAGTCAGTTAGGGCTTCTGGAAATCAGGAGAGTTTTGATCCACGTGCTATGATATAAATATAGGAGCTTAATCACTGACCTGAACATGGAATTGTTGCTTTAAGACAACAACAATGCTATCATTAAAAGAAAGAAAAAGAGAAATGAGTAATAAAACCATGGAGACATCATGATCTTCCCACAGTGAGTGTGTGACTTCTCATTGTGGGGTTATGCAGAGGAGTGAAAAATGAAATCATTACATTTTAACTTTTTGTTTTCTTAATGTTCTCACATTAAGTACAGGCACATAGATACAGCAGAAACACCGCTGTGGCTGGCACAGTTCACTGTTCAGTTTGTGCTTCAGTCAAGCATCAAGATGATACTTTTAGAAATAATCCAACATGTATAGAAATGCGTCATAAGCATCTTTTGATTGATTAAAATTTCATAGCTAGAACTTTATCTAGTTACAAATACTTTTTTTTCAGAACGAAATTTTAACAGAAATTGTTGGTATCAATTTTTAATTCTTTTCTTCAATATCCCTGTGCAGAAACTCATTATTACTGGGGTTATTGATCAGTCATTCCTTTATAAGTTCATATGCTTGAAAATAACTTGTTACAACATAGCAGAAAATATAAAAAACTACATGACATGGAAAATAACCAGGAGAAACGGTAACAGCTTTGGCATGTCTTTCCAGACAGAGGTTTTTCTTCTGCATGTGATAGACAGCAGTTAGGGTTCTGATTAGTTTTAATATTCAGATCAATCAGCTTCCCGAGGGTTAGAGTTAACCTGGTGCAGGAAGTGGTTGCCAAGGAGAAAGTGTGATGCTATTTGTTTGTCTGCATGCCGTTTGTGGGCCTCTGCAGCAGAAATAGTTGGGCAGCACATTTGGCTATCAGAGGGTTTGACCAAGATAGCCTCAGAGCAGCTTCACAATGAGCCTGGCTGGGGAAGAGGCTGGATGTTAGGATGAGATATTCTGCTCTCAGTGCAGCAATAGCTTACAACTGCAGCTCTTATTAAAGAGCACTGCTGAATTGCTGAGAACTAAGCATTTTGCTTGTTCTGGCAAAAAGTCAATGAGTGAAAGTAAAATTGCACACACACACCCTTCTATTGTTCTGTTTGGAAACCTTCCATTGCTTAACAACTCTTTTCTATGAAAGGGAAGAAATGATGAAAACAATATCCTTATCTGAGGATTTGATAACACTCATTTAAACCTCCCCTCTGAAATATCTATCTACTGCAAAAAAACAGGTGAAAATTTCTTTTGTGAGATATTTAGTTCTGCAGTCATTATCACAATAGCTTTCAGCCCACCCACCTGGAATTCCTGAAAGAACTACCAGTATTTTATGCTGAAAGTCTCTTTTACAGAGATCATTGTAACTTACATATTAATGAACTAATTTGATAGAATTATTCTGCAAAGTAAGTCATACCACAGCTAACAGTCATATCAAAAGGGCTAACTTTTGTGTCTCTGATTATTTTGCAACATCCTTAATCTTTGCCTGACAGATTCACTGTAATTTTGCTTCTCCAGGGAAACCTCTATCTCCCATACAAGTTCAGACTCCCCATTTTCATTATCTGTACAATGTGTTGACATATGATATAACTAGCAACTGCACAGAATAGTAACACTGAATGGCGGGAGAACGCCTCCCTGTTTATATTACATGAAGGTTGATTTGATGGGCTGCAGCAATTGCCTCTGAGAGCAGACACAAGAGCAGCCTGACTCTTTCAAGTTGACACTTTGCAAATACCATGCAGGGCTTGCCACGGCTGCATGCTTTGTATCAATTGCACCAGGAGATACAGTGAATGTCACTCCCCAAAGCTGCACGTTACTAAATTAGTCGTAGTGTCAATTGTTATCTGGCAGCGGTCAGTTGCCAAGCCGGCACTGTATTTTCAAGGGCTTGCTGTTTTACAATGAAAAAGCACAGGTCCGAGAGGGCTGAAGAACTACAGACCCCAGCGGCTGGAACACGTGAGGATTGCCAAGTGGCACTATTTCCTTTTGTGCCGCCTAATAAGGCAATTTGTGTCATTCCCTGGATGCTTGCTTACAAACAGAAGACCAAATTTGTCCCTCTGTTGTACTCTTCTATAAGCACCACTGAGTGTAACCAGTGGCAGAACCTGGTCCGAACGGTACAACGGCAAAAGCATATACAGTGTGACACAGCCCAGACAGAAGACATACTTTTCCTGATGAGGAGAATGCTGTGAAGTGCTAAAGCCCCAGCTCTGTTGCCTGAAGAACAAAGTGTGTTACGACTTAGGGGTTTCTTATTCTTCTGCACTTCAACTGTTGCAGAAAATAAACTTGTCTGGGAGCCATGCACAAAAGTCCAGCTTATTTCACATTTCATATATCATTGAATCATAGAATGGTTTGGGTTGGAAGGGACCTTAAAGATCATTTAGTTCCAACCCCGCTGCCATGGGCAGGGACACCTTCCACTAAACCGGCTTGCTCAAAGCCCTGTCCAACCTGGCCTTGAACACTGCCAGGGATGGGGCATCCACAACCTCTCTGGGCAACCTCTTCCAGTGCCTCACCACCCTCACAGTGAAGAACTTCTTCCTTATATCTAATCTAAATCTGTCCTCTTTCAGTTTAAAGCCATTACCCCTTGTCTTATCACTACATGCCCTTCTAAAAAGTCCCTCTCTGGCTTTCTGGTAGGCCCCCTTTAGGTACTGGAAGGCTGCAGTAAGGTATCCCTGGAGCCTTCTCTTCTCCAGGCTGAACAACCCCAACTCTCTCAGCCTGTCTTCATAGGAGAGGTGCTCCAGCCCCCGATCATCTTCGTGGCCCTGCTCTGGACTCACTCCAACAGGTCCATGTCCTTCTTATGTTGGGGTCCCCAGAGCTGAACGCAGTACTCCAGGCGGGGTCTCAGGAGAGCAGAGTAGAGGGGGAGAATCACCTCCCTTGACCTGCTGGTCATGCTTCTTTTGATGCAGCCCAGGATACGGTTGGCTTTCTGGGCCGCAAACGCACACTGCTGAGTCATGTTGATCTTCTTGTCAGCCAACAACCCCAAGTCCTTCTCCTCAGGGCTGCTCTCAATCCATTCTCCACCCAGCCTGTATTTGTGTTTGGGATTGCCCTGACCCATGTGCAGGACCTTGCACTTGGCCTTGTTGAACCTCATGAGGTTCGCATGGGCCCACCTCTCAAGCCTGTCAAGGTGCCTCTGGATGGCATCCCTTCCCTCCAGCCTGTCGACTGCACCACACAGCTTGGTGTCATCAGTAATTGCTGAGGGTGCACTCAACCCCACCATCAATGTTGCCAACAAAGATGTTAAACAGTGCCAGTCCCAACACCGACCCCTGAGGAACGCCACTTGTCACTGCTGTCCACTTGGACATAGAGCCATTGACAACAACTCTTTGAGTGTGACCATCCAGCCAATTCCTTATCCACCAAGTGGTCCATCCATCAAATCCATATCTCTCTAATTTAGAGACAAAGATGTCATGCAGGACAGTGTCAAATGCTTTGCACAAGTCCAGGTAGATGACATCAGTTGCTCTTCCCTTATCCACCAACGCTGTTTGCAATATACAACAGTGTTTGAAGGAGATGATAGAAAAAAAATCACTGACCATGTTTGAATGCTGTTTTCATAACATTTCCTTTCTGAGCACACAAAACAGTCCATAAGACAAGAAAGGAGAAAAAATACTGCTTTAAATTACTTGTCTTACTAGCAAATATTTCTTTGTTTATGTTTTAAAATTAATTCAAAGTTACCTCGTTTATTTCTCTGCATGTTGAGTCTTAATCTTCTTCACCACATCTTCATTCTCCCACATTATAGTTAACTATGGCTTCAACTTAACAACTGAAGTTAGGCAGCTGACTTACAAGACATATTCAGGAGATTTGCCCTGATGCCTTGTTTTCACTGAACACTTTTACAAGAATGTAGAAATAGGCTCAGACTTGGGCCCCTCTCCTTCAGCATGGTGTAAAATACCTCTTGTAGGCCAGCATAGGATAATCTTTTCCCTATGTTAGGTCTCCATCTGCCTTTATACTTACAATTAGGATTAAGTCCTCAAATTGTGAAGTTTGGAGATTTGTAAAGATATATTCAAAACGTATCTTTAATGCTGGGAGCGGGGAGCTGTCTTGCCTTTTTTGTAAAAGCCCTAGCCTTGGCAAAGAATCTTAGAGATGACTTAGCAGCCAACTAGGAAATCACAGATGAAGAATTTCACCCTCTCTGATTTAGACAGAAGAGAATGGGTCTTTGAAATTCAGAGCCTCTCTATTGCCAGTGACCTTGTTCTGATCTACTCTCCCAGTTTCCCCACTCCAATATATCCTTAACATCTGTTTCACACGGTAGAGCTATTGTTAGCAGCGTGCACAGATCTTCATGTTCAGATCTGGCTTGTGGGTTTGGACCTCGTGTGATGGTAAAATAGACCTCGACTATAATTCATATTCACTTTCCTGTCATAGCAAGGAGGAGCAAAAGGCTGGACAAGGAACAGATTTACTGGACTGGGAGAGAGGACCATGAGGTTGTGACACAAGCGTACTTGGCACATAATAGAGGAGCAGCCTCAGAGCAGCACATTCCCACCTTCCACCTGGATGCTACAGGCAGCTGGCTGTAGAGTCTTGAAATGCTGGTCTTCTGGAGGGGGCCTCTTTGTTTGCTTGGTGTCTCACTAGCAAAGATGACGAAGACATATGAATCCCATTCCTCTCTTACCTGGTGTAAATCTGAGTTTACTGATGCCAAATGAGGTAATCTGAATATACATCAGTGCAACTGAGTCAAATTTGGCCTTAGTTTTCTTAATACAATGAAAGGAAAATGTCCTGCAGGCAGGTAACATTTTTTTCAAGAGTGTTATAAAACAGCTCATAAAATATCCCACCTAAACAACAATATCTTTTGAGATGTTTATGTAAAATACAGAACCTTTTGCAGAATAAAACATCAGAGTGTTACAAATCTTCAGAGACACCCACTGCCTTCTTTCTGGAACTGTTCCTGCTGTCTTATCTCAGTGCTAGGTTTTGTGACTGATGTTTGCTAGGGTGCCAAATCTATCATGGGGATACCCTTGTCAGGGAGGAGAGATGAAATTAGTGGTATTACAAGAACTTGTGCCAAGGTACAAATGTCCTAAACAAAGGGATACTTAAAGAGGTAGTATAGACAGGCAAATGGCTTGGTGTAACTATACCACCATTCACTTTCTCTCCAGACACTTTCTCTATAGGTATTTTCAACTAACAATACTTTAAAACACTACAAAGTCTCATTTTCTCTTGCAACATAATTTCATCGTAAATAGGCTGAAGGAAATAATTTAATTGTAAATAGGCTGAAGGACCTCTCTGCCACAAGCACCTAGTGACTTACTTAACTTCCCAAAGTTGTCAGGTTTTTCAGAGCTCTTATTGTACATAAATATGGAAGGGAGTGACAGGCTTTACCTAATTCTTGGTGAAGATAAGGGAGTCTTTTAATAGCATTAGTAAGTATTATACTACTCTATTATTCCTTCTCACTGATCACTCTTAAAAGACAGTAGCATAGCCCTTTTATTATGGCACAGAGCTAGGATGGAGAGACTATTCCCACACCAACCTTCTGTACTTTTATTGGCAAGTTACATAGCATACCCCTTTCCTCATATTCCTCCAAGCAATACAAAGAATAAACATTTAGAAGAAAAAAAAATATTTTTTGTTTATTTCAAACTACCTAGCTCACCTGGGCCTTCAAAATCTCAATTAATTTCTCACAGACACAGATTTTCAAAAAGTTTCACCATATCTGCGTTAAGACACAGACTGAACTTCCAGCATAGTGTTTTTTGACACTAGATCTCAGCACAAAGGGACAGGAGAGGAGAAATCCAGCTTCTGGTAGGAGGCCAGTCCTGATCCCATTAATTTCACCTCAGAAATGTAAAACTATATTACAAGCTTTTAGGAACACACAAAAGCTCAGACATCTGTAAAGAAGATTACAAATTGTATTTCAGCAAGTTTGTCCTGCACTTAGCCTAAACTTTCAGAAAACTTGCTTCATAATTAATATTTGTTTAATAGGATCTTTTACTAAAGGATTTCAAATCAAAATTTGCAATTATTAAAATATTTGGATTCATATCATCCCTGTGAGATGATACCAGTCTAACTTTGTGGATGAGGAAAAAGCTGTGAACACAGGGGTTAAATACTCATGCCAGGTCAGAAACTAGGACTTAGTGGTAGAGCTTGGAATATAAACCAGACCTCTCAACAGCCAGCACTTCGCTTTAGCCACATGTTCACTCTTACATGTACTGGGCGGCCAAAATAGCAGGTGATGTTTCTCACTGCTTAATTCAGCAGTCACAGACTGTGGCAGGGAGTAAAGCAGAACTGGTTTTAGTGGGCCAGATTCCCTCTCTAGCCAGTTTAAAGCCATTTCCTTCTATGAAGTTATTCTTAATTCCTCCTGATACAGCTAATAGAAGAATCAGACACAGTCAGGATAAAGATATTTCAAATAAACTTTTAAAGTCATTATAAACCATGTTTACATCTCATATATAGGGATTCAGTGACTTTAAGAGATGAGCAGGGGTTGCCATTTCTGTTTGTTTCTTTGGCAAAATTTCAGACTTTTTGGTTTGCTTCTTCAGCTACACAACTTAAATCACACCCAGTTTGGCTTTGCAATTCTCAGCCAATAGTGATACAAAGTTTTTCACACTTTCCCAGTTTCCCTGCTGACTTGTGATATTATTAAACTAACAAAATAATATCCCATTTCCCCTTTCAATTATTCTTGTCCTGCCTAGCGCTATGAAAGAATACAACCCAGGATCAACATTACAAATCTACATACTATTTAGGAATATGCACTAAACCAACATGCCAAAATACACATACAGTAGGAACAGAGAGCAAAGCAACTCCTGAATTGCCAAAATACACACAGCAGCATGCCGTTCGTAAGTCACTCATCATTACCAATATGCATATACAAGCATGCAGGAAACTAGCCCTCCTCATTAGCAATGATGGTTTGCTACCAAATTCTTGCACAGATCTGTGGCAAGAATGTGTACTGAAACAGGCATGTTTCTACCATAAGAAGCCTGCATACACATTCTGAGTGTATAAGAAGACTACTTCCACGAACATGCAGTTTGGGTTCTTTTAATAACCTTTCAGGGTGCAGACACTGATTCAGTGGTCAGTAACAGAAAGCCCCAAGTGATGATAGAAAATATGAAATTAATCAGCTTGGATGTCTCCATAACATCAAGAAAAAATAAGATTCACAGATTCCAGTGCTTCTTCCCATTCAGTTTTGGGAGATGCGAGGATATCCAGCATCTTCATCATGTAGTAAATCCTGCTTTCTTCTCCAATATTTCTCTTTTTTATTTATTTTCCTGACAGATCACAGAGTAAGTGACAATCTAACCCTTGAGATACTAGCAATCTAATCCAGTACTTTCGTGATTTGTCACCTAGGTCAGATCAACACAGTCAGCTCCAATGAATATTATCTAAACCCATTAGATAAATAAAATCAATAAATGCTATCTTAGCTTATGCTATCTAAAACCTACCCTAAAAGTGACACAGGTCTGTCTGCGGCCCTGGATTTTTTGGGCTAGCTAAAGATGCAATTTGTACTTATGCAGACAGCTTGCTATTGAGTATACATCCATGAAGACTTGTTTCTTACTTAATCATATACATTCAAATTATTCAAGTAGTTCCTCAATATTCTGCATTCAGGCGGAAGTATTTTAAGGGAATAACTGTTCCTCAGGACAAAAGCCAAATAAATTAATTTCAGTGATATTGAGTCATTGGTAATGTAGATCTTAAAACACCTTTTGGAAGGTAACAATATTGTGTTACTTCTATATTTTCTCTGCTAGCCTCTCAGAAGTGTGTTCATTTCTCAGAGTTGAACAATGATCGTATCTCTGATTGGACATAATTTATCTCTCTCTCATAAGTATGTATTTGAGAGGATTTGGTTTTCCTCCATACAATTACACTTAGTCTATGGATTATGTTTTGCCATATTTGGAAAAAATATCACAAAAATGCCAGAACACTTCTAAGAATTTCCTTCCTTCTTGCCTTCCTGCCTTCCTGCCTTCCTGCCTTCCTGCCTTCTCTCCTTTTTTCAGTTGAAAAGTGGCCTTTCACTGCCAAAGTTGCAGAACCTTATTCAAAGGATGAAGCTTCATGAGGAAGAAGAAAGAGGAATGACTAGTGGTAGCTTTGGCCTAATTGTGCTTCACTTCTGAACTTTTTCTTTTATGATGAGTATCGCTTCTCAGTTGGTAAACCACAATGTAGAATCCTTTACTCAAAGCATAAAAAAATTTCAAAAAAATTAGGGGAATTTGCCTTTTCACAGGTGCAAATTCAACTAAAATCAAGAAGGTTCTATAACCTAATTTTCTTTTACACTTCCCATAGGGAGATAAACCACATCAGTAAAAGCACTCTTTCCCACAGCTTGTGAGAGGGTGTATTACCTAGGCTATACCAGCTTAATAAAAGTGATACAACTATCTCTATCTGTATCCCTGTCAGTGTAATTTGTGGCTAGTCTGCACAGAGCCAAGAGCTTGTTCTTTAGTGATCATCACACCAGAAATTGAAGGAAAACCAGTGGTATCTCCAGATCAATTAATCTGCAAGCTGAGAACCAGTAGCTAACTTCAAAGCCTCACCACTGTCTGCCTCTTCATGATGCAAAAGAAAACTGAAATATCAAGTCAGTGTATGAGTGCAAGCTCAACACTGTCTCAACAGAGGGAGTATTCACTCAGGTGGGAGAATTCCAAACTTCAAAAAATGTGAAAATCCCATATGGAGCTAGATCCATTATGTGCTTGCAGATTAGGCACTATAAGACAACTTTACACACCCAGCTAACAGTAATTTAGACAGTAAGTAGCAAATACGACATAGGTATGTGCAAACTTTCACAACGCTACTTACCTAACTCTTGTGGAATAAAGTATCTAAGTGCTTTTGCAAATCCTTTAGCATATACTTTTCCTTCTTTGGCTTTTAAATACCAGTTGAAACCTGGCTTGAAATACCTGAAGTAGAGCAGAACTGCTTGTCAGATGGATAATAATGTCCTATGTACTACAGGACACTGCTCTGTCCTATAATAAATGTATATGGATCAGAGAAATGGTGACATTTCTAACATACAATTATTCATATATTCTATTAATATAGATTATGCTGAGTTTTGTGCAACCACAATGTGGCATTAAAAAGTAGTAAAGATATGTGGAGCTTTTGAAAGAAGAAGTATCCCAACCTTAAACCCTAACTGCCCAGGAACATCAAATGAAATATTGGAAGCATTAACAAACAATGGACGTTTTCTGAGTGCTTCCTTCTAATGCACACCCATAAAGCCACAATTCCACAAACATGAACATAATAACAAATGAAGGGTTTAACTGATAAAATTCCTGAACACAGATATAGTGAAATGATTGCGACCGGTTCTTGGATTCACTCTACAAACAGGATATGGAAATACAAGAAAGAGTTCAAAAACAGGGACTAAGAATGTGCTGTATGAGACAAGGCTCAAGGAACTCTCTCTGTGCCACGGTAAAGACAAAGTGATTTAATGAGTGATATTTGCAAAGGGAAAACATGTCTGAGGAAAACGGAAAGAATGTGGCTGTCAAAGAAAAACTTACAACAAATAGCTGAGTGCTGAATTAAGAAAAAGAAGATACATTTTCCTACAATTTAAAGAACTGAAAGTATTTAAAGAACTGAAAGTGTTACACAAATGTACCACTATTTGGACCTATTAGTATAAAATTATATTTCTTTTTAATAGAAAAGGCTTTGTTTCAAATACTGATTTAGCAAGGAAGGGCCTTCAGTAAGATGAAGTTCATCACAATTAACATCAGTTACTTTAGCATGTACACCTATATCATATGAGGCCAAAAGCCCATATTTTCTCTGTTCACGACTGAATTTTTTTCTGGTATCCAGGCATATAATCACCAGAGGCCCTTCCCATCACTCAGATTTAATCTAGTTTTACAAGAAACTCTACAGCCTGTATATGCAGGAGCCCAGTCCAGATGACCATAGTGATCTTCTCTGGCCACAGAGGGTAGGGGTCTACAAAGCCAGTGTGAGTCAATGTCTTTCTTCATTAACTAGTCCATACTCAATGGGGCACAACTTTGCTGCTGCCTCTCTGTGGGTGGAGCAGATCCTTTAGTTCTAACTAGTAGGCACCTGTACTTTGAGATATCATGCTAAGTCCCAGTAGACAACCCAACCAGAATTCTTAGTTCAGTAACTTGTTTAATTTTAGGCCAGTCTCCCAATACCTGTCAGATAATTCTCTGTCCCCAGAGGTGAATAAAGAACAATAAGGGCTAGAAATAGCAGTGAAGAAAAAGCACAAGCACTGAACAATGCAATGTTATGCAAGAAACTAATCTAATGTACTGGAAGCAATTTAGCAGTAACACAAAACCAACATTCATGGGAAACTTTTTGCTACCCACAGCTTCATTTAATATAATTTTGGAAGATGTTCCTTTTAGAAAGTTCAAAACATATGAAAAATGTATGAATTTGACTTAAAGAACTGATTGTATTTCCAAAAGATACCTTTTAAAAAGTTTACATATGCTCCCTTTTATTGTTTTAACTTGTAAAAAAGGAGGAATTTGAATCTATGGAATTATAATTGTTCTGAAAAAAAGTCTGTTCAGAGACTATTTCCTTAATGTATTAAACTCCTTTAGCACTTCAAAGAATTTTAAGTTATATATCAAGAACTATCCAAAGATAAATTAAGATCATTCTTATTTCACTTTATCTCTGGTCAGAACAGTCCCCTCAGATCCGCAAGTCATTTACAGAGATTTCTGGAGTCCGTTTCTGTTATGCAGGCAATATTGTTCCATCTTTACATGCAACAGTTTAAAAATGCAGAGTAATCATGTCTCAACCCCTTTTTCTCACTGGTAATTGTCTTATTTCTTTTGTTTTTTGGTTTTTTTTTTTTACATTGCTCCTTAAATTTCTGAGATTAAAGACTAATAAGTAATGCTTTTCCATAATTCAGAGAAAAACTTTGAGTATGCAACAATTAATGCTTTGCAAGTTTACAATCTGATTTCACAGCACATCCAGGTGAAAAACTGTAGACTAAAATTAGATAAGTATTTCAAGTATTCAAACTGCAAAGGGTACAGTATTAAAAACTAAACCCAGTGTGATGGGTTAACCTTGGCTAAGAGCTAAACTCCCAACCAGCCACTTGCTCACCCCCCACCTCACCCCTCACAGCAGGACCAGGGAAAAAAACAGGAAGAAGAGGAATGAGAAAGCTCACGGGTTGCTTACTGGTTACTGTTGTGGTAAAACAGACTCGACTTGGGGAAAATTAACTTAATTTCTAGCCAATTGAAATAAAAATTTAATTAATAATTTGGGTAGTGTGAAACAAAAAGGCAAACATTAAAAGCAACACCTTCCCGTTCCCAGGCTCCGCTTCTTGCCTTCACTTCTATTTCCTCTACCTCCTCATGTGGCACAGGGAGGATGGGGGGGTGGGTTACGGTCAGTACACAGCAGTTCCTCTCTGCCGCTCCTTCCTCTCACCTCCTCTCTTCCCCTGCTCCAGTGTGGGTTCCCCACAGCTGCAGTGGATACCTGCTCTGCCATGGAGCTCCTCCTCTGACCTTGGTGTTCCCTCTCCTATTTCTCACTCTTTTTTTGTTCCCTCCTCCTTTGCATGTCCAGTGTTTTCTGCCATTTCTTGAATATGGGAGGCACTCCTGAAGGGGAAAGGAGTCCAGGAAGGCTGGACATTCTTCAAGAAGGAGATCTTAAAGGTGCAGGAGCTAGCCGTCCCTATGTGCTGAAAGATGAGCTGGCGGGGAAGAAGAACCGGCCTGGCTGAATGGAGAGCTTTGGCTGGAACTCAGGAAAAAAAGGAGAGTTTATGACCGTTGGAAGAAGGGGCAGGCAACTCAGGAGGACTACAAGGATGTCGTGAGGTTAGGCAGGGAGAAAATTAAAAGGGCCAAAGCCCACCTAGAACTTAATCTGGCTACTGCTGTAAAAGACAATAAAAAATGTTTCTATAAATACATTAGCAACAAAAGGAGGGCTAAGGAGAATCTCCATCCTTTATTGGATGCGTGGGAAAACATAGTGACAAAGGATGAGGAAAAGGCTGAGGTACTTAATGCCTTCTTTGCCTCAGTCTTTAATGGTAAGACCAGTTGTTCTTGAGGTATCCAGCCCCCTGAGCTGGAAGACAGGGACCAGGAGCAGAATGAAGCCCCCATAATCCAAGGGGAAATGGTTAGCGACCATTAGACACCACTTAGACACACAGACATCTATAGGGCCAGATGAGATCCGCCCAAGGGTACTGAGGGAACTGGCAAAGTGGTCACCAAGCCACTTTCAATCATTTATCAGCAGTCCTGGCTAACCGGGGAGGTCCCAGTTGATGGGAGGTCAGCAAATGTGATGTCCATCTACCAGAAGGGCTGGAAGGAGGATCTGGGGAACTACAGGCCTGTCAGCTTGACCTTGCTGCCAGGGAAGGTTATGGAGCAGATCATCTTGAGCGCCATCACGTGGTATGTACAGGACAACCAGGTGATCAGGCCCAGTCAGCATGGGTTTATGAAAGGCAGGTCCTGCTTGACTAATCATCTGATCTCCTTCTATGACAAGGTGACCCGCTTACTGGATGAGGGAAAGGCTGTGGATGTTGTCTACCTAGACTTTAGTAAAGCCTTTGACACTGTTTCCCACAGCATTCTCCTGGAGAAACTGGCTGCTCATGGCTTGGACAGGCATACTCTTCGCTGGGTAAAAAAATGGCTGGATGGCTGGGCCCAAAGAGTTGTGGTGAATGGAATTAAATCCAGTTGGTGGCCGGTCACAAGTGGTGTTCCCCAGGGCTCAGTATTGGGGCCAGTTCTGTTTAATATCTTTATCAACTATCTGGACGAGTGGATCGAGTGCACCCTCAGTAAGTTTGCAGATGACACCAAGTTGGGCAGGAGTGTTGATCTGCTTGAGGGTAGGAAGGCTCTACAGAGGGATCTGGACAGGCTGGATCGATGGGCCCAGGCCAACTGTACGAGATTCAACAAGGCTAAGTGCCGGGTTCTGCCCTTGGGTCACAACAACCCCATGCAATGCTACAGACTTGGGGAAGAGTGGCTGGAAAGCTGCCTGGTGGAAAAGGACCTGGGGGTGTTTGTCAACAGCCGGCTGAATATGAGCTATTTGTGTGTGTGGTGTGCCCAGGTGGCCAAGAAGGCCAATAGAGTCCTGGCTTGTATCAGAAATAGTGTGGCCAGCAGGACTAAGGAAGTGATCATCCCCCTGTACTCGGCACTGGTGAGGCCGCACCTCGCATACTGTGTTCAGTTTTGGGCCCCTCACTACAAGAAAGACATTGAGGTGCTGGAGTGTGCCCAAAGAAGGGCAACAAAGCTGGTGAAGCATCTAGAGCACAAGTCTTATGAGGAGCGGCTAGGGAACTGGGGTTGTTTAGTTTGGAGAAAAAGAGGCTGAGACCTTATTGCTCTCTACAGCTACCTGAAAGGATGTTGTAGTGAGGTGGGTGTCGGTCTCTTTTCCCAAGTAACAAGTGACAGGACAAGAGGAAATGGCCTCAAGTTGCACCAGAGGAAGTTTAGATTGGATGTTAGGAAAAATTTCCTCACTGAAAGGGTTATTAAACATTGGAACAGGCTGCCCAGGGAAGTGGTTGAGTCACCATCCCTGGAGGTATTTAAAAGCTGTGTAGATGTGGTGCTTAGGGACACGGTTTAGTGGTGGACTTGGCAGTGTTAGGTTTACAGTTGGACTCGATGATCTTAAAAGTCTTTTCCAACCTAAATGATTCTATGATTCTATGTTTTCCCAGAGGCGCCACCATCTTGGCTGATGGGATCAGCTGTGTCCTGTCATGGGGCCATTGGAGCCAGCTGTAACCAGCTGGAACCAGCTGGAACTGGCTGTGTCCGGCACAGGGCAGCCCCGACCTCTCCTCACAGAGACCCCTGCAGCCCCAACTGCACAGGAATTCAGCCTTTTCAAAGTGAGAATGATCTGACCTTTGGTGATTTAAGGACTTAAAATAGATGACTCGACGCCACTGCTTTTGGCTACCCATAGATCAGTCACCACCATTTTCTCTTTTTGCTTGTAGATATGTCTGTGCATTTTTATAGTATTAAAGCTGGTATTCATTTTATTTATTCCTACAGCAATTGTTTTCACTGCACTGCACCACTAGATTTGGGTCCCAATTCAGCAAAATGTAACTGCTCCAGAATGGCAGATAAGTATATAAGCACACACAAAAATCCCACTGAAGCCCTGTGTTCAGATGCTGGTCTGACCTGGGTCACTGGTTAAGGGAAGGTTGTCCTACTGGTCTAGTAGCCTTATATAATAACCTTATTGCTGATTGAAACAGAAAATAAAGAGGTCTTTTGTCCAGGTGGCTTATGCATCTAAGTTTTCTTCTTTAAACAGAGTTTCAGAATGTCTCAAGAGGCCAGATCTTCCTCATTTTGCTCATGAGTGAACTTCTGCTGGCATCCAAGGATATAGTAACCACACTTTAACTTTACACAATGCAGAGTTAACACCATATCAAAAAAAGATTGCTACAAAGAGCTGTAATTTTATTCTTATCGCTGCCATTAAGGCATGCAAACTGAATCTCTATATGCTCATCAAGGGGCCACTCTAATTATTAGACCTATAACCTTTGAGCAAGAAAGAAGGTAACAGAACAGCTTTGATTTGTGAAGATCCAAACCACACAATGGCATTTAGCACGGTCATTACTGCAGGCAGACCGGCAGTGCTTGAAATGACTTTCTACTAGATCAACAGTGAAGGGAAACTATGAGCCATTTAAGCTTGAGGGAATTGGATAGAAAATGAGAAAATCAAGGAGAAATGAGATCAACAATGGTGTATATTGTCTCTTTGGTGCAAATGGTTACTCCTATTGACATTCATGGGAGATGCATGAGTACGTATGTCCATGAATGAAGGTATAAAAGGTTTCTGGGCCTAATTCTTCAGAAGCTTTTAAATTGTGCACAGGCGAAAATCTACCGGAGGGAGACAAAAGTGACCATAGGCCTCCCCTACTAGCACAGCCACCTAGGGCATATATTCCCTGAGATTTCCTCTGCAGCTCAAGAGTCATCGTTGCATTACTGCTTAATCATGAAACACCCCATTCCCTTTGCATCGATGTGGCAGGCCATGAACTGTGGAGAATCAGGGACAAAAATCGGATTTATCTGATTAAAGTAGTTGTACATATTGCACATTTTTTAAGGTATACCACTTCTTGTCTTAAACAGGGTATCCAAAATAAACTTGAGAACTTGTACTGCAAAGTATTTCTCACTGTTTTGATTACAGAGGGAACACAAAGAGACTAGCTCTGTTGTAGATCTGTATGTTTGGTCAGATTAATATCAGAATTTAAAATGATCAAATGTGTCTCTTATAAGACTAAGGGCTCTTACCACTTCGGATACCAGCTCTGAGCTCTAATCACTTATGTTTTACTGCCATAAAAAAATGTTACAGCTATGTTCTTTTTATAATGGGAAACAAATTTTTATTCTTGCATTGTCTTCATACTTAAAAATGACTATAGTTTTTTTGTAATTTTCAAATGCCCAAAGAAAATAATGATCCAGGAGAAGCCAGGCATGATAAAAATCTGATTTTAAAGGTGATTATTTGGGAATATTATATTATTGAAAACAGGAATGATTAGTTACTGGACAAGAATTAGCTACTAAACAGGAATGAAATCTGCTAAGCAAGACCAGTGATATGGAAGGGGAAATAAATATAAAAGGAACAATGGCATAAAGAAAGAGTACAAAGTGGAGAGGGTAATAAAAAAGGATAGATTAGTAGCGGTCTTGTAATGCATTCCTCTCCAACCATTTCTGTCTGCAGTTTTGCATACATTCCCTGTTTAGGCTTCAGTCCCACAGATAGGTGTGAGAATAAAGTTGACTCATGATCAGCTCAACAGGAATGCATTTATGTTTACACTTCATTACAGCTTCAGGATCTGAAGAAGTGGGAGTGACCTATTTCTTACTGTTTGTAAATAGTTGAGGTTTGTGAGCGGAAAGACTCAAAGTGAAAATGTATGTTTACACGGATGGCAAGAATCTAGAGTCAGAACAGCTAATGCAGCTGTTGAAATCATAGCAAACTACTTCTTCAGAGCCTTATCTAATCTCTAACATTGATTAGAAGGCCTTAATGCAGCACATATTATATTCTGCCTGTAATTGTCTTGGATTGTGCTTAGAAGCAATTTTGTTCAAAGACAGGAGTTTCAGTCAAATGACTCAATGCCTGATCCAGTATTATAATTTTAGGGACCTAATCACCTACAGTACTTTTACCCATTTTTTAAAAGGTGCCGAGCACCTGCAATAACCATTGAAGTCAGAAGACTCAGCATTTGGAGAGTTAACACCGTATCAAACTGAATCAATGCTAAGAAATAAGCTGCTATGTGCAAAACCCAGGAATGTACTTGTTTCTGTAGACAACAAAAGTCATGTTCAGCTGGGGAAGATCTTCAGTGGGTTATCTATATTCCAATATGTTTTAAACCTCCTGTGTGCTTGGGAAAGGAGTTGGCAGTATACTGTACCTGCATAACATGTTGCTGAACACTGGAAATTAAATGCAGAAGAAGCTATGTCCTATCCTAAAATCCTAACACCCCTTGTATCAGCTGGCCCATTTACACTTTTCCTGTGTTCTGCCAGAGCTGGGAAAACAGTCCTTCCTTGTCGTGTTGTCTCACCACCTCCAAGATGTTCAACTCAGCAGGCAGGTGATGTAGAGGAGAGAATGAAGAGAGTGGGAGCCCAAGCATGTGTTAACGCTGTGTGTAGCTATAGATCTGACACATTCCCTCTCAGAATTTCTCCACTTCCCCACGCTCTTCCCTAGGCATGTAAAACTGCACAGTGCTTCAACATAGGGAAGTGCAGATGACAAACACAATCATATTCCCAGCTTCACAGCCTTCAGTGAAAGTACCATCTAGTGAAAGGGCGTTCACTAGGCAGAATCCTTTGGACTCTTACACATACATAGATTTACTTGCCCGCAGTCAGGCTTTTTGTCTTCAGAACTGATCAAAAGCATATTTTTTTAGCATGAAAGCTAAGAAATGCACTTGGAAACAGGTAACAAAGTTTATACGTTTGCCATCAAATTTGCACTGGAAATCATCCCTCTTGAAGTGCTGTGCCACCACTCAGCACATTGGTATTTTGTAGATAGGTTTAGCTTTGAGAAATCAGCATCTTCCTGAGATTTTACACATTACTTCCTTTAACTGCAAGTGCTGAGTTCTCTTGCCAATGAAACCTAAGAGTGGAAGATCCTTCAAAATAACCAAATTTACAGAGGTGATGTTGCACTTTATTGCAAGGCAGTATTTTTAGGTTTGAAGCTAAAAAAGTCTTTCCTAGAAGGAATGGTAAGTTTGATATCCCCTTACAAAAATCAAATCCTTCCCATATCCTCCTACACATAGTCTTCTTCACACCCACACAGGTATGTGACATGTACCCACACTCACTCAGCTTAGCAGTGCCACCACGCACCTTATTACCTCCTTCAACTTCTACATTTTTAACATCTTTTGCATCTTCACAAAAGGTCTTGACTTTGCAAAACACTGAAATAACTTTAATGTGGGGATTTAGTGTGCATTCTTGTTAGGATTCGACTATAATGCATGGCATTTCCCCCAGACCCGGATACCAAAGAAACATAATCAAAATAAATAAAATGGAAGACATTTTATTTATGAAGCCGAATTGTGTCCACTTGACTGGACTTTTATCTAATGAAAATGTTTCTAAACTCATGCTTGTCTCTTTGTTGTCCCTTCTAGCTGTATCATTGGCACCTGTACTCTGGACAGATTTAACCTGTTAATTTAGGTTTCTCTAAAGCTTTAAATGCTACCCCAAAGTTCAGAGTGGTTTATCAGAAGAGTTCGTGCGAGTTTTTCCATTATCTTTTTGTTTAGAGCAGATTCCTTATAAGACCTGATTCCCTCCATGATTCTTGGCTGATGAGTATTTGTATCCTAACATCTTAACTCACCAATCACATGTCCTACCATTTATACTTTGTACCAGTAGAAAGAAAGGTGCAAATTCTCAAAGGTGCATGAGGTCTTATATCTTACTCTGTTTAATGAAGCTGACAGTTCCTATGTATATCACTTCATCTAGTTGAAGTGACCAAGTGCATGTTACACTGACTTCAAGGATAAGGAAATTACCTCATTTGAATGTATATGTCAGCTTCCTGACCTCTGAGGAAATACTGAAGAAAATATAAATATGCCTGCAGTGTCTGATGTCAGCCATGATCTGCTCTCCCTCTTTTAGTTTTCTGTATTTCATTTGAATTCACACTGCATTAACCATATGTGAGGATTTAGGTGTTGCTTAACCTTCTTTTTTTTTAGCAGTACAGTAACGCAGTATTTTCTATCACTAGAGTTTCTCTGCCTTCATTGCGATTGCTCCAAATTCATGCAGATGTGGAAAGGTGAATAACTGGTCAGTGCCTGTATTGACATTTGTGTCTCAGAACACAGACTCAACATTTTGTTAACCTACAAAGCATATTTAAATATTATTGTTGTTAAGCACCCATTCTTTGTGGGTGTTCTGATGCCTGTCTGTTCAAAACAATAAAATTTCTCAATTCACCAGAGTTCAGTAGTCAGCCTACCAATACATACAGATGAGCCAGTATGAGACAAGTAAGTTTCAGGTTAAAAGAAATTTCCTCCCTCTGACACTGTGGCTCCCAATTCCACTATGTTTCTGCCATACATGCAAAAGGACTTCTGCTCGTGGCATGATTCTCTGAAAGTTGATGAAAAACACAGGAATTCCAGCAAACCAAAACTCATGTCCTAGGACTCAAGTCATATGTCAGCAGACTGGATGGGGCAAGTGTTGAGGTGAGAATGACTCCTGTGTTACTTTCATCACTCCTAGGCTGCTCAGTGCTTCTTCTCTCCCAGTCAACCTGACCTAAGACCAGCCCCATGTTGCATCTGCACATGGATGATCTTCTTCAGCCTTGAGGTTGCACAGGAGACAGGCTGGCATTGACTCAGTGAAGTCAGAGACCTGCTCTCAGTTCTTAGAATCATAGAATCATAGAATCATTTAGGTTGGAAAAGGCCTTTAAGATCACTGAGTCCAACCTTTAACCTAGCACTGCCAAGTCCACCACTAAACCATGGCCCTAAGTGCCACATCTACACGTCTTAAAATACCTCCAGGGATGACGACTCCATCACTTCCCTGGGCATTGTGTTCCAATGCTTGACAACCCTTTCGATGAAGAAATTTTTCCTAATATCCAATCTAAACCTCTTCTGGTGCAACTTGAGGCCATTTCCAAACCTCCGTCCTTCTGCCACTCACTCCCTGCTCACCTGGGCAAGAGAGGGGAGTGTAGGCTTTCTGTCCCAGAGCCCTCCTCCAGGGCAGCTAAGCCATGCAAACTGGCATTCATTTACACACAGGGCACGATTACCTCTTCCAAGGATCAACAGTTAAGCAGAAGTTGAATCATTTTCTGAATCCTAGTTAGCTGTTTTTTCCATTTCTGAAGTACATCATTTTTCACCTGTGATACTGTGGTAAAATCTCAATCTTGTCCTGAGATATTTTCTTAAGAAAATAGGGGCAGAGATAGAAGACACCAGGGTCTCCTCATAGAGAGAAGAAAAATAGAAGGAATTAGGGTGATATACAATCAGACAAGTGACATGAAATCATTTCAAGATTCTTTTATCAACTCTTTTTCCCTCTTTCACAGTCCAAAATACTCATTTCATATTAACTACTTCCATTGTATTTATTTCCTGCTAGATTGAGTGCACGTAAGCAATACATTTGCAGTAAAGCAACAGTGGACAATTACGTTCTGAAGCAGAGCTGGCTTTATTATTATTGGGAGAATATACTCTGTGTCCCTGTGGGTCTACCCAAGTACTTCTTGAAATTCATCAGTATTTTATTTTCACTAAAAAAAAAGGAGATGGAGGACACTTTTGACTATTTAAACTGTCCCATTTCCATGTGTTTGAATCGAATATGAGGGTTTCTTATTTGTTTACTTTAAATATTTTTGTATGTTGCACAGTATTAAAAAAAAGCTAAAATAAAGAAATATTTTAATGTTGTTTAAACAGAAGGCTTTGAAAGAAATAAAACAGCTTGTACTATTTCTTTCAAAAAGAAATTTGAAATTGTCAGGTTTTGTGCTGATTCTGAACAAAGCCAAGTTTTGAAATCATTAAATACAGCATTCCTACTCTTGGCACTGGATTTGTAATGAATTTCTGCTTGATTCTGCTTTTGTTGCTGCTGACCACAGAGGGCTATGTTGACGTGCACCTAATCCCCTCTAGCAAATTATTCCACTGCAGTGTTTCTCCCTTTAACTTGGTAAATTCAAGTTCCTGCTGATTACTGTTCAGTTATCCTTTTGGCTGAGCATTACATAGAAATTTAGAGAACAAGACTCTTTTAATTCTTTTTTTCCCCTTTCCAGTCAGATGGCTACCTTAAAGCAATACTTTTTGATGAAAAACAGGGCTGCTTTTAAGATATGAGTTTCTCTTTTTTTCCCTCCCATAATTTTTGATGGCACCTGGGGTAGGGAGGCCTGTTGCCTGCAAGAAGGAATGTTATATATGTGGTGCTTGTGAGTGAGGCAGCATCACAGGAATGGAATGTGGAAAATTGTCTTGTCTTGCTTTTCCTTTTCCCATTTACTTTTGCCTGTTTGTGTCTACAGCCTTTTCCTTCCCTCAGTTGTTTAGTGGGGTTTGGGTTTGTTTTTTTTCTTTCTTTCTTTCCGTCTTTCTTTCCAACTTTTCAGAGGAACTTTTAGGAAAGTCAGCTCAATTTATGCTAGCAATTATCCCAGAGGGGTAGGAACTAATTGCTCTAATTATTACTTGAGGGTCATATGGGGAGATTTAAAGCCTGAGGCCAGCTATAAAGGAGCAGGTTAAAAATTAGCTTTCTTGAATTTGAGAGGCAGTTGATAAATCGTGGTGTTGCAATGTTCTTAACTACTGGGGGAGAACCTGATAGAACAGGCAGAGCAAATGGAACAGAAATATGTTTATATTTCTATTTACCTGGTTTTTCAATAGGACAATAGGCTACATTAATGAGACATGGTTGTGATGAGATTCTTCTTTGTTCAGAGAAATAATTTTTAAGAGTGAGTAAGACTACCCCATGAGAGCACTGATACACAGAAGACGTGAAAAGACTAGTTCCTGCCATCACTGTAGCAAGGTGATTGGTCTCACTTAAGCAGAACCAATTGTAAGATCAGGATCAAACCCAGAAACAGGTAATAAAAGTAATCTGAATGTCCAAAATAGGAATCAGTAGTTACTGAAGTGACAATTCAGTCATTCGCATAAGATATTTGCTAGAGTTCAGCAGCCATGTCCAGCACTGAAGTTTTGTTTTGGTGAAGTTTTAATACCTTTAGATTCTTAAACCTTTCTAAAGTCTTTGTAGAAGAAAAGTCTTTCTAGATGTTGGCATAATATCCAGTACAAATGAAAACCTCCTTGGAGACTCTTGTGGCCATTTTAGCATTAATACAAAAACTCATAATCATTACAGACCTGAAATAAGTCATTTGAGGGGTCCCTGTTGATCCTTCAACAGTAAAACTACAACTAAGTCTCAAACATTTAGAAAAAAAGAAAAAAAGGAAAAAAGGGAGGAAAAAGACACACAGAAATAAAGCAGGTAAGAACTTGTTTTAGTTATTTCTGTTTGGACATGATTTTTCTTTCTTGTCTGGACAAGGTCTAAAGATAGGTTTACACCAGTTTTGATTAATAGATTAAAACACATCCTGGTTTTCATGCCAGAGTCTTCCCTTGTGTTAAGTGACAGAATGCATCCTGACCTGGCAATAGGTTGCGTATGTGAAACGGGAAGGAAAATTTATCTTCCAGATTCTAATCCCTACTGTAAATCTTGTAAGCACATGTACTCACCAGGGCTATTTTTAAATTAAGAGATAAAAAAGACTTAGCTGGTACTAGCAGGTACCAGTAAATGTAGCTTAGTTTACAGTCACCTCATTCATTGATAGCTGACTGTAATGGTGGGCAGTGGACATGAGATTCTAATGGGAAGGCAGATTGCCTGTCTTGTCAAGGTTTAGGAAATGAGTGAGAACTTAGTCAAAAGTGTAACAGAAAAGCTGTTATGTAGGTTATTTATAATCACCAGGCTCTGTCAGGTGTTGATGTAGATTGTGCTCAAGCCTTCACCTCACATAAAATGGTGCTCACACCTTTAATAAGAAGACTTGATTAAAATACCATAAACACACAATTCTGTAGGAAAACGGAGGTTAAAGCAGCAGGAGGCATTAGAAGCAGCCAACAGAAGACTATGGGGGTGTTTTCTAAAGGTTGGAAGAAATCACTCCTGAGTAATTCCATCTTCCCTATATACATGGAAAGGATATTTCAACATTTCAGTTGAAACAGGCAAAAAACAAAACAACCAAACAAGACGTCTGTCAGAAATGCAAGTGACAGTTTCCTGTCAACAAAACATTCCCCTGAATTTTCAGGCTTGGAGTCTTGGAGACTGGTGATGTTCGAAAATAGTCTCACTCAGAGTTTGAGTTGTTTGCTTACAAGGAGTCATAGAAAACCAGGCAGAAAGGGACACGGCAGAGTCATCCTATCCATTCTCCTCTCCCCCTCCAAAACTAAGAGGTACTCTAGCTATATCAGCCCTGACAGAGACTTGCAAGAGCATCTGCTACATTGAGGCAGAAGAGTCCCAACCAGAACTTTGCAGCTCTCAGTAAAATCTACTGAGTCTTACTCTCTTGCTATGCTAAGCACCAGGAGCACACATGCTCACTCCAGGCCTGGCACAACAAGGCACAGAGCAGTGAGTGTCCTGTGCCTTTGAAGCAGCCCTCTGGGGAGATTTTACTGGCTGTCCCCAGGCTTGCAGAGACAGGCGAGTGTCACCTTGAGCTTTGTGTAAGAAGCTGTGCACAGGAGAAATTCATAAGGTCCTTTACAAAGTAATTGTTTGGGGGTTTTAAAGTTTTCCAGCATATAACCACTAAATATTCCCATAATTAGTATTGTCTTGATAGTGGATAATCTAGGATGTTCTTGCTTTATAAGAATTTCTTCTCTTAAACCCCCATTTTGTGCATACATATACATAAACACACATACACATACACACAAGTTACTACAAAAATTTCAGCTGAGATCCCCAGCAGCTGAAAAGCATTAAAAAGACCACTGGATGCCTGTGCAAGCTGTTCTTAAAAACCTCCAGTTTCAAAGATCACATAGCCCTCCCAGTCAACTGATGCTACAGACTATCCTTTCTATTATAAAGTCTTCTCTGATGTCACATTTTTAATAGCAAAGTTCACTTTAATAGCAAAATTCAATTTAATAGCAATAAGAAATTTCTCAGAGCATATTTCCAAAGTACCAATTACCCTTTGTACTAGAGCAGTCTGTCTGACCAGTATGTTTCTTTCTGAGTTTTTATTTCTCTTTTTTAAATTTACCTGTTTATTTTCCTTTTTTCCTATTCTGGCATCAGAGCCATGTTGGCTGCTTATTACAGATTAGATTGTGCCATTTGGACATTGGAAACTATATTAGTGCAAAGCTGAGCCCATCCAGGAGAAGCCCCAACTGAGGCTCCAGTCCAACCCTCCCCACAAATACTCTATCATGTGGTAAAAGATTGTCTGATGCCCTATCCTTTTAAATGGACAAATTTGCTTCTTCTAGTACAACTGCATTTTTGGAGTGGATATTCTCCTTCTCCACTCACAGCTCCCTGTGGTTCCTTTTCCAGTGCGAGGACATGGGTAGTGAATGGGCTGCACCATCTTCTTAGGGGCAGGGACTTCTCTTACAACAGTCCCTGCATGGAGAGTAGAGGACCATACTTCTCCTTTGGTCACACAAAACACAGGTTTTCATGCCCATATCCCCTGGGAAGCTGACGACCTGTTAGTGAAAGGTAGATGAATAGGACATCACAAAGGCATCTGAGATTTCAGGGATCAAATATATTGTGTTTGTCTGAAATGGCGAAGAAGCACATAAGAACAGCAGATTCAGACAACTCTGGGCCATGTGATGTTTCTGCAGAAAGTAGTCTTGTTTGGTAGGCATCTTTTTGGTAGGAGAAATCCCTGGGTGGGCCAAACCCATCCTGGGGTATCTGGTCTTTAATCTCATCAGCTCCAACCTTTCTCCAGCAGCATCAAAGACAACTGAATTCAACAACAGAAAGTGTTAAGCCCTCGGCATCTTATTGTGCTCTATTACACAGCAGAGACTTAGATGTGCACCCTCCACCACTACGCCCATACCTGTGGGAATACTCCCAATAGGCTTTAATACATTTTGAAATGTTAGTTGTTAAATATCAAAGTATTAAACATGAAATGAATAATTAAATAGGTTCTAGTGCTTTTAACAGAACAAGCCCACATGGGCCAACAACCTACCAAATCAGAAAATATTCAAGATACAGGTGGTCTCCTTTCCAGATTTGGGTCAAATTTTATTGTTAATCTAGGTAGCACAGCCTTGTAGAACAAGCTGTGCGATTCTACCTTTAAACTCCTATATGGCCTTGGAAACAATTTTGCCTGTTTCCCATGTTCAGCTGGTGTTTGTCCCATTTGTACACACAACAAGCTCTTCAAAGCACAAGTACTCTTACAGTGAGTTTCTACAGTGACTAGAAAAAAGTAGTATCTGCCTTCCATAGGTATCTCAGAAGAGCCAGGAAAAGTGGGGGATGTACAGCCAAGCCCATGACTTAACGTTAGATGATCTGTGGTTGTATGATTTCTTTCCACATAACAGTTGGATAACAGAAAGGTGTATGACCTGCCAAACCTGCTCTCAGCAACAAAAACTTTTCTCATATGAGTTATAGAGATACCAACAGGAACTTATAAGCACATCATTCCACCCATCAGAAAAATATATTGTGATCGCCAGCATAGTGTGACCTGCCACACAGAAAATCCTAGTTGGACTGAAGGACAGGGTGCACAGTAGCCTCAAAGTCAGTAAATTTCCAGAGAAAATTAAATTGTGTAAGGTTTAGATGGAGAGTCCATAAACACAAAACAATTCTAACACATTCCAGCTGGTCCAAGAATGCAGGCTGAATGCACACAATAATAGGATAATTTTATTTTGAGCTAGGTTTCACTCCAGCTTTTACCACAGATTTATGTGGGCTTGGCATATATGCTCCTAACTGTACTTTTAACTTCAAAAGGGGATAATGATCAATTATAGGGTCCCATACTGCTGTGAGAAGACAGGGACAAAGGGTTGGGGGCAAGGTACTGAGCAGTCCTGGCTTCAGCGGCCAGCATCAATGGCAGTCGCAAGCACTAGGCACTGCCTCTGTGGACTGAACCCGTGATATAGAAAAGAGTAGAGAAAAAGCCCACAAGCTCATGGATCTTTATTAACATGGAGCTTATGTAAATTGCACATTAAATAGGTTACAATACTTCCACTTGGCAAGAAGAGAGCCAACCATCTGGACTGATGTGATTAGCAATGTTCATTCTAATATTCTTTGACTAAAAAGCGCATAGTTTTCTGGAAAGAGATATACACGAGAAAAAATGGAGGATTTCTTTAAGCTGTATTAATAGTGGAAGTTGTGCTGTGTAATTCCAATTCATCTGGGTAATGAGGTGTACTAATTTTCAGACTCAGTCCAGTTTAGACACACAGCATGCATATGCCCTGTAATAGGAGTGTTTATTAATGATATTTAATTGTCATCGTTTTTCCTAATGATAGTTGTGTTCACCCCCGTTCATTTTGTTTCTGAAATGGCGATTAGTGAGAACGGGGAACATGGATGAATAGGCAGCTGGAACTAAGGAACCATGGGTGGCTGCAGCAGAAAAATCGGCCCTCAGCAAGCCAGCCATCAACACAGTCATCCGGGCCATCATGCTCCAGTGGTTGGGAAAGGAAACCTTGCCCAACCCCATTGCTGCTCTCCGGTGGCAAGCAGGCCAGTCATACAGACAAGCTGAGTGCCTTTCATATATGGATGTCTGCACCATGAGCACAGGCTTAATTAGAATTTTCCAATTAGCTGATTGCATATTTTTATGAGGTTAACTAGTGGTAACCTCCACATCACTCATAGCAGGGGCATTAGGGTTTATAGGCCTTAAAAATGCCACCAGTAGGTGGAGAACGAGTGACATGAATCACGCCCACATGAGCACACATGCACTCAAACTTGAGACATTGCTTCAACTTGCAGAGTTGCATTTTGTCACTAGAATACCAGTTCGCAAATCCTTTCCAGTTGCAACTTTACATGTGGTTGCAAACTGAGCTTCTGGCTTAGCACCAGAAACAGAATTGCCATCATGACTCTTCATGAGGTTGCAGCCTGCATGTTTGGAAAAGCCGTGTTAGAGGATGAGATAGCCTCCACACACGCTTATGCCCATCTGAGGTGGTTGTATATTTAAATGTTCTTCAGCTTCTCTGAAGGTGCACCATGTATGTTTTGCCCAAGGTAGTATTTCCAACTTCAAGATGCCATGAAATTATTGGCATTATTCATATAATATTCTTGCAAACACAAGGTCCTTGAATTCTGCCTGTGTCAGAGGAGAGCTGACGAATGCTCCATGCATCTAATACACCTCTTGTCTGTGCATTCACTTGTGTTTTCTTGTACATTGTGATATAGTGAGAAACACCTCCCAATTTCATGAGATAAAACTGGGGTAGAGGGAGGCTGTTGTGAAGGCTCTCTGCTGCAGCCCAGTCTGTCTTAGTGCTGGACTTCATAAATTCAGTACATACATGAATACAATGTGAACAATTTAATTGCACATCAGCCTATGGGACAAAACTTTCTTGAAATCCAGCTAGTTCTGTTGAATTTTTTTGAAGTAGCAAACATTTTCCTGTCAGAATACCTGACACAGGTCACATCAAGGCTTCTTCATTTCTGAGCCCACACAAAGTCCCTAGTGTCGCAGTTTAACCCCAGCCAGCAACTAAGCACCATGCAGCTGCTCCCCCCTCCACCCTCCCAGTGGGATGGGGAGGTGGATCAGGAAAAAAAAGTAAAATTCGTGGGTTGAGATAAGAACAGTTTAATAACTAAAGTAAAATAAAATATAATACTAAATAATAATTATAAAAATATAATTATAATTGTAATGAAAAGGAATATAACAAAAAAAAGAGAGAAAACTAAAACCCAATAAAACCCCAGTGATGCACAATGCAATTGCTTACCACCTGCTGACCAATGCCCAAGCAGCGATCCGCTCCTCCTGGCCAACTCCTCCCTGTTTACATACTGAGCATGAAGTTCTATGGTATGGAATACCCCTTTGGCTAGTTCAGGTCAGCTGCCCCGGCTGTGCTCCCTCCCAGCTTCTTGCACACCTGCTTGCTGGCAGAGCATGGGAAACTGAAAAATACTTAACTTTGGATAAGCGCTACTTAGCAACAACTAAAACATCAGCATGTTATCAACATTATTCTCACACTAAATCCAAAACACAGCACTGTACCAGCTACTAAGAAGAAAATTAATTCTATCCCAGCCCAAGCCAGGACACCCAGGTATCATTTCCTTTTCTTTTTTCAGGCGGGTGTTTCTGGGAGATTAGGGTCATTAAAAAGGAGAAGTGCTGTAGACTACTTTCATTTTGTGTGAGGCTGGGTATTGTTTCCTTTTCCTCCATCCTGTGGCAAAAAGCAGTATCCATGACCAGTTGGACAGCGTATTTCTACGTTGCAACTCATTGCCCTTTTTCTTTCTGAGCATCTTCTATGACAGTAGAGAAGGCACTGCATCTTATGCTGCTGTAGTTTTCCTTTGAAGGGCCTTCTTCCTGAAAGAAATTCGAGGGCCTTCCTGGAATGTATGTGTTTAAAAAATATGTCATATCTGAAGACTAATAACTAGAACATAGCAGGTAGATAGATAAATAATTTTTAGTGAAAAGACACCTTTTACCGCAAAGATTTCAAAAGAATTTTAAAAGAGATGCATCACTGAAAAGAGAGGGACAGTATCTGTCCCTCTGCATGCTCAGCCAGACCTACCAGCCAGGACAAAGGACCACTTCTGCCAACGTTGCATAATTCTATCTTCCTCTCTAGTTCAACACTTGCACATCTCTTGCCAACCTTTACTAGATACACAGCATTTTTCCACTGTTCCACAAACACTTTGAATCAGAAAGGTGATGGGTTGGAGGGGAATGAGCAATTGCATTTTGGCAGTTGAAATGTGCTCGCATCTTTGTTCTTCAGTCAGCAGCATCCTGTTAACTGCAGTCATGATGACTTGTTTCACATTGCAGTTAGGACATCTAGTCCCTTTGTTACAGCCTTTTGCTGGAGTCTGAGACCACATGCCTTATCGTGTGCAATTGGGAAGCTGTCACATATATCACCCAACAAAAGCGTGGTGCCCTGGGAGAGCTCCAGAAACACTGTACACCCATGCTACCAGAAGCCTCCAGCACACTCCTAAAAGAGCAGCTCCACATTTCAGGAAGTAACACATTACAGAATGATTCTTCCATTAAGATTTATGCTTAAAATAGAGGAGCCACAACCTTGTGCATCAGCAGAGTTTTCATCAGCTGATTAAGCATGACAGATGAAGCAGTCTCCTGACCTTTCTGAGGCTGAGGGGGGAAAGGGAAAAAAAAAAAAACAGAAAAGAAAAGAGAAATGGCCTCTCTTTCACCTCCATATTCAATTGTGTACTTCCTCAAACAAATAAAAAGACACTTTTGCAGCTGAACAAGAGGCCATGCAGTTAGTCATGGGCCCCTGAAGTTGTTCAATCAAGAAGGAACATGATACTATATGATTTGTCTGTTCATTGCTCCCGGGGTGGGCCATTGCTCGTAAGTGAAGAATAATAGCTGTCAATTACGTTCAGACCACTGTAAAGGCCCTGGCATTCTTAGGCAACCTGTTATTAAACCGTTAACTTTCTGATGTCTACCTTATTACTTTAAACACACAAACCAGACACACATTGAAAACAGTAATAAATCTTTCCTAACACTGGGAACTTAATTTGCTGAGAGCAATCAAAATCTTGGGATGTATGCACAGCTTTTAATTTTTAATTTTTTTTTTTTTTACTTTGTGAAGAGTTCTGCACTTCTAAGTTGCTTTCAGTGAAGTCATACCATATACCGTACAAAATGATCCTGTCATGGAAGTCTTCTGGATCTGGGCATGACTGTTTTAGAGGACAGGAGCTAATATCTGGGTAGAAGGAACTGTTCTGATTTCTTAAAAATATTTAAAAAAAAAAAAAGATAGGGGATTGAAAACATGGAACAAATGTATTTCATATATACTTTTTTAAATTTGATTTAGTCTACAGTAGCATTTAAAGAGTGGGACAGAGGTTGGTGCACTTGTGACAGCACATGTAGCATAGCTTATCATTACTGAATTTGTCTTCATTTCTTAGCATAATTTAGTCACAATCCTGTTATTTAAGCATTGCTAAAGATGTTAATTGAGATTAGATTATTTTCTACAAGCTATACTCTAGTTCAAGCAGGAATTAATTCAGGGAAGTCCTATGTCCAAAGTTATGAAGTTACTCTAGATCATTACAGTAATTTCTTCAGAGTTTGTAATATAAAAATCTATGAAAATACATCTGTTTTTTCTTACACTCACAGAAGCAGTAGTTAGAGTTATATATTACTGCAAAGAGAATTATTAATCTACCTTATAGCCTTCCTGGTTTTACACCTGAAAATTTACTAAATGTTTAAAACCAGACATTGCAATCTTTGTCATGCCACCTTCTTCCTTTCTTGCATGCAGGAGAAGCAATCTAGATACATAGTTCCTGATTTTTGTGTGGATTCAAACGTGTTTTAAGAAAGAAAAAGACTGATGATATGGCATACATTCTGAAATTTTGCATGAAATGAAAATACAAAGAGAAAAATGTTGTTGCTTAGATTGAAAATGCTCATCTCTATAGGTTTCCTAATCCCTTGTGAACTCCATAGCGTAAATCCAGCTCTGTGAAAGTTTTTGAGTTCACCAGCTTGTTCTTAGACAGGAGCAGCTTCTCTGGTGGAAGGTACCCACCAAATGCTCTGATCGTCATGGAGGAGAGGTAAACCCTCAGAAAGAGAAAAACAGCTCACAGAATATTTTAACAACAGAAGGCAGAAATTTTGATTCAAACTTTGAAGCCCTAGGGAACTGGCATAGAATGAAGCAGGAAAGCTACATGTTCATGCTGGCTCATGAATTACCTTTCCTTATTTCCCAAATCAATGGGTTTTTTTAGTCACAATGTGCCTGTTCAGAGCAGAGATTTGAACATAAATCCCTTACCTCATGCTTCATTTTCTTTCCCTTCTGTTCTCCACCAAAAGACTTTATAAGATCCCTGATCATCCCAAAGGAGAGTGAAAAATACAGAAAAATGTCTGAAGAGTTTTACTAGACGGGAACAGTGTTTCTTATGCAGTTCTACATTCAATTTTAGGCAGATGGCAATCTGGAATTGTTCATCTATGTGAAGGCTCCTGAGACAGCTGGATTAGGAGTGTAGTTACTCTGAGCTTTTCTGGAGGCAATGAAAAAAGAAGTCATCAGCAGAATAGAACACATGCAAGTGCCAATACCTCTGCAGTGCTTACATTGATTGAACATAGGGAGGAGAACACGCAATTAGGTTTGTATTTTCATTATGGGATCCTGTGGTCCCCCTCTCAGGACAACTCAGCCCTCACTCTAGCTCTCCACTCGCTCTAAAGAACCAGCGTCATCTACTATTTATCTAGTGGAAAAGTAAGCACTTGGCTAGCCAAGTAAACACAATACTTTTACTCTTTGCCAGCCGATGTCAAGATCTATTAAAAAATACCATAATTCAGGTAAATATTTTCAGATGTTTTTTTATGTGTGCTGGTTTATTCTATTAGGTAGAGTTTTCCAGGCTGACTGTTTCATTTTTAAATGCAATAAATGAATCTGAAAAGTCAAAAAGTACACATAATTGTTGCCAGGTCTGCAATTGATAAATAGAAATAGGAATTTTTCTTTTGCAGAACGTTTACCCTCCTGTGATGGATACAAAATTACAAAAATTGCTCTTTAATGGAATGGAAATGACCTAATTTAAAAAATTCAAAATACAGTATAACAATATTACTTTACTGAGATGTTTAAGTTCAGTTTATTGAACTGAATCGCCATGTTTCACTTTGGCTCCATTTAAGAATTCATTGTACCTGGGCTAGTTACTGCAGTATCCGGCATTCCTCATGTTCTATTTTCTATGAAGAATCTCCAGATATTCCAAGATATCTGAAACAAAACTTTGAGGAGGCAACTTGGCAGGTCAATGGAACGTAAACAAAAGTAAAAACAGCCCAGAATTAAATGTTGCAGTTTTAATTCAGATTGCCTTATCATAAAATGTTTTGTTAGTTTTCCCTGATATGAATCCCAAAATTTTTGCAAAGTCAGAATTTCCTCAAAAGAATTGCTGTCTGTGCCGTATGTAAATCTGAAGCCAGGGAAAGATCCAAGGAGAAAGTGAAGTGACTGGGACAGCATTTTACTAACCTCTTAGTCACCTTATTTACAAAAGAAATAGACTGAGTGGTTGTTTTTGAGACTCATTGTCCAGGGATTCATCCAGGGATGCCTTTTTTTTTTTTTTTCAGTGATCGGAGTTTTGGAGCGTTAGAGGCTTTAGGGTACTCTCATCAAAGCCTGTTGTTTGCAGGCATCTCAAGTATTGACTGATGTTTTTACTGTCCAGGAAGGACAGAGGTCAGAGTCACAGTTGGAGACTTAGCCTGATGACAATGCTTTTGTGACGGTGTGGGAACGGGCTGACTAGCAAAAAGAAGACATTGTGTCTGTGTCTATTTTCAACTTAAAAAAAAAAGTTGTCTTGTAAGGCTGTCTCAGATGTTTGTAAAATAAGACAACAATTGATTGTATCACAAAAATGTGCCTGATCAAAGGCAACTTGGATTCATGGAGACACTTCTGGTACAGAAATATTCTCCACAGTGTAACTTTGCTCCTCCTCATAGCTGTGACAACCCAAAGGAAAGATCACCTTGCTCCCATCTTTCTTCAGGGAGATACAGCAAATAGCTGCTCATACCTAAAGAAATATTTAAAGACTCTGTGTAGGCCCTCATGTTAATTGTCTTTTCTTCTTTTAGCAGAAATAGTCCAACTTCATTAAGCAGTCACATAAAAACTGATAGTGTTCAAAACAAGAACTTCCCACTCTGAAAGAAATATCTCCTACTGCCTTCCCATCAGAGAGAGTCCATCCTTTCTTGCTGGGTCACTTGATGAACTTTCCTTGCCTGATCCTCAGTGTGAGAAAGGAGAGGAATAAAGAATTTCTCATAACAGGACACAGGAGATTCCTCCTTGCTTACACCAGTTTACATCTGCACCATCATGTAAAATCACACACATCCACAATTTGTTCTGAATTGCTTTTCAGTAGAAATGAAACAGTCTTTCCCTCTCCTCTTCCCCTCATATCAACCACCAAAAAGAGCTGAGCACACTTTCTGTATCCTGGGCACCCCCTAATGGGAGATGACCTTTCTTGTTGCTCTTTGCAGTTCAAGTATCTCCTGCATTATCAACATGAAAGGATGTTTAAGTACTAGATATTAAGGCCCAGAACCTGGAAAATTTGTTTTGTTCCCTGTTTGACTGCAGACTTCCTATGTGACATTAGACAAGCCACAGAGTCTTTCTTTGCTCCAGTTTCCCATCTATGAAAGGAGATAATTGTACTTGCCCCTCTCAGAAGCTTTAAAGATTGTGAGGCACTCAGGTACTGCAGCAACAGAGGGCACACCAAACCCTAACCCATGCATTTAGGGAGATAGATAGTCCCCCAATTTGGCCGGGTAGACCAGAGAATCTGGCCTTCCATCAACACAATCAGAACAGGAGGAAAGAAAGCCAGTTGGTGCATGAGGTTCTTCGGTGGTTCTGGCAATCAGCAAACAGCTGCTTCACATATGCCCATTTCAGACAAACTTCAGGAACCCATTTTATGACCAGTCAGGGCAAGTTACCTGGTCAATAAGCCTTTGCATTCATGATTATTTCTACTAGGAAGCCACAGATACTATACAAAATTAATCCAAATTAAGCAGTGTTCATCCCATCAGAATTCTCTGCTTAACATATATTCAATCCCAGGGAGAAAAAAGTAATCATTATATTGCCTGCCAGGTACAAAAGCAGGAAAGTTTGAATGCAAACAAGAACATTTGTTATCATTTAACGACTGTAACTATTTGCTGTTCATCACTCTTCTGCCTCTCATGGAATTTTCAGGCATATGATGAGAGAGTCGAAATGACTCCAGAAACTTTAGCGATCTGTCACATACTGCAAGTGTGAACAGTCAAAATGATCAATGTTTCAACATGCCATGTGATGGTAATTGACACAACAAGGAAAGCTTTTACCCATACTGAATAGTTAAGAATAATCAATATATTGGCAGGACTGATTCATTGCTGATTCACAGACAAGGAAAAAAGCCATATTCCTTGAATCATTTATTTACCATGACTAGTTCTGTCATATCAAATAGCAATGCTGCAATAGCACTTTATAAATGAGCATTGATTTCCATCAAGCATTTAGTAAAAGTTTACAGCATAGTTAGGCTGCTGACATGTGTTGCTTCAGAAACAAAGCTCAATGCCTATTTTTCAGACTGCAGTCACAAATCCCGTCTTCCAGCTGGAACAATGGATCTAGGTATAGAAACAACATGCCAAAGAGCAGCAGTTTTCAATGCAATACGAGAGACTGGTGTGACTATGCAGCCTGTATGCCTATCTTTAATGTTGGATTTTCTTGATTTATTACAAGTTCAGAGAAAATGAATAGCACATTTCACTAAACTGCATGTTAAAATATATAGTTGGCCATACATAACACAGCTATTTGGCAGAATATATTCATTATAAAACACAAGCCTGTCTGTGGTTTCCTTACTTTCAGGTGTTCTGTTTTTCCTCCTTGCTGACCATTTTGACATTTGTCTCAGGTTTTTCCAGATTAAATATCACATGTAATCTCATGAGCAGTGTTTGCTATCATCTAGGTAAACTATATTTTATGTATCTTTTTCATAGATACATCACTGATTAAACAATTTGTTGTAGGAGTAGTTCCTTTCCTCTCTTCCTTTGCACTGTTGTATTCAGCACAATCCATTTCCTAATCACTGTTGTCATTTATCTCTTCGTTTTACCTTGTCACCTACTTAATTCCACTAGAGGCATTTCTAACATCTCTGTCTAATAATCTCCGCTAACAATGCAGAACACTATTAGCATAATAAGCATTTCCCATCTGCACAAATGAGACTCCTTCTCATCAGTCTGAAAACTAACTACTGTACATAAAAATAGCTGGGAATCATTAGAATTAGAGAGAGAACACAGTCCCCTGCAAACAAGCTTCTTCCCTCTCTCCTCTTAGTGCTAACAACTTCAGCTGTCTTTGCAACAGTAAAGTATGTAAGTCCAGGATTGAGCACAAGGTCCCAGGCATCCATACTGTTTAATGTTAGTATGATCCCTTACACAGTTTTGAGTTAGGACAAACTGCCAACAATGCCCAAACTCATTTTAGGGGTTTAGCACAAACCATGGGCTCATCTCTGTGAGCAGTGTAAAGAGCAACACTGTTCCATCGGTGAACACAGTTTAGCTGTACAGACCATACATACCTCTACTCCATACCCCTAAGTATGACCCAAACCCTATGGAGTTGAAGGGAGACTTGCCAGGGAATGTACTTGGACTTTGGACCTAGCCTCCGAAGGGATAGCATGGATACTTGCAAAGATGAGCAAAGTTTTAATAAAATGAGGTGACATATTTCTGCGCTTATCATCTTTAGAAGCTCTTCCATCAAAAGCAGAGGCATAGGTGTTGGCAGACCCTTATATTTGTGTCCTCTAAGCCAAATTAATTCCTTCCTCACAGCGTCAGACTCAGGTGACAGCCATCAGCCATCACTAGTCCCATCTCGTCCCATATTTACCTGGATCTTTAATTTGGCAAAGTCCTTGATCATCATGGTCATAGAACGGTTTGGGTTGGAAGGGACCTTAAAGATCATTTAGTTCCAACCCCGCTGCCATGGGCAGGGACACCTTCCACTAAACCAGCTTGCTCAAAGCCCTGTCCAACCTGGCCTTGAACACTGCCAGGGATGGGGCATCCACAACCTCTCTGGGCAACCTCTTCCAGTGCCTCACCACCCTCACAGTGAAGAACTTCTTCCTTATATCTAATCTAAATCTGTCCTCTTTCAGTTTAGAGCCATTACCCCTTGTCCTATCACTACATGCCCTTGTAAAAAGTCCCTCTCTGGCTTTCTGGTAGGCCCCCTTTAGGTACTGGAAGGCTGCTACAATAGGTCTCTCTGGGGCCTTCTCTTCTCCAGGCTGAACAACCCCAACTCTCTCAGCCTGTCTTCATAGGAGAGGTGCTCCAGCCATCTGATCATCTTCATGGCCCTCCTCTGGAGTTGCTCCAACAGCTCCATGTACTTCTTATGTTGATCTGCACAGTTAATTCTCCAGTAAGTAATGCAACGGATCACCTCATTCCCATTGTTTTGGGAGGGCCTGGCTTGTTCAAGGAGATGCCTGGCAACCTCAAAACATGACCAAGGAAACCTACTCTTTTTGACCGTAGGCCTCTACAGTTTCAACAGCATCTCACAGAAATCAAGGGAAACTGCTGGCAACTAAGTAACTAGAAACACAAATTGGCCCCTTATTAATGACAATGAAGTCATGCCTGTGCAAAATAGATGCTTGTGTAATACAGTCTCCATTTTTGCAATGCAAAATGGCTTTTGGTCCCAAAAACTTTTGCTCAGATTAAGCATAAAAACAGGTTTCTAGCCATACCCAATAACTGAAGAACATTTCAGAATGTCATTGGATTTGGTCAAACCAGAGCTTTATGCTTGCCTTCATGTAAGGGCACAGAAAACAGATTATTTTTCTGCATAATATATTCTATCACATTTGCAGGCCTACCACTTCTCTCTAAGTTTCAAAGTATTCTGCGTCTTTCTTTACTATCAGGTCTTTGATGAGAAAGATGCAAGGATGGTGCATTTTTGAGTGTAAATGGCATAACATCCAGCAAAAAAAAAGGTTAGGGGAAGGCTATTTTTCATCCTCTAGTTTCTTGATCCACTTCATTACATGTCAGCACAAACAGTCGTGATGCCCCATTGGAGCTGGTGGGAGAGGAAGGCCAGGAATGAGGACTAGGGTTGAGGGCAAAACCAGGGCTACTTCAGCCAACTTCCACTTTAGAAAGCTTTCAAAAGCTAAATTTTAGGCCTCTAAGATGGATCCCAGTTTTGGTTTCTAGACCTTCCTCTAGTCTGGAGTTGTTGTATAATATCTTTCAAGTGTTTGCTATGAGGTGACGTGTATCAGCTCTAATTATTTCATTTTACCTGTTGTCCATTACATTTCACCATAAAACCCCCAACCAAACCAAAACCAGCATTAATCTTCACAGAATAGTGTTATTTGCAGCACATACTCTCTAGCACCCAGTTGCAGAGAATGGCGATTTATTTTTGTTCTTCTTTGGTGGTGGTGGTGATGGTCTCCATAAACAAAAGACCTCCATAAATAAATAAGTTATTCTGAGGGAAAAGAAACTTTTGCCTCATGCTGCATCCTGCTTCACCCACAAATACAGTTCTGTCCCATACGTCTTTGTGGAACACCTATTATTTTTGTTGGCTTTGCCCAGGCTAAGAAGGAATTAGGAACACAGGAGGATTTCACAAGTTATGAAAAGGAAATGCAAAAAAAATTATAATAATACAAGGTCACTGAGTAAGCTATGAGCATTTCAGTGTGTGTCATTAGAGTCTGTCTTTTATGGCTGTGTGCTTGCCTCCATTTAAGGGCAGAGATAGAAGAAAACAGTTTCTTTAAAATGTTGCAGCTGTATTGGTAATTAAATCATCATATATGTCTTTGGTTGAGGCTGAGGGCCTTGCAGAGGAACTGAGATTGTGGCCTGTAGACCATTGGAAAGGAATGGTAACAACCCTTCAGCTTCACTGACCCTGCCAAGGATCCTTCTGCACATCTACCTGTTTGCACTGGTTCCCTTCAGACCACCACCAGCCAGACACTGGTGAGTTGTGTGGCAGCCTCCAGTGGTGGAACAAGTGAGATCATTTTGAAGAGCTTTAGAAGATCTTACTTGGCCGTTTTGAAGTGATTGTTTCTGATGGAGTAGATTTTATTTTCTAATTATATTTATACATAAAAGCAGGAAACCTCAGGAAAGAAGTACATTGTTAAAAAAAGGCTTTGCCTATACTGGTAGACTAGGACCAGGTAACATAGACAAGCCCTGACGTGTTCATCTCTACTTTTTTTGTCAACTCTCTGGCAAAGACCAGGCATGGCTGAGGAAAGAGTATATGCAAGGGTCTATTGGCAGTCAGGGTGAGACAACCCTGCTATGGGGTAGACACTTTAGCCATAGGAATACCATGCCAGTTGACCATAAGACCAAAGAAGAGGCCCTAGCCTGTTTTATTTGCTAGTATTGATATAGCTAAAAGCCTGCAGTTCCCTGACCACATCTGAATTTGTGTCTGAGGTATGCTCCTGGTGCTTCTGGTGCCCAAGGTGCAGCTAACAGAGACAAACTTGGCTCTGCCAGCCCCTTGGCCTGCTCTCCCCCCAGAATATGATGTCATTCAACTCAGGAGGCACTGCAATTCATCTCATCATCAGAAGTGTCACTACATAATATTTGCAGATTATTAAGGCACTAGAAACCATGATTGTTGATAAACTAGAGGTTTGTGTCATATGCCACATATTTTCAGACTGAAAGAACAAATTTTAACTGGAGAGACTCTTCAAACAGTAGGTGGAAAACACAAGGATTTAAATCAGGAATTGGATAATGCTAAGCAGCTTTCATCTACTTTAATTAGAGATAATGTTTTTCTTAATCATAAAATTGAATTTATGGAAATCAATTTAGAAGTGTGATTTTTTTAATATTTAGAGAAAAATAATTTTCTTTCATATATTGAGAACATTTCCAGGCTATAAAACCTACAAGAAAATTTCTTCATTAGTATGTTCTGACCTACATCTCAGGTTGGAAATGCCTGATTAATCTTATTCCTTTACAAAAAAAATCCTATTAATTAACAAGGATCTATCAATTATTTATTAGGATTAATAATTCCCAATTTATAGATCTGTTGTCATCAGATTTAAACATAAAGACAAAACCTGAAATTTTTCCACATCCACTTATCTAGAACATACGACGAAAAGTATTTTTTCCTTAAAATATAAAATAAAGACTACCACATAGGTTGTTGAAATTGTACTTCAAACTCCATGTCCTTATCAGTTTTCTTATAGGCAGATTAAAGTGTTTCTTTATTTGAATTTACCTGAACTCTAAGATACTGAAGAAAATGTTTTGGTTTCTACAGGAACAGTATGTAGAAATATTTCCAGCTTTTAGACACATTGTCCTTATAGTGTGTCTCTTGTGTTTGCGCTCATGTACACAAACACACTGAGAATATGTTAAGTTTTATATATGAGACTAGTGAGAGTACTTGCTATGATAAAGAAATAGATTGTGTGTCTGTGTGCGTATGCACATTTGTGTTGAATTCAGACAATTGTTTTCTTTTTCACTTGTTTTGCTTTTCAAGCACTGAGTTATTTGGATGCTGGGTCGAAGCCCTGCTTGATGTAATAACACTTACTAGTACGCAGACTGGCTGCAAGAGAGACAACTGCTTGGGCAAATAAAGCCAACAGGATATTTTCAAATACTTTAAAGCATTTGTAAAAAATGTTTAATATGCTTTTTCTTTTGTGCCACCCTGATAGAGACATATGATGAAATAATAAAATCATTCTAAGACTCAGTGGTATAATTCTTCTAAAGATATTCTTGTTAAATATCTACTGATAGGGAACATTGTCCCTACTTTTTTCCCCTTTCATTTCCTGTATTGCCTGCCTAATTGAACAGGCAGTTCATGTAAAAACAGTTTTGAACAGCAATTGAACAGTTGCTAATGTAAAAACACTGAATTTTATTAGAGTAGAATATTCAGCTTTGTATCTTACACATATGATAAAGTATTTTACATACATGTATCTATATCTTACATATATACACAATATTTGCATATATGTATGTATGTATAATTTTAGGTCATCTACTACCATATCATATGGCATGGATTTAACTTTTCATGGAGTTTTACTTTGGAAAATCACCAATCTCAGGATTCTGAATAGCTAGATACAACAAATAGATGTCTAAGGACTTCTAAAAAAGATCTATAAACTAAACTGGGTGATGTGACAAATTCTCTGGATAAATGCAGGATTTAACATGTTAAGTGGTGCTTTGTATTTCAACATTATCTTCTCTATAGGTTGCTAATGCTTGTTTACGTATCAGGGATTTTTTTTTTAGTTACATGAGCCTGAAAAGGGAGAATATTTTTTATGGCTTTGCACAGTAGACCTCCACCCCCTCATTTACAATCACTGAGATGGAATGTGGAGATACTGACTTCAGTGATATTTGGATCAGGCCCTCAGACTGTAATTGGACACGCTGAGATCTCCGCTAAAAAAAGTTCCTTAAGGCAAATGATGTACTTCAGAGGACACGACCTAAATACGGCCTATGGGGCTTTTAGGAAAGCAGAAGTTTGGATAAGAGAGCTTCTAAGACACATGCCTTTCTTCTTCCTGAACAATGTGAACATTTAATTTTTCCTACACATCTCCTCCTCTTCTACTGCCTGTCAGATAAAAAAAGGCTCACAGATGGTTTTGTGGGGGAGAAAAAAGACCCTCTTTTAACCTCTACCCCACCCCCCAAATAACTGCATATCCAATGCGAATTTATCAGAAGCCTTATGTGAGTTTCAAAACTTTTGCCAAGTCCACATTTTCTGTTTTACCAAAAATCTAATTTCAGATTTCATTCTTTTAATTAACAGATCACAGATACTACTTTAATTAATTATGCTCTACCAAATTAAATCAGCTAGATGTGGGTGCTTGCTTTTCTGCTGAGCTCAGTTGGAATTAGACTATCAGCACACGTGTTCACTGATGGAGAGGAACTGTCCGCTCTTATGATGAGTGGGGTCATTCTTTAGAGCATTGTGTTGGGTTTAGTGGACCAGATCTTTTCTAGGCTTACACAAGGGCAAGAAAACTTCCCTAATGAATTCCACAGCTAAGTGCCTAATCCAGCTGTACTAAATTCAAACAACTTTTACCACTGATTTCAACCAAAAGTTGAAACTGATTTCAAGCTCCCCCACAACCATATTTCCCATCTAGTGTGTGTACGTTGTCCTTCAAGCAAACAGAACAGATGTCAAGTTCAAAATCCTGAAGATGTTCCCCCATATTTCAGCAATATACAGTACTACAGTGTCGCACTACATAAGGTGCAGCGAGCTCATCATTCCCTCAGGACTTTCATCCATGCATTTTTCTCGTATTACCCCAGAGCCAGGCTGAAGTGTTTAATTTAATATGTAGTAAGTCAGAAGTGCCTTTTTTCATGACCTAATGAAAACATTAACTTTTATTCTTGTTCTGTGCTCATTTATCTCACTCCCAAATGTGTGTCTTAGAGTAAGGCTCAAAAATCAGAGACAAAGGGAATCCCAAACTAAGCAAGGATGTCAACAGTTGAAATAATACTTGGCCCAGAGCAAATTAATAGAAAAGCATGGGAGCACTTCAGTTCAGATGGAAGTTCTGCAGTTGAGAACAAGAACAGAACCATAGTATAATAAAAGCAGTTTAGGTTGGAAGGGACCTCTTGAGGTCATCTAGTCCAACCTACTGCTCACAGCAGGGCCAGCCAGACCAAACTGACCAGGGCCTTTTCTAGTCCAGTTTTGAATCTCCAAGGAAAGAAATTTGTCAGCCTTTCCATGGAAAATGGGCTTTATAGGACCATATGGCTATTCACAGAACCACAGTGGAAGAATCTAGGACACTGGTGATATCCTTGATCTCACCTTCTCCTTTTCATGTGGCCCATCACAGTCTTTTATGTAATTTGATTTTTTCTCCTAAAGGTTACCAGTTCTGTGGCATGCTGAGTGTGCCAAATAGATGTTTTATGAAGTCATCTGGACTACACACCTATTGACTGCACTTATGGCAACTGGACCTGATGACCCAGATGGTCTCCTGCAGGTCCCTGTTCCTAGCTGAATCTGTAAATATTAACTGCACAAGTAAACCACTACTTGAATGAACGACAGCTTGTTTTTCATAGTCTACAACAGCATATTTTTGCATGTGAAATTACCTGCTTGTGACAGCATAGGCATGTTTTGCATGCATATTTTATGAGAGTTGCCTTTGAAAGATGGTCTTTGGATAACCTATACAGTCCTCCTGGAAATCCATATAAATGACTTCTGTTCCAAGGGTAAATATATGCAAATGAAATAAAGAGGTCCCACCCTTCCTACAAAATTTCAGCTTCACACATGTCAATCCAAAAGATGCATTTTGCGTATCTGCTTATTAGAGGAACCACACAAAAAATGAAAGGAATGGTACACACCTCCTGTCAGCCCGTCTCTCTATGCAAGAGATAGATTGTCCAGTCCTTCACCAGCAATTAAGAGTTGAGAGGATTAGGCCACACCTAATTTGCAGATTTGTTTGCATCCACAGTTCCATTCTCTACTATAAATTATTTAGACTGTTAAGGAATTGAGAAACAGTGTAAAAGAGGAATGTGCAAGAAATTAGGGAAGACAAATTAAGGGGAAGTTACAGAGTAAGCATAGTATTTAGCAAGACATATGCCCTGGGCTGCTTAACCTGCTCCACAGGCCTCCATTTCAACACGACTTTGCAAGCACTGCTGACTGTTTTGTTTTATTGTGGACCATGTAGATAGTAAATGGGAATGGATGGGAGATACTACCAGGTGATGGAGGAACTCAGTAGCAAGAGGAAAGCAATAAAAGAAAACATATTTTTTCTTACGTTCCTCAGCCCCACACTGAGTTCATAGTTTCTGAATTTTGTATAAAATATTATGTCAGGTTTTCAAAGAACTCTGTCAAAATCTACCTGTCAAGTGAATAAGGGAAGTATGGCATGACCAGGAATGTCCATAAAGACTATTGCATTGCAGACATTCACTATCTGACAAGGGTCATAGCCCTGCACCAATACACAAAAAGTTGGGTTTGATTCCTTCATGAACAAGTAGGTGGCCACGAACAAGCCACCCAGGCCTTCTACTCCCCAGTTCTGCACCTGCAGATAATAATACCTCACTGAGAGCTGTAAAGAAAAAAATGTTGATTACAATGAAAGTTGTCTTTTACTTTTTTTACAGGGAAAAAAGCAAGGTATAGTAGAAAAATGTCCTTGACCCCAAGTAAAAGTTGAAAGAACAGGAAAACACTTTTTACATGAAAGATAAAAACTGTGAATAACATTTCTCCCCATCTTTCTACCACCACACTGAACATACCTTTCATACTCTTAGCAATTTTGTGATGACAGGCAAGCCTTGCCTTTGTCTGTCCGGGGAGCAGATTCTTAGCGCCACTTCCTCAGTGGCGCTAGCAGTGACCTCCATAGGGGGCCCTGCTATTTGCTGCCTCTCTCAGTAGAAGAGAAAGGGAAAATGAAGTGCAAGGGTAAGACTCCAAAAACCTTTGCTTTGGTGTCCAAAGCAATTCCGCAGCATGTCTCAGCTGCAGGAAAGTGCTTTCTACAATACAGGAGCAGGAAAAAGGAAGTGCTCTCTTCACACAGATAGCAACCTGCACTTGCACAAGCAACTCACGAGTTGTGAGTAGTCCCACTGACTCCTGTGAGATAGTGCAGATGACTGAGGTTTCCAGAAACCTCCTACCCTGTTTGCATGATGTGGGATCCAATATTATTATGCAGACCAAACTGTTTATGAGCATCCTGCTAATGAGTGTACTCCAGAAGCCTTGACTTTACGTCCTCCTTCATGGCCCAATCCAACACCCACCAAAGTAAATGAAATAAATCTCTTTAGAGAGGAATGCTAACAGCATTGAAGATACAGAGGAGACAAAGAGAGTCTGGCTTCCACCACTCCATAACACTTCTGTGGCAATGCCATGTTAAACTTAGCATGCTTTGCCATTTCTGTAGTTCCAGGTAAGTGCAGTTCCATTTCTATAATTCAAGCTATTAAGTACATTCATCATCTCATGAGTTCTGACCAAGTGGCATTTGTTCAGATACTTTACAAATGTTCATGGTATACCTCCTCAGGAACAATGAGATCAAAGTTAAGTTCATATTCAACATAGGAAATATTTCATATAGCACATAAATGTTTAAAACATGATTGTGCTCTGCTACAGCTCCTTTCAATGCGGTTTTAACCTCAGATGAATGCATGAGTAGAACAAAGCAACAGAGAAATCCTGCACTGATATTGTAATTCTGAAGATTTATAAGGAAAACTGTGGGGAAAAAACTGTGTAGTTTGGAAGGAAAGTGTTACTTAATGGGGAAAATAAAAAAGCAGCAGAATCAAGCCCTACATCTCTGCAACAGTTTTTCTAATTATATGAATGTCCAGAAAGATATTTAGCTTTCTCTCTTTGTTATAACAGGTTAGGCTAGTCTTTTGATTCATAATCTCTGAAATATCTGTTCCTTATTACTTTCTGATCCCTAGTCATTATTGAAGTATGAAATAAAGCTGAATTATGAAAAGATCTAGAGACATAAAAATAATCAGTATTCTTTAATGAGGGCTGAAATATTTTTCTTCAATTGTTTCCAAAATTAACAAGAAGCCTCTAAAAAAAGCTATCTTGATTTCTATTTAAAAAAATAAGAAAAAGAAGGGATGTAAAAAGACCTCATTTAGTCCACGCTCTTTCCTCAAGGATTTTTGACAGATTTATTATTCTAAGAATAGAAATGCCAGTATGCTTTTCAGAAATCTTTTGTTTCTGACAGAGAGTTGCAGTATCTTTTATTGATACATCTACTGTCTTAAACTATCATCTGCTATTTAAAACACCCAGGATTTAGTTTGTAACATCATGATATTTTCTGAAGGAATTGTGTGATATGAATTGTCTTATTCTGGGCCCCTGGCACAATGGAGACATGGCCATATTTGTGCAAATCCAGCGAAGGACAATGAAATGATGAAGGGACTGGACCATCTGACTGCTCCTGTTCAGCCTGAAGAAGAAAAGGCTCATGGGAATCCTATCAATATGTATAAGTACCCGATGGGTGGCGAGTAAAGAAGACAGAGCCAAAGAATTCTCACTGGTGCCCAGTGAAAGGTCAAGAGGGAATCGGCACAAACTGAAAGGCAAGAAATTCCATTTAAACTTAAGAAAAAAAATTCTTTAACTACAGTGATGCTCTCCAAACACTGGAACGGGTTGACTAGTGAGACCATGGAGTCTCCATCCTTGGAGATCCTCAAAACTCAGCTGGGCACAGCCCTGAGCAACTTGCCCTAGTTGACCTTGTGTTGAGCAGAGGTGTTATACTCAACGCTCTCCAGAGGTCCCTTCCAACCTTCTGTGATTCTGTGAAAATCTGGAGACCGTAGATTGAAAGGTCCAAAGAGATTTCAGTTACATTAGTTCTTTACATCAATAAGGCTGACGAGACAGAAATTTGACTGCTGTGGAAATCACAAAACGGCTGAGGTTGGAAGGGACCTCTGGAGGTCATCTGGTCCAACCCCCCTGCTCAAGCAGGGCCACCTAGAGCCGGTTGCCCAGGACCATGTCCAGACAACTTTTGAATATCTCTAAGGAGGGTAGACTCTGCAACCTCCTTGGCCAACCTGTACCAGTTCTCAGTCACCCTCACAGTAACAAAGTGTTTACTGATGTTCAGAAGGCACCTCCTGTGTTTCAGTTTCTGAAAAGAGCCTGGCTCCATCCTCTTTGCACCCTTCCTTCAAGTATTTCCATACATTGATGAGATCCCCCTGAGCCTTCTCTTCTCCAGGCTGAACAGTCCCAGCTCTCTCACCTTTTCCTCATAGGAGAGATGCTCCAGTCCCTTGATCATCTTTGTGGCCCTTCATTGGACTCTCTCCAGTATGTCCACATCTCCCTTGTACTGAGGAGCCCAGATCTGGATGCAGTACTCCAGGTGTGGCCTCACCAGCACTGAATAAAGGGGAAGGATCACTCACCTCCCTTGACCTGCTGGCAACACTCCTCCTAATGCAACATGGGACACCAGAGCTGGCATGAAACTGCAAAAAGCTTGCTCAATTCTGGTTCATGTTCAACTTGGTGTCCACCAGGACCCCCAGGTCCTTTTCTACTATGCTGCTTTCCAGCCAGTTGGCCCCCAGCACGTACTGGTGCGTGGGGTTACCCCTCCCCAGTTGCGGGACTTTGCACTTCTTGAACTTCATGAGGTTCCTGTCAGCCCATTACTCCAGGTGACATTTTCAGCTGGAGATACCTCTAACAACAAAAGATTGTGATTCATTATGATTAAGATTAAACAAGCTCTCCATTTATATACAAATTTTTATGTTTGGGAAATATAAACTCTTCTACAGAAAAAGTATATGTAAACAGGTAAATGGAGGAGAGAGCGCCAATTTTTCTTTTTCAGACACAGCGAAATAAAATTAGGAAACATTTACTGAATCTAAAATGCATCAGCTTCTTAATGATATTCCAGATGTCACTAAATGAATTTACGTTAATACAAAGCAGAAATTATAAATAGATATTAAAGGCCACATCAGATAAGAATTCACATCCAGCCTCCAACCCAACCATAGACAAGATAGTCCCAAAAGCAGTTAGCCACAATTTATGAAGTCTGACTTCTGGTGTTCCTTTCCTATATAGATTATCTACTTGTATTAGATAAGCTTTTTAGCTCTTCTTTCTTTGTTCTCTTTCACATTGCCTGTTTTCATGAACCTTGCAGGAATATAATGTCCTTGAAACCTCTATTTCTCAGTCAAATATGATTTAAAAGTGATAATATGTTCAAATGTTAATGTATGATACACAGTCACACTTAAAACACATTAATAAGCACAGGGTAATGAACCAAAGCTGCTCTGAATGCCATCTCCTTAAATCTACACTCCAGGGCAATGGTGTGTATAAGATTTTCCCAGAAAGTACTACAGAGGTAAAGAAAACACTCTTGCTTACTAATTCAAGCTGACACTACAAAAACTAGTTCTCTCTGTAATCTGTTGCAGCAATGATGTAAGCCAAGTAACATTAAACGTGCTTTAGCTGCAAGTAGTTGTGTTTCATAGCACTACAGCTAACTTCGGGAAATCCACCACATTGATTTAATCATGCTAATAAAGCATCTGGGCAATGCTGACATAAATATAATCCTTGTTCAGGGGTAAGGTTTACTTAGAATGGTTGAAGATAGAGCTTTCCCTGATTACTGATTTTTAGGAAAAGCAAAAATATCTGTGGCAATGACTAATATTCATTCCCCTTCTGCTCAGTCAGAATACAAACGAGCTGACCTACAAGGCAAGAAAGATATGCATGTTTATCCAGACTTCTGCCTGTAAAGGTATTAGATGAAAGATGTCTCATATTTAAACAATCACATGCTGCAGGACTTCCAACTTATGGTATTTGTTAGTAGCAATTAATACTGGGATCATCTGCTTCCTGACAATCTCTGGCAGTTTGTTAGGAATTTTTGGTATTAATATGTATTTTAAAGGTTGAAAAGTCATGCAATAGGTGCACATTTGATAGATGTGTGGATATATATTTAAAAAAGGAGTGGAAAATCCTAGCAAAGTGAGAATGTACAAAAAAAGCAGAACAAAGGAAACAGCATCTTTTACTGTGTTCTCTACTTGTGCCTTCTTTATTCATTCCTACCTGGTTTTCCAGCCCTAGTTCAAGATTTGCCAGAAAGAGATCGTATCACTAGTTTGTGTGCTTATAGAGACTTAGAAAGGATGAAGATTTGGACTCCAGAAAGCTAAATCAGAGGCAATTATTCAGAAGGAACTATTACATGTTTATAAAGTGTCTAAAACATAACTAGCTAGTAAAAATAGACTTCTTATTTAATTAAAAAGCATTTCTGTGCTTAAATATCTTACTCAATTTGTGTATGTTACTTGATTATTCTACTTATATTGCATTTTGTATCTGTTTCTTTAAACCTGGACAACAATTGTTTTCCATTACTGATAACGAATTTAAAAAGAATAATTATTTAGTGAAAGGAAAACAGATGTTTTCCCTTTAAGTTTATGTCTTCTTGTGATACGGCTTTGGTAGAAAAAAAAAAATCAGACCTAGTGCAAAGAAACAAGACAGCAAACTGGCCTAAGATTTCCCTTCATCTGTGTGTGGCTGAGGGAACTCGTAAGGCGGGTAAGGCTCCGCTTTAGTTTTATAGCGATGGGATTTGCAAGTTGCAAGTCTGTTTAATAGAGAAAGCTAAAAGCACCCCTGTATGGATTTAAATGGCAGTCTCATCTGTTCTACAGAAATACACCTTTCTTACTACTGTGATTTTGATCACCTGCTGTTCTCCAATTAAACTATGAACAAGTAAAAGTAATACAATATATTTGCATGTGAAATGCAGCATAGTAACAAACAGAGCTTTTTTAAGAAAAGATCAATTTGGGAAGAACAATGTGTGTTTTCAGTGTACAGCAAAGATTCCTTTATTCTTCTGAATTGAGAAAACAAAATGCTTGGAGCTTTGTTTTCTTAATGAAAGAATTCTAGGGTGATTTGCCACCCACCCGGGACTCTGAGTGGCACGGTGAGTGGAAGGTAGAGAAATACTACATGTGATAGAAGCAGCTTAAAGAACTGTTGATGGAAAGGACTAGTCCAGAAGTTAGAAAATACAGGTTATATTCTTGGCTTTATTGCCTATTTAGTGTGGAATGAGAAATGGTATTTCATGTCTGTGTCTCAGATCTATCTGTTAAATAAGGATTTTCTCTGTTTTGCAAGCTACTTTGGTCTAAAAATGCAGGAAGGTCTTAGTTACTGATCTTTTTCAGTGGTTTACAGAGAAGTTGGACTGTTCTTAATACATACCTGCTTTGTTTCACAAGTTTAACATTTTACATCCACAGAACTCAGAAAGGTAAAGAGGTGCATGGAAATAATATGCTTGTTGTTACAGGAGAGGGAACTAAGCTGCAAGGAAGTGAGGTGCCTGCCAGCAGCCATCTCACATAGCAGCCGGGCAGACAAAAATGGCAGCTGGATCCCCTGGTATCCAATAAATGCCCCGATCCATTAGATCATATCTCTGTCATGTAAAATAACATAGCTCTAACACAAGTTAATGCACAAAGGAGGATTCAGTCTCATATCAGTCCTGTTTTCTTTTGGACAACATAATTATCTGGGCTTTCAGTGCTGCCGTTCACAAAAAAACCCTTCAAAAAGCCAGGTTATTTGCAAAAGCAGTTTAAAGCAGCACAGGAAAGCAGCACATCATTTAAGGTTTCCAAAAAAGTGTGAGATGAAAGGAAGCTGTCAGGGCACCATGTGAGCTGGGCACTCCCCACGGGGGTCTGTCAGGGCAGGGCCTGGCAGCCAGGGCCCATCCCACCACCCCAGCCAGGAGCAGGGCAGCCAAGGGGCACAGGGGCAGCTCCAGGCCCAGCCATCAGGCACCTCCCTGGGGACGGGGACAGGCCAAGGCTGGGCCAGGATGTGGGCCCGGCTCAGTGGGGCCCATGGCCTGGTAAGGCAGGGCTGTAAGGAGCTGGAGACTAGCCCTGCGTGTCTGGGGCAGGGGCTGACGGCCCCGGGCGGCTGACATGGGGTCCTGGGCCGTGGGCAGGGTGGGGGAAGCCCAGAGGGACTAGTCAGGGACAGTCGGGGCTGGTGGTGCCCTTGGGGCCCTGGCAGAAACATGGGTGTTAAGTGGCTTGCTGTGAGCTCTGTGCTGGCAGAAAGCTGTGCTGAAACACACAGGTGAGTTTTTCCCTATCAGCCCCGTTTATTAGATGCAACCCATTAGTCTCATTTGTATTTTAAACCACTCAACTCTAGCATTTCTGAGTGCAAATTGCTGTTATGTTTGTTGTTCCTGAGTGAGATAACACCGGTCTCTGCTACCTTTTCTCATAGGCTTGTGAAATTTTAGTATAAACTTAAACTTGCCTCTCTCAAAATAAGGAAGGAAGGTAAAAATATATAGTCCTTTCAAGCATCCTTGAAATCACTAATTTTTCAGGCTCAAGGCATTTCCTTTGCCAGCTGGTCTGCAAATTCAGCACTGGATTCAGAAGTTTCATGCCAGCACCGTTGCAAAGACTACTGTTGAAACAGCGGTAAAGCTGGAAAAGTTCAGCCTTGAGAATCGATCCAGCAATGACCACTGATGTGTTGGGGCTGGGTGAAAAGAAGGAATCCCACATGGATCACAGTGCTTACTGGTTTTATTTCCATAAATCCCAGTGCACAGGGTGTAGGGTTTTCTCTCTCATTAAAACTGGTGTAGACACAAGGTCTGATGGTCAGTGGCAGAGGCAGGAGCTGAGACCATTCTCCCCAGCTGAGTCACACAACACGACCACCCCAGTTCATCTGACAAAGGCTAACCTTCAACAAGTGCTTTTAAATAGATGTCCTGAATTTGGCGTAGGTAGCCCACACCCCAAAGACAAGCAGCAGCCTTGTGCAGTAACAAGAGCAGAATCAACATTAAATTTGGCAATGAGAGAGACAGGGGCTGATGGATGTCTAGTCCTATGGTCCCTCTACCCTTATTGCCTTCTTCCAGCAGATCTGGAAGAGGTGTTTTGGTTGGGTTATTTTTTTACGTACTACCTTAATGAGGAAAAAAAGAAAAAGAAAAAAAAAAAAAAGAAGACTCTCTAACTGCTGACCAGATTCCAGCAGTGCATCTTTTGTAAGGAGACACTCGCAAACTAAGAAAATGCAGCTTTTTAAGTAATCTAGTGATTTACATCCTCACCCACTAAAGTAAATTTTGCCATTGATTTCAAAAGAGTTTTATCAGGTACAAGTGCTTTTGGAGAGTGCAGTAATATCATTGTGTTTCTAATCACAGGGACAACATTTTATTCTGAAGTAATAGTTTCAGTTACATCTGGTTAAAAATCCTCCAATAGACTATTGCTCATCAACAAATTACAGATTTTTCGTACGTCAAACATTTCAATGTGACATGCCAATTCTGAAAAATATAATTCTGAAAGCAAAATTGGATTTTTTAATAGGAAAATTCAAATTTTACTTCCAAATTACTTTTTTAAAGTGATTTGGTCAACTGTGAATGACGTATTTGGCATTTCATTTCCAGAGAAATTTCAGACTTATTCTGTCTTCTTTTTCTTCATTTTCAGAAGAGAAAAAATATTACAGATCCAAAGGATTTTGTAGCCTTACATAAGAAAGCCACATTTCAGCCAGTTCAAACCATACCACCTTGTGCTTGTGCTGATAGAGTACCTATGCTGGATTCTCTCTTGGTTCTTATTTACTACCTTCATAATACTGCTGGATTCCCAGAGCAGCCAGGATAGTGACATTTTACAGTGAAATGCGGTTTAAACTGCATACCAGAGATGAAAAACTGACATCCACCATAAATATACTGCAAACCATCCCTGTCTGAATCTGCATTTCTGGTTTTGTTCTGTTGAAAAATGCATGGTGTTCGCTGCACTTCCCTGACAACTGCATTTATTTTGCTCAGGTGAAGTTAGTTGTATTTCAAGATCCTAAACCTAGTTAAATATTTTTCCACTCATTATTATATTTGGAACAGTTCACTTCTCAGTCAGCTAATAGGATCCTATTGCATACAAACATGAAATAAAATGGTTTTAGCTTGTTACATTTTCAGGCCAAGAGGTGTTTCTTCTTTTTCAAGGTTAAAATTAATTGTTTGAGGAAAACAGTTATGTATGTCTTCAAAGACAAAAAGAAAAATAGTTCACAGAACATGTCTATAGGAAACATTCAGGACTGTTACTGTTGCTACTCTGTAAATATACAGAGTATATTTATAGATGAGAGAGTCAGCAGTGAGTGAAGATCCTTCCAGGAATTACAGATATCCTATTCAAAGATTTAAGTAAAATAAATTAATAAATAAGTAGCTTACAGTATGCTAATATTAACCTAAATGGTGCCTGTATACTGGTGCATAATTAATCCCTCTGTAAAAATACATATTAGCAGACAACTTAGCAATTCCATCTTTAAGAGGCCTTCATCAGTCAAGTCATTCCATACAAACTGTAAACATGTTATTTGCAAGCGTAATGCAGAGCCATAACCTGAATCACATATATGGTTTTAATCTTTGGAGAAGGGCTATATAGTGTGTCCTCTCTGTGGAAAAAACTGGTAGTTCAGCTGCACAGCCAAGCCATAGAGACTTCCAGAAGGAACCAAGAACTTCCCGTATGAGTGGGTATGACATATACAGACCTTTCTGTTGCCATTGCAGAGTCCAGCTACTACAGTCCTTATCCTACAGTCTGTCTTAAAATAAGAGGATTTTTTATTTTTTTCGTCTTTGCCATTGCCATCTCCACGCCATTGACCTGGTTCCTGCAGTGCCAAAAGAGGTCTCTTAGCACCAGGCTTTCCCCCATTTTGTTTGGGGAAATACTATCATGTCTCCTCTTCAACCTTCTCATCCCTGCTCCACAGTCCCAGTGATGTGGTGTTTCAAGCCCTCTCAGCCTGAGCTGTGGGTTTAAATTCCCAGAGGCTGAAACAAGCTTAGACCCCTGCTCTCCCACCTGGGCCTGGGCCTCTGGTAAAAATTGGGCAGTACCATGCCACTTTGCTGAGTGAAGTGGTTTGTATAACACAGGGGAATGTTGCCCCAAACTCCATTCTCTATGCCCTTTGATAGTTTTGCTAACTTTAAATAGCTTTTCCTGCCAGAGAAACAGTTTTGTTTTTCAAAGGCAAATGGAGAGGGTACACTTCGAATTATAGGACTGCTTGGTTGGTACACATTTCAGTGTTCCTCAAAAATAAAAAAATAAATAGGCAGACAACTAGCATAATGGCTTATCTGTTAAAGCAGTTCTTTGGCTGACTGAGTTTTCGGGAAGTTTATCTGTAGGTGTCCACAGCAAACAACATCAAACAGCACCTGTTTTCTCTTTACTCTTTATTCAGAGATCCATCCACTCTCTGTAACCTAGCTCTGTCCATGCACTTTGCACATCAAATGCTTTTACTGACATGAATGAACCATATTCTGCCTGACACCTACATGTTGCCAAGACATAATTATTTTTCTTTTTTTAAACTTAGGCTTTAAAAGTTTAAACGGGGGTGGGGGGGAAAGCAGCTTGATTTTCATTCAATTTTCCAGGTATCTTTTGGACTACAAGTAAAATTTCTCATTGCAGATTTGAAGAAGGAAGAATGATTTTAGCTCTCAGTTTGTTCATTCCTGTCCATGTTTTTTCTAGGTGTGACATCATTATTGCACACTGCTTCAACATAAATACACTGCAAAAAATAATACCAAACACCAAGACATGCTAACATAAGAAGATAAGAATGGCCATTTCAGTTCAGACTGCAGGTCCATCTAGCACAATAATTTGTCACCATCAGCAGCCAATAGAGCCTGAGAAAGAACTAAAGAGGGTAAATGTGAGCTGATGCATTCTCAGCTCAGTTTTACACCTTCCAGCAGCAAGGCATTCAAAGACTTAAAGTAGGAGTTGATGTCTTTGTGTTTAACTGTTCTGATGGGCATTTCTCTTATGAATTTGTCTAACTGTTATTTGAACCCAGGCACTTCATATTCACTTCCATTCATTATATATTTCAAAGGTGTTCAGGGTAACAGAATTAATGCAACTTTTTAGCAAGTCTAGTAACTTCTCAGTTGATAAATTTTAGGCATATGCACACTGACAGAAGACAACTCACCAGAACTCAGTTCCCTACTCTGGCTCACGTGCCCACATTGTGGCTTAACTCCTGTTTCTGCACCATTCCTTATCCACAGCACTGTCTCACAGGCAGTCATAATGAAACAGGTTTCCCAAATCCCAGTCAAGCCCCCCCCCACAATTTATCACACCTACTTCTCTAGCTTGTTGTAATGTCATGCTGGATCAAATCCCTATGAAATACCATGAGCTGGGTTTGGATCACAGTCTTTCGCCACCACAGCACATACAGGTATTGCTTGTGCCACTGGACAAAATACAGCAGTAAGAAATCAAGGCAACAGAAACAATGTTCATACACACAGGCATGTATTTGCATACCCTAAGGAGAGCATTAATATATGGGCTCAGTGCTTGTATGTGGCAGACCAGAAAAATTAACTACAGGTCATATAAGCAATATTTCTATTGGGTGTCATGATTAGGGTTTGCCTTTGTCAGAAAAATTGGTTTTCCTCTGAGCATTCCAAACAAGCAAGCATGCTGGATTTTCCTGATTTTCTTTTCCTTGAAACCCTAAACATTCAAAACCTGAAATATTTTCACTAGAAAGGAAGGTCTCAAGTCAGTGTTGATACTTGTAAAATGTTTGCCTCCTTTATCTCGCAGAATAAGCTTTATTTGTATTCGTGGGTCCCAGACATTTTTTTGTCATTTCCAATGACTTCCTGCTTATTGCTGAGACACAACATTTTTATACTTTTCAGGAAATTATGGAACTGAAGAGCTCTCACAGGCAGCCACTTGCATTTATTTGGGGGGGCACAGAAGGCAGGAGAAAAGTAGGATTCACAAAACATGTTACAGAGAAAATAAAACCATCTTAAATTTTTATAAAAAATAGATATTGTGTATTTTTAGAGCATCCAATAATTTTACATCACTTGGCCTTATGCACAATGGCCCCAACAATACTGTTGGCTGTTATCGTAGCAAAATACAGTACTTTTAAGGAAGATAATGGACACACGATAATTACCAACACAATTACTCTCACAGCAAGGCCAGTGTTCTCTCCCTCCTTTAACACGCAGCTCCTCATCCTCCTTTCAAACAGTACAACTCTTTAGGCTTCTAGACACGAGGGGCCACACAAAAAAGATGCATCAGGAAGCTTGCCAAAGTATTGTAATGGGAGGTAAAAGCCTAATTGCCTCACAGGTGAATGCCTCCAGTATGGATCTGAGCTGCAATATCTTTAAAAGAACTCAATCAGTTGTTTTAATGCCATTATGTTTCAAATTTTAAGTGCAGACACTTAAGGAAAAGAATTCCCCAGTTCAGGTCTATCTAGTAGCTCTTTATGTTTGCATGACTGACACCTGTTAACTTAATTAGGTAATTAGTTTACTTTGAATTATTAAGGGAAAGATCTGAAATGATAAAAGCTATAACAGAGCTGGAGGGCTTTATTATTTTTTCTCTTTCTTTTCTGGTTTAGCTGAAAAGATAAAGAGCAAATGCACAGAAACATATGGTTCTAACCTTCTTGAAGATAGGCCTATGGGGGATTTTTCCAGGTTTGTGAAGTCAGCTCCAGAGCGATGTTATCCATTTTCAAACATTTTCTTTCCCTGTTTAGCATTTTGAGTCTTCACAGACTTCTCACTCTCCCTGGTTTTGATAAGAATCAGTCATTGATTTATTGAAGTATTTTAAGAAAAGATCATTCTATTGGTATTTTCAGTTTGGCCAAAACTGGGACAATACTGCAGTTCTCACAAGGAAAAGACCTATTCTCATGAGATTTCCTAGCTGATTTTCATAGCAAAGAAGTTACTGAAAAACTTTTTTGTGTTGCCTGAACCAAACCTTTTGAGATTCATCCTCTAGTAGAAGCCTTTCGCTTCTAACAAGTTCCCACTGATATGTATAGCAAAGACAGTGCCTGTGCATTAAGAGCAGCTTGCAATACAATGGGTTTTGAGAGCCAGTAGCTTCCCAAGCTTTGAAGCACCTGGCATAATAATGGCTGTGCTGATGGATGACCTGATGTGTTACACAGACAGAGTATAGCCTATCAGCATTATACTGATGGATTCTTTCCAGTACCTAAAGGAGAAGATTTTGAAAGGAAGACCTATTTCAACTTCAAGGGAAAAACAATAGGACTGCAGAGCTGTGGGAGAGTGATGTATTGCTATACTATAGCTTCTGCTTCTAGGTATAGCTATCAGAGCTTGAATGTTTCCTCTTCTCAAGTAAGCATTTTCAAAGGTTAATGAGCTGGAAGGCAAGAAGACTGGTATTATGCCAGGTAGTCTTAGAAGCATGATTAAGTTGAGCAGAATAATAACAGTTAGGCGAGTTGCTCTGTTGCAACTCATCAACGTTATATATAAGATGAAGCAAACATATGCTATAGGGGATACGTCAACTTCACTTTCACTTTGGAGAATTAAGAATACAAACCACCAAATTCCTTATGAAACGTGACCAGCAGTAGCATAGTGTAGACGGAAGAGCATTGATGTTATTTCAGTTATGTTTCTCAGTAAGCTACATTTACGATGTAAATTGGAAAAACTTCAGATAACATTTCTGAGGACCCTGATACCAATTCCTACTGGGCACCTTGAGAAAAAGCAAGTACAGAAACCCTCGCAGGTGGAGGATGTGATATCCACTAGCTGCAGCATAGACTCCAGGTATCACAGGGCACTTTTCTACACCAGCAGGTTTAGACGAGCTCACTCGGACCAGAGCCCAGCTGACTTGACATTTCTGATCTGGTGATTACACAAAAATCTTAGCACTGCCTTGTGCCCAGGTGGTAAGCATTGTTAAAGGCCAGTGATACTAGTTTGGACATTAACTACACCTACAAATCATAGGCAAAGCTGAAAGTGTGGGCAGAGTGTGTCTGTCTGTGTCCATCAATATAAACACATAAACGTCTGTGCAGCATTTTCTTTGCTGGCTTTTTGTTGCACTATCTTAAATTAACTGAATTGCAAAGTGCCATTATTTCTCTAACTGTAAAAAGGGAAATAATTGTATTTCTCCATCTCACAGATATGCTGAGAACCTTGATCAGTGCTAGTCACATGCGTGGGGGAATTCAAAAGGTGCAATGTGTTGTTTGTTGTCAGAATGAGGCAGCGCTGAAATTGCTCCATATCAGCTTTTACACAAAGCTTAAATGATCATGGAAATTCTGATTCTGTAAATACTGGTGAGGGAGAGAAGGTACAGACAACACAAGCTCTTTTGGAAGAGAGGAAGGAAGGTTTGGGAGATCCCTAGCCACAGGAGTTTTCAGAGGATCATGCAGTAGGTAGATAATTACATTCCTGGGAACCACCTCACTCCTTCTGCTTTCTTAAGTAATTCAGTGTTCTAATTAGAACCAACCACAGAGCACTGATAACAAAGGGGAGCCCATATGATGTATGACAGTTATTTAACTTGTCTTGGAATCAGACAGGCAACATTATGTCTCTGGCTTCGGGTGACTGAAACAAGAAAACCATGATTAGAGATAGCTATGTAAGAAAAAAAATCTGTGTGTGGCAAGGGAAAGGATGCTGCACTACTATTGTCACAGACACAGGTGACACCAAGTGTATCAATGTCTTAAAAATTCATTGTCAATTATATACACATCCCTCTAATTTGCACTTCAGAGAGATATTGAGGGCAAAAGAAGCTGTGAGCGTGACTCGCTGTGTAAAGTGGTATATTTTTGTGTGGCAAGTCTGAAGGGGAAGGATGATCTTTTCTGCTTAGGCTCAAAATAGTAATGACCATGTACTTAACCTAGGAACCTGACAAAAACCAAAATGAGTGATCTGCCTTTTAAAATCAATAAAGAACAATATAGAAAGCGCTTTATTTGCACAGCTTGTAGTTCTATATGGACAAATGGGATCATATACAGGCAGCTTTCAATGCAGCATTTTCCTCCTGCACAGATTACTGGGATTGCGGGCCTGGTAGCCTGCCGATCTCCCCTTTTACAAGAGAGCTAGACTCTCTGTTACTGTTTAAGTAAAGAAGTAGATGCAGTGTTAAAGCCTGGTGTATTAATAAGGGTACAGGCTTGCTTTCATTTATGCCAGATGCATAATGGCCAGAAAACTGAAAATGCATCCAGAGGCTGACATGACAGAAGGACAACATGAACTGGACATACCAGCTATAACCTTGGAGGCAAGAGGCAGAACAGTACACAGGCATTATGCTGGCTATAGAATTTCTCACAAGGGATCCTCCATTAGATAGTATACTGACTTTAAGTTCAGATTGCACTGCCAGTGCTAGATATTGCACTGCCAGTGCTAGATATTGCACTGACAGCAGGTGAGGAGCCTGAAACCTCTGCTGAGGGCAAAAGAAGCTGTGAAAAAGACTTACCACATAAAATGGGATGCTTTCTCCACAGCAAGTTTGAAGTCTGTGTCAATATTTAGCACCATCACATTTCATATAGAGAATGTGAGAGCACGGCACACAGTCATGTTCAAGAGATATATGTTTATCAGCCATGGTTAACTGCAGCATGTGAATCAGCATGAGGTTTTGTCTTGCTTGCTCACAGTGCATAAACTCTCCCCTAGGTCCACTGAAATGAATAGGGGAATTTTGACAGTGAGTTACCACCCAGAATGGGTGAGCAAATCAGAATCTTGCTTTTAATCATCTAAAAACATAGATTTTGTGTTCTCTAGCCAATCAACAGATCAGCAGTTTTTACACTGGTTTCCTGCCCCATGTGTTCTCAGTGAAAATTTTTCCCAACTCTTTAATTCTTTTTTGTTCTCTTTTATTTGGTAGATGTTTCTAAAACTGCAGCTGTCAAACCAGTTCATCAGAACTAGGCATGAAACAATGAAAAGCTTCACAGCCCAGGGAGCCTGGTGACAAACAGTGCTTTGGTGAAAGCCTTCCTCTTTTTCACAGCCTTCATGGCCAGAAAGACTTTTGACCTCAGAAGCACTCTCAAAAGGAACATTTATCCAGAGAATGAATGCAGGGGAAAGTTGCTCTGAGCCACTCAGCAAGTGATCCATCACCTGGGACCGTTTCTCTCACATTTGTCTGGAATTCACTGAGGAGTTCCAGGAGAACTTTTCAGTAGAAACCTTATGCCACCATTGATCAGAATCAATCATTTCATTAATGAACATTTGGATTTTAGGGGATGTTTTCTTTTTACACTCACCCAAGTTTTTAATTTCTTTTGCTTTAAGCTTCACTTTAGGAAATTGAGGGATACTTTTGAAAAGCAGCTCAGAACTGGTCAAACCAAGAGCTGCAGTGACTCTCTACTTGCATTCAAACACCAAAACAAGTGGTGACATTTTCAGAAAGTCTCCAACACAGCGGACTTCAGTTCTGTGTCTCTAACATTTGCAACATTCTGCTTTTGAGTTGTTTTCTGTCTGTTCTTGTTGATATATCTATACTGGCCTTGCAAAATAAATGTGTGCCAGGGACTGTTTTCTGGCCCTGAGGCCAAAGGGCACACACGGGTGTCATCTACATCACACCGTGCTTAGTCCAAAGACTTATTGGGACTTCAGGTGGTTTTAGGACATAGTTACCGTGTGTTGTACATTCCTCAGTTTAAGGGTCTGAAACAAAGCAAGGACCATGTTATAGCCCATCACAGTGAGATCGTTTCATGGCACAAAACGAAGGAAAAGTTACACACCAAGGCATGTTGCAAGAAGGCATAGAGTTTGAACACATACACACACACACACACAGCCTGCGCAGATATTGATGGAGGGATGTATAGAATGGAGGGAGACAAAACCAGTGCTATCCATACTGCCTTTGGGACATAGTCCACAGTACATGCTATCCACCAAACTGTGCCCAGACAATGTCTAGGAGAACACTAAACCGCTGCCCTGCCTACAAACATACTAGCAAATAACCAGTATGGACAAGCAGGAGTCCAGTGCTTAAGTTCACGCTCTGCTCCTGTCCTTTAAAAACATAAATATTTCCACAAGCATTCCAGCTATGCTGTTCACACCATCGAGTGTCCATGCTATTTGAACAGTCTCAGGCCTTTTAGCTCTGGAGGCATAATCTGTGAGACACAGCTTGACAATTACACGTGTCTTACAGACTTGAAATATATAAAGTAAAGCACTGTGTCATGAAAAAGGTTGATCAATGCTAACATAGCAGCTTGGGATCCCCATCTCTTAACTTGCATTATATACACCGAGAAAAATAAATATTAAGTTTTGGCCATTAGAATAGTCCCACCTTCTAGCTTTGCTTCTTACTGAATTCAAAGAAATAGCACAAGCTGAGTATTTGGTTAGTAGGTGTATACATGTATACATACAGACCAAAACAGAAACACATGTACAGAAAAAGAAATTACAGATTATGTTGCTAATGCCTGTGATACCAGTTTTAGGAACAAAGCTAGTGTATGTTTTACTGATATCAAAGGTTACATTTTCTTTAGCTGGCTATCAGTGTATTACTTAAAATATTCCCTTGGAAAGTTCATTTTCAGGGTCTTTTTAGCCAAGTGAATGTCAAGCGCCATTGGAGAAACATATTACCTGACACTAATAGGGTTTTAAAAAGAAGCAGACAGTGTTACTAATATCCCTATTCTGGTCCCATAGATAAGGAACCTTTTTAATGCTTTGCTTTGTAGTAAGTGAAATTTCTCATCCTTATTTCAGATAAAATGTCGATGGTTACTGAAAGCACATCTGAGCTTTCAGTTTAACAATTTATTAATGGAGTGGGGTGCACTACACACTTTCCAGGATCCAATTTATTTTTTGTAAATTTTAGCCAACAGCTATGATACCTGTTGCGTTCCTTGCTGACTCAATAGTCTATGTACCAAATATGTTCCTTCACCGTAAAGCTGGAAACAAGTACTGAAATAATACAGAACTTATTTCTTGCCACCACCAGTTTCTGCTTAAGCTAATTAAAGACACAGTTCTCAGATCTGAAAACTTGACTCTAACTTCGTGAGTACATTCAGTGTACCACATTGTGACGTGATCTTGTATGATATATCTGCCATATCAGCTTTTGTCTGAAACAGTAGGAAAGAAAGAGCATATAACACATGATCCAAGAGATAAGATCTGAGAGATCCAACAACATCCTCCTGTGTGGTTAAATACTGCTACTGATCACCAGAGTCTTTTTTGGTCTTTTGGGCTTTTTTTGACATTATCCTGTCCTCCAGACTTTCACTAATGAATCAATGAATTCTACTCATTTAGTTTGTAAATCAAGAATAGCCCTAACAGGAATACCGTTGACATGCAGAAATCTCTATCTGTGTGGCATTGATTAAAAAACAAGCTAAGACAGTATTGAACAAATCCTGAAGTCCCTCTAATACTTTAACTGACACAGCATGTAAGACTATTCCCCAGAAGACACCCCAAATTCTCCTTTACTGTCTACCTACATATACACTTACTATAACGCTGAAATGATCTCAAGCTAAAATAGATGGCCCATTCCTGGACTGTATACCTGCAGTATTCCTAAGCTGTTCTTTTCCAACATGGTCATGTTAGACAACATCCAGGACAGCATTCAGCTAGTTGGGCTAGCACTGCTGGCAAAGCTGTAGTGACTCTTGTGAAGAAAACATCCAAAAACCTGTAGAGCCAGAAGCAGATAACTGAAAAATCTGAAAGTTAGTCAAAGATCACACCTACTTGTCCAGTAATGCCACCAGACTAGCTCCTCATCACACAAAGCAAAGACTCGCCCATTGGAGAGTTCTTTCCACCACCCCTATGGTGGAGAGGAGGGAACAGCTTCAATGCCTTTGTGATTGTAATGAAAACTCTTTTTCGTCATTGAAAACACTGAAAAAATTTCTTAAAGAGGATTCAAGAGGACTCAGATGGAATACTGAGATGATAATCCCACGGCCATGGTCACCCTGAGAACCCGCAGTACTGAATCTATGACTGTGGTCATCAATAACACTCCAATAAATTGTCCTTACATGAGTCCTCGCTTTAACTCTTCGAAACTTCGTGTAACATTTTTTGCTCCTTGGCTGCAGATGATTAAATCTAAATTGTGAACAGTCCTTCAATATTAACAGGCACAAATAAATTCACTCACTGAAGGATGAAGGCTTATTACTTAAGATGGTTTTTTTGGAGGGAAATTGCTGAAATGTCACAGTTTGAGTTTAAACACTGAAAATAATTTAGTTTCAATCACTGAGACTGTTTTTTGCTTATTGTTTAGGCAGTTTTGGAAAAAAAACCAACCTGGAAATCAACAAGATTTTTAAGGACTGAAAATTTTATTATGTTCCATGTCACTGCTGTAACACATATTTCTTCCTTTACCTTCTATACTAGGAAGTTCTGTTCTCTAACCTGGTTGATTTATGAAAAGTGTTCACTTATGAAATACATTCTTAGTATGTACAAGTCTGTACTTAGGTAGGGGTGATAAGTCGATAAGATGCAATGTAACTTTGCATTGAAAGACATGAATTTTGCTATAATTGCAGATACATTCTCTTCTGTACCTGCACAAGAAGAACTTGCTGAAAGCCGCTCATAAATGCCATGTATATTATAATAGTTCATAAATAATGAAATGTGAGCAAAATGACACAGGAATCAAAATAGTAGAAACAGGTTTAAAAAAAAAATTGTGCAGTATTTTACTGGTTAGCATTTCCCAGAATTAATCTGAGTATAAGTTTATGTTGTATTTCAGATCCAGCTATTCCTAAATATACATATCAATCCATATCGCTGACACTGTGCTTCTTTTGGCCTGCCAGCAGATTACATCCTCACCATGGTTTCACCACTGGCAAGAAGCCTAGGAGAGAAGTTTGCAGATGGAAAGGGATGGAGAAATTCCCAAATAATCTGTTCCATTCTGGTCAGGTTCTTATACCATGCCCACCACCATTGCATCAGGGACCTTGCTGAGCTGATACATTAGGGCCCTGCTTGCAAAGCACAAGCTCTCAGGTCTGAAATAATGATGGATGAACATTAGGTTTTGGTTCAGTTACAGGTCTGGGAAAAATTAAGAACAGTTCCCATTTTATCAGAATGAATTCACCCATCCCTAATACAGAGCTGGCGAGGTATTTTTTGCAGCATTAGAATACTGTTGCATAAGCATAGTGACTAAATGATAAATGTCTCTAATGGGGATGGAGTAATGGGCTTGAACTACTGTAGACAACTCCACTGGAACTGCTGTTCATCACTCACAGCACTGCTCACTTCAGCTTTGCAGCATACTAGTAAGATAGACATTCTTCTCCCACCCTACCCTCCCTACTCCATGCTTGCTGAAATGCTGTTAAAGGGAGTGTTGTCATTAAAAAAGGAATCACAGGGACTGGGTATATATATTAGAGTGCTGCATTAGAACTTACCCCATCACCCTGAACTCTTCATGCTGACCTGAGCATCTCTTTCTCCAGAGTTTATTAATGTTTTACACTAAAACTGCTTGTCAAAAAAAAGCCTTGATTATTGATGAGGCAAATATATTTCTTCATTATTAAGTGAATTACAATTAGCTTGGATTTTAACATCTATTCATAATGATAGCAGAGGGCAACTTGCAGCAGAAAAAGGGTTGTAAGCTTTCCACTTACCAATTAATTCTATTATCAAATGCTAAGAAAAAAATAAGTGCCTGCCAGCTGTGGCTTTATTGTGTTTTCCCAGAACTAATAATGGGAAAGCTGTGAAAGTTTTTCTTTTTTCACTTTTTTTTGTGTTAGCCAACAACAATAACAACAAAAGCCACAGTCTTTTGTTTCCCACAGAAATATTTTTTTCAGAAGGTGATCTAAACAGAACAGTAGTGTTAGTACTACTAAAATTAGGAACCTCAGTTTTAAGCTGAAACTTCCTTCCTGCTAAGCAGTTCTGAGATATGAGCAGTTATTTCCCTGACATGTAGATGCAAAGATAAGGTGAATTGATTTGGCCAAATGACAGTGCAGTCCAGAACAAACACATTTACTCATCTACAGCTGGTATTTTCGTACCTTTGCATCAAACATTACACAGTGAGTCTCATGCTACTCCAGCTGTTTGGTGAATTGACCACAGACAAGTTTAATTGAAGAAAAAGCTTCCCCTTGCTTCTTCAATGCCCTCTATAGTCTTTTTTATGATTTTCCAGCTGTGTGCTGCAAGAAGCATGTCAATGCCAACAATTTCTGATTGAGATGGCAATATCAAAAATTCTTATTTAAAATACTTCAGACATTAATCAAACTTCATAAAGCTCTAATAGTTTTACCTTACTTAGTGCTCACTTAAAGGTCACTATTAAATGGACTCAAATACTGGGCTCTCAGACAGTCCTCTTATTTTAGCATCTTATGACTGAAAAAAGAATTTTAACCAATTATTTCAGTTCCATCATTTTCTTCACAGGATGAATTTTATTCTGCCTCTTAATCTGTGAATTTTACTTCACCAAAACCCTGAATTTAATTTAGCCAGGCTCCTGGTTCAGCACACTGAAAAGGACTACTTGCTTCTCTAGGTAAGGCCTTAGGCAAAGAAATAATGAAATGACCTTTTCAGCTGCTTTCACAACTGATGAAATTTCCTCACTGAAAGCATAATTAGACTGTGGAACTCACTGAGGTGGGATGCCAGCTAGGCCAATTCAAATAAGGATTTATAGAATAACAATGTCCAAGGTTATAATGGCTACTGCTAAGAAAAAAGAAATGTAGCAACTAGAAAACTTTGTGATTTACAGTTTGAAATGCACTTTATGTCAGAGGATTAGAATGAAACCTTCTTGAGGAAATGATTATCATTTCATGGGGTTTCTAATATAGTCTTCTGAACCATCTGGTACTGGCCACACTCAGCACCAGGATAATAGGACAGACAGATTTCTATCCAGTAGACAGAAATCTAACCAAGTATAGCAATTCTATGGAAGAAAGTTGTAGATATTTTAATGACCTATAGTGATGGGGCGGGGTGGCAGGTGGTAACCCATAGCCCATGTTATTTTAAATTATTTTATTACATTTAATTGCTGAGTGTCATATTAAAAATATATATGCTGATTTTTTTTTAGTTTTATTATTCAAAGCTGTTGAGGTTGTAAAGTCCTTTTTCACCAATATAGAAGAATATTGAGATGTGCCTTCCTTGTTAGTATCCCCTGACACTTGGCAGACCCTTGAAGATTACCTATTGATTACCTGTACCCTGCTTTTGAACTGTAAATAAAGGTCATTGCAGCTGATTGTGTTCCTGGTATCCCTTGAGAACTCAGCAGTCACAGATTTCACGCTGTTTTGAGTATACTGACCACACTCAAAGTTTTACATTCATTTTACAAAATATACATATGCTTTGTAGCACAGAGTGTTGAATAGCATGGGGTTGTCCCTAGAGAAATTAGTCAAAAAAACAACTTGAGTCTGTCCTCTCTGAATGCAAACTTTTAATGTACACATACCATAGATATGTATTCATAGGACAGGAGATAGTATTTCTTTTATAACTTTAGACATCAAAAAGAAGCATCTAGGTGGAATAATGTCTAATTATTCTAGACCATGTAATAATCATCTTGGTTCCATGACAATACAATTTCTTCAGCTGCTCCCTTGACAAGTTTGTTGCATAATTTGCAGATAAAGTGGCTCTGGTCTGGTCTGACGAAGTAAGCTGCAGGACTCATGAGGCTTTATGTTCATTTGGAATCAGTTTGGTTTCCAACAAGGATTTTTCTTGCCATTGTTTTCCATACAGATCTGGCCCAGAAATGGGACAAAGTTTTGACAAAGAAATTTTTGTAAATCAAGTCAGTAACACTCACACACACCCCCCACACACCCCTGACTAATGATATTGTTATAAAGCTCTAATTCCACAATATTTGGTTTAGGAAACACCACAGCATCGCTGCTGCAGGGACGGATTAGTGTTTCCAAACAAAATGCGCTCCTTATTTCCACCCTGGGACGGCATGTGCAGCCAGGGAGCTGCTGCGGAGCTGGGCAGCTCACCTGCCCACAAGGCTATAGGCAGCCCCATAGCTGGGGCAGCCTGTACAGCCAAATACCTGCCCACCAGAAAGACATCTGGTCAGAAGTGGTCTCCCAGGGAAGTCTCCATTTGGTGTTGAGGCAACTGTGTGAATTACACGTAACAGCCTGTGTCCAAACCTACAATAAGAGTTAAGCTAGAGTTAAGCTCTTATGAAGCCCCAAAGAGAATTCCTGTCAAATATATAAAGCTGCTCACTTCAGTCAAGCTCTAATGTTTTCTTCACATGCTCAGAACAGATATGATGTATTAGAAGAATAATTTAAATTATAAGCAAAGCTATTATTCCTGTATGTAGCCCATGCTAAATTGCCACTAAAGGATTTTGGTTATTCAGTTGGTTGGGTATTTATAAAACATATTCTAGCATCTAACTTGAAAGAAACTTGCAGCTTTTTCTGTAGCAGAGTTCATCTTTCCTGTCCAGACTGGATGAAATGGAGGGGTATTTGCAAAGAGAACCTTCAACAGATGTCCTTCCTCAAAAAGGCTTTTACAAATTTTTGCAGAGTAAGGTGAGATGGTGCTAGTTCTAGGCTTTTGACTTCTCAGGGAGTAATCAGTGGGGAATAAAAAGCAATCAGACAAAAACACAGTAAAAGGAAAAATTTACGCCAAAAAAAAAAAAATTAAGAAAGAGACTCCCAACTGATTTACCGTACCCCGAGAGAAACAAAGGGTGTGAATGCAGTGATTTGATGTTAAAAATAAAAATGTAAAAAAAAAAAAGCCTGTATTAGAATTGCTGTCAAAGAGAATTTATTAAATAATGAGATAAAAGCTATTATAAAATGCCCTCAAAATGCCTTTCAAGCTCTATCTTTTCCTACTCACTTCCCCAAAGGTTAAAAAGTGTCTAATGTTTCCTTTCTGGCCAAACACCTGTCAAATTCCCATTTTAGTTAGATTTTAATTAGGAGCAGGAACTAATACCCTACTAATTAATTGAGCATCTTCCTTTCCCAATTCCTCTGCTGCCTCCTTCTACAAAGATAACCCACCAAATAGGATTGCTGTACAGCCATGAAATTCCCTAAAATAAGACTATGAAGATAATAAACAGTTGAACACTCAAAAAACTAATATATTCAAATTTATTCACATACTCTTAATTAATCACTAAAAATTGTTGGAACTGACTATCTTGAAAAAATTTCATTTAAACAGCACATTTTCATGTGTCTGATAACATAGTTGCTATCTATCTATATCTGCAGATTGCATATGAATTGCTTGAATGAAAGCAGAAATGGATCTTGTCTTTTAATGTGGACTGTCTTTTGTTCATCTTAGATTGCTCTGCTGATATAAGGGTATGATTTCCACGTGCTTTGCTCTCAAAGTGCTTGTCTGCAACTCAGCAGACTATGTGTTTTCTATAAACTTAAGTCCAGTGACCACAGAAATTGTATGGTTCATGTCAGTTAGGGAACTACCCTGATCTATTCTCCAAAGCTTTTCTCCAACAATCCAATCTCCTGCATCACATTTCTTGATCAGTATTAAATGAAAGACTTGCCACAAAGAAAGGTGAAAGAAAACTACAGAGAAAGTGTGTTTCAAAAACTCTTTAAAAAACAGCTGGTCCCATCCTTAGCCTGAAAGTGGGCAGAGGCTGAAGAAGTAGGAAGAAATGCATTTGTTTTACTTTATCTAAATCAGTTTTCCGCCGCCAACCAGGCTCTTATTAGGAAAAAAAAAGGATTTCTTCTGGAAGCACTTAGGATCAAGCTTGGAATAGTATTTCTGTATATTTACAAACCAGGTGTTCTGTAGCACCATCCCTGAAGCACCTCCGGAGCATGCTCAACTGTGTTATATTGCCATGCCCTCAAAATAAATGTTCTGGTGCCGTCATACCTCACAGTACTACTTTCAAGAGATAATATCACTTCTGGAAGTTGATGAACACCCAAATAAAACATTCTTGAATCCTCTCACCTTTTGTCATCATCTAGAAACTTTGTCATGCTGTTGCAGATAAAATGAATGCACCAAAAAGAATACACTAGAGGTTCGATAAAAATGGAGTATCTATGATGCCTTTATTGGAAGTTACAACTTATTTTTAAACTGAATGACAGAAGTAATCTATCATAAACCTATGATTACTCTATGTTGTTTTTACAACAGGTTTGATTTTTATCAGCTATTTTATCCTAGTTATTCACCTAGCTTCACTGTAAATTGGTAAGATCCTGCAAAGGCTTCCAGTGCCTTTCCCCTGTTAGGTCATTCTTTGAAACAATAGCGGAACTAGAGCCTTATGCAGCTACACTGATATCTTTTACTAAATGCTAGCTTTAGCATTTAAGCAATTGTACATGGTAATGAGAACCTACATCTAAAAATACTTTTCTCTTCTGACAGTCACCGAGGTACTGACATGACTGAGAAATTTCTTCACCATTGATTTTGGGTTTGGTTCTTTAATGGGCAGGTCTTCCAGTTGAAGGTTTATTTAAAAATAAGTTGTGATTTCCTACCAGGAAGTTCCTACTTGCTCTTCCATAGCAGCAAAGGGAAAAGGATGACTTAGCATGTGGGAAGGCTGAAGACAAAAGAATTAAAAGATTTGTTAATACCTTGCTCTTAAATTCTAAACCAAGCATCTGTCATGGGTCAGCACTGGAGACAGAATATTGGGCCCAGCCTAAATGGAGAACTGACCCAATTTAAAGTAGCCAAACTTATGCTATGCTTTTTGGTTTAGATAAAGATATATTATCATACTGTACTTAATCTACACTTAATTTATTTTAGCCTGGGGGAAAATCTACATGATGGCCACCCATATTTAAATAAAGATAGCACTTTTCCTCCAGCTTTCAATGCAGCAAATGTTAGGATTTTATTAATATGCTGAGAAATGTATTTGCATTATATTCCATAAAGTGATCTCAATCTCTGCTAGGGTGAAAGTAATTTAAAAGCTACTGCTTTATAAAATAGTTTTACAGACTTATTAAAATAATTAAGTATATCTATGAGAGAGACAGACTTGCTCTTACACTAAAGTCTGAAGCACTTTATAGCTGTATTTCTTAACCTGAATAGTGCTTTAAATCAATTATATCCTGTTATAATGATCTTTTTGCTAAAATACACAATTTGTGGCATTTCTGTAAAAGCAATTAATAGTAGCCTTTTAACACAGACTCCATACATTCTGCATACTGTATAGGTGAATGTGTGAAACATACCACACCTTTATGAAGCATTTTAAAGTCATTTAATTGCTGCCATAAATCATTTAAATGAATCTTAGTCTGAGTAATTACTTTTGATTGGTTCAGTGTGCAGTTTTACTTAATACATTGTGTTTTTCCAATTGGCCAAGATTTTCACAACAAATTACAAAAGGGTGGGGGGGAGGATGGGTAGTACAACTAGCAGTTTTAATATATGTGGTGTCCTGAACTCAGTTAATTAATCCAAACAGCAGTGTTTGAAATGGCATCTGGTTGATGCAACTGGAAGTGCTTTTATAATCCTAAAATGCTCTTTAACTAATCTGCTCAGGCTTCTTAAACATGTATTTTTAATTACTGTTATTATTTGAAATAAAACACATTTGGTTAAAGAAGTCTATGGTGACTGGTATCTTCAGGGTATATTCTCCTTACAGGTTTTTTTTATTTAATTTGGAATTCTTCCTCCTTAAAGAATTTTGGGAAATATTGTGATTTAACTTTCTGTCTTGAGGGAAAAAGCAAGCTTGTGACTACAGTGTCCTTGGAGCAGATCAGACAACTTGCTGTGACGCTGAGGGCTGGGCTAGTCAGGGATGCTGTTCTACCATAATTACGCCAATTCTATTCCTTTTTCAGATAGTCTGTTCTCCAATAATTTCTTCCATAATAATTACTCTCTGATGAAAGTAGAGAATCAACTGGTGTGTACAGAAGAGAAACCAATTGGGACTGTGATCCTGAAAATTGGTATTTTTTAACCGTTCTGGTTTAGCTGTTCCAGGTGGACACTTTCCTATGGAATAAGTCTTCTACTTTGTGAAAGTGGATTTATCTCGGCATGAAAGATGGGACTTCCAGAATGCGGAAAGCTGACTATGCTAATACTATTTCCACTCAGGATCCCGAACTAAGACTACTCTGCAAGAGAGAGACACCAATTCCATTAATTTTGGCTCATTGTATAAATTGAGCCCCTCCACATGGAGAATTAAGAACAGGTCTTTGACCTCCATATAAGCACAGCTGATAGACAAAACAAAGGATTTATATCCCCTGCAAGTTCCATTTAGATGGAACACTTTTAGATATGGTCAGATTTGGTTACTGTGGCAAGACAGTGACAACAACATCTTTTTGAAGATTCCTCCCAGATATCAAATGCCACTGCCCCATGGAGCAGGCTTTCTTGCTAGTCCTAGAGACTGTATTTTTCTCAGGAATTAGGATGGTGGGAAGACCTTGGCTTCTGTTGCCTCCTAAGTATTGAACAGGAGCATCTGAAGTAGGTATCATTTATGGCTCTAAGACTTATGTTCCCATTCTAAGTTATTTCTGTTAAAAGTAGATGTAAAACAGTGCTTGGAGTTGAAACAAACTCAAGAAAGGTTTAAGCTACATGTCTCAGGTCCTGCTGGCTGTCCATATCAGCTCATATCAGCAAAGCCATCAAGAAACAGAGGCCATATTCAGGATGCAAGCAGTAGCCCCAGCATAGGTATGTCCTAAAGAAGTACAACATGGCTGGAAAAGTTCTTTAAATACTTTGTTTTTTAAATCCCTGTCTTATTTTTAAAAAGGAAATAAAATTAATAAGAACAGTGTTCAAACTGCAGAAAATGAATTCAAAATAAAATTTAGGAGGTACAATTGAAATTTGAAGCTTACAGTCCTCTTCCCTGCTCCCAGCTTTAAAAGGAGTGTATAATGCTATTTCTGTTTCAAATGAATTTATTTGAAAAATTGGTAAAACTCCACAGCATATTTCAGACAAATATCTCTCATTTCAGCAAAAAGAATGCCCGTTTTCAACAGGGAGAAGTGCTGGCCAGACATCAAGGCATCAGTCTTTGTGTTATAGCTTTAGCCTTGTTTTCTGTTTACTATTTTCTACCCAAGATGCTGAGTGGGATTTCAAAAAGCATCTAGGGAAGTATGAATAGGTAGGTACTAAAATATTTTTAAAATGAGTCCCTATGTTCCCATTGTCTTCAATTATACTTCAGAAGAGTGCTCTAAGAGTAGGTGAAATCGAGATCATCAAATGTTCACTCACTATCCCAGTGGGTATCACCATCACCATAAATGTCACATGGTAGTGGGTACCATAAACACCATATCTGGTGTGGGATCTTGTTCTTAGGCAGACCTCTTCACACCTTGTCGGATTACAGGGTGCCCCTTTAATGAGAGAAGAAAGACCCGGTACTTGAAATTCCAGCTGCCTCTTCCTATGCAGTGCTGCTGTCCCTACCTCTGCGTAGCCGTAAGGCAAAGAGGAGTCTCCCTGAGAAGCCCTGGGTAGAGCTATATCCTTCCAGTCCGTGTCATATGTTTATTTTTAGATACTAACTATTACCAGAGAGTTTCAGAGTAAGAACGTCTCACTCCACCCACAACTCTCCCAGGGCCTGGTTATTTGTAAGGTTCTCAGAAAAGGCTGTGATCTCATATAACAGGGCTATCCAGAACAGGGACTTCAGTCCGAGTGGAAGTCTTGGCTCAGGATTTTCTGTTTTTTCTTAGTTTACAGCCAGCTGGTTAGTGTTACTCAACAAAGTTTGTGTGAGTTGTTAGACTCTTGCTCCTATTTTGTTGCTCTGTACTGTATTGTAGTTTGTTGTAATAATTACGAGCTAATGTTGTAATTATAGACTTCTTAATTTTAATTTATTTTCATGGCAACAGCTCTGGTGAGTTTTTTATTTAAAAAGCAGATACAAATTATAATGAAAATAATGTGTAATTTAGGGGAATCTGTGCAAACAGATCAGTAAAACATCAAGTTAACGACACAGATAAAAAAGCAACCAGATATTGAATAACCTCTCCATGTTGGAAAGCAGGTAAAAATTTCATCTCATCCCACCAAAGGTTTCAACATTTGGGCAGCAGTAGATCTCTGCATGTGTGCAAATAGACAATTCAGCACCCTCAGCTTTCACAAAACTAAAACATTGGGCAGCACCAGGTGGGATCAGGCCCACAATTCCATTTTCTCATCCTTCCAGGATCCCTTTCTTTGAGGAAATGCAACTCAGTGATGATGGCAGGAGTAGCAAGAAACAAACAAAAGAGCTTCCCTGAAAAAAAATAGGTAACATGGGAAATCCCCAAAAAGATTAACAGCTCCTGCACGTATACTGCAACCTCCGTTCAGAAAAGATGTGTATAAGTACTTGGCTTTATGTATTTTGTCACAAGTGTTTGCTCAGTCCATGAGACCTGAGTTATATCTGCAGTAGGCTGCCTGAAGCCGTCTATTTCCATTGACTGTATAGGGAGCTGTGGTGGGTTGACCCTGGCTGGATGCCAGGTGCCCACCAAAGCCGCTCTATCACTCCCCTCCTCAGCTGGACAGGGGAGAGAAAATATAACGAAAGACTTGTGGGTCGAGATAAGGACAGGGAGATCACTCAGCAATTACCGTCGCGGGCAAAACAGACTTGACTTAGGGAAAAAATTAATGTAATTCATTACCAATCAAATCAGAGTAGGATAATGAGAAATAAAACCAAATCTTAAAAAACACCTTCTCCCCACCCCTCCCTTCTTCCCGGGCTTAACTTTACTCCCCATTTTCTCTACCTCCTCTCCCCTCCAGTGGCACAGGTGGACAGGGAACGGGGGTTGTGGTCAGTTCATCACTCATTGTTTCTGCCGCTCCTTCCTCCTCAGGGGGAGGACTCCTCACACTCTTCCCCTGCTCCAGCATGGGGTCCCTCCCACGGGAGACAGTCCTCCACGAACTTCTCCAATGTGAGTCCTTCCCACGGGCTACAGTTCCTCACAAACTGCTCCAGCATGGGTCCCTTCCACAGGGTGCAGTCCTTCAGGAACAGACTGCTCCAGTGTGGGTCCCCCTCGCGGTGTCACAAGTCCTGCCAGCAAACCTGCTCCAGCGTGGGCTCCTCTCTGCACAAGTCCACAGGTCCTGCCAGGAGCCTGCTCCAGTGTGGGCTTCCCATGGGGTCACAGCCTCCTTTGGGCATCCACCTGCTCTGGCGTGGGATCCTCCACAGGCTGCAGGTGGATATCTGCTCCACCATGGACCTCCATGGGCTGCAGGGGGACAGCCTGCCTCACCATGGTCTTCACCACGGGCTGCAGGGGAATCTCTGCTCCGGCGCCTGGAGCACCTCCTCCCCCTCCTTCTTCCCTGACCTTGGTGTCTGCGGAGTTGTTTCTCTCACATCTTCTCACTCCTCTCTTCTGGCTGCTGTTGCGCAGGTTTTTTCCCTTTCTTAAATATGTTATCAGAGAGGTGCTACGAGCATCACTGATGGGCTCGGCCTTGGCCAGCGGTGCTTCTGTCTTGGAGCTGGTTGGCACTGGCTCTATCGGACATAGGGGAGGCTTCCAGCAGCTTCTCACAGAAGCTACCCCTGTAGCCCCCCGCTACCAAAACCTTGCCACGCAAACCCAATACAGGAACCAAAATTTATCAGTCCTGAATAGTGGGCCAAATCACTCGCACACCTGAAGACAGCTGGACTGTACGGGACAAAAGTCACTGCCTCAGCCACCCACAGATACACCTCCCCATGTGCCAACCACCAGCCTTTGAGGATTGTGTTAGCACAAGATGGATCACTGATTGATTTAAGTTTAACTTTTAACTGTGAGTTACTTCTTTCTGTGAAAGGCCGTACTAAACCAACTGCTTCTTCAAACCTTATGAGACATGCATTTGAGAATGTTTGAGAGTATACAGTTGATTCAACAGGCTAGCTTGGGTTTATCTCTAATAAGTTAAAAGTCTGGAACCTCAAAGAGGGCTTTCACCTTTTGCATTTGAGTAATGCTCATTATTTTGTTCTCTGTGAGTTCTTGTCCCGTCGTCTTTTCCACTACTGAGAATCTTCCATTAAGATTGTAAGTGATGGGACAAACACCTGTATTTGATGGGCTCATGTTCTTTCTGTAGAATGGTTTTCTGCAAACAGATCACTTAAAGCACACTGTCAGTACCCTTTTCTCCTCTCCCACCTTCTGTGTTCTGTCTCTTCATGCTCATAAAAAAATGAATACACAAATGGTTTCTCAGCTGAACATGTCTTCCAATATTCTGTGGGTGTATTCTATTGACATTCAATACACACTACATCATTTGATTAAAAAAGCATCAACTAAAATAAACAATGTAAATGGTACATTCAAACTATCAATCTGAAAAAGTATTTTCTTAGTAGAAATACTTTGTGTGAAACTGATCATTGCAAGACATGAAAGACTTAGATTACATTCTAAGATGATCTAGCATTAAATCATAAGACTGCAAGTACTTTGTAGACTTAACAAATTATTAATGTTATATACAAATATCAGTTCTTCTACCTCAAAAATGCAAACAAATCTAGGGTGCCAGAGGCAGTTGTCTCCCAACACATGATAATACTACACACAGGTTTAGGGAAGAAATTAAAAATAACTTTGAATTGAAACAGCCAAGGGAATTTAGGTAGGCAGAATGTAATTACCCAAGCTGGAATTTGGCCAAGACACTGGGGCTAACACTCTTTCCCTTTTGAAAAGTGCCAGGAGATCTTTAATGAGAACAAGTACCCAGGGATCTCTAATGAGAACAAGGTCAGGACCTTCATTTGATATCTCAGCTGAAACATAGCAATCTCAGCAGCACCATACTACCTAACACAAGGCTGGGGCATAAGTTCAGATCTGACTCAGAAAGAAGAGTGACACCAACAGCATCACTACCACCTTCTTCTTTCGTGCCTTGCTCTCCATGGTTTCATCCCACTCCACAGCTTCGCAAAGCGCTGTTTGTCAGGTAGAGCAGAACACAGTAAGACTGGTATTTCTTTTTAATGTATTTGGCTCAGCCATCATTGTTCTCATTTGGTATTTTCTGCTGGGTAAATCTGTCAATGGGTACTGGCTGACTATGAAGGACAAGGACAGTAAAGTGGAGTCTACTCTTGACATGAGAGAACATAATTATGACCAGAAACACAAAAGCAGAAAGTGTACTATTCTAGTAATTTTAATCACTTGCATTTGTTAGTAAAAGACCTTAAAATAGTTTTGCAATGACAGTTTTAGATTGTCAGAAGAGTCTTTTCTATTTAGTGAAACATTTTAACATGTATTTTGTCAGTCCAAATACTGTCTTTCTGACCTCTCCAGTTCTTTGGGTTATAAAGGTGAGAATTTGGCTATTACTGTTACCATTTCCATGGTTCAGGTATGACATATTATAGTCTATTTGCATATTGTGATGTAATCATTTCCAAAACAGCCACAAAAAAATCAAAAGAAAGAAAAAAGCGAGCATAATTTTCAAATGCTACTGAATTCAAACCCCACATGTTAATAAATAGTCCCATTTTCAGAGGCACTGAGCACACTCAGATTCTGTTTATTTCAGGTTATTCCTACTGATGGCACATGATCACATGCTAAAAATGTGTTTGGCAGGATTAGGCCCCAAGCCGAAACAAACTAATTTAAAGACACTTCAATAGTATTCGCAAAGACAGCAAATATAATCACAGGCAGTTGCTCTCCTCTTATTTGGCTTCCATTTATTCCTACTAGGTCAACAATGAGCACAGCTGGTCCCAGATGGTCCATGGCTTGCACAGCCAGAGAACACTGTCCTGGTTTGATTGATCAAGATACAAAAAACTCCAGTGTTACAGGTGGCAAAGTGTGTCCTTACCCTCCAAACACTACAGGTACCACCGTAAGAAAGGCTTAATTGAGCTTATTAAACTATCCTTTTTCCTACTCTTTCCTGCCCACCATCTACAAGCCTGTGAGCTGATCCTCAAAGTAATTCCACAGAAAAGTATCCCTGATGTTTCTGCACCAAACAGAAAGACAGCTTTCCACAGCTGGACAAGCCACACTGTCCATACACTCTGTGGAGCTCACAATTGCATCAGTCTGTTGATGGTCTTAATGCACTGTAGTATAACAGCATAATAGCTTACTTCAGCTTTGACTTCTCTCCATGCCTAGTGGATCCTAAAGATCCTATTTCTGCATTATTTAAATTACACGCTATCTTCCTTCAGACTAACTTCTTTGTCCGTAGGATCTTCCCTTGAGAAAAAAACTACAGAGCAATGAAGACTCAGGAAATGCAAGTCAGCCACAGCTTTCTTGGCATAACAGGATGATTCTGAGTAACGCGCATCAGGAACACAAAATAATTTGTGCAGTGTGTATGGTATTCCTGCTAAACACTTGGTTTGACAGAGGAACCTGAGGGACAGAATAATTTGTCTCAAAGGTCTCATTTGCTATGATATTTGCAATTATTGTCTTTTATCTGACATCTTGATAACAATGACATACCTTATCCTACCTGGTAAAGAGCAATTACAAATTGTTTTGAAAATTCAGCATTCCAAAGGCTTCAGCATGAAGGGATTCAAGTGGGATCTACCAGACACAGAAAGTGCTCAGTATGGCAAGGAACCAGCACCTGACATGGAGACAAGTGGACATGGGAGAGACCACACAGCCCCATTGCCACCTCCTCTTCACCTGGCTACAAAAGATGCCACTACATCATGCAGATGGTTGGAGTGGGAAGGAGTTCAGCCTCCCTCACCCACCTTTTCCTCATGTAAATCTGCCCCAGCATGAACAAGGTCCTTTGTCCAATGTCCAGGAGGCAGTTCACTGAATTCAGGCAACTGTCTTGAAATCTATGTGACTTCATTTGTCTTACCTGAATTTTGAGCCATTAAACTTTGTTATTTGCTCTTTTCATCCACAGCATATATACATGTGTGTGCATATGTCCTGCTTAACAGCAAAGATGTAAATGAAAGTCTAAGTATCTAGATGTTTCAATGTCTCTATGTTCACACTGTGGTCAACCTTTTTTCATGCTGCACTGTGTACCCGAACAGACACTATGTATATTATATTCAGCTCATAAGAGCGTGAAGCTCTTGGCCAGGACAGCACCCAAATTTAACTGAGAGAGAACCTGTCAGTGACTGGACAAGTACTTACATACCTGAACTATTACAGCTGACTTCATTAACAGTTTCAGACGTTCTCATTTGCAAGACAACATCTCTCAAACAGGCATTTATATTGTCAGCTTGCTCCTGAGTAGGTTTAGATAGACAGATAATAGATTACATATATAAGTGTATATTTGTACTTTCCAAACACATGTGAAAGTTAAACCTGAAAATGTTAAGAGTCCTAGTTTGAATAAGCAATGAAAAGCCCAAGGGAGTCAAGAGTAATGAGGGAGCCAAAATGCCCGCTGAAGTAAGGAGATGAAGAAATCTAAAAAGAGATTCTTCTATATCTGTGCAAAAAGAGGACGAAAAAACACAGTGTTACCTACATGAGACCACCCCTTTCCCTGGGCTGAATTATAGCAGTTACAGGTAATTGCCCAACCAAGAATGTTCAGAACACAGGAAGGTCCTGTGTCACGCCAGACCCATGTCCCGCTCATCACTGCCCATTCCCCCAGCTGCTCTTTCAGCAGGGTGATGGGGATGAATCCTGCATTTCAGCTCATCGACCTGCTGTGGTCAAGTGTTTGCCATGATTCCTTTGCTTGTGCCTAACATCTCTTTCTCCTAGGTTTTGGATAGATCCAAGACAACTTAGTTTCCAAGACTAGAGGCAGTAACCCAGCATGGCCAAGATCTCAGAAGATACCAAAGGTGTTTGAAATACCCAGCAATCACTTAGCCACTACTAGTAAAAGTCTAACTTCAGTCTCACTTGCCTCTCCTGGACACTAACCAGAAAAGCAAAAAGGAACTTTCAATCTATGGCAAATCAGGACACTTTACAGACAGCAGCACGTAGTGTGTCCAGCCCTGGCCTTGGTTCAGAGAAGGGATTTACCTGAGTTCACATTCACCATAATATTGACTTTACCTCATAGCAAGGTCTTTTACAACTTTTGTACAAGCTGGCTGACCGGAGATAAGAATGAAATGTGCATGTTTTTACCTGCCCTTATATACAGAAGATTAGTGATCAACAAACCCCAGAAGTGCTGATTCTGTTTCAGATAACCCCTAACACATTGGCGTGAGTATCTGAAGTTTGCTAATAATTTCTTGCTATAATTTCTTGGATCTGCAAAATTAGGCTTGAAGTCCTGTAAGAACAAGGTGCAACAGCCTATTGCTGAGAAAAGATGAGGACAAAGCTAACATTTCAGAGCCTTCTAAAAGGTTTAGTTGTGGCAATTTACAAAGGGTTAAAGGAAAAGACAGTTTGTATTTTATGAGCATTGCCTCACCCATTCTTTGTTAAGATACTGACTAAGCCTCAGTATGATAGAAAAGAAACTGAAGAGGTCTTTGCTTGGCAGTGGGTCGAGAACAGCTGTGAAAATAAATGATGACTAGAGAGAGAGAGAAAATACATGAGGTACCAGTATGTCTTACTGTACTTTAAAATTTATGCTGCAGATGGTGGAGTGTTTTTGAATCTCAGCACTCTGAAATAACTAACCTGGCAGGTGCACACCTGGTGGGCTTCTAAGGGGAGAGATCCAACCATTATCATCATTGACGATCCAGTTGTTAAAGCTGAAGAACTGCATGGCCATGCAATTTTTGGTGTTTGTTTTTTTTTTTTTTTTTAGTTGTATGCCAAACCCACATATCAAACCACAGGCAGAGTTTAAAGTCTGCATAAGAATTCATACACATATATACACATACTTGTCCATGTTCACGCACATTTCATGCGAATATACGTTTTTGAGTATCTGGAGTTAATGGGAGATGAGAGCATTCCAAGCATTTTTAATTTTTTTTTTATTTCACCTTTTTTGGAGTATTATTATCAGAAGCACTGATAACAGGAAGGAGGCTCTACCTCCAGTTACAAAAAAAAATAAAAATATCCCTCAACCGATGTGATTCTTTTCAACATCTGCCTCTTTTCTTTCATAGAAAGCATGCATGAATAATCAGACCACAGTGCTGCTGTTAATTGTAAAAATCATTAGTAAACTTCCAGGTGCTGTTTACTATATAACCATTGTAATTTTCTATCCTAAAATCAGCATCTCACCAACATCATTGTCTGCCCTGGGGCATGGGGATTGTGCAGCTTTTACATTGTCAAAGGCAGTTGCAACCCCATTTGCTAGCAATGAAAGAAATGGATCCACACCTGCAGCGTTTGAGGCAATAATTCCTAATATTAGCCAGACCTCATGAGGAGAGGGCTTTTTTGCCAATCCTTTATGATTCAACACTTTACAATCCATTTGAAATCATTTAAATATTCTTTTATTTTGTTACTCCTACCCCATGTTTATTCTTCCCTTCATTTCTCCCTCCTCCTGAAACAGACCTATGAATAAGAGATAGGCACTATACTGTACCATACCTATGCAGCTAAAGAAACCAAAGGATTAAAACCCACCTCTTATTTCAGAGTATGAATTATTAGACCTATCCAAGAAAAGGGCAGAGAGATATTCTACAATACAGTATGACTAAGTACAGATGAAATCCAAATCTCTCTTGGAAATAACACCTGGTTTCCACCCCAAAAAAGTTATTTCAAAGTCAGAATTGAATCTCTGGGCCAGAACAAACTGCGTCTCATAAGCCAAACTACAGAGCGCAAGACCTCAGCTGGTTCAAATCAGAACATTTTCCCTGACTTCAAGAGGGCTGCACCTGTTTGCACCTACCCTTGCTCTGCCCTTCTGTATTCTCAGCTACAACATACCAGCCTTCCACAAGTCTCTGGACCTCTCAAAAATTACTTTGGAATTGACGGATTTATCTGTGTCTCTGCAGTGCCTCCTGAATTGTCATCGTCAGTTTCCCCAAGACACCCTGCTCAGAACAATTCATTCAAAGAGAATTCAAACCATCTCAACCATAACATGGTTTCTGAGAGGTTTCAAACAATGCTGGCTGCCAATCCAGAATTTGCTAGAGATCTAAAAGAGTGAATTTCATCTTCAGCATCATATACATATCATTACTAGGCTAAAATTAATACTAAAACAACCATCACAGTTATTTTTTATATAGCATACTCCTGGCAGGATCAGCTGTTCCTAAATACAAATTTACGACTTGTAGCATAGACAAAAGAAGAGCCACCTGAATACACTTAATTAGATGCAGCATAAAAATAACATGTGATTTAGAAAACCCCTACTTGTGTGAGCTGGCTTGGAAGCCAGTGAAACTGCTGGGAAGGAATAAAGGTCACAGCACTGCAGCCCAAGGAAAACAGTGGAGGCCCTGACTTTTATAGTGCTGAGTCCCCCAAAACCTTTTGGGGTCCCTGAGAACTGGTGAATGCAGCCAATCTGAAAAGAAGAGAGACACAGAAAAGAAAACCAGAGGAGTTTTTCAGCAACAGCAAGAGGGGAGAAAGCCAGTAAGAAAAGGAGGTATTGTTGGGGCTTCATTCAACATAGCATGCTTTAAAAAAAGCTCTGTTCAGCAAAGCATTTAAGTATTTATTTAATAGCTAATGCTTGATTAAGATCAAGTCACTGGCACATAAATCGTGCCAGACTTAAAGGTTGACACACTCTGAAGTGCTTTATTGAACTGGGGCCCAAGCAATACTGACTTAATTAGGAAGCGATTTTAAAAGCTCTAAAATACATCAGTGTCCTTGTAACAGATTTTATTGTCTTCCATAATGAAGAAGATTCTGTATTTTCATCAAAGAAATTATGAATTGTCTGGTAACGTTTTCATCATGAATAGACATTTTCTAAGACATTTGGTCTTGCTTTTCAAGAATTCATCCACATAAACTTTCTTCTGATAACAAGGAGAACTGATCATATGAATAAGTTCTTTGAAAGTACATTTTAATTCCTTAAAAAGATTTTTTTCATAATGTACTATCTAAAGGATATGACTAAAACGCACAAGAGCTAGTGCTGGGGAACAGTCATCCACATCACTGAGGACAGTATTTCCACACTTCTCAGTGTTGACCTCTTTCTACTTCAGGAATTTTACTTGTGACCTGAAGCCTTCACAGGACACTTCTGAAATTCTAACAAAAAGTCAGAGTTGATTTAGTGTTTTTAAATGGCTTTACGTCCCAAATCATCTTAAGGCAAAGACCAAGTATTTGTCCATACTTTTACCTTTTACTCAATGGTAAAATGCCTTGAAACGTAGGCTGAACTCATTTGGGAAGCCCTAAGACCCCTGTGCATCTGTGAAGGCTTTAATCTGACTTTTCAAACTGTTAGTCTGATTCCAAGCACTTTGAAGTAAATGGAAAAAACTTTAATAGACTTCAATAGTTTTGATTCAGACCCACTGGATCTTCAGAGAACCTGTTTTGCAACAGACTGGCTATTGCGCTCTTCACCTTTAATATTGACTGTCTTTTGCATCACTAGAAATTTATTTAAAATCTGATCCATAAATAATCTGGTATTTACAATAAGTAATGTACAGTATCATTTCCCTCCTTGGCTTCCACATAGCATTGTTCCAGATACTCGACTGGAAGTTTTTAGTGGGTTTAATTTTCATAACTTTATGAAGTTTGTTCCAAGATTTCCAGGTGTGTCTGATCACCGAGTTATTTGTCTTTAAATCTTTCAGGGTGAATTCTTGGTAGGTGCCAACCTTGCATGTGTCTGTTAATTGATGCTCTGTTTTCACCCATGGCAATTGCACTTCATCAGCCTGCCAGACTCTGAAAGCTTGAGCCAAATTAAAAGCCCACTGCTAGAGCTTTACATTTGGTAATTTTAAACCTCCATATTTAAGGTTGGCAAAATGTTTTGTACTTCCCATCTTCAGCCTATGCTTTGAGAAAGAAAATATATATGGCCTTAGTCACTTGCATAAGCTGTGCAAAAGCAATCTTGGAAATGCACAACTAATTTGTAGAGCTGAGATGATTTGAAATGTGAACTTGAACAGATTCTGGTGTCTGAGATCTTCTTTATATTCTGATTTACGTTTACAAGTCTTATGACTTTAAAAGCTTCTTTCTGAAAGTATTTTCCCAACTTCCATGCGTTAAAAGGAGCTGAAGGGGTCATATACTATGCTTGAAAGAGTTTTGATTTCAGACCACTTTGTGTGGTAGCTCGATACCTGGGTGAAATCAAATACCACTTTCAGATAGCCCAAATGTATGCAAGTATATGGCCACATCTGCACCATCCAGCAAAGCTAGCTGCCTTCATGAGATCCTCTTTTGTTTTAGACTTCTTTTGCCATATCATATTCTGTAGATTTCTGTATAATTGTGAAGTTACCATATCTAAAAGACAGCAATTAGTTTACCTTAATATGCATGGAAAAATATCTTGACCCAAGCCAGCATTAACTTGATTTTATTCCTGTGTGGATAAAAGCTCAGCAAAAACATGTATATTTAGTTGTGTCTTCTAGCCTTCATCATTCAGATGTCAACTCCCCGGCTAATCTTGGAAAAGGTCATTGTCTATTAGTCTGTGTGGGTGGTACAGGGATATAAATATTACTACTAATAATAAATTTATGACACTACTTCATCACACATATTTTTATTGGATGATTGCTTAAATTCTGTCAGGGCCCTGAGGGCACCACCAGCACCGTCCCTGCCCAGCCCCTCTGGGACCTCACCCCACCCTGCCCATGGTCAGGACCCCACTGCAGCCCCCATGGGGCCATCAGTCCCTGCCCCAGTGAGGGTGCAGCAGTGCCAGTCTCAGCCCCATGTCTGCTTCCATCTCCTTTTGCTCGTGGCTGTGCACTGGCCCCAGTTCATCACTTGCTGTGTTGGGGTCTGTTGATGGACCCCATTACCAGCCCCGTGGGACTGTGCTCTGTGGGTGAGGGCACGGCCAGTGCTGGGTTGCTCTTAGCTCTGGCTCCACGACCCCAAGGGAGCCTCCAGCCCACTCCACTCCCTGACATAATTGTACAATATACAATGGAGATTTAATTTATGCATTTCCTGAACTGATCCTACAAAGAAGAAAACATACTTAACTTACCAAGCAGCTATACCAAGGATTACACCATTCTGTGGAAAAGAGTTTCTTGGGAAATTAGGCCCTGATTTCTACTTTTTTTTTTTTTAAAGTTATATTTTCAATTCACTGAGAAACTGGTAATGACACACCCTGCAGGCCGAACATGTTTGCAGATGGTTTCATGTCAGTTTTAAGACTAAACTGTGTAAGGGCTAGAAGAATATTCCTGTTTGTACCTTAGGAAAACAGCAATGACTTGATTCAACCCACCTAATAAGACCTGAAGAACATAGGAACGTGGCAGCATTAGGCTCCCCTACAGTCATTTAAGACAGCTCCAAAAAGCACTTCTTAGGGCAACTGAATGGTTTTTCCAAAGGAATTGGGTTCTGCGGGAGGAAAACTATGGCCCTCTGTACCATAGCCACTACCATAATTGCAGCTCACTGCAGAAAGCAGGTGGTGACTCCCAAAGGGCTCTGTTTTGTGGTGAACCCTCCACACTGATAGCTTTCTCAGAGCGCTGCTTAGGTGAACTTTCATTAGAGGCACAGAGAGAGGAGATAGGTGCTGACTTTCACTGCCTCTTCTGAGACATGAAGCAGAGGCTGTCAAATAAGGTAGGAGGAGAGTGATTCAGGAAAAACAGCAGCCAGCAGCGTGTGGCTGACCTGTGCAACTCCTCTCGGCATGAATGTGTTCTGTTGTAGGCTGTAGATTGCAGCTGTAGACTGTTAGAGGTAACCAAATGGAGTGGCTTTGGCATCCATGGGGATCCCTCCTGTCCCCCATAGGTTGCGAGGCTGCCGCAGTGCCGTGTCCCCAGGTCCAGCCAGTGGCAAGGCAGCTGGGCATGTATTCCCAGCAGGCACAGAGGCACACGGACGTATGGCTGGCCACGTGGATCAGCACAGAGAACAGTTCCTTTAACAACACCCACGCAAGCACACGCTCCACTCAACAAACATGAACAGCACAGAGGCTCAGTCCTGTTCCTCCTCTCTAGCTATCAGGATCAAAATCCACTGGTGGAGTACGTACACGCACAGTTTGGGTCTCCCCTGTAGCTGTTCTTAGACAGTCACTGGCACTGGAACCTGTGAGCCCCTTAGGTCAACAGCCTCTCGCTCCAGTGGCTGGCACTGAGACCTCTCCTACCCACTAGTCAGTCCAACTCGAAGTTCGCTGGCTGTCGCACTCACAAGCTCAGAATACAGAGTGCACCCACACAGAGCGTAGTTATAAACAGGATTTAATAAGGTCATACGATAGACTGCAGAGAGCAAACAGAGGACTCAGTCAGACAAGTATACTGACCAGCCACCCGTTTACCCTCAACCAGCCCCTTTTATCCCTTTTATGTTCTATTTTCCCATGCTTGTTGGTCTCCAATCCACCTTGATCCTTCCCTTTCCCCACTTTTGGTCCTTCCCCTAACCAATCCATAATAAGTCTTGTAATCCACTTAAAACATCCTGTTATGTTTTGAACAATCCCAAAATTTTCTTCCCTCTACAACCCATAAGTTGTCTATGCTCCTTTAGGCAATGACCCTCTTTAGTTTGCATGGCATTGCAGGGAGACAGTGTCTTTTACTGGCTCAGCTCAGCATTTTCTGGTGGGTTTCACACCAGGGACAATGGTCTCACCATTTTCCTTGGACGGTCTCAGGAGCAGCTAAAGTTTACATACATTCAAAGGAAGAATGGCCAAACTAATGGAGGATAAATTCATCGGAGATTAGCATATATATCCAGCTCAGGAAGCCCCTGAGCTCCAAGTGACTGAAGACTAGGAGAATACTAAAAGGAAGTATCATATATACTTGTTTAGTTCTTAAACTCTTCCCTCGATGGCTGCTTTTGGTTATTGTCCTAAACAAGGCACTGGGGAGATGAATCTTCAGTCTTCTCCAGGATGGCTGTTCTTACAAGGCACCACTCCAGCCTTAAGGGCAACGCAGATCTGTCCCCTTCTGGCACAAAGGAAAGACTTGGCAGGCGTTGTAATGAGCATTCATCTCTGTCATGTCTTTCTCTACTTTAGTACTGTTTCATGATAAAATATCTCAAATGTCTAGCCTAAATGAAATTACAGAATGGCAGGAAGGAGGAAGGTCTCATTTGTCACATGAAGATACTGGCAGAAGCAAGGAGGAACAGTGAGTCAGAGGGCAGGTAAGAAGCATAAACTGATTTGGGGAACATTTCCCATGTTGCAGATTTAGGACCAACCAGTAGAAGCTCTCATTTTTGTGAGCTAAAATGTAAGATTGGTCCTCTAGCACATTATTTGCCATATTTTTTGCAAAGCTTATTTTAGCCTTCTTTTATCTGAGGACAGACCAAGACAACATACAAAACAAGGTAGAGCAGAACAGGGAAGGTGAGTTACTCTGAAGCCCCTAGATCTGTTATCGCAAGCTGTTTCTTCATTTAACATCTCCACTGTGCCTTTCTCCATAAAGCATTATGTTTTTGCTCTGAATTAAAACTGAACTATTTGCTGTTTAATGTGAGGGGGGATTTTACAGATTATTTAAGGCACAATTTCTGTTTATGGTCCCAGGGTATATTCTAATCACCTTTGTTTACCTCATATTCCTTTCCTAATTAACTGACAACCTATTAGCATACATTTTTTTATCCCAGGAGTATTAATTATACATAATTTATATCATAAGCATTTATTCCTTATCAGTCAGCTGAATAAAACATTTACCTGTTTATAGCTACTTGAGGTTAACACTTTCATACAAAAAACTCACCTGAGACTTCCAATCAAATTATCAGATTTTTAATTTTCTGTTACATAATGATACTGTATTAGTCATTGTAGTATTTTATTCCACTCTAGGCTAAACAATCATTTAGTGGAGCAGAGTGTTGGCAGCATTAATTAACCAATGATACATGCTCAGTTGAACAATAAGCTGCAAATAATAAAAATGCAAAAGGAGATAATGTATAGACCTTCTGTGTTAATTGTATGCTGGAGAGCAGTACTAAACCCTGCCCTCAACTGTACATGTGTAGCTCAGTGAGAGCTATGCATCTGAGGGTGGGCTCTGGCTGACAAGGAAGGACTGAACATTGTCACTCTCAGGCTACAAAATTCATCGTGCGGATTTTATCTTTGCCCACTAACACTCAGCCATTTCTGAATGCAATCTGCAGAGGAACCAGGTTGAAAAAGGGGCTATTCTATCACCTCAGAAAATAAGTTGATAAAGATACTGTGGCAAGGAGCTTTGCATAATTGCCAAAAAAAAAAAAAAAAAAAAAAAAGAAGAAAAAAGAAAATGCAGACAGTCCACGGGTGAAGAAGTAAGGTTGATAGCCTTAGCTTAGGACATTGTGTTCTTATAGGACTGGAGTCAATTAGTTTATCCCAAGCTATATCATGCCTTGGTTGTCCTATTTGCCTCTTTTTTTGCCTCTCACCCCTCATCCTTCTATTTTCTTCTGAGTATTTGGGGGGGGGTTTAATCCTTCTGTGGCTTTCTGAACTACTTCCATGTTATTCACCTTCCATTGTTATTTTCATAAAGTATCTTTTTTCCCATTTGATTTTTACTTTCCATTCCCCTCCCACTCCTGTGGCACTGTGACTTTTCACCCTCAGTCTCCAATATGTTTCTCACTGCATCTCCTGGTTCTTTCTCCCCTTCTCTTTGTTTCTGGGCTTCTCTCATATCACTGTCCATATACTCCCCTCTCACTCACAATAGTTTCTTATTTACTTAGCTCTTACTTCATTTACTATTCATTATTCCCCTGTTCTTTGTACAACCATTGTGCCTTAGAGCTCTGGCCATGGAGCGGGCTCCATTGTAGCAGGCACTATAGAAACACAAAGCAAATCATGTGTCTCTGACCCAAGCAGCCAGATACAAGAGAAGAAACTAGAGGAGATGATTGCCAGATCAAAAGAAAACCTTCTCCTTTCACCCCTGCATATAGATCGTTCAATTTACTTTAGAAGGGGGAGAATAAGGACAGTGTTGTTAAACAAAAGTAGTCAGGGTTGGAAGCACATGAGCGTTTGGGGAAAAAAAAAGTAGGAGAACAACACAGAAGAAAAGCTGAAAAATGCGGGCCAGAAATTTTCATGGTGGGAGATCTTTAAGGGCAAGAAGCACATAGAAGGACATTGAAAAGACCACACAACATCCATGACGCACAGTTAAAATGACAAATACAGTGACTCATAATGACCAGTTCTGTCTTGGGGTCAGGATTCATCTGACCAACTTAGACATCTAAAATCTGAGTTAGTTTCTTTACTCTTTCTATAGTCAACCAACAAAGGCAGTTTCTGGACTGCAATTCATCACTAAAGTAGATGTCTAAAATGGCCAAGGTTGATTGCATCTTAAAAATGTGTCCACCTTTCCCTTTTGACTGAAAATGAGCCTGACTACCTCAAATATTGACTCTGTGGAAACTTAAAGCTAGGCAAGAGGGACTCTGCAGGCATGTCCATCCTTGGTAATAAACTGGCCTGAGTCCTAATTTTGTCCTTTGTGCTCCTGTGAGCCCAGCAGCAGAAAGCCAAGGCATTGCTGGGCCACCCAGGTGCTGGAGGCATGTGGGAGCCCTCTGACTATGCACATAATCAGGTGTAACAGCAACTCAGGGCTCTGCAATGATTTCCTCCTCCTCCATCAGGCAGGATGGTGACTTTGGGCTCCCAGAAGCCAGGCCAGGTCAAGAGGCCCATTTATCTTTTTTATCTTGTCTCAAATCTCGTTGCTTTCTTTTGCAACACACAACATTTGCTAATTTGGGGTCTTCTACCCTGCTGTGGCTGGCCTCTTGATTGGGAATACTATTTTTAATTTGATTGAGAATTCACACAGTGCTCCAAACATAACCTCCATAAACCTCTAGGTTTGTCAGGAGCAGAGCTATCCTGATATTACGAGACATTGTCTGGTTTTTGTTAACAGGATCCAATACCATCAGTACATGACATTTCTATGTGATGCCCTTAGCTGTTACGAGAAGGTGAAGACCTTGGAACGTCCTTCTCCTGAGCACTTCTAAGAAACTTTTTTTGCTTCTTAACACCAGTTTCTTTCTTCCTTTTGTAATACCAGTACCAGTTTTCTAAAGATAAAATCAAGCAGTTAGGCTACCTCCTGGCCATTAGCGACCGGTGGTGGGAAATTTCAACAGTGTTTGAAGCAAGAGAGTTTCTTTACTTCCACAGATTGGTTGAAGACTCTGATCTCCAGAATGTCAGAGATCTCTGGGAGTGACCGAAGTGCTCTTTGTGGAAGGTGTTTGGCTTGTTGTTACAAGTAGTCTGCACTGAACGAAATCTTTTCCACTCCCACTTCCTTGGAGAAGAGAAAGTAATTACTCTGGCTGGAGACGCTGTCCATGGATAGGATTTTCCAGACATACTATCATCTCCACTGTTGTCACCCCTCCCTTCAGGATGGTCTTCCTGTTTCCCTTGATGTTTTTCTCTTCTTTTAACGCTTGAAAAGGTGCCTTAAATTTTGCAGAGATTCAAAAATTTGTCTGAATCAAATTCTCCTGCCTGTATTCAGTACCGAGACAGCTTCTGAATGAGATGAGAGAAGGGAGAGGGAAATGTGCCTTAACAAGGGGATGCAAACAGCGCCGTAATGACTTGCTTTGCTACTTGCTGTATGTTGCTGCGTGCTGCTGAAACAGACTGCTGAGGCCACCAGAAGATGAGAACATCATCTCTCACCTCTCACAGCCTGTTAGAACAACAACCTGGATACAGATGCCTGCTCCACAAACTCCTCTCCCTCTTCCTCCGTCAGACAATGGGTTCATTTCTGACCCTGTGGCTTCCAAGCTGTGCTCTGTGTACCACCAGTAGGCCATGAGGTTGTGGTAATGATCAGCAGAAGCCTGGTGAAGCATAATAATCAGCCATACCAGGTCGCCTCTGTGTTCAGTAAAACCACAGACCAATAGGATACATGGTGGCCCACATGAATGCCCAATGGTTGGCAAAAATGCTTCCTGGTTCACCAGAAATGTTGAGGGTTGAACAGTAGCTTTGTGGTCCAAAAAGCGAGAAGTTCTGTTTCAAGCTGTACAACTGTTTTAAATTGCACCAGATATCAGATGACATCCCAATTTATCACTTAGCAGTTTTGCTGCCTGCATCTTTTTAGAGCTCGCTCTACTTACTTTGTTGGTGACAATAATGCTTCCAGGGCTTTTCACTCTTCTTAGTCCTTCTGATCCGGCTGGGGTTGTATTTCTCCTGGTGTAGCAACAATGTCTTTGAGGGAGCCACTCGGCCCTGCCCAGGCAAACCTACTGAAAACACTGAGGCTGTAGCATTGCCACTGACTACACAATCTGGCTTTTGAATACCTTTGATCCAGCTGAAGAAGCCACCAGTGTCCTTGATCCCAGAAAGAGTTCACAATATGGTAGTTACAAAAATATCTTCTACTTGTGAACCTAGTACATTTAATGCATAAAATTATTTCAAGACCATCAATATGCAATATTGGCAATTTATGCCCATATGCTAAATATTGTACAGTCACTCTTAAGAAAGCTTTTGAACCACGCTTTTACAAGTCTGATGCAACTGTCTCTCAGGAGTAGTGAATGAAGACAGTACTTAAACACACAGAGCAGAACAACATCCTCCTTTCAAAAGGATGTCACAAGGTCAACTTTTCCAATTCCAGCTGCTTAAAATTACGCATCCTGCTCTACAGTGAGGCATTTAGGTGGCTTCATTTTTACTGAGGTGCGTCGCATAAAGCAGCCAAGATTTAAAAAAAAAATAATCTTGGCTCAAGTCCCGAGGGGCGAAAAAGCCTTGAGCAGTTTTACGTGGGATATTTAGTTTTCCGAGCCACCGGCTATCAGAGTGCCGACTGAAAGACCTCCAAGTTCTCTGCCCCTCAGTGAGCTCTGAGCCTGTTTAAAAACGCAGGTGGATCATCCGGGACCCCGTCTTTGCTCTCGTGGGTCCCGAGTCTCCCTCCGAGAAGCGGAGGCACTGCTTCCCCGGGCCGCTGCACCGCCGCCCGAGCCGGCGCTCCCGCCGCGGGGCTGTCCCCGCGCCGCGGGCATCCCTCGGGCGCCGCCGCTGCCCTGCGCCGGGAGGCAGCCGCGCCGCGCTCCCCCGGGGCCGGGCCCCGGGCCCCGGGACCCGGGCTGGCAGGCGGGCCCGCCAGCTGGCGCGGCAGGCGGGCTGCCCGGCCGCTCCCCCGCGCTGGCCGCCCGCCGCCGCCGCCGCCTGCCAAGCCCGGCTGGCGAGGGAGGCTGCCTGCTGCCCAGCCGCGCCTGGGGCCCGGCCGCGGCCCTGCAGCGCCCCGGCCCCTCTTCTCCCCGCTTTCCCGCCGGGGCTGTCCCTCGCTGTCACCCTCGGGCAGAGCCTGGGTCACTCGTTTCGCGGGCTTGCCTGTCTCCTTCCCTGCTGCACACCTCCGGCAGGAAAACTTGCGCACCTTACGTTCATCACCGTGACTATACTCTCTCTATTTTCTCCAGCTCGGTTAAAGAATAAGCCAGAGGGAAACCGTCCTTTTGGGAAAATGCCCAGTTTTCAGGATCTTTCAGACATGGACTATCATCTCACAAAAAGTAAGAGAGGCCGAGGCTGGGGCACGTACCTCTTGATACCCAAGTCTGTTCGAACATTGTTAGTGACTGTGCTTCCTAACACACGCCTCAAAAAAAAAAAAAAAAAACCCAAACAAACCACAAAACCTACGCTTTCACACTTCAGAGCCCACAAATGGAGGAACCCCAAACTGTTGGTCATTTTTATCATTACAGCCAGTTCTTCAGCAGCTTACAGCACTTGTGTTAGTCTGTGCTTAGCCGAGCTTAGGCACGATGTTGTGTCTTTTGCTATAAGAGCCAAAAGTTCAAATTATCTCAGAAAAATCAAAGAGCATATAAGGATCTCCCAAAAGAAGAAAATCCACATCTTAAATAACAGGGCTTACTCCTTGAGAAGGCAATGCCTCTGGCCCAATTCGTCGTATATCAGAAACCTGCATTGGTGCAAATTAACTTGACCCCATTCCCTGAACATAGACGTGAGATACAGGAATGATTTGCTTCCCATTTTGACTGCTCCCTAATGTTCTGTGTAGTAAAACAAATGTTTATGTTCCAGAATCAAAGCCAAATTTCAAAAAACATCCTGCAAATTAAACAGTCTTTCAGAATTACAGCACAATATTAATTAACTCAGACTATTTTTAATGCTGGGATATGCCATTATATGAGTGTTGAAATACCTTATGATATTCTAGGTGTTCTGTTTGATTGTATTTTATGACTGAAATAACTTTATTGTTTTTAATATTAAAATCAGCTTCACTTAAAATGCCTGAAGTTAATTCCTTTTGCCTTAAGAAACTAAACTCTGCCAAATCAGTATTTAGGGTACGAAGTAGAGAGGGAAACCTGTCTTACGTGACCAAGAAATAAAAACAGCAGTTGTCACAAGAAATGATCAGTTAATAAGGGGCTGTCCACAAAACGTATACAGCAATTTGAGATGTCTTCGAAAGTCAAGAGACTGTTGTGCAATTCATGAATTTACTATGAATACTGAAATATTTGTCATTTCGCTTGAAAAAATAACTCCTGAAGTAACACTGCTTAAGTGGGAATCTCAACTTCCAATATAAAAAGAGCAGCTTTCTAATCCTCACAGTTGTGGCAAACAGGTTGAATCATACCACGCAAACAGAAATCAGAAAATAAATTTAAAAAAAGAAGCATCTCACACTTTTTAAGTTTCATGATTACTGAGAGCTTAAGGTTGATAATATTACATAATCCCAGCCTCTGATAACATTATTTCCCCGGAAAATACTGTGGAAGGTACACGCAGGCATTACAAAAATGTAACAGAGTGCCCAGTCTCATTATAAATAGCCTATATTAGGCGCATTTATGAAAGAAGGATCACAGACTCAATAGACACAATATAAAGGAAGGTGATGCCAATCCATAGCACACTGACTTTTGAGTAGAAAACTTCCACTGTGTTATACAGGCTACAGAGAAAATGAAGCCATTCAAGTACTTTGCCTCCATGCATCAGTTTATTCTTTGGCTGTTCAGTGGACTATGAAATCTGTATATTTCAGTAATAGCTGGAGATTTAAGGTACTGCATGCTCAGAACATCCAGTTCTGACAAACTGTTTTCAACGAAAAATGGTAGCAGGAAATGTGGAAGCTTCCTCTACGTCCACCTTAGGACTTAGAGGTCCTGTTCACCCATCTTTTATTATTCATCTCCTTTTATCTTTTTGTCCATTTTTCCTTCCTCCCCCAGATTTTGTCCTCTTCTTCCTCTCTTGATCTTTGCTTTCCATTCTTATCTTTGCATAACTAGCAATTCTCAAGTCCTTTGGTGAATTGTTTTAAAATTCCCCACCCCAACAGCAGCTCTTCTCTTTCTGCTAGCTGCTTCCAGGAGCTGGCAGCAGAGCAATCTAGATGAAACAATTACTTTCAGATAGGCCCTTTTGGATTCTGTTCATGCGGGAAGGGAATCCCAGTAACCACTCTGGAAACTCTGTGGACCTTTCCAATTCCCAATGAAATCTATGAAGAGACTCCTAAGCCTAATCCATCAGAAATTCGTGTTAGCAGCTGCTGGACCACAAATGTTTGGCTGCTCTACAGACCACATATGGTAGCTGATGCTTCGATAATGAGTGAGAGATCTCTTGTCCACATCAGCTGTACAAAGCTTAATTATATTTCACCTTGCCCCTTTCCCAGAAACAGGTCAGCTACATGGAAGATAAACTAATATCTCTGGACAACGGATGATGGAAGAGCATTTAGTCATTGCATATAGTACTAGAAACAAGGAGAAAAATTCAGTTTCTAACCAACAGCTTTTTCTAATATTACCTCCTCTGTTGAATAATGATAGGCAAAGGTGTATCTTTCCACGACTGTTTTTTTTTGCAGCATTGTCTGGGTAATACATATTTTTGTGTTGTTCAAACAGAAAACACATTTTCCTGTTTCTTGAAAATTCACACAATTCACACCGGGAATTTCTGCCTATCCTGATTTCTGTTCCAGAACCACTCAAATTGAGAGAGCTGAGTACATTCCTTTGTATGAATGTATATGAAGCTAAACTGGGGTATTATGAAAAACAGTTCACAAAGCCAGTAGAAAGCTATATATAAAATGATATTCTCATTTCAGATGAAGCCTGAGACAAAAGGGATATAGGTAAACACAGCTGCAACATTTTTAGGCATATAATCAAAGGCACAAAAAAATATTGGAAAACTATGTTAATTATTGTAATTAAATTGTGAACAGTATTGATAGAAAAATATCTTTAAAGCATATAAAATCAAAACGAATCTTTTAACGTATGGGAATTTATTCTAGAGGAAAGATGTGCCAGAACAAAAGTACCAGTTACCTACTTGGTGCTTACTGTTAGTAGAAGTTGAAACTTAAGAGAGAAGCAAGAAACAGAAGAAACATTCTTCAGTTCTGGTTCACTGAATCTCCTAGTTCATGAAGAAATAGGAAACTAGTATCAAAACAATAACAGAGGGGTTTTTAAAAATGCTCTGTGTTAAGACACTTCCATCTCCATCTGCAGCTCCAATGTCATTCCCTTCTCATATCATGTTTCTCTATCCTTTCCTTTCCTTCCTTATCAGTCTTTCGATTCTGATCTTTTCCTTATTCCCTATAGATATTTTCTCCTTTTCTCACTGTGAATGTCACAGAAAGTGAGTGCATACTCAGCTTTCAGCTGGACTTGCTTCCACTGGGCTTAAGCACAAGTGTAAAATTGTATTTGTCAGTGGAAGACCATGAAGCTCCCTACGCAGTCTGTGGAGACAGGCAAGCTCTCCCCAGATGGATTCACATTCAGAGTAGAAGCCAAACTAGTCAGTTTGGTCCTCCAAAAGATGCCACGACTGTGCAGGCAGCCTGAGGCAACCAGGCACCTGAAGGAGATCTCCATCAGCTCTTGGTTGTTCCATGGAAGGCAACTGAGGCCCCCCAGCAGAACTTTCCACTGCCCTGTCTTTCTCAGGCTCATCCATTTTTTTTTAATAGATGTCACCAACATTTTTATCTCCAGAGCCCTTCTATTCAACAGGATCCTCTAAATTAAGTTATAACAAAGGAGGAGGAATAATTTTGAATCCTAATATGTTAGGCAGCATATACCCACCTCAAGACATTAGGGTAGTCTAAGGACTAAAAAAGCCTATACGCTACTCTAATGTCTACCGCTTGCCATGGCTCCAGCCGTACAGGAATAAAACCAGCTACAGGCCTGCTAAATCCCCTTTCAAAGTGGGGAGTGGATGCAGTGGCCTTGGCTCCACCACTACCAGTGGCTTGCAAGTACAGCTGGATGCCGTGGAGCAGAGGATGTGCTGGCCTTCAGCACAGCCCTGGTCCTGCTCCTCGCTGCTCAGAGCGGGGCCTCTGTGCCTCTTATGGAGCGCCCTTCGCTCCATACAGGCTGTAAACCCTCAGTAGTCCTGAGTGCAGTGTGAGTGGAGTGAGTTACCGGCTCTAGAAAGTCAATCGAGCCTTAAAGCAGGATGTGTGAAGGCACTGATAGCTCTACAGACCGGAATAGCTACCCGGTAATTGTTTGGAGAGATGGGCTTTTTCTGTTCTTCCATTCAGAAACTATTTTTCTCAATTTATCTTCTGGAGAGAGAGCTGACATCTTCCTTCCACAGAGAAGCATTTAATTTTAAGATAATTTGCACATAATACTTTGTTTTTGCATTTCTTTGAACAGAACAATTTCCCATTAAGATAAAGCAAGGATGAGCTGACTGTGGCCACTGAACAGAGTGTGCTGGCAGAGCAGAACAACAGTATAATGACATTAAGACTTAGATTTTTAAAACATTCAAAAAATAAATCAAATTACAAAAGAAAAAAAACGTCCAAAATTGTCTGAGCAGCACAGAGTCACTTGGAGGTCCTTCACAAATGCAGAACAATTGGCTTCACCTACAGCCCTTAACTGCTCCAGCTGGTCATTACCTGACCGCTAAAGCCCTTTGGATGAGTCAGTAATGTTTAAATAATCCACATCCAGACACTGTCTTACACCTTCCTTAGTGGACTGCAGTGCAAATGCATGGTACAACTAATTAACACTGGGACCAAAACCAGAGTCTCCAGCTTCCAAAACAAATGCTCAGCCATGTAGCCAAAAGCACAGCTCCAATGGCATAAGCCAATTTACTCTCTGTTTTTTTAAACTTCCACGGTGTTTAGAATCACTAAGTCACAGTGGGTCTGGCACATCATGTGATGAACCTTGGTGAGCATTTCCTTACCCACCCAAACACAATTGTAAGCCTGTATTGCAAATTCCTCTATCTGAGGTGTTTCTGTTTTACTGCAAATTGTACATAATGATGTGAAATTTGGCAACATACGTAACAGTGCCTGAGCCCAATTAAAACATGTGTCTGCCTGTATATGTGCGTGTGTCTGCTTTCCTTCTAAAAGTTTGAAAACTATTTTTTGGTCTATGTGTTTCTCATGGCACTGCCTGAGAGCACTCTTAATGTGCAGGCCTCCAGCTGCATACAGCTAGAGTCAGCTTAGCTTTGTAGCCATGATTCACCCTCATTTACTTGCAGTCATCTGAAAGTTAAGTTTCAAACATGAGCTGATTGTCTGGCTTTCCTATATATTCAACAGACTGATGCACGCACCTCTAGAAGGCAATTTGTCCTGCCCTAAGCTTAACTGTCAAAGAGGGTCATTTGCTCTGAGGTGGCCCATCTCTCTCTGCTGAGCATTGATGTAGTCTAGACACCACCTTACAAATAAACAGTTTTTTCAGACAGCATGAGTCACCTGAGAGGCGTCCCATCCTTACATGCTTTTGGCTTCCAAATAATAGCTCGGTTTTGTAATTTCGTATTAGTTCTATACATAGGGGGAGATCGAAGAAACTAAGAAAAGTACATTGCAGGATATAAATTCAATTATGTGCAAACACTGTATACAATTTAAGGAGAACAGCCACAGGTAAATTCTAGAGCTAAGCAAAAATTTACTTTTTTTAGTTTTCTATTGATGATTTTACAGAAATAAATTTTATTGAAATACTGCTTGGACTCCATGTGGCCAGAGGTAAGACCTGCTTTTTGGCTTCTCTTAGCTCTTCTCGTTCTCTCAATGGGAGGGGTAAATAATCATTCCATTGAGACTTTTGTTCTCGATTCTTCTACCTTCTTGCAAGAAGCAATAGTAAAGGACATTTTTTTAAGGAACTAAGGATCTTACATGTGTAAATTGATCAAAAGAGTGTTTGTAGCAAGATGAGAACTCAACACTATGACCAGAATTAATTAGATTTCAACATCAGTCTAGTCACCCTAAGCTCCCTTTTTATCCATTTAGTAGAGAGAAATGGGCACTTTTATAGTGTGATTGATCTGGTGTCCTTTAGATTGAGATGAAACCTTGGCCTTTGGAGGGGCCAATTTCTCTCTCTTAATGACAAAGGAAGCTTATGGTGGCTAAATGATTTATAGAGATCTTAAACATAGACAGCAATATTTCATCCAATGAGGCGGGGGTCACGGGGAATGATCAATGTATTCCATATTTAACCACTTCCTAAATGAATTAAGGCAAATGAAAATAATAGTAGCCACACAAAGGGTTTTCTCAAACAGCCACTGTGATTTAAGTTGCCACTGTTCCTAAATAACCATTCAGCTCACCTGACATGACTATCTACTTTAGGGTGAGCTGAATGGTTTTTTGCACTTCATTGACTAAATTGCTATTTAGGCTGCATTGCCCTTATTGTTCAGATCACACGCACCCCATCCCCCATGGGAGCTCAGACACCTGCCTCGCATGTGGACAGTGCATTGAGGGGGATGGATCTGAAGCCAACCGTGTATTATTGTTAAATGTTCAAATTTTGCAGCATGCAATCATGATCTCAACAGGCCTAAAAGACCAAATCCTACCTGTTATCTGGGATTACCTAGTATCATTTCATATCAGTTCATCTATATCAAGAACATTGCAAGATGCATTTTTCCGTTTATAATACACAGATTAACACGAGAGCAATTTTTTCACCAAGCATGAGCTGGATCTCTGAACATTTTAAATCATCCTACCCTCCTAAAGCACTAGCCCTTTAAAGAACCCTTTCTAGACTTGTAAAGTAAAAATGTGACTATTAGTTCCCACATATTTAGAATTTTACAGGTTATTGAAATAGCATAAGCTGGAAATAATTGCGGTCAGCTGGCATGGTGCAATAATTCTGTTTTAGTTCATTTCTAGCCTATACTTGTTTATAAAGTATCTTGTTGTTTTAACATCTGTCACTTTCTAGATATAGTTATCACTTCAGATCTTCTATTTTGTTTCAAAATAATCTTGAGAAAACAGGTTATTTTTTTGTCCTCCTTTTCCATTCATAGCTGTAGGTGATTGATAATAAACCAAATTCTTCTCCATTATCTGTCCTCGCCTAAGCCAGATCCTCTGGTTGCCCCATTCTGACAGAACAGCAAGATATGAGTCTTTGTTTCTGCTGTAAAACTTGCCAGGTGCACTGTCCTGACTTATTCATAAGACTTGGCTTCCTCTTTTAAGTAGTTCTACCATACTATCTTTGACAGTATTTACATATGGTATTGAATGTTTCTTTATAATGTTAATAGTCACAAAAAAGGATATTAAAACGTTCCTAGTAGAAGACATCTTTGCTAATAGAGGTTGCCTGTTGCTCTACACTGGCAAACTTGTTTTATGATAATAAGAGCACTTCTCATAGGAAATGTTTCAAAGGTTTCACTGGCACCTATAATGCATATTTAATGCAAATGCTCCCATCATTAAATCTGCTTTGATGGTATTCCTGAAAGTTGTGTTAGGGTACCTGCAGAAAGCAAGGGAGAGAGGAGGAGGAGAGAGGGAGAGAGCTGTCTGGATTTCTTGCTAGCACCTATACCCTAGAGCCCTAAAAACATCTACCAGTGTCCAGATTTCTTGAGAACATGAGACAGTCTTGGAGCGAGTACAGGCCATTTGGCTCATCATGTCTCATTCCCTTTTCCATCTACACCATGATGTCTTCTAATTGTTTCTTTAATGACCTCCGTGTTTTTGCCTTAACTATCTTGCCTAGTAAGCCATTCCACACATTTATGATTCGCTGCTTGAAAAAAATGCTTCCTGACATCTGTTCTGAATTTGTTTTTCTTTAATTTTCATTTATGCCCTCTCGTTCTATCATCTGTGTTGGGCTGAAAATAGGAACCCATGTTGACATTTTCTGAACCGTTTAAATTTTATGTTCTTTAATTAAAAACTCCCTCTCAACTAGACGGAAGCCTAACCTGGTGGTAGAGAATATAATACTGTATTTAAAATAAAATATTATGGTTATAAACATAAAAATTCATTTATATGTATGTTTAATATTCCATAGGTCAGCTCATTAATGTCTCCTAAAAAGAAAACTCCAACATTTGCTAAGATTCACTCATGAAGAGGGCATGAAATGCACTAAAACCACTAAAAAGTGCCAGGACCTAAGGTTTTTTTCTGGTTTTGTCTATGATGTCCTTTTATTTTATGGTTTTATTCTTCTTTAGATGTCCTAATGTTATGAGCATCATTGGAACTACAGTTTTCCCTTAGTCAGATTTTCACACTAAAAAATCCAATTTTCAAAAAATGCTAGATCTTTTACCTCTTCAAAATTGGATTTTTTTAAAGATATCTCAATTTGGACTGCCACAGTTTGGAACATCCTCCCAGTCCCTTTTAAAAAAGGAAATAACTACATTTTAGTTTGAGAGCTATCAGTAACTTTAATCACCAGGGCTTTGTTGGCATTAGTGAGCCATTCCAAGCTCAAGACCTTTACACTGTATGCTTCTCTAATTGGTGAATGCTGTGAATTTATTTAGGATCATGTTGTTCAGTATGTGTTTACTTCCTTCAGCTAATCCCTCCTCTACTTTTTCACTCATTACTTTTTCTCCTTCCTTTTTGCAAAACAATGACTGAAGTGTCAAGATGACCCTAACGCTCTACAGTATTAGCATTAAAAGTGATTTTAGTTTTGACCATTTGATGTAGAGAATGAACAAATTTCTCCTCAGTTCTTCCACTTGGTATCCTCAGGCAAACCTTTCATGCCAAAGGTCCTGAGGAGTATTGCCTGTTCTAGCCTGGTGTGCAAGCAGCCTCTCTGGGAAGGACCAAAACAGTAACCCAAACTATAGCTGCGAAAAAATGTAGATGATGATGATGAAAGTCCTCTCCTGGGACTCAGTGGCATTTTGATACCTCTGAATGCTATTAAGAGGCAATACACTACTAGATAGGTTCTATAGCAAAAATCTCACTTGTTAAAAGCACAGCTATTCTCATCAGTACATTGAATATAGAAAGAAGAGAAGAAAAAAAAGTGAAGCTTGTAAAGCTTCCAAAAAATTGAATGAGAAATTTGACCATTCTGAGTAATTTTTTTCTGTTACTGGTCACCCAAATGCCAATTTTAGATCCCATGCATTTAAGTAATATTTCTAGATATTTCTGAGAATGTAATTGATTTGTGAGAGAGGAATCAGGTCCTGGCACTTCCCTGAGCCTGTATGCAGTATGGAAAAGCACCCCTTCTTCTTTCTATGTATATTAGAAGTAGCCCAAAAGGGAAAGGACAAAGCATGTGCCATTTGCTTTGACCTGAGGGCCGTAGGTGAGAAAAAGAGCGAACACTAACCCCTCCCAACCAATTTAAGCAATAACCTTTTTCTGCTTCACTTTAGCACCTTTCTGCTTAGATCTTAGCATCCTTCTGCCAAATTCTTATTGCCTTTCTTTTTTATCTTCTTACCAATACTCTCTGATCTTTTCTGCCGATTTTCTAAATGTGTGTTCTGATGAGGTCATGTATTATTACCCAAGCAGATAATAGGACCCAGGAGTTCTGGTGTGCCATGTTTGCGTGCCATATATCCTCCGGAATTTTGCAGTTTCTGCTGCTTTTGGGGCCAAGTGCCTCGACTGAGCCTGTATCAGTGGAATTTAGAGCAGTTTCAGAAACTTACACAGAAACAAAGGAATGCAGAATCAGTTTAACAGAACGAGAAGCGATAGCCATCTCGACAATTTTCCAGGGTAATTTGGCTTGGTGCTTATGCCTAAAATTCATTTTGTTAGAGTGACTGATCTTCAGTAGAACTGTGTAATGAATGGACAGCTAGGTTAATGTCAATGTGCTGTTAGAGGCAGAAGCCAAAAATTCTCTTTAATGTCATCTCATTAGGAAGCCCCCGTGTAAGCATCTTTCCCGGAATACTGTGAGAATCTGTGCGCCAGAGCTGGTGGGAGGGATCCTCCACCAGCTGCCAAACATGACATTTCTGGACAGGCTGCTGAACCCTCAGCAGGTGACATCTGTGAAGCAGCCTTTCATCTTCCTGTCTCTCAATGGCTGGATACCTGCATGGGGCAGGGATCCCAGAGAGGCTCTATGAATGCAGCCTGTCTCTTTCTCCCAGCTGGGCTTCCACAGCCACAGGCTGAGGATCCCAGAATTTGAGCTTCCAGTGTCAACATCTGCTCTCAGAGCCTCTTTTGTCCATTTCTCTCTTTATGTGCTGACAGCTAAAGCCCGGTCCAGCCAATATAAACCGTCTGTAATCAACAGAACACAATCTACTGATTGTTTACAGCTTACAAGCAATAGGTATATTTTTTCACTTCTGCGGTGTATTTAACTGAATAGGAGAGTGATGAACCAGCAGAAAGGGTTGAACAGTTTAGGAATTTTTCAATTGCTGTAAAAAAAGGGAAAGCTTCAAAGCATGATCTGGGTGAAAATTTACTTACAGATGATAATAACATCAGAAGCATTTAAAATTTTAAAACATTGATGCACAACTTGTGGTTTTCTTGCATAGACTCTGCTGTTAAATGAACTATTTTCTGAGATGGAAAAAATAACACAAAATGGAAAAAATAGAAAAGTTATTTATTTTTTCCTTTTCACAAAGCCACCGAAAAGGCAAACATTCTTTTCACAAAATTCCAAGTGATGCTAAATGTAATTTATCCATCACAATTAATGTTATCGCAATGAATACCAAATGAATTGCTAATCATTGGCCACCCTGTTTTAAAGTGTTACCTGTCCATCTGTCTGTTTTGCTAAAGGTACTTTTCACAACATATGTTTCTTTTGGCTCTTTGAGTGCCACTAGCAAAGGCATAGTCACCCATCAGAAGGACATTCAAATAAATGATAAGCAGAAAATTGCTTAAGAGTATTTCTATGTCTTTGCTAGATACTTCTGGTTTACTTTTCTTTATGAAGTAAGCAAGGTTTTACCTCAGAGCTGGATAAATGTAGGTGGGAAGATTATTTATTGTGGCCAAAGGATAAGGATAGGAAACATGAGGTCTGGATACTTTTCTTACTTCTGCCACAGGCAACCTGGCCTCCATGATCTTGAGGTTTTCAGAACAGAAAACAAACCTAAAAGTAAGTATTTAGGAGTTGAAATGTCATTCAATTTAAAATTCATTTGGGGTCCTAAATCATCTTTAAATAAACCAGCCACAACCTTTGGGCTTTTCTTGTTCGGTGTTTGTAAAATGAGCATCCCAGCAAGCCTTTAACTGTGATAACTAATTTATGGCTATTCATAATGTACATTGGGAGCCTTGGACTAAAGGAGCTCAGTAAATGTGAGGTATAACCATCTTGATGAAGTTCATCCTCCTGACACGGGTAAAACAATACGATGACATTTTCTGCTACCACTTCTTTTCAGTTGATCAGTGCCCAAATTTGCTAAAACACATATAATAGTTGATATGGACATGGCAGTGCTTGATAGGGAGCATTGCTCTAGGCGCCAAATATGATCTCGGCATAGCTAAACACCTGGCCTGGCCTAGCTCTTGAGCAGGGGCACTATACCTACACCTCTGCACCTACAGCCTGTCTCAACAGCCACGGAGAGCGACAATAAAGATCTGACTCATAACATGAGGAAGGAATAGAAGCCTGAAAAGGGTATACCTTAGAAGGCCAGCTGTCAGCCGGCTAGATACCAAGAGGTATCTTCACTACAGGAAAATAAATAGTGAGTTTCTACCCCAATATAGTTTAGAAAACAAAACTAAACACCTGTATGATATATGTAATATGAATAGAAAGGAGGTGACATGTGACCAGACTTGTAATCCTAACAAATAATTTAGTTTTATATTAGAGCTGGAACAATCAGAAAGATATTTACAGTAAAAAATATATAAATATGTGAATATAAGTATTTAGAAATTAATTTAAAAGTACCTGCTTGTGTATTTAGATCATGAGCATTTCTGAGTAAGCACCAAGTCTTTGTATATGTGTACAATGCATGGGTGAATGTTGGATAGTGTGTTGTGAATACCACAGCATATAAATACAAACAATAAAATAATAGGTACCCACTTAGCTGCTTAGTTGTAACTCCAGACCACTATAATTACAAAGTAATCTCCCAACTAGAATTTAGATGCAACATCGATGTTACTAGATCCTGAGAAAATTTCCAAAGCACTATAAATGAAGAGAAGAGCTGAAATATCTCTGATTTTCACCACTCTAAAAAGTCATTATTGCTCACAGAAAGCAAGACCAAATAACTCAGAAGGAAATACAACCACTCTCTGGGTCACCATCCCGCACTTTCTCAGGGGCGTTTGGAGTCAAATTGTGAAAAAAACACAGAGAAGAAGAGCAGCGGATGTTCCTAACTCCAATACTGTGGAGGACACAGACATTAAAGGATAAAGGTATAATGCTGTCTTCTTTAGCAATTATATCATGTAGGTAGCTAAGAAAAGTGTTTTTGTCATAAACCTTGCTAAATGATATTGAGGAATCAGTTAGTGAATAGTAATAAATGAATATCATCCTCCATAAATGTACACACCTCAGTCCTTTCTTGTATCTCTACTTACATTCAACCACATCTATTCAATCTCACATCGCTCTTGAATTTCCAGTTCACAAAATCAGTATGATTTTGTGAAAGCATCTTCTCAATGAACAGATTCTCTGGAGAGCACTGACAGTCTTTTGCTTAGTCTTCACCAGCATGAAGGCAGGGGAACCACCTGTTTATGCCTGAAACTCTGCTTTTCAAAAACTGTTGTCTTAAAATTACATCATCTCCAGTTCTTAGAGATTCTTGGAATCAAAATACTCTAATTTCTTGCAGATTTGTTTTCCTAATGCCAGGTATGCAATTATTTTGTCACTTTAAAGTGCAGAACAGCAGCGCAGTACTTAAAAAAAAAACAAAACCAACCACCAACCTGGAAAGGAGAAAAAACAAATGAAGAACAAAATTATCAGGTGTCCAGGATATTAATAAAGTGCTTGTTAAAAGTGCTGGTTAGTGAAGAACATTCTCTGGCCAAGGACAGGAATACAAATTGAGATACATCAACCTTGAACAAAACTTCTCTATGTCTTTGAATTTATTGGCCAATTGTATACATATTTTTTAAAAGATTTTTTTTTTAAGTTATTATAAAGGAATTCATTTGCATGATAATCTTTGTGGAAATAATGATACCTTCCATCTGATTCTAATTTACTGTCAGAAAAATGTTGAGGAAGGAAGGGCAGAATCTTTTAATGTTTATTTCTGCTGTTTGAAAATGCTCTAAAAAAGGCACTGTGACTCTAGTGGGGGCTCTTTGATGGAAGTTTTTATGAAGTTAATGTTGCAGAGAGATGGTCAGAAGCCCCAACAAGTGGACTGTGGCGTGTCGAATGGTCAAACGATTCCATCTGTAGTTAAATCTGCTACTGGAAGCATTTATCAACCTCCCAGTTGTTTAATTTGGGATCCTGCTGCTCCCACACTCTATCTGGATTTTGTCATTTACTAGAGCAGCACCCTTGCTAGGTTTGGAAAGAAAAGCAAAACCATACAAGTGTGTCAGCTGCTTCAGATACTCTGTTCAGAAACCAGAAATACTGAAAAACCCAATATTTTTATAACTTTCCTCATATAGTCATATAATCTATTTTTCAGATAAGTGAGAGGATTTTGAGTGAGGGATTCTTTGGAAACTTTACTGACAGAAAGTAAACTTCACTAACTTCATTCTAAGCCCAATTCTTTTTACTAGAGGTACTCAAAGCTGAACTGCAAATGGGAGCCATTCTCCCTTGAACTTGTAAAACTCTAAATCTCGCTTTTATAGCTTCATCCTTCTTCTCCAAACAGCTCCATCCGGCAGCCCAAGTCAGCGTGTTTAACACTTTGTCCTCCTTTCCCTCACTTTCATCTGCACCTTTCTTCCAGTTCTACTGCGGGCCTGTGATAGCTCTCAAAACAAGGGGACCTAAGAGTTTCTGCTCTCAGAGCATTTCCTTTCTATGCCTATCAATTTACCACAAGACTGCAGCTGAGACACAAAACCTGTTGACCTGAATAGAGTTAACAAATGTTTCTTTCGCACAAAGGAGTCTGGAGCCCCAGAGAGCAGTCTAGGATCCCCTCCCCATTGCAATAGTCACTCTTTATCATATTGTGAACCTTTATCACCTTAGCTGGAAATTATCTCTTTATCACAACATCCTACCAGTGCACCCCAGCCATGCTGCAGGACCCTATCCAAGGAGAGAAGGGGTTTCATCACCACTTGTATTTCATTCTTCTTCAAGCAGGAAGGGGGCACCACACAGAGCTCTTAACTGGGAGGAGGGTCAGCACCCATCAGGGGGATCTAGAGGTGGAAGGATCCAAATCCTGCTAGTAGTCATGTCAGCCAAGAACTCTAGTTAAATATTATCAAGTTACTGGAATCAATACTTCTAGTGGTGCTGGATTGGCAGTGCTGTAGAAGAGCTGTAGAGACCAGCAGCAAAAGAAGGATGAGTCAATGGACATTTAATAAAAATGAACATGTCACCCTAAAAATGGCAGATGAATGAGAAAGAGGGAAACACAATGAGAGAGGAAGTAAAGTAGGAAAAGGCATAAAATACAAGCCCATTTACATGATTTCTAGGAGGCAACCGTACTGAGTATGTTGATCTAACAGCTCTTTGGAACAAAGAGTTACATTTTTCATTCCAATGCTAGCAGTCAGGTTAGAATATCCCATTGTGCGATGTGATCTGGATGACGATATCTTGCTGTTGGAATCATCTACAATAGGACCAGTTTCATAATATTTCTTTTGTTGTGGAACTGATAGAACCAAGAATTAATTGCAAGAACAATAACTTGCCTTAATGTCAACTGCATTTGATACATTTCTCCCATTCAAACTATTATAAAGGGAAAGAAAATAAGATGAAAGTGTGAAAGCTGAAAAAAATAAATAAATAAATAGAGGGGTGAAGGGAGGGAAGGAAGGAGAGGGAAAAATTATAATAAAATTCCTTATTGTGGTGAATTCGCCCCAGCTAGCACCCAAGCACCCACCTAGATGCTCGCTCACTCCTTTCTTCCCCCCGCCACCAGCTGGACAGGGGGAGAAAATAGAAGAATGAGAGTGAAAGATTTCATGGGTCAAGGTAAAGGCAGGGAAAATCACTTGCCAAGTACTGTCGTGGGCAAAACTCAACTTGAGGTATTTAATTTATTGCCAATTCACATAACTATTTAATTACTGATTAGACCATTGGCAAGTAAAAAAAGAAAAGCATTAAAACACTTAGGGAAAACCCATCTTTCCTTCCACTTTCCCAGACTCAGTCTCACTTTAGACACCTCTCCTCCCCCTTTCCTTGTTTCCACTTCACTCATTCACTTCAGACTCCTCTTCACCCTCATTGTTGACACAGGTTACACTCAGTCCCCTTGGTGAGGCAACAAGCAGCACCAGAGGTGGGTGTCAGTGCACAGTGGTTTCTCTCTTTGTTTATCACTCTTTTCCTGTGCTCCACTGTGGGCTTTCCTCAGGCCGCAGTCCCTTCAGATGTGTACCTGCTCTGCCATGGAGCACCCCCTCCTCTGACTTTGGTGTTCCCTCTGTTGTTTCTCATTCTTTTGTTCCCTCCTCTTCTGCCTCTAGTGTTTTCTGTCCTTACATATGTTTTCACAAAGGTGTCACCAACTCAGCTGATGGGCTCAGCTGTGTCCTGCGGTAGGTCTGTTTTGGAGATACTGGTTGTATCTGACACAAGGCAGCCCCTGGTCTCCTCCCTCAGAGACCACCCCTGCAGCCCCTGCTGCCAAAACTTAGCCATTTATACCAAATACACTTATGAAGAATATGAACTTTTGTAAGTTGACCATGAGAAAGTTAGACCTATACTTCCACTGATACATTTGATGGGAGCGTTAATCAGTGCCACAGGTGAGAGAAGACCCAAACCACTCTATACATTATCTGTGTGTGCAAGGATGCAAAGAAGGCGCAGGATCTTCCAGCCCCCAGACATCTGTTGTCAATGGGTAATTTGTTTCCTTCCAAATCAGAGTCTCTTTCCCTTAAGGTGCAAGAACTGCTGTAGACTAATACAAGACATGGTGGCAGCTTGCCCTGTTTGCAGTTACTCAGAGCTGGCCATGTGTGGAAAACAACTAACTGCCTTACAGAGCCTGGTATTTCAGTCTCATAAACCCAGTGAAGTTACACATGAAATTAAACTGATTCAAGTCATCAGTGCTAGAAGAATGCTCTGTTTACTTCAGTCCCCAGATCCTGTTATTTTCCTAAAACAACTGCCATGAAGCAACCTTTATATTAAAAATGTCCCCCTGGGACACATTTTCTTCCATATCTCTACTGCATCCTCTTTCAGCTCCTAGCCCATGTATCTGATGTGTATACTATGAGAACTGATTTGACTCCCTATGAGTCCAGCAGGTCTGCCAATCTCAATGTACTTCAGAGTAGGCTGTGAATTTGCTTGCTTAATTTTCAAACATGAGAATGATTAAAAAGTCAGTTACCAAAGAAAACTGAAGGAATTTGAATTTTCTAACATTATATTCATAATACCCGTATTTAGCTAATGCATAGCCTAATACTATGAGCCTGGTTTACTGTGCAATATCATCCTTAGCTCAAGCTCTGGTTAAGTAAAGGAGTGGAAATGAAGACCCATTCCCAGCTCCTTTTCAAAATGAAAGCATTAGCACTGTTGCAAATAGAGATTATTGCAGCTTTGTAACTGTGGGAAGAGCAATATAGTGTAAAAGCTAGATAGCCCATATATTAGGTGCCCCAAGACAGAACCAATAAGTGGTATAAATGCATTCTATATGGCCTTTTGTAATTAGTAATGAAATGCCTGAAATAAATCCAAAGCCTTGCAAGAAGTCAGCTTTCCCTAGAAAACCTGTTTTCAAATGGTATCATACTTCAGCATTCTTCAACTTTGTGAGTTCACAGCATCTGCTGCTTAAATATAACAGCACATATGGCAGCATCATTTTGGAAAGCAATGTAAAAAAGACTGAAGAAACTATTATGAGGACTGCTGTCATGCTCTTGGGGCACAATTGCAATCTTGTGTTCCCATACGGCACCGCTGGAGAAAGAATGTGAAGTTTTAGTAGGGTAGATAGGGTCAAATACTGTATAATAACCTGACTCAAATGTTCCCTTTTTGTACTTACATTTTATTAGTTCCAAATGAAATAGACAATATAATTTAGGTCCTGGCTTTTTGCTTGGGACTAAAGGAGGTGCTTCAAGTTTAGCATGAGCTTAAGTGCTGTTTTCAAGCCTAAATCAGCATTCATGCAAATCCCAGCAAATGCTGACATTCTCTCTCTGGCAATCCAAGTGTATAAATAATTTGTAGATCACCATACACCACTTCTGTGAACCAGTATCAACATCTAACTATTCTGCCACTGGGTAAACATGTGGCTTTTATCAATGAATCTTTTTTTTCTGTCTGACTGTATTATAGTAGAGAGGAGTTGTGTCTCTCAGGAGTATAGCACATTCAGCTGGAATTCTACTGATGTTTCATTATTGAGGGAGTTTTATAACATGAAAACAATGGGGGTGCAATTACACCATTAGGGCACGGCCTCCACCCAAAGGGAGAAGTATGCCCAAGAGGTTTATGAAGATACAATTCTTTCATGAATTCCTGGAAATACTATTTCCCTTTAGTGATATTACAGCATGGTATTATCCCCTTTTGAGGAGATGTGTGTCTTTGGGAGAATGTGGAAGAACCTGACCCATTTCTCTTCTGCAAATATTAATATCTATGGCCACTACACAGGGAAAATGCTTCCTTTCTGTCACTAAGCACCCACAGTAATTTTCAGGGTTTTGGGGAGGTAGTTTTGAAAGAGGACAGTAGGTAGAGGTTCAAGGTCCTAAATGAGCTGAGCACTGTGAATCTTTACTGGGACCAAGCAGAGAATCTGTCCCTTCTCTTGGTCTGTGGAATCCCATTTGATTTGTTCCGTGATGGCTGATACCACTCGTGTCCTGCCACAGCAAATGAGTGTACAAGGAACATAATTAATAGCAAGCAAACAGCATGAGGAAAGTTACTAAGAGATTGATGTAGTCATGTACCTTCTCTGATGTTGTTCATCCCTTGGATGCAAATTCAATAGTGGCCAGTGGAACTCCTTGTCAAAAGGCATTAGTGAGTTTAGCAAGCTTTTCAAAAAGAATTGAGAACCAATGAGGTTTAGTGGCAATTATTTTTCCTTGTTTCTACTTTTTCTCTTGCGAGCAACTTAAAACTACACCTTTCACTCATTATTTTTAGGTTATTATTAACTAATTTTATAATAGAAAAAATCCCAGAGCACCAGAACAGCACTTCATGTAATTACTGGCATGTTCTTCTTCAAACCACACTGTATTTCCATCTTTCTGTGACAGAATTGTATTAGAAAAAACAATCTCCCCACTGCTGCCTAGAAGAGTCCCAATTTTTACCACTACAAATGCCGTGCTTGAAGTATGCTTTCTTTAAGAACTATTGCTCGTTTACTGGTCATCCTCAGATTGAAGTGATTTGTCTCAAACTAACATTTTTAGCTCCATCTATAACATGTAGGCTTATTTAGAAACCAAAGGTTTATCCCATAGTGTGAGATCTTGAACTAACCTGGTAGTCGTTGTTAGCCTGTAAACTAAAATAATTCAAACAATCCACTCTGGAGATTCAGATTGCACTGTAATTGGTCCAAAATTTGGTCTGCTATGCAGGAAACATACAAACTACAGTTTTGTTTCAAAGAAGTATGTACCTAATGATTTCTTTCTTTAGGCATTATACTTAGATGAGACACTCTAGACTTCAAAGATTTACATTTATCAGGATAACATTATGATACCAAAAAGGATTTGTTTGCATACCATCATCCCTGCAGCTCTTGATCACATATGGGTAGAGAAGGATGTATTCAGTGTCTGTGTCCTGCTCTGCTATATAAATCAGTACCCACTTGAGTACTTCTCAAGAGCACTGGGCCTAGGACCACTTTTTGATAGAAAAAAATACTGGAAAACTGGAACTGTTCCGCTAATTCGTCTTCAGAACATAAGTTTAGAGCAGTTCTTAGCACAGCAGTGAACATTTTTGTTTCAATAATGGTCAGAGTAAATCAGATCATGTCTTAAAAGATATCAGTATGTTTTTAAGAAATATCAAGAGCTGAGAATATTTTAGACTGCTTTTCTCTTTTTCTTTTTTACTACTTCACACCTCCTTCCTTTGATATATAGAGTTTGTTTTTTATGAATACAAAAACAGGAATTTCATGCTGTGACCCAGATTTCTATCCCATCACATACATCCCCTGTGCATCAAGTTTAAAAGCTAAAAAGACCCAGAGTTTTGCATGAAATTTGCAACTTGGATTTTTTTTTTTTTTTCCAACTTTTGGATTTTTTGAAAATGAGTCATTTTGTAGCAAAGAAAAAAGTTTCTGGGGGAAAACTGATCCTTTTACAAGTAAGGCATCTAGAAAAATGTTAAGAGAAATTCTGTGTTATAGACTAGGAAAACCAGCTATCTACATACCTAATGTGATAAAGAAAGCTTTGTCTTCACTCTAGTGTCAAGCTCCTTAATTTCTCTGGGCTTTATTGTGATTAAGTCAAAAGCCCATTACACTCCATTGCACTGTTCCAGAATAGATAGAGACTTTGAGATTGGGTTCAACAAGGTAAAGAGATTTAAAGCAACTTCAAGCTGCGATAGCAGAGGAGGCAATAATTTAACACATAAGAACAATATTTATACAGTAAGTGGTTGTACAGAATGTCTTTTTTAACTGTCCTGCACCTCTGATTTTCCCCTAGCAATTTCCTTTCTTCTAGGCTCTTGTTTTGATTTCTTTCCTGCTACTTCGCGAATGGCTGTACTTGTCATCTATCTTCTGAAACGTGGGTTTCAGAAGATGCTAACCCACCTTGTTGGTAATCAGTTCTTCATGACAGTTTCTGTGTGTTAAACAACTTTCCTTCTAAAGGATGAGCTCTGCAAAGATTCTCAACTGATTTTTCAGAAATAGGTACATGAAACGGCAATCTTAACCACATACATGAAGCTCTATGCGGTCTTTTCCTAAAAGGCACACAATGCCTAAATATGGAATAAAATTTTATTTGAGGGGTCTCACAGTAGCAGTCTTATGTTTATCTCTATGTTTATCTTTAGCTCAGAATGTGAACAGTGATGACGACTGAATTAAAAAATCTCAGGCATTCCTTCAAGAACTAGAGTCTATACCTTCAACCATGAAAGAAAACAAATCAGATTTTGTTTTGATCAAACCATAACAACACATTGTCTCCTTATTTTTAGGGATGGAGATTCTTCTATGTTTAGAAAGAAAATTTCCTTCTCTCTAACACTTCACTTTTCTTTTAGAAAACAAACATCTTGGTAGCTTTCTTTACAAAGCAATCTTTTAAAGAATAAAAGGTTAGACTCTCATGATATGCCAGTTTTCCTAATTTCACTTGGACTATTTAATACTTTTCAAATTTGCAGAAAAGAAAGCAGGGTTTGAATCTGTGAGTCAAATGAAAGAGTCAGATTGCCTCCAAGACAACTGCTAAAGATGCTCAGCAGTTTAGGAAGAACATTAGAATTAGTATAGAAACTGGTCCCAATCTATAACTTTACTAATTACCAGATTTTAGCTCTCTACATAAGTCAGATTCTCACACAGTCATACAGTTCTGGCTTTAAGCTTAATCTCTGTTTACCGCAAATGTCCAATGTCAATAACATTGCTTTTTGTACTACACCCATATACTAAGCTGATGAGCACATTGTAAGAATTTATACAAAATAAATTTGCTTCTAAACTAGTTAGACTATTTTTTTTTTCCTTAGGCAGAAGAATAAGTATAAAATAAATAGCTGCTTCTCAGAACTGGAAACCATACATTGCCAGAGTCCTGAATGCTGCAAGGCTATTAGTGCGAGAAAGCCATAGCAGCATTCTGCTAGGAAAGAAATCTACATCCTGCTTGTTTGGGTAATAGTTCTTCCATTAGAGGCAATATTAGAATTTCAGCTTTTGATCTCTCCTTGTGGACCCCTTAAAATCCAAGCTGTGAAACAGCAGCTGATGCTTTACATACTATCACAACAGCCAGCAATAGATGAAACCTGGAAACGGCATGCAAGGGAAATTAATGATGGGCTGTTAAGGGATATACAGTAACTCACGTTTGCATTACACAACATACAGCAAATTAAAGCTGCCTTTCCTTTGTTGTGTTGGTGATAGAGCAAATAAACATCAAGCAGCAATGCAGAATGGCACTATCTGAGATCACTTTTAATTGCTAGAAAGCCCAGGAAAAAAGGGATATTTTTTATCAATAGCACAGAACAAGCTCAGAAAGTTACACTGACCAGTAGACAGAAAATGAGCCCTGCGTCACCATTGGTAGCCTGAATAATAGCATATGGTACAGCAGATCCATAACAGCAAAAGCCAGAGCTAGATTCTGAAACACTCATTTGTCAAATTAACAATTGCTAGAAGCACAACAGTAACATTAATGTATTTGTTCTTTTTTTGGTGTGATTTTATTATATTTTTCCATATGATTACAAATAAGAAGCCATAAATGACTTTTTTGTTTCACAGGGGCTGCCTTGAAAGTATTTTGTCTTAATGCAAATGAATCCATGTAGCTAAAGGACCAGGACATTGTAAGTACAATGCAGAAAGGGTAAATTTGGGGGCTTAGTATTTATTATATTTAATATATCATGAGTTACACAGTGTTTGTGCTAAGTGTCGTATTTCAGCTTATCTTTGACAGTAAACATCTAGTGATTTCTGCTTAATATTTTGTTGTTAGGTGCTTTCAGGCTGAATACAAATTAAGGAAATTTTCTATGGATTCTCTATAAACTGTAAGAGCACTTAGTTTGTCTGAGTGTACTGTCAATTTCTATTGCATGATCATATCTTTAATTAAATCAAGTATCAGACACATAAGCTTAATTAACAAAAATATACAAAAAATTAGATGTTTCTTCACCTAAATCCCAAAGCAATAGAATCTGTAGCCCTTCTTTAAAGTAAATTAGTGTTTCCTGGGTGAGGTCTTTTGAAGCCTTCCACACTGACTTGCCTTAGCTTCCATTCACCTCAACAGATGCATAGTTAGACACAGGTGAAGGTTCTCTCACAGCAATCCCAGCCTCAGTGAGGGAGGCATATGAATCAAGGAGCCTCAGAACTCAAACAGAAGGGGGTGTTATTAGTATTCTTCTTATTACTATTATTATTACTATTTTTACAACTGGTCTGTAAAAAAAAATTTTTTTTTTAAAAGAAAGCAATGACAAGCAGATAAGAGCTGAAACTCCTTATAAAGGTTGTGCTGCAGCAGCCATGAGACAGAAAATACTATATGTTTTTTTCTGAACAATGGCACAGCATGACCATGAATGAAAAGTGGTTTAAGTCTGCCAAATGAGATTTAGAAAATGTTACCATGCCACACCAGGATTTCTGTAAATCATTTTGAAGTCTAAATCAAAAGTAGGAGGAAGAGGATGGGACACAGTCTTGTATGCATGTGTATAAGCAAAAATTCTGCTCCTGTCTATCTGAACTCCTATATCACCACTCCATCTTGCTGGACACCACTGGTAATGGTAACACCTCACCGTACAGCCATGTAAGCAGGACATGTAGGTTTGTAGCACCATGTAAAGACCACTACATGGCAGTCAGTCCATAGCTGGCACCCTAAGGTAGGCTCAGAGCATTAGGAGAGGAGCCTGGCTCAGCTTGCGCTGTCCCCTGCACTTGTCCCCTAATTCCTCCATTTTGTCTCTCACCAGGTGTTGGACACTAAGAGCATCCACATACCTCCTCCTGGTGGAGAGTCTGACAGAGCTACCCAAGGTAGCTGTAAACTAAGCGAACTTTCAGACCAGAAACAGTACGGTCAACTGGTGGGGTGCCCTACTTAAAGCTGATCACCCTCACCCTGTTTAAGAGGCAGTGCTTATTACTTTTGATTGCCATATTAATAAAATGACACTTCTTTCAGGTTCAAGCAGGTATCTTCTCACTTGACTGTCTATCTCCTGTCCCACTGCTCCACAGACACATGCTCAGGTTAGGGTTATTTAGGGGAGCAGGCACTGTCAATATTTTATTCTCTCTGCAGCAGAAATTAAAGCACCCAGGAAATCTTACTGACTGAAACAGTGTGTCTCAAAAGATGGGCAACAGATGAAATAGAGGGAAGGAGGAAGGCAGGGGTTGAGAATATGAGATTTTACTGCCTAAATTGGCAAATAAATACCTACGTCTTTCTGTGGATCTATTCCTTCATGTGTGATCTCCCTGGTCCCTGTTCTTAACCTCTGTCATAGTTGTGCTGGAAAAGCTCTGCCCTAAGAACCTTTGGCTATCATTTATTTTATGTTGCATTTATAATCTACCTATCACAGGGTATTTTCATAACTTAGATTTCATAGAAAGATTGAATATATATTTAAGCTGTGTCTAAAGCTGTATGTTTAATGTACAACCATCAGTTCAATAAATCTGTCAGAATCAACACTTGACACTACTGCTGCATCAAAAAAATAAAACTATCCTACTCTAAATGATATTCAAACAGACTAAATGATCCTTTTCCTGTTTCAGAGCAGGAATTCAGACCTTATTTGTTCAGGATGTCAAATTGCTGGCAAAGAGTACTTGGCTTGGCACGCTCTAAATCCTGTACTTAAATTGAATGTGATACTTTTTGAGTGAAAACACTCTGCCAATTTTTAAGGCATACACAACTGGGATAAGAGACACTAATGGTGCATTACTTAAAGGTGTCACTAGTCACAGAAGAAAAGCAAAACTAGTCAAATGATTTTAAAGCGCTACAGACTGGTCTGAGACATTCGGACATTAGGACTGGTTTGGACATGAGGATCCCAGAGTATGGGCACTGTGCAATATCCAGACATTTATCATGTCGTATAAATGGCTCAAAGCCATACCTTTATCTCTGTCTTCATGCAGTTCAGTCTTGTTCAATGCCAGTCTTCTCCAGGAGCAGCAATAAACTCCCTAATCTTGCTACCTCCCAATTTAGACATTAACATAAGCAAAAATTATCCAAACAACCTGTGCATGTGCACATACACATACACACGTATTGCTGCACCAAGAACATTTACAGTTATATCCTGAATTGCTCAAAAAGATGTCAGCTAAGATTTTTCTTAAGCAAAACATGGAAAAAATGCTTAACTTTAGACTTCTGCACTGCCAATAGTCTGCATAAGAACTAGTCCTCTTAAAATCCATCAACTTGAGTTTCCTACATAGCCAATGGAAATAAAAAGGCATTTTTATGGTGCAGTTTATCCAATATGTTCTAGATGCCTGTCTGAGGATGAGATGAATTGCACCCCAGAAGTATCTATTAGTTTCCATTGCTTACCAAGGAACTAGCGCATAGTAGATGGTGGATGAGGTGAATCCCACTTTAAATTTCTTGTGTTGTAGATATTTATAACTGATAAAATGAATCCCAGCTTTAATGTCTTGGTCCTGCATGCAAAGCTTTATGTGCTGCATATGACAGAAGTAAGAAAGGGGAACTTGGAGGAATGTTTTTTCTCACTTACATCTTTGCTTGCTTACTTTTCCAGGTGCTGCTCCTACCTGCATCTGCAGCCATGCCTCCTACTCCACAAACACGTACTTGTCCTAAAATTGGATTCCTACCTTTAGTTATACCAAATGGCTCATATGCTTGCACCCCCAGCTCTCTCACCCCTTCAAAGGCCTCCTCCATCCTCTTTCACAAGGGCTTTCAGTCTTGTACCCCTCCTTGTTGGACTTTGCTTCCAAATCCTTGATAATGGGCAGTTTTATAAAGAATTTCTTTTTTCCTTGCGAACATTAAACTATCTCAGCTACAATAACTTCTGTAGCTTCTCTTAATGTAGCATGAAGTAAATTCATGTAAAAAGAGCCACAGCCAGGTCTATGCATCACTTCAGATGCTGAATAGGCCTTGTGCTGGCTCTGCAAAGTGAAGTTCACCCTTTGGGAGGAATTTCTCTCAAGTCAGAACAGAACAGAAGGGAACTCTGTTCTCTCTCTCCATCGAACTATATTCCCCTTATAAACAAACTTTGAATGTGAGACGCTCTGTATTGCCAAGGCTTCCAATTTTATCACAAGCCCAAACACAGTGGATTTTTTTTTCCCTATGTTAAATCCCAGCTCCTGGAGTCATGTGAATACCCAAGGAATTTCAGTTGTCTTATAAAAAGATTGCATTTCTGGCCCACACAGATGCAGAGGAAACCCTGCAAATGTGACCCCATTGCACCCTAAACACTCAAAACCAGAAGGCAAATAAAAAGAAGCCAAGTATATTCAGTTGCATGATTTTCAGGCCAATCTCATGATTATTTCAAGCCTGATTCAAGATTTTTGGATGGTTTGGGTTGGCAGCACTGAAGACTTCATTATAGTTTCAAAGACTATAAAAAGAAAAAAAGTTTCCAAGCTGTATAATTATCAAAATGATGGAGAGTCTGAAATACAGCAGAAATGACAGGCACACTTGGGCCAGCATTTTCAAATGGGGCCTGATAGAGCATGCTTCAGCTATTTCATTGCCACATCCAGACACAGTGGACCTGATTAGCCTAAATATAGCTCTCACTGGAAATCAATTGGCTTAGGCAGGAGTTCGGCGACATAGGTCTCGTTCTTGACAACTGCCAGGGGTGAATTTCACCCTGAGAAAGTCAAACAAGAGGAGAGAAGGATTGCTGACCTTACTCAAACTGTGTCTTGAGAAAGCAATTTGTAAAATACAGGACAGAGATTTGTTCAAAAACATGTGGAAGTGATTTATGGATTCTATTGAAGGTTTCTGGTATTAAAGCCTGGAAATAAGTGTTACTTCTATATTTTGGTTGTAAGAAGGGTTATATTACGATGTTTCATCTTTAAACAGGCATACTAGCTTCCTAAATTCCATTGTCCTTTTACTCTCCTTTTTGGTTTTCCTGCATTTCTTTGATTTTTCTTCCTGGTAGTCTAAGCTTTGGTTAAAAGGCAGGCTTCAGAGAGTTATGGAAGTGCATGCTCTGTATATTCTTATTTGGTGAGAATTTTCTGTCCTTCTTTATGTTCAGCACTATATCATTCCCCAAGCAGTCCCACTGACATTAACAAGGCACCTCCTAATGCCAGTGTGGGCATAATATGGAAGAAGAAAAGGAGGGTGAAACAGGCAAAGAGAGCCAGGAGGTAATTTAAAGGATGTAACAAGACAAACAAAAGCTTGTAATCTTTCCATGGGTTTTTCCATGGTGACTTACTGCTTCTTTTATTTAAGTCAGTGGGAAAATTCCTATTGATTTCAGTGGCAATAGGCAATGTTTCCTTCAGCCTATAACCATAATTATGATATTACATTGCTATATTGAAGTTTCCTATCTATAATAGCATTCTTTTGCCTTTAAATTTAACTCTTACTTCCGTAGGACAAATTCTACACTAAAGACCAAATTCACCACGGTGTTCCTGCACACCCTAAACTTTCAGCACACAAGCAGGCCCACTGATTTACGTTAAGGAAACTCACCAACAAATCAGCCCTGGTCATCACCAAATTGGAACCTGCAGAAACTATCCCCTCAGCCCCATCAGCTCTGCTGCAGTGCAACACCAGAAAGTAGAACCCACAGCAAAATCATTCTTGGTGGCAACACCAAGTGAGTGGTTTGCATATCACCAGTGAGGAAAAAAAATGGATAGATGCAGGAGTTCATGACTTTCCAGGGCCAAAGAATTGACATCAGTTACTTAATACCACATACAGAGGAAAGTCTCTTCACTTATTTATTTATTTTGGGGGAAGGAGGAGGGGATCAGGGGCTCCTTCAGAAAACCTGCGGGCAGGAGGCCCCACGTGGTGGGGGGAGAGGGGGTTGTTTCACTTACAGGCGTCCTGGTAGCTATTCTACCTCCTTGAAACATTTTCCTGACAATCTTCAAAAGCAAAGTCCCAATTTGCATTTTTAATACTGAAATGTAATACGCTGTTACCGGGAGACACCCCTGAGTGTTATTACTTATCACTGGGCCATTATAAACAATCATGAAAGATTACAGTTGATCTGCCCGGCCAGATGCATTCTTGAAAACCCAGAAAGAGGGTTAAATGAGAACCAACATATGTAAAAGATTCACAATGCTATATTTCAAATAAGAAACATGTCAGGAGTGAGGAAAGAAAAAAGCCAAAGAGCATAGTGGTTAAAGAAAAACTGAAAGAAAAACACATAATTGCTTTTAGTCTGTCATTTCCCCCCACAGAGTAGTAAATAAGAGCTTTGATACATAAAAGCCGTTATCAAACAGTAACAAATTAGTTCTTCACCATCTGTGATCCACACGAGGGGGGTGACAGTTATAGGCAAGATTTTAAAATATGAAATCAACTATTTATGAACTGGTTTCAGAGTCTTGCTGTCTACTTTGCCTCTTAAAACGTGGCCACAAGAAAAAGATGGGGTTTTCAAAGCTAACAAAAAACAGCAGTTGTGGTTCCACTCTTTAAATGACACTAATTGCTGGCTGACATTTGTAAACAAGATATTTCCTTTCCTACCACTGCCTACTATAGCTCAGCGTCACTTTCAAGAACAATATCTCATTTGAAAAAAATAAAATAAAATCATGACTCTGACCTTACCAAATCTTATTACTTTGAACTCCTTTATGTTACACATGATTGGCCCATTATTTCATGCTGGATCCACTGCTTCAGAAATATTGCAACTTAGATCGAATTTCTTTCTCTTCTTTCTTTCTTTCGTTCTTCCTTCCTTCCTTCCTTCCTTTCTTCCTTCCTTCCTTCCTTCCTTTCTTCCTTTCTCTCACACAGGCACACTTTCTCACTTTCTTGCTTTCTCACTGCCTTCTTTTCTCTTTCTCTCTTTTTCTCTCTCTCCCTTTCTCTTTCTTTCTTTCTCTTTTTTCTCTTTCTTTCATTTTCCTTTTTTTTCCCCTGCAAACCACCTCCTTTTGGAACTCTGTAGGTGAACAGATATTTCAGCTCCTGATTTTAAAAAGGGAAGTACTGAGTTCTTCATGATGTGCAAATTACTATATATTAACTGACAAGTAACCCTAAGTTAATTTAGGAGAAGGAAAAAACAACTCAGAATCACTCATTCTTTACTGATTCATCTAGCATTTCTTCTTTTGCTTCATTCCTCTGTGCAGAAGGGGTGTTTTTCTGGAGTGAAAGCAATTAAATCTCAGAGAGATGGTGGTAATTTGTTTCTGCTTGGGAAGTGAGCACATTTGAAAAATGAGTTTGAATTGATCTAGGGGTTTTTCCATCTCCTCAGTGGAAGAAACAAAACAGAATTAAAAGCTTGAAATGTTAGGAGACTCCATTACTTAGAAACTGCTGAGAAAGATTTTTTTTTTTTTTAAAAACAATGTTGTTTCTTGCAGTTTGGGGCAATATGAAAAGAAAAAAAATTGCATTAACATGCTGTGGATTGTTGTATTTCATGGGACAATCCAATGCCTTTGCAATGTGTCATTTTTACTTTCACTGAAATACAATGGACATTTCAGCAGGAATACAAAAGTGGAAAAGGATTGACCATTTATTCCCACAATCCCACATCCATTGACTACAGCGCCAAGAGCTCTTTCATTTAGATTAAGAGGCTTTGAGTGACAACAGTATATTTCTCTGCTGTCATCAATTTCTTCCAAGACAATAAAATATGTTCATGTGGTAAATCAAAAAGACTATACAAAAAGACACACGTAGATGCATCTGCTTAGGTCCTTGAACAGTGGAAGAAGTACACACAGGCTTGGGTGCCCTAGGGTAATCTGATAATTGAGTTATGTGAATTACATGAAGTAAGTTGAATTTCTCACTAAGATTTCGGCATCTGTAGTGGCATTTATCTGGCCAAATGTAGGCATCTATAATGCACAATATGCATAAAAGCTGGTTGTCTAAACCCAGTGGAAGCAGGTTTATCACATGATACAGCAGTTTAACATGTCTGTATCACTGAATCTGTGACTGGGAGACAGATAGGCAGACAATGAGCAAATCAGTGGAAAGAGATAGACACTTCTACCATTATTCAGCTCAAACAAAAATAAGTACTAAACAGAGTAGATAAATTGTCCTGTGTTCTCCTTTCATTAGAAGGGGAGTCTGGGGTCAGTCCTCAAATGCAAAAGTGGATGTCCAACACTCAGTGAAATGAATCCTATCCTTACAGTCTTAAAGTGGCATTAGGCAGAGTCTAACTGACCTCAGTCTATAGCAGTAATGGCCAAGAATTTTCACTTCTAGCATTTTTAAAAGTAAAAATGGAGGAATTCCTTTCATTAATAGCACAATCACTTTGCTGGGTTCTGAAAAATGTTCAGCCCACATTGCTATGATCAAAGTCTTGGTAGCACCAGTAGTACGGTAACATCAATATTAAAATGTAACCCTTTCAATTCCATTCTGATAAATTATTTTAGATGGCATCATTTTGCTATCATGACATAATTAATCTAAGAGATCAGTATATTTCTGAGATGATAACTTCACATTTTGCCAGTAAGGTGTAATTTAAATTCACTGCATTCCTTGTTAGGATACTCATGACTTTTAGAAATGAAAAGACTGGGTAGGCTGCAATCTCAGCTGGAAGCAATTTGTACTGGTCATTTCAGTGCTCCTGGTGTTTATAATGATGCTTCTGAAAAGGATATAGTGTGCCTTATTCTTGCCTCATTTTAAAAAAATCAGGTTTTCAACTTTTTCTCCACTTTCAAGAGCTAGCTGGGGTTTCTCTAGTAATTCAAGTACATCTCACTGATTCCTCCAGTACCATTTATTCTCCATTTCTACAATACATGATTGTGGCTCTACTGAGGCAGTAATGATTTTTGCTGGCTTCCAGCTGTTCTTGTTTGGTCTCAGGTGGCCTGGCTACCAGCCTGGACAGCAGTTTTCTACGTCTGTCATAACATTTCTGTTTCTTTTGCCTTTCAGCTGGATTTGGAAATTTGGTATTTGCTCAAGTTTGACTCTTGTGAAAAGAACAGCCAATTAACATCTGTTCAGGAGTAGGCAGTCTTAGTTCATTTCTTACATTCACCAACGTAAAGGAGAAATTTTCATCTCTGCATTCAGTTTCTTTGACTATATATAACTGAATAATAGCATTCAGTAGGACAAAGCCAGCAAAAAGCTTAAACCTGTGCCTAACCAGCACAAGAATAGCTCCAGTAGCTTCAACACTTTCAGTTATTTTCCTGCTTTAAAATCCCTTTGCTTTTAAAAAAAGCTAATACCTGTAGCTTCCCATGCAGAGCACTTTTCATTGTTTCATTTTGCTAATAACTAAAGCTTCTTTAGAGAAAGGCATAGCAGTAGTTAGGCACTTTGCTCAATACTACTGGTCCTGGTGTCTCAATAGGTTTGAAAGAATTTGAGGAATAAAACCAGACCAGAGTTAGTCTATTAGGTATTGTAGCCCATTTTCAATACGTTGATCTATATGGTATGTCTTGCATATTGTACTTTCATATAATTGATCACCATTCTAAATCTTGTGCTAGTTTTGAAATTGTACACAAAAATTTTTATAAGTTTCTGAATGAAAGAAATTATTTTCAAAAATATTGATACTGTCACTACTTTTTTGGAGTGTTTTTTTTCCAAAAGAAATGTACATCTTTATTTGATAATTTGGTTTTGACCAGAACAAAGCAAAGAAACCAAGAGTCTTCAGAAGTCCTTTGTCCTTAGCAGATTATAAGTTAAGCCTCTTCAGGTATTGAAAGCATTCACCTTTGATTCTCCTTTGTGAGCATGGGATCCTTGGAAGAAAAAAGAAATATCAACCGTTTTATTAATATGGATTTCCTTGGAAAGGACTTAAGCCACAGCCTCTTTCTTCCAGCAGATAATGTGTACCTGATATACATGGAGGGTTCTAGAAGCCCCTTCGCTTACATAGGCTGTTCTATACAGAGGGACAGAACATAAAACCACTTTTCAGGAGCACAAATGGATGCTTCATCAAGTGCTTTAAGATTTAATCAGGGTGCAAAGCTGAAGCAGGATCATTGATGAGAACATATTGGAACCCCTTAATTAATCTGTTTGCTGAACCACATGCAGATTGTTATCTGTGAATACATGATCTGATACAATAACTAAATATATCTTCAAAGAAGCAAGGAATGTCCTAAAAAGTTTTGAAGTAAGCAATCACTATAAGTAGTAAGTAATCATAATATTCTTATGTCAGTGCTAGTGATAGATTACCAAGTTATTGCTGATATAGCTCAGGCTGTATTTAGCTTTCATCACTGCAAGGGCACAGAACTGAACTGGTTTAATCTGGTGTCCCCAAGGACTCCCAGGTGCTTTTTTGTAGATCTGCTGAACAGTCAGTCTCCAGTTTGTACTGGTGCACAGGATTAAGTTTTTTCTGAAATGCAGGACTTCACGCTTGCTTCTGTTGAATTTCATGAGGTTCCTGTTCTTTGAGCCTGTTGAGGTCCCGCTGTATGGCAGTCCTGTCCTCCAGTTTATCAGTCTCACTCTCTTAGCCTGGTGTTGCCGTCAGACATGCTATCTGCATGAAGACTTTACCAGCCCTGGTATCAAACACAAACATTAGCCAGCTCCCTCAACACGCTTAGATGCATCCTGTGAAGTCCTGTGGACTTGTATATGTGTATGATCAGCTCACCTAAGTAGTCCCTAAGATGATCCTCCTCGAAGCTTCACTGTTCCTTCCCTCCACAAATTTTGTTACTTGGCATGCAGACCCAAGAGGCCTGAGCAAAGACCTTTTCTGTAAAGGCTCTGAGTACCTCAGCCATTTCCCTGCCCTTTGCATGAGGTTGCCTGCACTCTTCATTAGCGGCTCTACGTTTGCCCTGGTGTTTCCTTCAGTGATATGAACCCCTGTAGAAGCCATCCATATTGACCTTTGCATCCTTCACCAGTTTCCACTTAGCCAAGGTCTGACTTTCCTAACTCTGTCCCCGAGTGCTTGGGTGATGCTATATTCCTGCTTGGTTGCCTGTCCCTGCTTTCACCTTCCATCTCTCATTTCTGCTTTTGAATTCAGTTTAAGTTCCCCATTCAGTCAAGCTGGTCTCCTATTCTACATCAGGGTGGACTGTTCTTGTGTTTTGAGGAAGTTATATATAGGTCAGCAAGCTTTAAACGGTTCCTTTGTCCTTCAAGGCAGCCTCACATAGGATCCCACTGATCTTCAGAGATCACTTAATCTCTTCGATATGTGAGGTTTAGCAGTTTGGTAGCCAAAATTTCTTGAGCCAGTTAACTTACAGCCTGTTCTGAGATATCTGGCATGTATTCAGGGTAAATAAATGAGCTGCATAGACATCCTAATGGGGAATTTTTTTTTTTCCTAAGTCTTCTCCATCATCTATAGTAAGTTCTTAGTGTCTCATTATTGCTTTAAAATTCTGACAATTTTGAAGCTTTGCTATATGCATTTTATATTTATCATTCTTATATTTAAAAAGTGGAGAACTCTTTTCTATGCTGCCAACAGAATCTGCATGTGTTTATTAATTCCTTACCATTTAGCATTTCATGTGGCAATTGCAGATTTTCTGTCTCAGCATTAGAAGTTGGATTCCATGTGAAGGTAAAGGCAAAATATTTTAAACAAACTTCAGCTGTGAAGTTATGATCTGTTTGGACACATGAGTTTTTCTCCTTCCATACATACAGACAGAAATTAACCATATACGGTCATCAAGATCTTCTTTTCAGCCTTTCTTAACAGTCTTTCCAGCTAGTTAACTGCCATCCTTCTCTAAATGTCTCTAAAGTCTCTTCCAAAGTCCTGACCCAGTGAGTTGGTGAACTCTGGATTTGGGCCTTATTACACAGTCACCAAATACTCCCTTTCTCCTTCAGATACACTTTTTCTGTCAAGGGAACTATCTTGGTTCAAAAAATAATATTTTTGTGTGTGTTTGCCAAAACACCTGTTTAGCCAAGATATGCCTTATTTCAGCTACTCCCTGAAAGACAAACACTAACCCTTTCAAATCAAAATACTAAAACTGTAGTAAGAGTTAAAATGATTTGATTTGAGTGGGGTCTGGAGCTGCATAAAAACGCTGAGACATGCAGGTCATTTTCAGATAAATATTTAAAGAAGGTACTTATATTTATTGCACTGTATTTTTTGCAATGCTTACCATTCTTTGCTTAGGAAATGATGCAAATGCTATAAGGAAGACAAATACCACAGTGTGATAAACAGCCAATGTTTATGATCATTCCCTTTCTTTGAAAAAGTTATTTGTTTCTTTCTTAGAAAAAATATACAGTAATGATCCAAAACAGTGTAATCTTGTTATACCACAAATGTCAAATGCTGAAGTGTGTTTTAAGGGCCCAATCTATTTATAGATGTTTGTGTATACATGACAACTCTTTTTCCAGTATTCTCATAAATATACTTCTTAAAAGGTTTCAGTATGCAGTCTGTAGTTTCTGTAAGTCAATATAAAGTGTGCTTCACACAAGCAATGCTTAGAAATTATGCAATTGAGCTATTCTATATAATATATTCTATATAATGGAGTTTTATTGATTACATGATACTAATACAGAATTGTCCCATAAATAGATCTCTTTATTGGCTGTAAGGGGGTAAATTCTAAAGTTTTCAAGTTTGGGTTCATTTCAGAAGAGCACCAGTCAGTTTGGATGCTTACCTGAATGCTCTTGTGTTTGAAAATTTAACTGAAAATCTTAAAAGAATCTAAATACTTCCTGCTCTAAATCAAGCCTGAAATATCTTGAGCACTGTCTCTGTTGTGGTATTTTGGTACTTAGGTTTCTAGTCTCAGACAGAAACCAGAAGTGCAGAAGCTTGTAAAAACTAGAAGAATGGAAAAAAGGTTAACCAAACATTTCAGAACACTCAAAAATGTATGACTGTTTGGAGGTCTGAGGTACATAGTTTGGGGTATTAGCCGTTTATCTCTAAAAGAAATATTCAAAGCTATTCTATTTCAGAGACTTATCCTCTGTGCAGTGTATCATATGATATAGATATTTTTATATAAATATATTTGTGTATAATTGTAAGTTATATGTAAGAGTGGGGTCCATTATATCTACATTATATTTATTTATATTATGTTTTCAACCAATGTTATATTTACTACATGAAATCACGTGGGTCACCAAAAGAGTAGTTCAACTGACAGCATTCACTGTTACTGTTAGAAAGGAGGAAGACAGAAGAAACATGAGAGAACAGTCTGCCTCTAGAAAGGTTTCTAGCAGCCCAGATTTGAACTTGTTGTACAATGGCAAATTGCTATAGATTTTGAAGTCTGTTCCATGTCTGTATTTGGTGGACAACTAGTCTGAGTTCCTAATTCTACCAGACTAGCCAAGCAGCACTTGTCATAGATGTGAAGAAAGTATTAACCAAATAGCTGAAGAAAATAGCAAGTGTAAGACTTACTGAAGCATTGCTGTCTGTTCATAATGAGTTTAGAATGAAGTTTACCCAGAAGCACACTTATTAAGGAATGTCATGGCTTTAGACAAAAAAATTTCCCTGGTCTCCCAATAGCATATACCCATACATATATAGACACATGCTTAAGACATTAACATCTCTAATATTAGGGGAAAAAGCCCAAATCAGAATTTTTAAGGTGAAAAGATATAAGTATTATGAAGAGCTTTTACTGCAGAACAAAGGGAGCAACAAATAAACTGTAATTAAAGTATATATTAACCAACATAGCAAGTTCAGTGTTTGTGTCCTCTGTTTCGTAAAGATTGACTGCTCTCTCTACAGTTATGTTGTCATTTACCATGCCTTATCATTGTGAAAATAGGACTTTTGACATGCTAACGGACTAAAGAGTGTCTTTTAAAACTACTGGCTTAGTTAAAGGAAATATTCATAACATCTATATCGAAATGAAATAAATTGTGAGAAATTATAACTCATTGATGCCTATTTTGCCAAATGACCCTGGGTAAAAGTCCAATATTAAAAGCCCAGTAGTGTCAATTTTTTCAGCTTCCTCAATTCTCATTTTAAAAAAAAGTTTATACATCTAATGTTTATCAGCTATTAGTAAGTTCAATACTTAGGTCCTTGTAAAGACTTTCTGAATTTTTGTCACATCAAGGTCCCCTTGGCCCGAATTCAACTCTTTGTTTTAATTGTTTACTTATTATTTTGTCTTTCAAATCAGTGACCCAAATGCTCAGTTCTTCACCTATGCTGCCTGTAATGTTGTGTAGCATAGGCCCACTGTAAGCTGGTGCAATAGCAAGCATGGTCAGCAAGCATGGTCAGCAAGCATGGTCAGTTTGTTCTAGGAAAAGAAGCAGAGCTCTTCTCAGTCTTCTGCAGATTGGTCTTAGTGAGCTGCTGAACAGGACAAAGCATGAAACAGCCATTGCTACTCATTGCTTCTGAACAAATCCCATCTCTTGCCCCCAACTGGCCTAGTATTATAGAGGTTCAGTAGGAGCTGAAAAATCCTTGGAGAACATGGCCAGGGAGGAAACGTCAAGAAGAACAGTGGTTTACTTTAACACCTCAAAACTAAATGATGGAAGCAAAGGAAAGACTGTTGCCCTATAGATAGCATGGGGGAACGAGGAACAGGAAAAGAAAGGAGGAAGTGTTTTTCTTAGAAAGTACTCTTTTCCTGAAAAATTGCTGGCCAGTCAAGGCCATATTGGTGCCTCCCAGCCTATTACTCAGTTGAGGAGACACAGGAATAGAGGGAGAGCAATGCCTTGACAGTACCATGATGGCACTACTGTCCTGTGTGCATTCACGGAGGCTCTGTGTGTGCATTAACAGAAGTTTAGGCTCCACTGTGATGGATCAGGATGAGCAAGACTCCCACCACAAATATGGACGTGGCTCCCCAGGCTGTATGGCCATGCTCACTGAGGCTTGCTTTGCAGCCCTACCTGCATGTTCTGCATGTTGGGGCTCTGGTCAGACCTCTCTTCCCTGTTTTTCAGCCACGCTCTGGACCCGGTGATAAGAGGAAACAGGCACAAACTGAAACACAAGAGGTGCCATCTGAACACAAGGAAACACTTTTTTATTGTGAGGGTGACTGAACACTGGAACAGGTTGTCCAAAGAGGCTGTGGAATCTCCATCCCTGGAGATATTCAAAAGCTGTATGGACATGGTCCTGGGCAACATGCTGTAGGACCAGATGACCAGATGACCTCCAGAAGTCCCTTCCAACCTCAGCCATTCGGTGATTCTGTGATTCTGTGTGTGACATGATCCTTCCTTGGGGCTCCTTCCAACACAGAGTGAGGATATGGACTTGACAGACACCAGACCCAAGAGTTAGGAAGTCCTGTGAAGTCATTTCCATTCAGATCATTATCCCCCAAGTCTTCTCCCTGAGACAGCTGAAGCCCATTTCTGTCACTAACAAAACTCTACTGACTAGGATTTTACCCTCTACCTTCTTTGAAGCAAGGTCAAGTTGCCAGCACCAAGGTGGTTGGTGTTGTGAGACTTAAATAATAATTAAGAAGGTATTCTTTAGCCTAGCAAGGATAAACTTTGAAGTTAATATTACATTCAACTTAATGATCATTGCATTTAAGATTTTATATATCCTTCTTACCCTAAAAGGAATAAGAACAATTTTGAAAGAAACAACTTCATTGTTCTCCAGCTGGCTTGCAATCCAAATTCCTGTCATCAAAAGAGTTTTTACATATACAAGAGAAAGACTACATAATATTGATTCTCACTTCTGTTGCAAGAATACTTTCTAAACCAGGAATTTTTCCCTGTATTCAGCATTTCCACCTCTTTCTCTTCTAGATTTGTATGGCTTTCTGTGATGTATAGCATCTCCCTCTTTTAAAAAATAAACCAAAAGATTTCATCTCTTGCTCATTTGGAGTTCCTCTCCTTCCTGTACGTCTGCTGTTTTTTAAAAGTGCCCTAGAAAATTTTAAGTATAAGTGCTATCTTTTTCTTTAAGAGTCTAAAAGACATTCATACCTAATTCATTTCTGGACAAAGTCTAGAAACCATGAGGAGCTCATTGTGTTCAATCAGTAGAAAATGAATAACTGATAGAATTTCAAATGTAAAATTCTATTAAGAGTTCAAGTGTCAACATTGCTGTAACATATGTCCCATATTACTGGCTTGTGTTTTACATCTATTGCAGGGTTTAGACTTTTTTTTAATTGTTGCAATTTTGTACAAACATAGCAAAATCTGTGGATTATGTAAATTGGGATGTTTTGTATTTAGTCACTGAGGAAAGTCAAAATTGAACTAGATAATTATGTCCAGATTTTTTTTTCTTTATTTTCATGATCGTTCTTCATGCAGCATATTTACTACCTTTTTCAACTCAGAACCTTGAGTAAACATATGTTACATGGTAATTCGTTTCTAAAGCGAATATAACTTTGTAATAATTGACATACTATTTCAACAAAGAATTTCTACCACATGCATCTTTCTTCCATCAGAATATATACAGTTAAAGGAGTCAAATATGAGCAAAGAAAGGCAAAGTAAATGTCTCTCTTCTGGTACTGTTATCAGTGAAACTAAAAATGCTGTGGGTTCATTTTGGCCTTCAAGTTACAAAAGTACATTTTCAGTCCCTACAGCAGCATCCACATGCATGTAAATGTAAAAACAAGGCCTCCCTTATGATTTGAATTCTCATTGAATTTCATGAATTTATTTTTTTTTTAATAATGTAGTGGTAGAAACTCTATATCCCTTTTTAATTCATAATAAACTAATATTTTTCTCATCTGAATTGAATTACAGTAGGTGGATTATTTAGTTAGAGAGCAAAGACTCTGGACCAGGACCCTTTACCAGTGTAAATGCTAAGGGATTCCTAAGGGAAAACTGTACACAGTGAAGTGTCAGGTTGATTGAAAAGTAATGAATTTCTAATGTTTTTGATGGAAAGTGGGACTTTTCAGTGGAAATGATGACCAAAAAAAATCCTGTTTTTCAAAGAACTATCAGCCGGTCTGCAGGGTAGGGCTGATCCAGCAGTATGCGCAGCATACTGTAGATACTAAATCTTGGCGGCAGAAATCTTTGAGATAGGATTTATTGTTCTTGAGCAATACATCCCATGATGCTCTTTGACACTGGAGTTTATTTAATAGGATCAGTCCCAGACTCATTCTTTCAGACTCTCCTATTTCATTGCTCACAGTGGGTTCTTAGAAGTTCATTTTCTTACATGTGACTTCTTCATAAATATGAGACAGAAAGGTCTTATTTTATTCGCCATCTGTTTATACTCCTTCAGTGTTCCTTTCCTACATTAACTTCCACATCTGGTTCCATACTTTCTATAGCAGGCCAAAATTATGGCCACATCCACTATCTTCACGACCCCCTCTCCATTTCATTAATTTATCCACATATTAAAAATTGCCAGAGTAACAATGTAATCTGAAGTCTTTTGGGAAGCTCATTCCTTTTGGGTGCTTTGACTTCAAGTTTCCTTCCACTTTTGCCAGACTGAGCAAAAACCCAGAATATATGATTACTTCTAGGAGTTACCATGCTAATATCATCCCTGTGTCCCACTTAGAGTGTGGTGTGGGTGCCAAGCGCCATGTGCTGTCCATTGTGATGGTAGGTTTAAATACACAGGGATTTGCCCACAGAAATCTGACCGAGATCTCTGACTCATTTCATGTCATTTCTGAGAATACACAATTCTTACACAGCTATGATTTTCCATCCTTGTTAGCTGGGCCAGATTTGCAATGGTGGCCTAGAAATAAGCGTGCCTACTATGCCATGACCATCAAGTTAAAAAGTCACTGTTTCCCTCTCTCACCATTCATTGTAATTGTTTTGGATTCTTCTGACTTTGATCAAATGACACCATTAAATGTTGTGCAATTTGACTGTTCATGGCTACTCTTTTCAAAGCTTTCAGTTTTGTCAGATTTTTATTCTAATCCTTTTTCTAAAAGCTAAGTAGTGATAGCTCCCTCCCACTAACCTGTGCGCTTGTGTGGCTCACCCTGATGTTGCTCATACCGCCTGTGAAAAAATACACATGGGTATGAAACTGAGGTTAGAACATCGGGACAAAGTCTTTGACGGAATAACTTGACTGAAGGCAGTCAGCTGCATCAGCAGAACACCTGAAACTCAGAGCATATTCTCTGTCCATTCACTTTGTGTCTTCTGAATGCTCTCCAAACATTTGAGAGCTGCAGACATATTACCTGGAGCTCACTGTGAAGACAGATCATGGCGGTTCTCATCTTGTAACTGAGCGGCTCCACCACCAAGGGGTTATTCCTGACGAAATGTTACTTACTATTTTCTGGTTTAGGCTTTTAATTTTAGTAATTTCATGCCACCTCTACTTCTATAGGATAAATTTAACTCCATTTCTTTAAAGCCAGCCTTTTTCTAGAAAGTTACAAGGCAAGCAAGGTAACTTTTCATTGCTACTCAAAATATCCAGTATATACTTTCTAGCAGTTCCTCAGTGTTAGATCTCTAAACTTCTCAGTTTCCTTTTTAATGCCAAAACAGGTTGCCAGACTTTTTGGCATTAGTTGCACTGTAGGTGCCAATCTTTTTAAAAAAAACCTGTCCACAGATGTTGCAATGAGTACTGCATAGTTCCACGTGTACTTCAGAAAATTTGGCCCCTTTTCAGTATCAAGCACAAAAAATCTGACCATGAGATCTTTTGAAAAATGTACCTTCACACATTGCAAAGTGTATTTTCCCCTCCCCAAGAAGATTTTGAGAGATGCTGCATATATATATATAAAAATATGATCTTCTAACACCTCCATTCAACGTGTATTCAGGAAGTACAGCATGTTTCTTACTTTTCTGAGTTTCTCTATCATAGGACAAGGGGGAGGAAAAATAAAGAGTCAAAAGTTGGTGTTTTCAAAAGAAAAGCAAATTTAGTGTTATTTGTAACATTAGGGAAGCAGGAAGGAAGGAAGTTCTCCTTCATCCACTCAAAGGTAGAAGAGCTGGTTTTGATCCTGAGAGCTTTTCATACTTGCCACTAGCAAAAACAATAGACAGAAAAAGAAAATGAGAATAAGTAGACTGATAGCTCTGCATCCACTGAGCACTCCTGGTCAAATACCACTGTTAATCACACTTTACCTGTGATGCTCTTAACACCATCTGCAGTGGCCGGAAGAATACAGATGACCAAGTTAAAAGATCAATTCCAAATACATTCCTCTTTGTTTTCTGGTGGCAACCAATTTTTTTCTACTCTGGTCTGGCAGTGTTTTCCGTGATATTAAAATTATCTTAAGGAATGAGCATTTCACAGTATTTCACAATAATTTGAGATCTTTATCACAAGTAAGTTTTGTGAACTGAATCATATTCCTTCAGCTAGCTCTACACGATATCATATGTCAATTAAAGTTACATATGTATCAATTTAAAAAAATACTTTTTAACTATTCTCCTTTTGCTGTCTGTAATTTTTTGAGTGCCTCCTTAACACACCCAAGTGGAATTATCATGGAAATTCATGGAAACATTGTGATGATACGAAGTATGATAAAAACATGCTCAAGTAATTTCTGGGTATTATATTTTTGCAAACTAATCTCTTGTATCATAATGGGAGCAATTTTCACCCTTTTTATACAGGAAAATATTACATCCAAGAGCCATGATACATGATCTGAATTAAATTTTCTCTTTTATGGAGGATCCAACTAGCTTTGTTTTGTCGGTGTCTACAAAGCGATGTGTTTGAAAGGAAAACTCAAACCTGTTATACGGGTCTTTTGTAGACTTGATAATTTTTGGCCCTCAACTTTGAAAACAACATCATTTTATTGTAAAAAAAAACATTTTGAAAAGTGGTACTTTTAAAGTGATGTTGAGGCATTCTCAAAAATACTTAGCATTGGCTAAACTCTGCTCCAATTAAAGTCAAAAGATGTATTAACACCGTCTCCAACATGTGCTGAATTGAGCCAGCAAGCCTCACTTTTCAAAATTTTATTCAGCGTTTATGAGGAAAAAAGCATCTTTGAAAAAATACAAATGTTGCCTGCTCTGCCCACTGTTCTGCAGACTGAGAGTCAAGAGGATTATTTCTGATTTTTGCCACATCACCGATACCAAAATACTTTGCAAGCCCTTTTTTAACTCATAAACTTTACACAGCTCAATTACACTGAAGAAGATTGTACGGCTCTTACTGATGATGACAGAATTTAGCCCAGCAACTAAAGCTTAGTTTCCCATTATGTTGATGATACGAAAAACAGTACACTATCTAGCACACTCCTCCCCTTTAACAAAACTGTGTTCGTTCCCATTCAAGCAGATTAGCTCCAAGTATACACAGAAGAGATGATGTTTACTGATAAAAGTGTGATTGTATAAATTGGTCTATTATTTTTCTCTGTGAACAGAATTCCTCTTAGCATTAATAGGACCTGCTTGCACATTGTGGAATGAAACAGAGAGACACCACCATTTTGTACTTATAAATATTTGCTCGTTGTTTTAAGAGCAACAGCACTATACCATAACTCATTGTTAAGAGTGTGTTATAAGTGCCATACTGTGCCAATCCACAGAATATATAATGTGTTACCTCCCTCTCACCAGCGGTCTGAGTGATTAGCTCAAGCTGTACATACCTCCCCATGATAAAGCCCTGGAGGTATGTTGTGCAACTTCTCTACCAGACTCTAGAAGTGGGCACCACATTAATATGTGATCATCTTTGTATTGGGTTTGCATGGCAAAGTTTTGGGGGGGGGGGGGCTACAGGGGTGGCTTCTGTGAGAAGCTGCCAGAAGCTTCCCCTATGTCCGATAGAGCCAATGCCAGCCGGCTCCAAGATGGACCCGCCACTGGCCAAGGCCAAGCCCATCAGTGACAGTGGTAGCGCCTCTGGGATAACATATTTAAGAAGGGGAAAAAGTTACTGCGCAGCAGCAATTGCAGACGGAGATAGGAGTGAGAAGATGTGAGAGAAAGAACTGCAGACACCAAGGTCAGTGAAGAAGGAGGGGGAGGAGGTGCTCCAGGCGCCAGAGCAGAGATTCCCCTGCAGCCCGTGGGGAAGACCATGGTGAGGCAGGCTGTCCCCCTGCAGCCCATGGAGGTCCACGGTGGAGCAGATATCCACCTGCAGCCCGTGGAGGACCCCATGCCAGAGCAGGTGGGTGCCTGAAGGAGGCTGTGACCCCGTGGGAGGCCCACACTGGAGCAGGCTCCTGGCAGGACCTGTGGACTTGTGGAGAGAGGAGCCCACGCTGGAGTAGGTTTGCTGGCAGGACTTGTGACCCCATGGGGGACCCACGCTGGAGCAGTCTGTTCCTGAAGGACTGCACCCCATGGAAGGGACCCACGCTGGAGCAGTTTATGAAGAACTGTAGCCAGTGGGAAGGACTCACATTGGTGAAGTTCGTGGAGGACTGTCTCCTGTGGGAGGGACCCCACGCTGGAGCAGGGGAAGAGTGTGAGGAGTCCTCCCCCTGAGGAGGAAGGAGCGGCAGAGACAACGTGTGATGAACTGACCCAAACCCCCATTCCCCGTCCCCCTGTGCTGCTGAGGGGGGAGGAGGTAGAGAATTCAGGAGTAAAGTTAAGCCTGGGAAGAAGGGAGGGGTGGGGGGCATTCATTATTATGACGTTTGTCTTCCAGAGCAACTGCTATGCGTACTGAAGCCCTGCTTCCCTGGAAGTGGCTGGACATCGCCTGCTGATGGGAAGTAGAGAATAAATCTTTTGTTTCCCTTTGCTTCCATGCACGGCCTTTGCTTTTGCTTTATTAAACTGCCTTTATCTTGACCCATGATTTTTTTCCATCTTATTTTCTCCCCCCTGTCCTGCTGAGGAAGAGAGTGATAGAACAGCTTGGTGGGCACCTGGCATCCAGCCAAGGTCAGCCCGCCACAAAGTAATATTATTTTGATGAGATAGTTCGTACTCTTTGGGACTGGTTCATTTTGCAAAGAGTGATGAAAAGAAAATCCCATCATACAGTTTTAAAGAAGCAATAATGAAGTATTCTTGTATAATTCTTATCCCCAAACATTCTGACTCATATACAAACAGACACACACACACAAACTGCCTCACACATTACAGAAATTCAAGTAACTCAGGGTTGTTATAAGACAAAATTCTTGTCATAGCAACCTCTTATGACTACGTATTGTATCATGATACAATTTCTAAGCTTATTTTAGTCCCTTCCTCGAGGTAAATAGCAGTATTCAGAAAAATATATTAGTACACTTTCTGGTTTTAAAGTCCAAGGGGTTTAAGCACACACTTTTAATTAGGAGAAGAGAAAAAAAAAATCAAACCAAAAGAGTTTTAAAAGAATTTAGAGCACACTTCCTCATGTACCAAGAGATTATTCTGTCCCTTGCATATCTGTCGCAGCCTCCTCCTGTATCAGACAAAGGTGCCCCTCTCAACTGAATCCCATGGAGCTGAAGTATGGCTCTGATACTCTGATAATGCTAGATTTTATAGGTTCCAGGGATTTTCTTCCCCCTCCTCTCCCATTGTGCATGCCAGAGGTCCCCTGCTTCCTGTCTCCAGCTGATAGTGGTGGGACAGCGGAGGTCAGGGAGAAGGGGAGAGGGCCGGTCCCTCTGCGGCTGGGGGGAGCAGGGGCGGGGGGCTGGTGGTGTCTGACAGCTGAAACAGATGATGCCGCACACCACCTATGTAAACAGAAATAGGCACTGGGGCTGATGTAGCACAGAGATATGACCCTGCCCATAGAGCCGCTGAGTCTAGACTCCAGATGTGTTCTCACTGTTACCAGGCCAATTCAGATCCAACTAGTAAATATTTCTACCAGATGACAGTGGGCTCGGTTACAGAAGTGAGGACAAAGGACAAAAATAGGCAGAAAATGAGTACTGGGCATTATTGCTGCTTAGAAAAATATTCTGCATAGTTTTAGAGATATTAAGGGGCAATTATTTAAATAGATCATATACATTCTTTTATTTTCTTACCATGTTCTGCTGAAAAAGTTCCAAGGCAAACTGAAGGCTATTTAGGCAAATTAGTCACTTAAAATGAACTGAAACAGAGGTCTGTAAAAGATAAAATAAAATTTATACTAGGAGTTTACCATATGGACATAAAGAAATGAGGAAAAACCATAGTGTTGATAACCTCAGGCTGGTAAATACCAGTTTATTGGGAAGTGAGTGTTATGTGATTTATTTACAGAAATGAGTGATTATAGAACAAGGACACTCTACAGAAACAAAATTCAGGACAGAAACCCCTGTCTGCTGGTGTTTCATCTCCCCAGATGTAGGATTGTGACTCCTAGTCCATGTGGCATTCAGAATGTCGTAAAGTGTATCAATTAAGCAGCAACCGCGCACCACCAATGCAATCAAGGCTCTGACAAGTTTTAAGAGGTTACTGGTTTGCATCTGCCCCAGACAACTAGAATGAAGCAACAGAGATCTGCAGTGATCTGGGCTTTTTTTTTATGTCTTTTTCTACATATAGGGTATCATGCCACATAACTGCAGGCAAAAGATTTGTCTTTGCAGAGAGTTGCAATCCTAGACAGTGTATGCTAAGGGACAATAAGCACAGGAGAATATTATCTATATCCTTTATGAAGACATTTGTAATTTGCACAAATATTGTTTGAGTCCCATGTTTGCAAGATGACTGCCAATAAGTGATTCCGGCAGGAGATACGTGAACAGAAGATACATGACTTGAAATGGGCTTCTGCACTGATTGGGAAATATAGGAGTACTGCTTTTCACATTTCGTGATGAGCCTTCCTGAGATTAATTGTCTGGCTGATGAGTAGGACAAAAATCACAGTACATAAACGTAGGTAAGATATAGAGTTTGAGCTATAAAAGGAAATTAATAAACAAAAGTGGTTTTTTAAATTTTCTTTCACATAATCAGAAGTTTGTATGAATGTTGTTATATTGTTCTGAAAACCATTTATTAGAATAAAGATGTTTCCTAGCATGTCTAGTACTGAATGGTGCAAAACATGTAACCTCAGCCTTGCAACAGAGTATTTTGGGGGCATTTTTTCCTCACCCCAGTAATTGGTAGCCAAATAGTTACTTTTATGACACACACACACACACGGGTAAGCGAAAGAGCATTCAGATCAGCCATGCTATCTATAAAAGCAAAGTTAGAAATGGCTTAGCTATTAAAACGATCACATTAAACAAAGAATAGCTTGGTTCCTCACTTTGGACTCATAAACCAGCAGCAGGAGCTTTGAACTGAAGAAGAAAGGCTACCCTAATCTAAATGTTCCTTGAGATGACCTTTTAAATAGTTAATCTTCTAGTTACGGTATAACTGCAACTTTTTCTGTGCGCACCTGTGAAGCTATTACTTTGTGTTCAAGAGACAGAGTGGATTTACTTACTAATTGACTCTCGTTGCACTATGTTCTTTTGTTTTTTCTCTTCCCTCTCATCTTCCCTTTGTGTCTGAGGAGCTCTAGCCAAATGTTAAATATTCCTGAGGAGAAGTTTGCAAGCGCTGGTACAAAATGGTTTGGCTGACTACTTGGAGAATATCAGTATATACTCTCTGGTGAGCAGTAGTGTACTGTGAAATTGCTGCATTTAATTGGGTTACAGCTGCCGATCATTTTGTGCAGCTATACTGGGGGTTTACTAACAGATTCTCTGATTTAGCACAGTTTCTTTTCTCGGACCTTTTCACACATATACAGAGGAAAAGAAGGTACAAGTCTGAGAATATGTGAACCTAGACAGGCGAGAGACTGCGGCTCTGACTTTGTACAAAACCACACTGCTTCATTCTTCCGGAGGGAGCACACTTTTAGCATCTATTCACCTAATGGGTTGACACCAAGCTTCCTGGTACCAAAATAAACAATATTAAAAATGCAGATAAATTAGATATATAAGGCCTGAAGACACTGAGGACATAACAGAAGTTTTGATTTTGGTGGGGAATAAAGAAGAGCACTGAGCAGATCCTACAAGAAAAAAAACAACTTTTGGTTTCCTTCACCAGAGGATCCCTTCTCTTCCATCACTGTCTGTTCTCAACAGGATCGGCATCTGAGAACTGACCCCATTCTCCACTCCTTTCTCTCCTGAGAAGAGCTTTTTAAACAGCGGATAGGTCTTTGATCTGCTGGCTGCTTGTAGTTATTCACACCATGGTTATTCAGCAACTTCATCTCACTGACCAGGTCAATGAACATATTTGAAGCAATATCACATAGTACTGTCTACAGAATATTAAAATATAATAGATTCTCATCTCCCACAGCCTGCGTCTCAGAAAATCTGCTGACTTCCCAGCCTTCATCCCCACAAATCATACAAGAATCACCTATTTTCAGTAGAGTGGGAGCAGGTGACAACCTTCATGTCCCAAGAGTATCCAACTTTAAGAACGGAATGCCACATCCCGTGTTTTCTGTATTAAGGGAAATGCTAAATGTTTTCAGCCTCAAGCTTAGTTATCCCAAAGGTGTACACAAATCTTTTTTCTCTACAAAAAAAGTTGGGAAATTAAAGGATGGGAGAAACAGAGGTAGAAACCTGTGAGCTAACTTAAAGCTAAGAAGAACAAATGGGAACCAACTGATATCTTTAGGTACTGTAAATACCTTGCCAAGAACATCCAAATTGCCACAAAGGCTACAAATATGGTGTCCTGGTTTCGGCTGGGATAGAGTTAATTTTCTCCTTAGTAGCTGGCACAGTGCTGTGTTTTGGATTTAGTGTGAGAATAATCTTGATAACACACTGATGTTTTAGTTGTTGCTAAGTAGCACTTATCCTAAGTTAAGGATTTCTCAGTTTCCCATGCTCTGCCAGCAAGCTGGTGTTCAAGAAGCTGGGAGGGAGCAGAGCAGGGGCAGCTGACCCGAACTAGCCGAAGGGATATTCCATACCATAGAATGTCATGGTCAATATATAAACTGAGGGGGAGTTGGCCGGGAGGGGCGGATCGCTGCTCAGGCATCGGTCAGCGGGTGGTGAGCAATTTCATTGTGCATCACTTGTCTTTTCTTGGGTTTTGTTTCACTCTTTTTTTTTGTTATATTCCTTTTCATTACAATTATTATTATTATTATATTTTTATTATTATTGGTTAGTATTATATTTTATTTTACTGTAGTTATTAAACTGTTCTTATCTCAACCCACAGGTTTTACTTTTTTTTTTCCCCGATCCTCCTCCCCATCCCACTGGGAGTGGGGAGGGGTGAGCGGCTGCGTGGTGCTTAGTTGCTGGCTGGTTGGATATGGTTACATCAAAAAGTGATTATAGTGTAAGCAGATACTCACAAACAACATTTTTTCAAGAAAATTTTAACCTAGAATCTGAAGGAAGTAAATTTTGTTCCAGGCTACTATTGATAACCATGATGAATCAGATTTTTGAAAAACTGCCTGAAATATACTCATTGATTTTTTCAGTTCTGCACGTAAATATTTGCTTGCCCATAGAAATGCAATTTGTGTAGAGATGCACACATACTAAGTAAAGATACTATCTATACTGTTTGAAAGAACTATTGCTTATTATGATCTCTCCCATCTTTTCCCTTTCCCTTTCCTTTTCCCTTTCTTTTTCCCTTTCCCTCTCCTTCTCCCTTTCCCTTTCCCTTTTCCTGTGCTCTTCCCTTTTTTCTCTCCTTTTCTCTCTTTCTTTTTCTTTTTCTTTTTCTTCTTCTTTTTCGTTTTTGTTTTTGTTTTCATTTTCTTTTTCTTTTTCTTTTTCTCTCTTTCTCTCTCTTTCTCTTTCTCTTTCTCTTTCTTGTTACCTTTACCTTTATCTTTTCCTGGTTTACTTCTTTTTAAACAGTCCCATAGGCCTTTATTTGCACTTTTAGACTTCAGAATATCTTTAAACATCCAGTTGTGTACTCATGTACAACATTTAGTTCAATACTCCTAGCACATGTGTATTTCTCCATTTTTATCCCAACTATTCCAAAAAATTTTCTTCCAGTCTTTGGTCACTGATTGTCCGTAGGACATCAGAAGGTAATTCACAAAATAATAGTGCATTTGAGTTTGGGGAATGGAAAAATATATGCATATATATTTTCATTCAGACAAACAAATAAATGGAAGAAAATACAAATAATGAATGGATGTTTATTTTAGCTTAACTGTTTTTTATTTGCAAATAAGAGCTGTTACGGTACTACTGCATAAGATGATCCATGTGGGTTTATTGAAAGGGTTAAGACACCTTTTGATTCTTTTTAAAACAGTTATATTTTCTATATATTTGAGAACCACTGCTCCAGAAAATCCCCACCAGACTGATGTGTACAATAGAATGTAATTAATGGCTATATTCGTTAGATAGTTAGTATGCAAAGGAGAAAGCCTAAATCAGGAAGCCAGTTAATTTGCAAGAAAAAAAAAACTCTGAGAGTGCAGAATTTCCAGAGGCAAAACAAAGAAGCCATGGCACCCGCAGGGACATATAAAATGAGGCCACACAGGAAGTTTCTGGGCAGAAGACAGGAAGCGATGGGAATTCAGTCATTCCTGGTGGGAGCCAGGAGGGAGCTTGAGCTCATTGAGGAATCAGCCAAATTCAAGACAAGCTGTCCTGGTTCAGAGAGAAAAACCTCTGTGATTCTGGAGAAAACTCATGTAGGGAAAGGATCCTGATCTACAAAAAGCCTCCAGGAAGACTCCAGCACAAACCTGAAGAATGATCCAGACCATGAAACTGTTGGCCTATAGCCGGGAAATGAGGATAGGGATTGCAATTTTTGCTTTAATTTGGGGTGATTTTTTACTAAATCAATACAATTTTATCCTTTATTTTTCAATTAAAGACAACAATGTTTAAAAAACAGAACAGAGGTCTGTATGGGTAACTCTACACTTACAAATTATGCAGTGCCAGGAAATGTTCCCAAGGGCTGGCAACTGATCACTTACACTGTTAAATTGTCAAAATGGTCCCAGTACATTTCCATCCCAGGGCAACAAGCCTCATCCCAGACAATTCCTGGGCATGGTGCAGGAGCAAGCATTGGCCAAGGACCACTCCAGTAGGCAGTTGGGATGGGGCCATCCTGTTTGGAAGGTAGGAGTGTTGAACAGTGTAAATACTGATCATTTCATTCCAGTTTGCCTCAGTGCCAGAGAACCACACAATTAATCTGCTAGCGTAGATATAGACTCTGTATGTGCATGTGCTGTGTTTATCATGGAGTCCTAAAAAGGCAAATTATAAACTGGCAATATCAGGCCGTTCAGTAGGATTATGGAAACTATATAAGAACTGCAAGAGGAATGGTATTCTGTTTCAGGGCTAAAACGTCAGTATCACAAGGAGGAAGAGAGCCCATCCTTGACTGTTGGGATTCTCACTTAAATCAGTTTTACAGAATCACAGAATAGTTGAAGCTGGAAGGCACCTTTGGAGATTGTCTAGTCCAACCCCCATGCTCAAAGCAGAATCAAGTAGAGCAGGCTGCCCAGGACTGTGTCCAGTTGGTTTTGAATAACTCCAAGGATGGAGACTCCGCAACTTCTTTTGGGCAACCTGTTCCACTGTTCAACCACCCTTATAGTAAAAAAGTTTTTATGTTTAAACTGAATTTCCTTTATTTCAGTTTGTGCCTATTGCTTCTTATCCTTTCACTGTACACCAATGAGAAGTGTCTGGCTCCAGGCTGATCAGTTCCAGCTCTCTCAGCCTCTCTTCATATATCAGATGCTCCAATCCCTTCATCCTGTTCATGGCCCTTTACTGGACTCACTCCAGTATGTCCACGTCTTCTTTGTACTGGGGAGCCCAGCAATGGACCCAGCACTCCAGACATGTCTCACCAGCGCTGAGCAGAGGGGAAGGATCACCTCCCTCGACCTTCTGGCAAAACATCAAAAGAGAAAAAAATTTTTTCAGAAGAATTAGCTAGTTATTTCTAGGTCCTTCCACAGAATGATATCAAAGTGGAAAAATACATTAACTCAGTTCACAATGTGCTTCTAAATCAACTTTATGGCCTCTTGTGATTTTTTTCTAGTGGGCTTATTTCTGGTTTTGCACCTAAGGTGCCTCATTAGATATCCTACATTCTCATAATAAGAAAAAAAATAGAGAGAGAAAATTATACATAACAAGGAATACCTTTGCAGTATTCATTAAATTATGCTAGTAAAGTAGGAAGATGGAAACTGATAAATATTAAGAGTAGTTCCAAGGGAGAACTCAAGTAACTTGAAACCACAGTCCCACTTTACTGTCGCAATAGTCTATACAAATCATGGAAACCAATTACTAATGTTTACTACTGCACTGCCTGTAACTGTCTGGAGCTATGTTAAGCTTGATCAGGGCTTGCATATTTAAAACTTGATTTAGATTGAATCAACTGGTATATAGGCATGTTTTTGGTTCATCTTTTCAGTTACTGTTGACAAAGGCACTGCAGGATGTTCAGTATTTTAAAAGTATAAATATTTTTAAGCAAGGGCATAGATTGCCTCTAGCAATGTTCAGAATCATTTAGCAACAATCTGAAGGCTGAAAATTTGGTTCGCTGACAACATCCGCTTCCTCTCAACTTTTAATTTGGCACATTTCATTAATAATGTCAGACTAACACATTATCACTGGCACATGGTAACTGGAGGATAATTATCTCTGGATGCCATGCTTGTAAGGCTCTGTCTTTACTGCGGGGATCCCACAGTGTGCCCTGCAGCCCTCATATCCTGATAGACCAGATTATAAAATCTGCTTAGAGGTCACCATGACTCCTTTCCATCAGATTTCATCTTTCCTATAGAGCCAAGTGTGGACAGTAGGGGAATATGGTGTGCGCACAGGTCTTGCTGGTAGGAAATCACAATGCAGAGGGAAGATGACTGCAGCCCTGGGAGCTGGGAACTACAAATATAATTCAACATGTGCGACACAAGCAATATCAGATCATTAAACCCTTGTGTCCGTTTGTCTAAATATTCTTCTTTGGCAGTGCTGGAATACCCAGGGTTTCACTGGCAGAGATATAACTCCTTCCTGAATCTACCATCAGTACTTTTCTATCATCACAAGCAGACTTCCTGAAGGGAGGACAGGGGAGAAGATAAGACGTCTAGGACTGCAAACACCACAGAGTGTGTCTCATGCTCCCACCCACATGGCATAGGAGTGCACTCAGAGCAGGGCAATGCCTCAGACACTTTGCTACATCTCCAGCAGTAAATGAAAGAGGGCCAAAGACATCATGCATCATTTTAAAGTGCTGGCACATCCCTGGAATGTTTTTGATCCGTGCCTAGCTGGCACCTCCTTTAGGCAATCCCCAGCCATGGTTTAGTGCCAGGGATCATTGTCAGGAGACGGTCCAGCCAAGGCTAGAGAGTTCAGCACCACAAATACCAGCCCTGTGCCCTAGTATAGACACAGAAAGTGTAGCAACGTCCAGCCTTGTTCCACAATATCAGACATTTACATAAAGGAAAGGTTACATAAAATGGCCCCTCCCAGAAGCTACTGTTGATACAACAGAAAATGGTGGGGAAGGATTGTAAGACACTTGCTATTAACCTATTTTTTTCTAAGTAAGTAGAAGTGCCCTGTTTTTCTGCAGTTTTGTACAGCATTTAGCACAACTGGGACATGGTCCTGATTTGGGGATATTGGAGGCTACAGTAAAAATAATGCACATAGGTCAAGCCAAACTCTTTACTTGGTCCTCTATTTTAATTGCAGTGTATTTCAGATGGCTAAGAGCTTGCAACTTTGACGCTTTTTTCATTGTGAAAACCAAATTGACATATGGGTGACTATAGGCACCATAGTATATTATTGTTATTGATTTTTCCCAAGCAAACTTCCCTACTTTTCATGCAAATTAAGACAAAAATGAAGTTTGTTATTTATTGTGTGTTTCTTTTTGATTAATTGACATCTCCTAGGGTAAAATAAGAAACCTTTACAGTTTCCACCTCTAAAGTCCTGCAGAACATAACAGCTATACTCTTTAGTAATTCTGTTTTAAGTCATACTGATAGATTTGTCTCTTTCAAGTGAGCATTTGTTCACAGGACCATTCTACAAAATAGCTGAAATCCTTCCAGGTAATATCTTTCTTTCTCTCTCTCATTTCCCCATTAACTTTTCTTTTGTACTGCTCAAAAGTCTTCATGTCATATGTCCTCAGGAACAACTTCATTACATGGCAATTGCAACTCCATATTAGCAGTCATCTTTGTACAAAGAAAAACATAGTTCATTTGCACAAGGAAGGTCATGGAATTTTGCTTAAAGATTAGCAGAGAACATGACGTGGAAATTGCAAGCCCAGCCATTTAGTAACTAACTGGCCAATCTGAACAGGCTTGACACCCAATAGCGATCTGGCTATAATCTGTGAATATATGTCCCGCACAATGCCCCTCCTGCCTTTGGTAATCATTACTGTATTGTGATCAAGAAGCTTCGACAGAAACTGGACACCATTGTTCCAGGCCCACTGCAAACATCCAGGTTCCTAAACAGCTAAATAGATGCAAAAGAGAGAAGAAAAAAAAATTGGAGTACCAAAAGTACTCATTCCAAAGGGATGTATTTGAAAGTGTGATCACTCGTCAAGCTGAGGAGAGGTCTCCCAATTGCCTTTTTCATACAGCAGTGCTACATCCAGTGTAGAGCCTGCCTTCTGAATGTAATTTGAAAATGCTTTAAACAGATTTCAATGACATGAGGATGGCTCTAGTTCATTGTATTATCGCTTCATTATATTATTGTATTGCAGTAGTATCTGGAGGATTCATTCACATACATAAGCACTGTAAAAACCACAGATCATTTCCTGCCCCACAAGTTTACAGTTAGCAATGAATAACTGATATGAATTACTTAACACTTAAAATCATAGTTAGAAGAAGTGGAACTTCCTATTTTGGAATAAAAAGAAATCCACCACGTGTTCAGGGCTGTTTGAAAAAGAATGGACTAATTTCCAGCCAAGCATGATTAAAAGCCCTAAAATGTTATGTCCATTTTATAGACAGGTTTGTTCAGTCCCATAAAAATTTTGGTGATAAAAGTAACTTCTGTTTCAGACTAATAAAAAGTTGAATCTGCAAAAGAATCCTCAGTATAAGAAGGAGAATTGACCTGTCGCTCTTTTCCCATTCAACCATCTATAATAGAGGTCAGATAAACAAAGTATAGTCTAATGGAGAGCAACACTTTAGTCTCTTTTACTGAAAATAACACATTTTTTCAACTGAAGCACTAAAGCATTATCTTCCACATGATGTGCATTCATTGGAATCAGTTTATACAGACTCATCTATTAAAAACACATGTAAACCCAGGTCACATCCAGTATGCCGTTGCATACAACCCGCCAACAGACTTAACATCTGTTTTTGCAACCTGCATTTTGGTCAAGATGTGTGCATATGTGTCATTAGCGAATCCACAATATCAGTTTCCTGATCTGTGTGCTGTTAAACACTCCAGAAGATGTTTTGGTTTGAAACTTAAAATTGCAAAAACTATCATTTCCAGAAGACCATAGGCAAAAATTCTGCTCCTCTATGGCTTTACAGACTGAACATTTCCTGTAACATTCAAGAAACACTGAGTCCAATAGGGTGTGGTACACAATTAGGTACACTGTTTTGTTAAAAATATTGTCTAATGTCTACCAAATAAAGAGGAAAATCTAAAACATTCCCTGAGACTTGCTGGAACCAGTGGCTCTTATATTAATAAATATGTTTACCAAAAAAAACCTCAGAAACTGACTTCCTGGGGTTTTTCTTTTTTCGTTTTTTTGTTGTTGTTGTTTGTTTTTTTGGCAATCCTTCCTTTTCCATTCTCTTGTAGAGAATGGAAGCATTGATTACTAGTATCTGCTAATAATCTGAGCTCTCAAAAAAACATAAGCAATCCTTAAGGACTGTCTTAGGGCTTTCTTCAAGACTTTCCTGCTTTTATTTCATTTAACTGAGGCTTGGAACAGAACTTCTTTAGAGTGGAGAACAAATTAATTCACACAAGCCTATGCAGGACCTCCTATTTTCCTGTGCTGATTACTAGCAGAGAGTAAAATCCATGTGTATTACTTTTTCCTCCTGTAAGTAGAGTTGTCATAGCCCTGCAGCCACAGTACACCAACTCAAATTCCTACATTGGCATCATGAGAAACTTGAGTTGCACCACTCAGGGCACCAGTATAACCCCCTACACACTTTTCATATGATGCAAAGTTACAAATAATTGAATGAGACTGTAAATTTTGAAGTCACAGGGATTAAAGAAAGGCAGGATATCAAAGGCATCTGAAAGACAAAAAGTCAGCATCACAGTCTTTAGCCTTGTCTCTAAGAAGGTCAGTAAGACATCAATTGACACTTTCCCTGAGCTACTAAAGTTGTGTCTGGTACACTGCTTTTCATGATGCAGGTAGTTACTACAGTATAAGTAGACACTGAAATGCTATCTAAAACATGATGTTGCCACTGACATGGGCAGATCTAGGATTTGACACTGACTACAGTAAATAGTCTTCCAGGTTGTCCGGTAGGTGAAAGAACACGGCAAGGCACCCCACTTGTACGACACCATTTTAGCTGTGTTGGGAAGTGGTTCTCCTACATGAATGCCTGAATTTCTCTTATAGCTTATTAAAAGCTATCGTTTCCCTTGAAAGCCACTAAACAGTGGGCACATAGGTGGTTAAGATCTATTTCTCCTTTTATTGACTAAGGAGGATAATTGGGCACTTACTAAGGAAACACTGCCAATGTTTTAGGCATGCAGATTAGGTGCATTGGTCCAACATCCAGCTAGTTTCCTCATCCCCATTGCTTTCACCATTGCATTTTCAGCATTAACTTCAATGGCATTTCATTACTGTTCACAGGTGCCTTAATGTATTTTCCCTAAGTTTTCACTGTAATCTTCTGCAATAATATTTTTGTAATAATATTAAAGAGAGCCAAGATGTAATGCCAGTGCAAAACAAGAAACTATATTCCACTACACCCTCAAAGTAACTGATAGCTCCTTGTTGTTCTAAGGCATGCTTTCAGTGGAATGGGAAGATGGAAAAGGGAAGATAATGGATAAAGGTAGATTATTGCAGGAAGAGAAAATAATGAAAAGTAGCTAAAAAGAGGAAGATGTAAGTCACCCTCCTTACAAAGCTCATGGAGAAAACCAGAAGGATAGAGAAATAATTATAAAATGGATGAAATTTTTTATATAGACAAATTTTTAATTCTCTGTGTACATCTGTGTAAGTGTCTACAGGATGTAATACAGGTCTAAATATTCTTGTCCCCTTCGGTGAATATGCACTACTCCAAGGAAAGCCATGAAGCTTTTAGAACCCTTTAAAACAAAGTTCATCATATCCCTATACTTTTACTAACCTTTTCTTCTTCAGCATCTTCATGTGGGGAACACTTTAAAAACTCTTCTCTGGATAGATGGTGTCCCTGCAAGGCATCTCTGGACCTCTCCATGCAGTAAAGATGTGATTCTTCAAGACTTTCTCAGCAGTCTACATCTTCCAAAGGCGCCTGGAGCAGAGGAGGGAGAAAGAGTATGATCGGACACTACTGGAAGAGAGAAGGCTAAAGGTCAAAGCAGAAAGACAGAAGTATTTTTCTTTAGAACACACCCATTTTTTCCTTGAGGAAATCGTTCCCATATTAGTATGATTTGCAATGCCAACCATGCTGCTACAGATCCTACTAAGACAAATCAGTACAAAAGGTCTCCAGCCCTAATATTTCTTATTTCTTAACATTAGATGTGACAGTCACTGTACAACTAGCTTTTTATCCCAGGTGCACTTCTGTCTGTAGCAAGAAAGCTGCAATTCAGCTTGTAATAAATATAACCCATTATAATCAGTGGATTTTGAAATTTTCACTTTAGATGTGATTTATAAAGATTAGATGCTATACATCATGGTTCATAGAAACAATATAGAAAAGGCAATTATTAGAGCTAATTAAAAATTCACACATCTGGGACTATGGAAAAACACTTCAAGATAACTGTTTATCTACCCAAATTGATACCAGACACAGTGAGAGTACAAGAAAGACAGATGGATGCTATGTTTCTGGGAACATATACGCTGCTAGCTGGTAAAATGGTAGATGTGTTTTGCTCATATCTCCGTTTTTAGTCAGGAAAAAACAGCCCTCAGGTTCCAATATAGAATGACACAAAATGCAACTTGTGCAAATGTAACATGTTGGTGCAATTGAGAAGACCTCACATATGTTGAATTGACTACAACATGGCATCAGCCACTCGGGGCATTTGGTTAATGCATTTAATTTAGCACAGTAATTGCTGTATCAGACCACACAAATTGCCAAGCTATTTCTTATTCTGTGCTTAAGACTTGTTATTTTCCTTTCTTTTACCATGTACTATTTACTATTTTTATTTCCTTCTTTGCTCTCTTATCTCTTCTTTATTTTAAGGAAGTTGTCTGTGACTAGTAAAAAAGTAGACTCTGTGCCACATTGAGATATAGGAAAGTGCTCATTTCTGACTGTAGGGTTTCTTAGGCTGATGAGATTGACTGGATTGTGGTCTGAGTAATCCTGCAGCTTTCCCGCCTAATTTGCTTCTTGACTTAACTTGCTTATTTGTTAGAATCAAATCAGCAGATACATTTTCCTACCACATTAGTCAAGCCAAAAGAAATGCTCCAAAATAACAACAATTTGTTTCATTAATATTTATCCCATGAAAACATTTGTCTGACATATTTATGAACAGCTGAAAGTACTGAGTAGTTCTGCAAGTGCTTCATAAGAAGAATGAATATGTCAAGTCACCTATTTGAGCTCTCTGGCTGTTTTGTATATTATCACCGTGAAAAACTATGAAAGTAAGCCATGATATATTATGGGTTGAGCAAAGATGGAAAAATAGAAAGTTCCTACTCTAGAGCTGACAACCCAAGGAAAAAATAATGCTAATACCTGAATCAAAATAACAGAAAATAATGGGATAAAAATAAATAGCATAGGAAGCTAATCCTATGTATACTTACTGGGTTTCATATATCTATGATGTCTGCACAGGAACTATCTGCTTGCTTCTCTTTACCATCAATGTAGGGAGATGCATGTGACCTTTAGGATGAGATAAATCCGTGACTCCTGTCTGACTTGACTACTGAGGGAGTCGGGATTAGCTCAGATGTAGTTTCTATATGAGAAGCACTAACATTTGAGCAGGTGTATCCCGCTCAAGCTGCCAAACTATTCCTATGTTTTCTGTAGGTTTCTCAGCAGAGGAAAGTTTTACAGAGAAGTTTTGGAGGAGGATAAGAAGATACTACTGTGGATGATTATGGTTTTTTCCTCCATGTACCAAGAAGTCCTTAGGAGAAAACACAAAAAAATTCAAACAAGGACATGACAGAAATTGGCATCAAGCCATCTGGCTAACTAAGGCCAGAAATCAAAATCTCACCAGCAAATAAGAATGGAGTGGGGAGAACCTATGAAGGGCTTTGAAGACCAAGGCAGTAATTGATTCAAAAGAAAAAGGGAAACCACTGAATTGATATATAATTTCCTTGACATAGTCAAAGCAAGAATCTATGGAAATTATCTTTACAGCAGAAGAGAGATGACAGATGTAAAAGGGCAAAACTGTATCTCTGAAGTGATGTTAGTATTAATTGAGATTAAAGATGTTGGAATTAATTGGGAATGAAGATGTAATGAAAAGTGTCTGGACAAAAGTTTTCACAGTGTGGAACAATGAGAAAGAACACACCTTACATACCTTATAGATGTTCCAGGAAAGCATCCACAAGACCTAGCCATACCCCGGATGGCAGAACATGGAAAGAGGCCCAAGTGAAAAACAACACTGAATTATATCAGTGACAAGCAGGATGATGTCACTGTGATGAATCAAAAAAAATGTGGATAGTTAAAGAGTTAGAACTTGGTTTTTACTCAGGCTGACCTTTAAAAAGACTTGTAGGCATCCACAAAGACGTAGTGTAATAGTTGAGATTTTTCTGTTGGTAGAAAAGGAGAGAAATCTGAAGGAGAGCTCTGTGACTCATCTGCAAAGAAACAGTAGTTGGTTTTGCATGTGTTAGTCAGAGATGCAATATAGAAGGAAAGGAGAATGAGGAAAAAAGAGTGAGTCTTATTAAGGGATAATCAATGAGAAGAAACTATCAAAGGAAAGACTTGAGGAGTTATCGGAAATGTCAGAGGAAAAACCAACAGATGTTGACACCTCACAAGCCAGGGGATGACGGGATTTTAAGAAGAGCATAGTTGATTATGTCAAAGATATCTGACAAGATTCAGAGAACAGGGTACTAAGTATGAGATTTGGCTAAGAAGAGGGCATTTGAAGTTTGACAAGAGTGATTTCAACTGAATAAAATTGGTCCATGCTGGGTTTGGGGAAGAAAAATGGAGTGACAGGACACAGAATATACAGGAGTGAAATGCAAAGTGGGGCAGTAACTGGGAAAGGAAATGGGGACAAGGGTGAATTGTTTTGAATAGGAGATATTAATACAAGGTTCACAAGAAGAATAAGAGAGCAGCCATCTCTACCTTTGTTTCTTCAAGAGAAGACAGAAGGTTCTGTCCCTCTACTCCCATCTGGTCCCTTGCTACCAAATTTCTTTAGTAATAATCCCTATTTTGTTAGCCATGCTACTGTATCACACTAACAACATATAGCAAAGGGACATCCCAGTATTCCACTGTCAGATTTCCAGACCCTTCCTCCCAGAGATCTAGGCAGGGCAGTAGGGTACTTTTGCCCACAGATTGCCAGCTAGCATTCACTGATAGTTAAATATGTCCCTCTTTTGGGGGTCATATGAATATAACCTGTCCCTGTCCTCCTTCAAGCCAGCAGCATCTATCCTGGTCAGCAAGCTTCTGGCTCTCTAGCCACAGATGGTCTCTCTGGTAGTATGGCTACTGACTCTGATTTTTATTGATCAGCAGCAGACAAACCTCGCTGTGCACACAAGCTCAACAGCTGCTATTTCTTGAGCGGTTCATAATTCATGCTTTCTAACTTACTTTTTACGTATAGCACACTAACAGATCTGCACTTAGCTTTTGTTGAAAGCAGAAGAGAGGGCAACAATACTGATAGTACTGGAAACCATGAAAGGCAGACTTATATTATGTGAGTGGAAAGGCAGAAGAGTCATGCTGAGGTAAGACCAGGAGATGGTCAAAGCCGATGAATTCTCAAATAGCCTCTTGTACGTGATGAGAGGCCAAAAAGGAAACAACACTTGAAGACTGAGTCATGTGAATGGCCCTTTGGCAAGCCGGAGAGTTGTACCAAAGCTGAGGGTTGAATGAAGAGCCAAATCAAGCAACACACAGCCAAGGCATTAGATGGGTCATGAGTATGAAAGTTAATGTCAGTGATGGTGCAAAGCAGAAGACTATGAAGGAAGGAGGAACAAGCTGTCAAAATTAAGCTGGGATCTAGATGGGTAGAATGAGGTAGAGAGCAAAAGACATCAGCATGTTACAGGAGTGGAAACTAGAGTCAAACACAGAGAAGGGCATAAGGGAGGGAACTTGGTGTTATAAATATATTAATAATGTACATCCTTCAGCACTGTGTTTGAGATTTGGGTTTTGTATCCTACCAGTACTAAAACTGGTACTTTATATGATGGCACTTTATGCTATTTACATGATCTCAGTTCTCCCTCCAGGATACCAAGAATTAACATAGCTTACTGTTTTCTGCCCTTCTACCATACACCAGCATGACTGTAAACCCACTCCCTCTGCTTTGTTAGGCTCTTTGTTTGTCAAGCTTTTCTTTTTTTTTTTTTGTTTCCATAAAGATAACAGGTTTATTAAGTTTCTCTGTTCCTGTATTTGTTTCCATGTTACCTCTCTGATATCATTCTCTGCCTAGGGTTAACCTTCAGTAGTGTCTGTTCTATCAAATTAAGTCTGAATCTGTCCTAATTCAAGAGTGGCTGAAAATTATTGCCATTCTGATGGCTGCTCAGTGCCCTTTTTGAAATGAATGGTGGTCCCAGTCCAACTCCTGGTGGATGGTCCACATCTCCCAAGCATCTCTCCCAGAGCTGGCAGTAATTGGCATCCTCGTCCTCAGTCTTAGCAGGCAGGTTAAGCACCAGATTGTGCAATGAATTATTTTCCCACTCCTCGGTGTGATCTACCTAGGTCAAAGTTGATGCAGAATACAGAGGCAGGGAAGGAAAGCCTGAGTAATTGCTGCTTTTGCTGTACCTTCTCTGTGACTCAGGTCGCCAGGGCTTTTCAGATTTCATGATCTCCGAGGTAAATGTAAAACAAAGTCACTTACGAGGTGTCCTTGAAAAACTATTTCTAGACCATTTTTATAATTCTGCAGTGACTGATAGCGATCCGAATGCTAACACAATAACAGGTTGGCAGAAAAATTTTATTACCTTAATTGTGGATGAGAAGTAATTCTGCAAAAAGAAAGAGGGAACTTGTCATCCCACGCTTCAATGGGATTCTCAGACATATTCGGATAGAAGCCGACTGCTATGAATGTCAGATGGTGGGTCCCCCAGGCTCCCTGGCAACCTGCATGTGACTAAGAAAGAGGCAACAGCTTGCTTCAAGTATCCTTCATAGAGATGACATAGTTAGATAAACCCAACAGGGAGTATAGCACGTGGAGGGAGCAGTCTGGTAAGAGGAAACCATTCCCTGTGGGACTGGCTCCATATTGCCACATGAAATGTTCAAAACACTGCTAGCCAGGAAAGTAGAATTTATTGCTTAATGAGCAGAGGACCCGGAAAAGATCATTGACAACTGCAGTGTAAACACAGCCACTTAATAGGGTGTTACTGAATGCCAAGAGGAAATTAAAAAAATCTGTCCTACAAGCAGCACTTTCTACCATATAGAATATGATTGGAATAAATACGGAACACAGAAAGCAGCTGTAGAGAACAGATGAGACACTAGATATGGTGGAAAGAAGAGAAGAACTTAAATCCAGAGGGCATTTTTTAGACTGCTTTGAGTATAAGAGTCGTGAAAAAGAAATTATGAAGAAAGACAAGTTAGCATAACAGCAGCAGAGTGACAGAGGTAACGCAAAATGACACTGTGACATTATTAAGAAGCTCAGCAACACACTCAACCTCCATCACAATGTCATCAGGACAGATGGCAACAATTGGCAAAGACAAGGCACAGCATGTCTGGAAAGCAATAAGAGCCTATAGAAGAAAAAAATAATATGAGCAGCTATGGAAAACACAAGAGAGTACTACAGATTTTTCTAGAGGTAAAACAACAATTTACCCTCCATCCTGTGCGTATTTGTCACAAATGCCTGATGGATATGACATCATTTCCCACTTTGTCAAAGCTTTGCAAAGGATCAGGACTTTCACGGAACTCATTACTATCATTTTTTATTCTTGTTAGTACCTGTGAGACCTATTGTGAAGGACTGCATCGTGCTAGGCATTTACCTACATCAGAATTAAAAAATGGTCTCTGCAAAATGAGCTTACAATCAAAACGTGGCATGAAACAAAACACTTGGGTGCAGATAGGAGGGGGTACAATGAAAGAGGCTTATCTTCTAGGAATGTCAGCAAAGGTCATAGAGAAATAAGAAAAAGAGGAAAGTAAAGCTATGGAGAGTAAGGAAGTATGGTTATTTGTTCATAAAGATCTCGCTTTTAAAATTAATGGACAAAAAGACAGGACAGCCATGGCACAGGTGAAGGACATGAATGTAAGAAATAATAAACCTCAGACAGGAAGTAGAAACTCTTAAGAAAAATTTCTCAAATGTACAGTACAATTATACCTGTGGTAACTAATAACACAATAGACAAGAGAAACAACTGAGACCGGGAAAGCACTAAGTAAACAACTTGTTGAGTAACAGACAAAACACCAGTTCAGCCAGAGCTGGTGTAAGCCAAGCAGAACACATGAATCTTGTTCTTCCTGCACCAGCGGTGTCTGCCATGAAGTCCACTCAGTATTGCTGAGCAATATTACCAAAAATCAAGCCTCCACATGTTGAGGTCCCACTGGAGGAGAAAGTTAATCTCCTCTGGCTAATTGAGCTCCTGGAAAAACTTCGTAAAAATCTTCAGTCAGTAGGGCAGTGGATACAATAGGGTTGAAGAAGGAAATCTTTCACTAGCCAATAATTAGAATTACACAGACTTTGGCAAGCCACCTTGTGGTTGGGAAGGGCTATCCACATTTTTTTTCTTAGTAGAAATTCATATTGTTTATTTCTGCCTCTGTGTTTTTGCACAAAGACACATTTTGAACATGAGTTAAGGGAAATTTACAGAAAGGTAGAGAGCAGCAATACATAAAAAAGCAATGTGAGAAGCTGTATGTGGCACCAGGCCCTGCTGTTCAATTCCATGTGTGTTGGGTATTTGCTTGACCCTTCCCAGCTGTTGTGTACTTCCTGATCCCCCAGATAATATGAGCCCCTCGCCTGATCAGCTTCCAGATGCTATACTGTTCCCAATTCCTCCTGATCATAAGTCTCAACGCCAACTCAGTTCCAGCTGCCATAACTCTCATCCTTCCTCACCGAAGAGCTCCCTACCCAACAGTTCCCCCAAATGTCATAACCTGCCTGACCCTCCCCAGCTGTTGCAATCCTCCTGATCCCACACTGTAAAACCTCTTTGATTTGTCCCCTTCCCAGCTGCTCTGCCCATTACCACTGAAGGCTGTGGTCCAGATCCTATCTCCTTGAAGTGTCCTACAAGTGCAAAAATTTACAATTGTAGCTCACAGATTCCTTGGTGAAACAGTTTTCTTTACAGGATATAACTTTTCAGCCAGATTTCAGACAAGCCTTCCTGCTACAGTAGCTTTACAGTGCTAAAAATCTGACTTCATGTAGATTTATCAGCATCTGAAATATTATATAATTATACACTGTAATACATACTATATTGTATAACATGATATCAGTATTATATTATAATAATTGTATATTATATAAGCAATATATAATGTTAGTATTAGAAGGTGCTATAGAATAAACACATAAGTAAATGAAATATAATAATAATATGCACAATATAACGCAATCAATATCTTTAGGATTTTCTTTTATATATGGCAAGTTGAAAGGACACTCTGCACAGAAAACTGAACCTCCCTTTACTTTACTTAAGAGTTGACCCCAAAACATAGGCCTAATTACCCTGAGGATTCTTTATCCCATTCTAACAGCATATTCCAAATCTTTCTTAACTTCTGTCCACTTCACATTGTAAAACCGATGCAAAGAAGCACTGGCATAAAGAGAATCCAGAGGTCCACAGAGTTTAACATTGGGGTTCAGACTTTTTTTGCATACAGATTATTACAAGTCAAGAAAAAAAATCACTGATTTTTCAAACAAAATTACTAAATACATTAGGGGAACAAGCTTATTATTTACATGATTTAGGTATCTACTGAACATACATAAAAACGTTCACAAATTACAGTTTGATATTATTTTGCATGAATCGTTTTCTCCAGAACTGCTAAAGAGCTCATTGTACATGATTTGTTACAGATTTCTTTTTAAATGTTCAGTTATTTATTTAGAGGGAGAGGAAAAAAAACAAAACAAGACAAAATGTATGACTCAGATCACCACTCCTCTAACTCAAATAATCTATATTGAGTATATGGAGAAAGTATCTGCTGTTTGATATTAGTCTAAAAGACAGCCGTACCTGAAGTAAATGAGCAGTCAACATAATAAGGTCTTAAGTTTTTCAGTACTGGGGCTACTCCACCTCTATCCACAATTTCCCTGTTGTGCTGCATACACTGTTAAAGGTGCTTTGATAGTTTTATTAGCTGTCCTACCATGTTTCCTCTCATTCCACAACCATCTTATGACCCTTAAACATATGCATTGGCTAAGTAAGCACTAGTACCGGCTATGGCTGGTCCCCAACTGGGTATGTGATGATTCACTGCAATGTACGACCCACAGCAGCAGCTATAGGTATCAGGAATACCTGTTTAGATAAAGGAATAGTGAATCAGTCCACAGGCTTACAAGCACGTCTGTGCCATCGTCTAGACTTTATATAGATCAGAGATTGGCTACATGGAGTCACTGAGAAACTGATGCCTGAAATCATCATCACTTCAGACAGCTCTAGACATGAGGAACTTTTAGATCTGAAAAACTGATTTTCTGTGATATGGGGGAAATACAGCGACATATCTTTCAGTGTTTTGAAGGGATTTTTGTTTGTTTCGTTTTTGAAAAGCACAGAGTTGCTAATGACATTGCACAGCAGTCTCTATAAGTGGTAAAGGACCATATATGTCTTCTTTTAAAGACGACAATGTAGTCCAGAAACCATGTAGTTCTTTCTGCCTTCATGCCCCTCTGTGCATCCTGGGAACAAATAAGAATAAGCTTACCTCACAAGGATCCCCTTTTATTTAAAAAATCTCTCCTAATTTCACACATTTGCAAAACTGGGCTGTTAATCTCATGAAAGACATTTCTGAAGTTCTTCCATTTCTGTTCAGTCATCAGCACGACAAAGGTAAGAAAACAAAACAGGAAACTGGATAAAAATGACAGCAAAACTTTTTAAGAAGTCAGACACACTTAGGTTTTCTTCAAAACTGACAAATTACGTTGTCACCCTATACTTCTGAACTTGTAGGAAACTACAAAATAACTTGATCAAGGTCTTTTGTGTTTGGGGTTTTTTTCACTAACATGCTAGTCTAAAACAAATTATATTCATGATATAACAGAGTGAAACAGCTAATGAAGGCAGCAATGCCTCAGTGTCAATTTAGAGAGGCAACTATGGGGAAATGTGAAAAACAGCTAATATTTCTCTTACGGTGAAAGAGACTTTCAGACATTTTTCATGTATGTCCAAATTCAAATACAATGTTTTCTACCTTATTCCCTAATAAGGACAAGGGCTAGCCATTAAATGGTTTTATTTAGTTTGTAGGCAGGGTAGCCTTTACCACCTTCATTGTATAAGGATACAATTTCCAGTAGAAGTTCTTCTCAGAAGAAAAAGGCTGACAAGGACAGTGAAGAGTGGGCAAAAAGGTGAGGGTGGAGATGCAAAGAGATGCTATAGGTACTCCTCACAGCTGGTAGGTTAAATGACTGCCACAGACTTGGCAGATTCTATTAGCAGCAGTCCTGTGGATGGCATTTTTATAGAGATGGGAATCTGAGGAGAAGTGCAGTTCAGAAATTTAGAGGACATGTAGAAAAATGAACTTTTGCACAGGAGTCAAAAGTTACGAAACCTCCCATTCTCCTTTAGAGTTTCTGTGTGTGTGTGTGTGTGTGTGTGTGTAAGAGAGAAAAAGAGAGATCTCAAGTAAATAATATCTCTGTGCCTCAGCTTCCCATTCATAAAAGAGAAACAAATGGGTAATTTGTCTTCCTTTCACAACATGTATGATTCCTGATGCACAAATATTTATCACCTTTCTTAGTGCATTTGTTCAGCATAAAACTGAAAATGATTGGTGATTTCGTTAATAGAATGTGTTTCTGTGGCATCAAGCACTCCATCAATTTTAATCTCAGTTCCTACATTTGAGTTACTGCTCAATACTTCTTTTCTAGCAAAAAGTGCAACACCTTTCATTTTTGTCATTTCCCATCCCCGATGTGTAGACAAGTTACATTGAGTCCCTTGGGGTCAGAAGAAACCAGAAAGCCAGGCTGATTTGTTAGGCCCCAAGGCTTGGCCTCAGGCACAAGTATGTACAGTCAGAGAACTTCGTTCTCATCCTCAGCACATACATAATCTCTGTTGTTGTTAATGGAAGTGATGCACATACACTGAAAGGACAGGTATTTTGTTGTTTCTCCATTAAAGAATACCATAAATACAGAGCAAAATTATCCAACCAGACTAGAAAATCTCTGTCCAGTGCACGTTTTGCAGAGGAGCAACCTGGGATCTAACTTTTGAAACGAGAACTATGACGTGTTCTTAAACTGAAATATGCTTGATATACACCAGTAATGAAAGCTTCTTCCAAAGCCCTGAGCAGTGACAGTGGACTATTCAAAGATAACCACAGGAGCCAAGTCATGGCATGGTAGGTGTAGTTGATGTTGACACAGTGAAGTTGTTCAGCACAAGACAGTGAAGGAAGTAGAGTTGTTTACACCTCAAGAGGAATCACTCTGAACTGGATTCAGCTCCCTTATGCTCAAGGATACATTGCCTGCAAAGGAGATGTAGTCTCCAATTCTGTACATCCAGGTGAGGCTACCTTAAGACCGCTAGTTTGCCACCAGTGGGGGGGAGTAAAACAAATTACTACAGGCTACCCAAAGTCACATTCAAAACCTGATCCACAATCCTTTAAAATCACTAGGTTCCTTTTAAATCAAATCTCTGATGTCTGATGGTACAAATACCCATATTCCATTTCTGTAAACTTTAATAAGAGGCCTAAATTTATGTTTGAAAAATATTCACAACAGGGGTATCAGGAGTGTTACTGGCTCAGTTCAAATCATCCTTAACAGTTTGCTCTGCTTCATACTCTCCTCTCCCCATTTTAAGGCAGCCCAGTTCCATACTCCCTCGTTCAGTTGTGCGGACCAAGATGAGGAAGAGGAAGACGGGCAGACCGGCAGTGCTGAGCACTGACTCTCCCGTGCACATGCTGTGAGTGAAATGAGACTGTGCTGGGCTGGAGGGTGCTATTCCACAGCATAGCTTAGTTTGTAGTAGTTCATCCTGGACTAAACTGGCCGTTTCCAATTCACGAGCCTGCCAGATGGCTCTCTGTCTGGGCTGCCTTATCACAAGATGACTGGGATAGTGACTGGCTCTGCTGGTGAGTCATTAAAGATGGGACAAATGAGAGCTGATCACGATGGCAGCTCCACTGAAGTGAAGACTGCAGGCTTGGATCAACAGCTATCAGCCAGCCACCATAGCACACGTATTTACTGCTAGTGATGAAAGGGAGGGAGGGGGAAGGAAGCCTGTGGTTTGACTGAAAGATGAGCTTTTCTAAAGAGTGTAATTCCATTGGAAATAGGATTCAGTGGTTTTATAAGTTCTTGAATATCAAAATAATAAAAAAAAATTATTGTCTCATTATTTCACTGACAGGAGTTAAATAATTTAAGAGCACATGCAGAGACAATGAGGCAGACAGAAGTGCTATATTTGTATACAAATGATCCTAAACTTTGCGGCTCCATGAGAGTTTCATCAGTCTCTAACAAAGTATTGCAGAAGAAAAGTCCAGCATTTGCTGGCAACTAGTCTATAGAGATAAGCTACAAAAGTTATTTCTTTGACCTTTCATGGTTCAGGAAGAAAGATATTTACCAAGGGAGAGGGCAGTTGTATATGATTTTAGAAAGATGATTATTATTATTGTTGTTGCTACTGCTGTTATTATTATTATTCAGATTTTGCACCCAAAGTGAACCCCCCATCACATTTGGCCTACACTCCACTGGTTAGAAAAGCCTTCCTCCTTTGTATATTCAGAACAAGTTTCATGAGAAGTATCTCAGAAACATCTGCTTTCATTATAATTATATTTCTATTTCAGCTGCACCAAGCTATTTACAGATGAGCCTGTTCATAAAGAGCTTTATAATTAAGCAAACAGAAATATCTTTTTATAGGATGCAGATCTAGGGGTGATAATCACACACAAAATACACAGCAACAGTTGCAAATAGAGTGTTTAATGCTAGTTATATAGTTAGTGATGTGCTCAATAAAGCTTGACATGTCTTTGTTCCTAAATGTAAGAAAATATGGTCTTTGCTACACAACTGTGTAAACTGCCTTTTTCATATACAAAAGGCCATATATTTCAGGGGGTATTGCTTGAAAGCCATCATGAAAACAAGCCCTCATGTCTCCAGTGCAACATAATTACCAAGCTCCTGTGTGGAAAAAAGAGCTGACAGCATATATATGAATTTCAGAAGTGTGACATCTTCGTTATGTATGAGGTGCAACCTGACACTTCCGCTGATGGACACCAAAAGATAGAGAAGTGAAATGAGAAAATATTGGTAGAAGGGGAAAAAAAGACAATCTATTATTTAGCAAAATTACTGTCTAAGGTCTTTTCACAGTGTATGTGCTCCAGAAATCCAACCTTATATCTTCTGAAGAACATCTTTGTCACTTACTCCTCTCAAGATTGCAAACTTGCTCTTTTGCAGCACTTTCTTAGAATTTTTATAACCAATTGTAGCCCAACAAGTGGGTTTGTAAACTGAACTGCTGTGATACACCACATGAAACCCAAGTGTGAGCAACATGCCAAAGAAAACCACACAAAGATTAAATTACACTATACATGACACCTCATTTTTCAAAAACAAGGTTTTGTTTGTAGGAATTTCTATGGTGAGGTTTTTTTCCTTCTTCACATTTAAATCAGCCAAAATAGATACCTGAAAGAAGACAGCAGAGAGCAGGCCCCTAGATATAACCTTAAAAAAAGCTATGAACAGAAGTGATGAGTAGAATCTTTGCTAAATTCTTTGCTAAAATCATGCGGAATCACTTTAATATATTCCAGGTAAACTAAATAGTCTAATTTGGTTTAGAAGTTGTTATTAATTTATGTTATTTTTATACCCTTGAACAGATCATAAATATTCTGGTGAGATATTCCTAGAAGGATTTGAAAGGGAAATATGTGGAAGATTTCAGTATTTGTCAATACCCTTTAATATGAGTTCTTACAAGGGTTGTTCATGCTTTCTACTTCAGGTTGGTTTTACACATTCAACATGGGTGCTTTGCCTCCCTGGAGGGCCTTTCCTTTGTCCATTGACTATACAGAGTGCCTCTGGAGGCAGAGCTACAAGCGGGCAATGTAAATACTCTCTTTCTTTCAACTGCGCCACATCTAAAGTGGTTTCTTCATTGCTACACCATGGATTTCAGAAAGCGTTAAGTAGTTCTTATAATCATGTTAGACAAACAGTCTTAAACTCAATGATGGGATTACAAAAGTGTTCTGATGCCTGATTTGTACTGCTGTTTAACTTGAAAGGGTCTCCCGGTAAACATCCAAAAATGACTTCATTACTTTCCTTGAAACCAAAGACTTGATGGCAGTTAAGCACTGGGTAAGCTGTGATATTTCCTTCTTTTCCCCATCATGCCAATCAGTATTTTATTCTCATTTCTCTGGGCTTCTCCATCTGTATCCACCCATTGCCTTTTACCTTGTGTTTCAATTGCAAGCTCTTGGAGAAAGAGATCTTCCTATTCTCTCCGTGCAGTGAAGCATAATGGAGTCAAGAACTGTCACTCTTAGGTGCCACAACAATACGAATAACAAACAGGGCAATATTTCTTCATCCACAGAACTGCACAGAGCAAGGGACTCAAATAGAGAAATGTATTATGTAAAACAAGAATATTGTTTCTCTGTTATGTTTTCATGCACTAAAAGCAAGCATGTCCTTTCAGTATCAAATGGTTTCTGCTTTAAATTACGAGGGGAAATGAAATATGTCTCAGTGAGGATACAAGATGTACATTGCCTACAATGTGAACAGTAAAATCTCGGAGAAAATAATGCCTTAAGGGATCGGTGCTATTAAAAATGTGATAGAGACAATATCTCAGATAAGACTGGGCAAGAACCACACAACCTGCTGATGACCAACACGATCAGTCCCTGAAGCCTGGCTGAGTGTGTGACACTTAGTTAAGATGTGGGAATGTGTGAAATTTGGCAGCCCTGAAATCTCAAGTCTCACACACAGAAAACAAAAAGTATCATTGCTGTCTGTTCCAGGTTCGTTCCAGTTGTAGCTTCCTAGCGCCATTGTCCCTGCCAGACAGACCCCAAATGAACTGATATTTCTAAAATTAGAGCTGCATTTCATTAACTTTTTAGTCTGCAGCTTGTGAGGCTAAGAACATGGTCCTAGGTTTTGTGTGAAATTCCCAACTGGATGAAGTGTGGAAAAAGAAATGTTAAAGAAGAAATTAAAATTGAACTTATTGATGGTTTCCATCATCTCTCTCCTTCCCCCAGTATGAAGTTGGAAGCAATGTAAAGGCAGAACATCTGATTCTTGAAGTCTTTACTCCCAGAGGTGCTGGTTCTGGGTTAAGCACTCACTTTCTGGCTCACTCCCAGCTTGCTATCAACTCACATTATTGCACTGTTCCAGACCAAAATCCAACTCCACAGAAGAATATTAAATGCTAGAAATGGGGGAATTTTAATGGAGCAGCTTTCTATCAGTTCTTCTGATTGTGGCTGACAGCTGAATTTACATAACTGCCAGTGAGAGTCAATTACTGGTGACTACTGGATAGCCTTTCTAGCTGAACAAGTAGTACAGATAACTGTGTGCACATCAGGTAGGCTAAAGATTTCATCATAACCACAAAGCTGCAAATGAAGACCTGTCGCTATTAAGCTTGAAATGCTGGTAGAGTGTGTGGGAGACGCAAGTGTCGATACTGTAAGTTAGTGCTGTCCCAGGGCCAGCAACATGGCAGGAGGTTTTAGGTGTTGTCATATTCTCACGTGTCAAATCATCTGCTCCATGTTTTCCCTATGATGTGGTCAGAGTCTTATTATAGAACTCTTTGATGCAATTCAGTGCGGGCTGGATGAAAGAATAACTTGTAGTAGACAAATATAAAGCCTCTTAACTAGGGTTGTGATGTGTTCTGTGTGGGATATGTTTCATCAGCATATTCATAGCATGCGCCTCTGACAGATCTGAGTTTGATTCTCAAGGTGTGAAAGTGTCAAGCTATCATCAAGTCCCATTTTCCCATGCATCAAGTTTCTCATGTTTATCAGGAGAGGAGAGCCATAAAGCTCCTCAGAATGGGTATCTCCAACTGTGACTGCAAAAAGAAAAAGAATGAGTTTTAGCTGCCTGTATCCCCCTTCTCCTCAGCCAAACAAGAGATTTTCACTTCCTCCTTCATGCAAGAAGAACCTGGCAATGCAGCATTGCCCCTGATTTCTCGTTGTTGGTATCAGAAGGAAAGGGATCTAGTCTTCCCATCTCTCTTGAAATGACAGGAAATCCTTATGACAGAAAAAAAGACATGGAAGGAATTAGCTTGGACAATGCACATTGTTAACAGTCTATCATCCACATTATTAATGTGCCGCATGTGGTCTCCAATATCTGAACTGTGGGAATAACAGCTGTATTGCAAAAATATTAATTTTTATCATATCTAATTCATGGAATGCTGTGAAGACAGTTTTTAAACTATCCTCACCAGAGAAAAATGAGCTAATTAAGGCTTCAGCAGCAGACTTGGAGAAGGTGAGAAGTAGGGAGAGTCAGAATCTGAGAATGAAAGATAGCCAAGTCAAAATAACTCTTGAAACCAAATTTGGCTCATGAGCTGTCAAAACTATGTTGCCATTGGCTAAGAAAAAATGTGAGTTATCAAAATATGTTGCTCTCTCTCTATCTAAGGAAACTTAATTTAAAAAGCAAGAGAGAGGGAGGAAGAAAAGGGCAGAAAGACTGTCATATTGAAAGGGAAGGATGAACTCAGAAGGGAAGCCCATCAGGCTTCTGTACTACCTTTAAATCTAGATCCTGAAAGGGTCCAGCATTCAGACCATGAGGTGAACAGTGGTCTGTTGAGACACAGCTTAAGATGAAGGGGATTAAACAAATAAGAACAGATCTTACTATGCGTGTATTCTACAACTGAACTGATGTTTTATTTACTTTTTGTAAATGTCTTTCCAACTTTTTACTTAAGAGCTTAACCCATTGCCTGGCTAGAATAAACTTGTACTGCTTTCATTCTTAAGTACGTTTAGTTTAATAGGCAAGTCCACGTAAAACTGAAAAATAGAGTACATAATAATAAATGACCACTGCAGGCAATATTCAGTTAAGCTGAGATAGCCACAGAATAGGTGAGTACAGTAGGAGGCAAGGGAGTGATGCCTTGTTGGCTAAAATGTCACTCCCCCTCTGACATATGGAGCTCCAGGTTTTTGGGAGCGACTATGTAGGGATCAAACTGCAGGGAGGCAATATATCTGCTCCTGTACAACCCAGCTCCCTCGCACCACTGCCCCAGCTCCGTTTTCTGGCAGTACCATAGCATGACAACAGTCAGTCCCCCACAACACTTGCTCTATACCATGGTCAGAAATCTGGAGAGACAGTTCATTTTCCCCCATAGCCACACAGACTCAGCCCCTGGTGAACCCTACACATGAGCAACTCATTAGTCAGGGGCAGCCAGAACCCAAGTGACATCAAGACAGAGCAAGCTGTAAGCTTAGAGGACAAGGAAGAAGTTGTGGCAAGCTGGACAGAATAGCTTTCCTGGACTGCATTAGCCAATATCCTTTGTGAAAGAATTGATTAATAACAGCTGCATCTGTACTGTAGAAAATAAAATCCTATTTTATCTATATATATTTGTTTTAGAAGAGCAGAAGGCTATTCAAAGCCGAGTCAATAGTGGCATTACTGGAACTCATTTGGAATGGACAATGTTTGGCCTATTGTGTTAAATTCCTGAGGGTTTGCCTATTTTTGTATCAGATTACAGCTTTATTAGGTACAACTGTTTTTACATTGCATTTTTGTGATTAATGATGCTAAAAGGATTTTGGCATTTCAAATGTTGTACACAAACCTAATGGGCAAAATCTTCTGTAAACTTCTTCTAAGCTCTTGGCAAACTTTCCTCGGGAGCAAATATTAACTCCAGATAGTGTTTATTAGCTTTTATAAAATAATCACTGTAATAGTGGCATGTAATTGCTGGAGGTAAGAGAACATCCAGGCCAAGAATTAATCAAGTTTGAGCTCCTTAATAGAAACAGGTCAGGAACAATTTATTTCTTGCCCAGTTTGTATTTAAAATAGTATAATTTTCCTCTGATTTTATGTCATATTCCAAGAGTGATTTCATACACAACATTCCCTGAATAAACTGTGTTCTTAACTAGAGACGGGTCTGAACAGCAAAGTTCAGGACCCACTTTATACTCTGACAAAGTATGGAGGCGTTTGGACTTCAAGCTTTAATTTGCACATTACGTGGGGTAGAACAAGCAAAATATTCAGATCTGAATCCAACCCCACTGCCTTTTTAACCTGCTGCCCAAAGTTTGAATATTTCTGTAGGCAGGATTTTATTTGAGGATGTCCTGTCAGCATCAGACAAATGGGAACCAAATATTGTTCTTCAAAGGGATCAGAGTCAGTATGCCTGACTCATTAAGCTTTTACTTGAAATCAGTTATAGGTTACAGTTGAGCAAAAAAAAAAAATCACAGCAGGAGGAATAGAACCATGACTTCTTGTATATGGTGTCTTTCATGTAATAGGCATAAAAGTCTCTTGCAATTGCCCTCTAGAAAGTCAGTGAAGCCTTCCTATTGAACCACTGTGTGCCAGGTAATTCCTTGAGCAGAAACAGAGCAGAAACAGTCTTTTGACAAGAGATGTGAGGAATGGCTAAAGCATGAATATAGACATATCTCTATGTCATGAATATAGACATATCTAAGATAACACTAGGTGAAAAAAAACTGGAAGTGCCACCAAAAAAAAGGACTTAACCTGAGTTCAGTCCAGTATAAACACCGCTGTATAGTCTCACAATTTGGGATACTAAGTAAGGTAGATTTATCACTTAGGGTTGATGTTACCTCAGGCACCTCTGATTCCCACTCTATGTACAGTGAAGCTGTTGGTCGTGCATTTTCTTTGAAGTTAAAGCCATAGTGTAGGATGCATATCAGGAGATGTGATCTCTCAGGCATATCAAGCTGCATCAAGGCATCGAAGTACAGTTTCAACACAGGAGGTGAGTTCTACTCATCAGCTCAACTGACATCTCTGCAAAATCAAACATGCCCAGGACCTTTCCCTAGCACTGACAACAAACTTGGAATGGTGTGTATCCATATTCAGCTCTATTACCCTCCAAAGCAAGGTGGTTGCATCTAAAATGCTCTCTGGGTAAAGTCAACTCCCCATTCCTGTCTGGAAATTGTCTGGGAGAGTGCCAGTTAGCTCAGGCAAATACCATGCCTGTGACCAGCCTAACAATTTGACAGCATGGATAACTGGGTTCTGGTACCTGGTTTTGTACTCTGAAACTGTTTAATTTGCTAGGAAACAGAGACAAAGAGGCTTCATGTATAATAGCTCATAGGAGATTTTTTGGTCAGTTTGTTCTGGGAAACAAAGACGTCCTTAGTAACAGGCCAGTCCTGGAATCTGCCATTTTTCTATTTGTAAGAAAAGTGAGAGACTGGCCATGGAAGTTTTAAGGCAAGGATCTCATCACCAACAGCATGAAGCGCTCTGCCTGGATAAGCAGGAATCAAAAGCACAATAGCCACACTGTGGAAATCCATCCATTCTCTAGTGCTAGAATTCATATTTCTATCCAAAAGAGCTCACAGAAGCTAGTCTACTCTACTTTTATAATCTGTTGAACATCAGCCATCAATCATGTTTAATGTATATAAACACCTCTGCACAAAATCTTAGGGGATTCTAATTCAAATAAAACCATTAACTATAAGCTATGAAACTCCTTTTTTTTTTAATCATAAGATTTGCCTTTAGATTTGTCCTGATCAAATCAAAGTTATTTCAATGTTATTATTTTCCTAACCCTAACCTTCTAGCGTATACTGTGAAATCACAATACTGTACAGAGGAACACTGGAAATGGATAATGATTCGCAGTTGTTATGCATTCCATCATGGAAAGCAGTGTTTCCCACTTCTTGGTACTGGAGCTTCACTTACTTAGTAAATCTGCCATTTCAGTGCCTCGCGAGGCTCCCCAGCTTCACAAGTGTCAGAGCCTTCTATTTATCTACATCACTTCTGCTATCAGCTGTGGAAAAGGTAGTATTAAAACTAAATATGTAAGCCTGTCCAGACGTGGACCTCATCCAGCTCCATGCAGACCCATGCGGATGTCTCTGAACGCTGATCTCCAGGGCTCTGAGGGAATACAGAGCAGAAAATCCCACACTGACCCTGTCCAAAGCCAGCACAGGCTGCAAATTAGTTGATTTGCATGGGCTGTATATCTAACGATTGCCCTGCAAGATATACCTCACTGGATAAAATACAGTGATAATTTTAATAATCTTTTATATTGGATGGTCATTTTGGAGGTCTAAACATGGGCACCTAACTGCTATTCAAAAACATATTCAAGAACCTACCACTTACATAGGAAGAGGAAAAGAGTGGAATAATTCCCAGGAGCTATTCTTCAGTCTGATTCATGAAAATATACATCTCTATCTTTCTACCTTCATTCAAAATCCTAATATAAAACTCAATGCAGTTTCCATGGATTGATTCAGAATTTGTTGGTTCGTATTTACAGCTCAGTTTCCCCCCAGCCAGAAGAACTGTGGAGTTACAGAACCAAGCTGATTTCTGTGCTGGAAATGAAATCCCAACTGAGATGAAATGAACCTAGTTTTGGTTGGGAGTTCTAGTGCGAGCAATTTTTTTATAGAGGCCCTATAGCTAGAACGAGGAAAGACAGCAAAACTCTCAAAGCTGTTAAGTGGCATTTACAAAAGTCCACAATAACTCAATTGTTTTCAGTGTTCTGCAGAAAAATCTTTAACAGGTCTGTGAAGAAACAAAAGGAGTTTTCTTACCCCTCTTCACAAATTGACTAACCACAACTGCAGCTTAAGTAAAGAATTTACCTTCAGGTAAGAATCTCCACAAGAGAAATGAAAAATGCAAGACAAAAGGGACCTTCCCTCTGCAGCTGGCCAGCAGAGCGAGCCGGCCATTTCAGGCATCAGGGCCACAGCGAATGGTAGCATGTGACAGAGATCCCAAGTTCTTGCTTTGCCATATATATCATCATTCAAAGTAAAAAGTTCTTATTCATACCAAATTATGGCCCTAGTGAGAATGAATGCCATAGATTTTTATTGCTGTGCAATTTTATATTACGTACATAAAAATACAGTGCTCACTGCACAGTTGAGTAAAGTTAATATTCCTCCCTAGAAAATCCATGTAATCTTGTGTTTGACAGGACATGACAAATATCATTCATGAATAAAAAAGAGGGGAGAAATGCAGAGAAAGGGCAAAGGAGACAATGATAACATGAGGCATTAACTTGAACAGACATTCATCAAAAATTACAGGTTTCATCTATTTCTGGTCACTTACTGTAGGCTTGTGGAAAAAATAGCTTTTAGAATGAAAATACATGTCTCAGAAGTAAACATGGCTTTCTGGCTGGAACAGGCTGCACAGAAGGCGGCACAGAGATGTAACCCAGAAACACACATAGGACAAGATAAAGTTTGTTTCACGTGTAAAGATATGATCCATGGGGAATGAGAAGGCCTCCTTTCAATCTGGGATGATCCCTGAGACCATTTTTGGGGGATCCTAGAAAAGAGCTATACCTTCTGGCATATGTACCTCTGCATCTTCACCACTGGCAGTAAATTATGGGAAGAAAAAAAAACCTAACTTGATTTCCAGGCCCTAAGGAATCTGAGCTGGACTTGCTGAGGCACAGTAAGAGTCTTGAGTATGATGTCCAGAGTATCACGCCAAACAGGCTTGCACACCGAGGTGCACACACACATCAAAGCCACACTTCTGGGATTGTGCCAGTTGCCTTTTATCAGTCGGGCACGTGTCTTTCACATGTCGCCTTTGCAGTGATGGTGTCAGATATGTATGTTTCAGACGTACAGTGAAGCATAGGATGAAAGCCTAGATGTAATTTTATAATCACTTACCCAGAAGCATATTGTTATGCCAGTGTGACACTTCCTCCAGCAAGCAAATACTGTTTACAAAATCTTTCTCTAAATGTGTAATATCTACAAGGCACTGAACGTTTTACTGATGATTAAGAATCAGAGTCCTTGCCACAAAAGGTTCATAATCTAAATGAAAAACACAAGCTCGAGACGGATTATGTGATGTAAGAAGTAAGGCAGTAGGCAAAAAAATTTAGCACACGGGTCTTCAGGTTTGGCACTTTTTAGAGAATGATAAAAATCAAGATTTCCTAAAGAAAAAGAGAGAAAAATCCTACCTATTAAAGCCACAATAGGAAAGCGTTTTGGAATCTTCCATGTTTCTCAATTATGTTCTTTTTGGGTCTATTTTCATCTACTTTTTGCAGAGCTTTCAGCCTGTAACTGAACTGAAACCAGCCAATCTCTCTTTCTGGTTCATGTATATTAGCTCAGTGCTGTTAGGTTTGTTTCTCCAAAACAGCAGGGTGCTGGGATTTTTTAAAGGTTTCCACAGAAATTAAGAGGAGAGGGATATAATGCCTTCAACTCAAATTTATTTCTTTTAATTCATTTTATATGCACTTGGGGCCTAAATAACTCAAGAGTAATTACTGAAAAGTAGCCTATTGTGTGACTTGCACCCCTTTGTGAGCAACTATTGCCTTAACTCCAGATGCAGAGTATTTTGTAACATGACTACGCTCCATATTCCCTTTGTGGAGCATACAGACAAGCAGTGCATCCATTTTTCACTTGCATGCCAGAACAGCTAACCATATGTGTACAGTTGCCCATGTATGTAAAGGCCAGCAATCAATTACTACTAGTAGAAGTTAGTACAAATCAGGAGACAGACATAACACCTCACAACTGTCTCTCTAAATAGTGGTGCCCCCTAAGCCTACCCCTATAATAGATTAAAGTTACTCCTGATAACACAGTGTAGTCCTTAATATTTTGACTAATAAGTGCCAACCTCTGGAAATGTGGTCTCGAATAACAATAGCAATGACAAGCAAGAAATTTTAAGCATTCATTCAAGTTGCTGGTCTCTGTCCAAATTGTTACCACTCATAGTGTGGCTTGAAAACTTTAATACACACATTCGTTTGAACAGAGTTTATGTTGTGCGGGGCAAACAAGGCATCTCACACAAAAAAATTCCGTCAGCTGCACAATATACAGTCGTATCGTTATTACAGGTCTCCGGGGCCTGTGTGAAATACAAATGAATGTGCAAGTGTTATCAGAATGAAAGGGCAGAAATGAAGAAAATCTGGAACCACCTAGCCACATTTCACTGAGCTAGATAACTACATCTTTCCTCTCCTCATTTTTCCTGTCCATTACAAGCATCTGGAAAAAAAATGAATAAGGTGTGTGGGGAGAGGAGTCACATCTGAAACTTTTTTCTTTGCTTCAATAAGCTGGAAATCTCAGGCTCTCTAAAAGCTGAGGTTTTTTCCTCCTCAGTCCAAAGAAAGGGGGCTGGGCTTTTTCCTCGTTAGCATGAAGATTTTTATTTTTTCATACAGATACTGACACTTCTTTCTCTTAGAAATTTTCTTTGAACAGAAAACATTTGTTATGAAATTAGATTTTAGACAAAAGCATTAAACCAGTACTATTCCTGGGATGTTTTATGTTTAGATTTTCCATGTACTCATTAAGAAAATATAATTCTGAATCTACATTGCATTGTGTAATGTCGATGGACACACATCTGGCTGAACAAACACATACACTGTAATGTATTTTCAGAATTCTATTTTCTTAATGAATACATTCAAATATATACAAAAGACATCAGTATTACACAACCTACCACTCAAAAAATAGCAAACGACAGAATTAGCATTGTCCATGAAATCTTAATTCATCCCCCTTTGGGAATATACATCATGAGGCAGTACAAGATGGTATAACTGCACCACCTCCTATTTTTGCACAGGACCTTGACTCATTATTCTCATTCTCCTTGCCTTCTTCACTCACTATGTGATGGCATGAAGTCATGTGCTGAGTATAGGATTATTAATTTCCTTCTGGGCATTATGTCCAGCCTGTCACCACAGTAACTGCATTATTCCCAAACATAAGTGAATTATGGACACACATAAGGACATTAGCTGCTATTATTATTATCATTATTATTATTAATAATAATTTACAAGTTAGGAATAAATGAGAGATTAAGGCTAAAATTTTCTATATTTAGAAGAGTTTGCTGACTGAAGATCCTAGTTTCAGACATCTAGAACCAGATGTCTCAGAATAATTGATGTTTTAGAGATCTTTGTGTATTCAAAGATAGCAACAATTAGTATTAGTTGTATCTGTTAGCAGTCGGCATTCCTTTAAATCTGTAACAGCATCCTATGTTAAGCTCCCTATAAATAAGAAAGGCACAGTTAATGGCCAGGAGTAAAACTGTAGGTTTAAATAATGTTTGCTTAGTCACAAAAGAACTCTGTGGAGAACTGTAATCACAGAGTAAAATTGCATGGCATTGCACCTCCTGAGCCAGAAATCTGTTCGTCTTTCCTGCAACTCGCCGGCTCTTTGTCCATGCACACTTATAAGACAAAGTCCTTCAGAGAATGTTGTTTAACAAACACACCCTGTCTGATGCACTAAATAAAACAGTGATTCTGAAGCAAAAATTAAAAAAAAAAATTTGCATACTTGTTTAAATAAAGAGCAGAGGTGACAGTGTTTTTAAAATAAAAGATAAATACTCTGTAATTAAACATGGTCCATCATACCATATCAATTTTGGAAAAAAAAATCTACTGGCATGGAGGCATTTTTCAATTGTAAATATATTTTCTATAATATTCTGGAATTGGAGTATTTTTGAACACCAGAACCAAAATTTCTATTTTAAAATTTGCAGCTTTGTAAGAGACAGGCAATTGGTTTCTAGTCAGCTGTGTTACAGGCTGTCATAATTAACGTATGGAAAGAGACTGAATTAAAGTTATGTAGATAAACTTCAAAATGGTATTTTCTTCCTTTACAGACCTTCTATTCATGATGCTAAAATTCTTCCTCTCTCTCCCATGTCCCACAGATAAAATTACAACCAATAATACTATCATACGGAACTAAACTGGTTACTGATGTGGTCTTTGGCAAATCCACAGTAACAACTTCATTCGAGCCAAACAGGTAACCAAGCATTACAGTAAATAATTATTTTCTGTGTAAATGTTATACACATTTTACAAGGGCATTGCAGAGCAAAGGAATATGCAGTTTCAGCAAGACTGAGCTAGGATCAAACTTTTAGAGGAAAATATCCCATCTCGTTCATAGGATCATAGAGTCATAGAATCATTTAGGTTGGAAAAGACCTTTAAGTTCATCAAGTCCAACCATAAACCTAACAAAGTCCACCACTAAACCATGTCCCTAAGCACCACCACTCTCATTCTGTCCAGCCACTCAACCCGGGGTCGTTCTTGCAATCTTCTTCTACCTGCGGTTCCTGCAATGGCACGAGCCAGTGCCTGAACTGGAACCAGGGCTGCAATTCTCTCCCCAGCTGCTCTTCTGGGGAAAAGAAAGGTACCTGGACATGCCTGCCATTTCCTATGTGCTGAATTTGATATCCATTTAGAGAAAAGACATACATCTCTTGCTGACATGTATAGTTCAGGTTGACTTGGAGTGAGTATGTCTACATTACATCATTCAGTTTAAGAAGAAAGGCCATCAGTGTCTCACTGTGGTACTGATGTTTCCCTTTTTCTAAGCACTAGTGTCTTAGGGCTTTATAGGTCAGCTTCCTAGTGAGTAAGAAATTAAAAGTCAGGGACAGTCTGGGAATAGTCTAGCTTACATATTTACTTCCATATATGCATGAACACTGAAAGAGTAGAGGCTGAATTCAGTATAGGTACTGTACATCTATTCTTTCAGAGTTCTTTGTCCAACACCAAAGCCTGGTTGGCAGCAAGCAACTGTCTGAAAACTTTAGGGCATCAGAGCAGCATAAAGCAAGTGCCTCTTTTGCTCGTATAAGTCCCTCTAATAAAGTATCTTGCTTTATGTATTTCTTCTCAAGACTGAACATTTGCTCAAACACAGAAAAATAACTTGGCAGACTATGTATACTAGCACCACCTAGTGATTTCCTACAAGAACCACGTGCTATTCCAGCACTGGTATTATAAAATTAAAATTATGTGAGACAGAAGCACTTTAAAATACTTAAACAGTGATGCTAATCTATATAATCTATTGTACATCTTAAATTATTTGTAAATTGTTTCTAAAAGAATTATTCTTAGAATAGTGTGTTCTTTCAATGATTCATGAGCAAGCTCACAGGAGATGCAGAAATTTTTGGAACAGAATTGAAAGTACTAGAAAGAAGGTTTTTGCATTACTAAGAAATTCACCAATGCTTAACCTTTTAATGGGAAGATGGTATTTTTTAATTGCTTACTTGAAAATGTACCATTATTGTTTAAATTAATCCCTTGCAGCAAACAGACTCTGATTTCATTGAAAAAACATATGTGGTTTAAGAGAAATTTGGCCTGCTTCTGATCAAAGATGTATTTGCAATGATGTATATTGCATGAATGTAAAAAACTGGTAGAATTGTACACAACACAAAGTTCCCAGGTTGGCAAATATTGCCAGGAATAAACTTCCCCCCCGCAAAAAAACCCACACATTTTTTTAATATGTCACAACCCCAAATATTGAAATATCTTAGCTATTCCTTGAGCACTTTTTTTTTTGTCTGTACAAGGAGCTTTTACTCAATACATGACTAAATTTGAATGTGGCCTTATGGACATAAATAATTCAGATGCGCCAAAATGTGGGCATATATAGAACACACAGAATTTAAGTTTCAAAAGAAAGGTTAGCATCAATGAACACAAAGATTAGATAGGGTCTAAGTCCTTAACCTCCCCTGCTGAAGCCTATGGAAAACCTTCATTAACCAAACTAAGTTAAAATAATGCACACATGTATATGTGTATGTGTGTGTACACATATCCCTACATATGCATATATGTATTTATTTCCCTGTGTATGCATATATCAGTGTAGATTGACCTTAGAGGAAATCAAGCCCTCTAAAAATGCTATGATGATGATTGTACAATAGGCTCCTTTCCTTTTCCAAAGTTATGTGTATGTCACAATGTGCTAAAAAGCATAAAAAATAATTAAGATTATCCTTTTAAAAACCAGAAATGCCTAAACCCTGCTTCTCCTTGACAGGAGTTCTAACCCTCATCAGAGATAAATCATTCTGCAGCAGTGGCAGGCAGCTATTTAAGGCCAGCGGATGGGGCCAGAGCCATGGTAAGTGCAGGACTGTAGCTGTCACATCCCCAGTCACTGCATTCCCGTGCTCAGGACTGAGTCATCCACACTACTTCTTGTGAGCAAGGCTGTCACCAGTTTGACTTTTTGTCTCTTTATCTCTGTTTGGCATCTTCCTGTACATAGATCTCAATTATTCCCCCTGCATTTGTGCATTATTTTAAATGCTTGGGTTTTGTTTTGTTTTAACTTAAAGTTTTGAATCCAAAGATTCACTGGAAATGCCTTGAGGTAAGTGGTAAGAGCCAGAACCTGAGCTGGATAAATGGCGATCTAAAGTGCGTATGATTTTCTTCCCTGACTGGATAACCTCTCTTTAATAAGACCTAAGACATAGTTACATCATGCCATCAAGCCAGGACAAAATTGCCTGAACTAATACGGCTCTAAGCTGAAATTTCCTTCAGTGCAACACGGCACTATGAAGGGATCCATGCTTCATCTGAAAGAAGCAAAACAGAATCAGTACGACACTAACTGGCATACCTGCTAATCCCAGAACAACACAGTACTGACTTTGCTGCACTACATGCAATCATGAAGCTATCCTGGACGCCGCTGCTTCAACCCTATCTGGACCATGGTCTGGCTGGGAATGTGAGCTTATAGTACCATACAGTGAAATCTCCTCCACTCAGATATCACCCAGTTGTTTTCTTTTCTTTGAGAAAAGAAAAATCATCATCACTATTGCAATTTCGATCTCTTTCTGTGACATCTACAGGAGCAGATTCAGCCTGGCTGCCAGCCAGGGGTGGCTGTATGATGCCAGTGTTGCTCTTCACCCTACAGCTGAGCACCACAAGGACAGGATGTGGTCCCAGGGCGGTGACTGCTCATGCTGCAGTACCCTTAGGGGGCTGTAAGACCTATGTGGGCAATAAAAGCAATAAAAGATCTACAAGATTCATTTTCCTCTGTGACCATGGGACTCAGCACTTGGACACTAGAAACAAAGTGAGCTGTATGGAAAGATGTGTGGGCTCCTGCCCTGTGCGGACACACAGCTTTTTGATTGTTCTCCTTCAGGTAACTCACCTCCCCTTACTTCCTTTGGGAACATTAATATACCTTAATCTATGGTATAGACTGTACCAGCTGCATTTTAGTACTCTAGAGTATGTGGAATTCTTCAATGTGGTTCTGCATTTTTCTACTATTTTTCTGCGGCATCTCTCTCACTCACATTCTGTTGTCATCTACGTTTTCTACGCTCTGTTTTCACAACTCATTTTCACCTTCCCACATGAAGGATATCTCTGGCAGGGGACATTTATATTGTAAGTAACCTAAACATTTCAGTTTGTGCTTACTACACTGAAACTGACAGTAGTCTTAGAGCAATGGGGAAATGTGTGCCCCTGCGTGGCCTTGAAAACACAATGTATTGTACACAGGACCTACAGTCCCTTAAACTCCTCACGTACACACTCCTGCCATTCTCTACATTCCCATTTGCCCATAAAACTTAAACTTCTATTTTGTTCCTCAGAACAAACTTGAAATGCAAAGGAAGGGCTAGAAGAGGGCTGAGGTCTGTCTGCACATGATTCAATGGTGGCTTCAAGGAAGAGAACTGCCCTATTTTAAGATAGGAGAGAAGCAAAAAAGTCACGGAGTCTTGCCACCTGTTTTGATCAGGGAACCAGCTTTAATACTATTGTGGCACTACTTTGCATGTTTCCTTTTGAATTTTAAAAAAAAAAAAAAAAAGGCAAGTAGGGAAAGGCCTAAAAGAGACTTGGGTTTGGCAGTAAGAAGGGCCGCTGGGGAAATCCAACAACTTACAGTGCATGCTTAATAAAAAGGTTTCTTCTTAAGAAAAAGAGAAGTTGCTGTACTCTGGTTGTGCATTTCCCCTGAGGACCTCGAAAGAAACCCTGGCAGATGAAGTTCAAACTCACGTGGGAAACTCAGTAGATGGCACTCCTCCCCGTGAGTCAACACAAGGGCTCAGCTTTGGGTTAGAAGCCATTCTTCCAAGGGGGATGGGTCGAAATCTCTTCTATAAGATATAGGATTATATATATATATACACACACACACACGAACATATATATTCAAGTTGTAAATATGTATAAAACTTAATCTGTCTAGGACCCAACCTGCTTGGAGACTACCTTTCTCCGTATGTCCCAGTGTGTCCCATTTCCTCCTAACTCCAGCCATGGCAGTTGGAGTGACAGAGGCTGTAGGTCCTGACATGGACCAGAGGAGCAGTCAACAGGCTATTGCAATACAAAATTGCCTTGGAATATGAGGGGAGTCTGTTAAATCCTCCTGATTGCACAAGACAAATGCAGTTCTTTAGTTGCCCTCCTTGGATAACTTCTTCTGTTTGAAGATATAAAATCATCCTCTTGTTCTACCCAGGAGATGATTGCAATGTTTGGATAGATAATTCCTGTATTCGTACAGAATTTGTAAATTCTTTTATGATTTTTAGAACCAAAAGTCCATGATAAGTGGTTACTATTAAGGTATACAGAGAAAATAATACATTTAAATCTAGCTAAGTCAGTCCTCATGTCAATAATATTAATTTACACTGCAGTTCCTTCATCATGGATTTTCCATATATTTTACTCTGCTGAACAACATTTTCTTAATACTTGCTGAAGCACTTAACAATCCAAAAACATAGTTCACATACCTCTATGCTATCTTCCAAATCAGAGTTTGGAAGAAAATTGCAAAGTGAAATGGCAAATAATCTGAAGAGGGAAAAGTAAGAAGATCTACAAAATAAAGAATTGTTGGAACAGATATTAGAATTTTCCATTGCAAATTATCACCACTAACCGGCTGTCTGGGAAACACTCCAACCTGATGTTGGGTTCTTTTTGATAACGTGGTGTTTCTAAGCAACATTTTTAGTCAGCTCATGGGTATGAGTGGTCAGCCACCACTCCGCAACTTCAAAACTTGAATTTCTTTTGTTAGATGCAGATCCAATTTGTTGTTTGGTTTTCATATGAAAAATACAGCAGGCTTTTTAAGATACAGTTTAAAAAAAAAAGGAAGTGGTGCTAAATATTGTAACACATTTCAACACATATAGCAGCGTGTCTAATTTATTCAATACTACATTAATGAACCCCTTTTTTGTTCTTAAGCGAAGCAGATGGGTATTCAGGTAGCATGTGTTAAAGTTGTCAAGAATTTATGTTCTAATTCCTTTCACATAAGCAGCCGAAGGCACTTCTTACATAAGAATGACAGCGATAACAATTAGCTGGTCTCTTCACTCAATATGTTTCCACTATAATCCCAGATGAAATATTTTTCAGGATTTGGACCTGCTGAACTAGAATTTCCGAAGTTCATTCCTTCCAAACCTTGTATATGAAAAAGATGTGAATTTCAATCCCTCAGAGTCCATGGACTGCCCATCCAGCTTGCATCTATGCTTTGCATGCGTTCAAATGCAAGGCGTATATAATGATTAGGTAATTCTTAATTTAATCTGGAAACTGTTCCTATCTCACCCAGAAATAATTTTAGCTTGATATGTAGGGATTCATATCACTGATAAATAAAGAACAGGCATGTTCCTGTGAAATGAGCGATAATAAGTTATGCAACAACAGACAGGGATCTCTCATAGTGATGGTAGAAGGGTACCAGACCTGTTCTTGGCTGATGGACATTGAGCTAGACAGAGTCCTGCAGACTGTTCGCAGGGATGGGGATACGGTGGAGCCATGGGAGATCACTGTGTTCAGTGAAGTTAGGCACCATTTTCTGTGGCTGTGCTTGCATCTCAAAGAGATTGACTTCAGATCGCTGGCAAGGACAGTTGCATTCCACACTCAGGCAGAAAATATTTTAGATTTCTATAAAATCATCCTATCAAAATGAATATATTTTATCAACTCAGATCTGGAATATATGCATCTTACCGGTGCTAATTATAACGAGACATATGGTGAAACAGCATTTCAGATTGAGACAGTTTGGGGAATTTCTCTACCTATGATTTCTTCTTGACACTGGAATCTTTCTTGTGGACATCTGTCAGGATGCAAGTTCCAGCAGGAATGTGGCACACTCAGCTCCTTCTTCCGATCCTTTGCTTCCATATTGACATAAAACCCACAGTAGGTGACAGAAAAGTTGCTTGCACCTGGCTCATGGCTAAAAATAGTGAGCCATTAAACTTTGATGATCCTCCATTTAAATGGAGCACACTTGGATAAAAGATGGCAACTATCCAGAGCAAATGGTTATTTCAAGCCTGATTCCCAGGAAAGATAGTAATTGAACTACAGATTAGTTACTGAGAAACAGATCATCTGATGCATCTTATCTAAAGATCACCTGAGGTGTAGGAAAGGGACTTACAGAAGTTGTTTCCTCTGAGATCACTTCAGAGGAAAGAAAGAGGGAGCAGACAGAACTGAGAAAAACTCAGTGGTTCAGACCTGAAACCGGAGAAATGTAATGGACAACCCAGAAAACTCTGACCCAAGGGCAGAAACCATCCAAGGTAAAGAGGAAACTGAAGCAGGAGGCTGAATGTGGCAGTGTTTTGTCCACAGATGTGTACTTCTAAGTCTAGCTGAAGTAAGACGTGATGAGTTTTGCTACCCGTCTGTTCACCTCAGCTATCCCATATCTTTGAGAGGAGAAACTACAAGTTTATGTTGACCATAATGTGGAGTTCTGGGAAAAGATATGCGTGGAGAAGTAGGGGAGGAGGCAATGGGCTGTAGGAGTCTTGCTTTTCTGAAACAATAGTAGATAAAAAACATATCAAAGAAGTCTGCCAGAAAGAGAGGCTAAATCTTACTGAGACATAAGAAACCTGAAAACATTTTGATACCTTGTAATATTACCCAAACACAGCAGCTTGGAGTGTACAAAGAGAACTGAGTTTTATCAAGGCTGTGACACACGCAGTCCTAGAAAAATTAATTCATTTAGCCTGCAGCTATGTGTTCCTTTCTTAGCGCACATTGGCTCCCCTTGTTATAGTCACGAGAGTAATTCTGTCACGCGCTCTCCCTTTCACAACAGGCAGTCTTCACACAGGCCTGAATTTTGGCTGCTTATGTGGAACATGCCAAGGTACAACAAATGGAGGGGCCTTTTTGACCTTCTCTAAAGCATCCATCAGGGACCCAAGCAATCTGTGGACTCCCTGAGTGCAGCAGGAAAACCATCTAGTGAATCTTTTGGCATTTGATGGCCACATGGAAACATGACCAGACGGATCGGGGGTGCAGACACCGTCCCTCCCTCAGTCTGGCTGCAGGCACTGGGGACCCCTCTCACCATAGCACCAGTGGAACAGCATTTTATGCCTTTCTCCACCAGTGCTGGCTGAGGTATTTTTCCTCAATATCCCTGGGGTTCCCTGTATCTTCATGGAGAAAGACAGTCTCCTCTGGAGACTTACTGAAACCACTGAAGATCTGCATCATGCAGTCAACATGTCTATCTTTCAGCATTCAGCATGAGCAGAACTTAGGTGACATAGCTCGTAACACAGAAACCTCATTTAAATTCCTAAAATAAAAAAATGGATGTTGGTTTAATTATATCCAGTGGGAAAGTCTACAAACACAGCCCCTGGAAAATACAGGTGGAGCTTAAGCAATAAAACTCATGAAAGAAATTCAATTGTAGAAAATTCATCACAAAGACACAGAATGAATTCACAGTTAAACATAGAGCTGAAGAAAGCATTCTCAGCAAACAATTAATCTATGTAAAGTAATCTTTAACTTTTTTTTTTAAGCTGGTGCTGAGTTTCACGAGTTGTGGGGATTGCCCACAAATATGTTTGCCACCAAATGCTATGAAGAGATCTGTGTGAGAGGGAGTTCCCATGACTGACCTTGAGAATAACAGTGCAAAGGTCAAACCAAAGGTCCATCTAGCACGGTGTCTTTAAATAGCAGCGAAAAGCAGATGGTTAAAGAAATTGTAAGTGCTAGGAAAACAATATGATATTTTGTCTACTCTATCATTCCACCTTCTAGTGCTGTGTAGATAAGTGACTTCATAAGCCAGATGTTGTAACTTTGTGGTTAGTACTGCTTGACTGATTTTCTGCTCGTGATTTTAACTGGTCACTACATCTGTGGTTCAGGCCATGGGCTCATTTCATTTCCTTCTCTCATGAGCATTTCCATGCTTTCTACCATGCAGGCCACTACACTTGAAGTAACTTTTACCTATTACTTCATTTGATTCTCCCCATTTTAAAACTCAGCATTGCTCCAGAAAACCTCTGGGAAAGTAGTAATGAAAAGATTAATGAATGTATCTTTCAAATTGTGCGTGTGCTCTAAAGCTTGATCCAAAATCCCATTGCTGACTAAGCAAAAAACAACATTGATTTGAGTCAAATACATACCATTTCCAATGTGATTTTGTTTTGAGAGGTGCCAGAAAGTCCCAGGGCACTTGAAAACTCAAAAGTCATATAAATTGGGATTGAACATTAGATCCTATATTACTGGGTTTTGTTCCCTAATTTAATTAAAGTAATAGTGTTTTCATTGCAAATACAAACAGTTGTGAATTTGACAATGACATTTGGAATGATTATTACACAATGTGCATCAAAATATTTTTGCCAGTTAACATGCTTGGTGAATATTCACAAAAATCCAGTACATAGTCAGAACAGAGTTTAGTATTATAGTACCAATAAACATTACAGTCCCTTTTGACAACCTTCATCATTCCCACCAGTCCATGATTAGGCCACTGAATACTGTGCAAAGAGTAGCAGAATCATTGAAGGTACAAGAAGTCATTCAAACCTCTTTGGGTGTTTGATAAACTTGTCTCTTGTCATTGAGTCTGCAAGTATGAAATCAAGAGATCAGCTTTCTACACCATGAATGACACACAAACGTGAAATTCACCAGATGGATCAGAGTCTTAAAAGACTCTCTTTCCCATCTTTGAAAATGGGGTGGAAAGGATAAATAATCCATGTCACAACTGATCAGTCTGGCAGGACTGCCATTTGTCATTCCCCTTTTTTATTTTCTCCAAAATTTCTTTATCAGGTACCATAGGATGAAGCCATCCTTACTGGGAGCCTTTTCATTTTCTCTACCAGACAGCTATTGGAGTCTCAACGCAAAGCCATTTTCTATGTCTATGCCCTTTGCACATATATGCCCCAGCATGTACTTCAACACAGTATCCCAAGTACCAGCTCTTTCTATTGGTTCCCATAGTTCCTTTTAAGCTTTCTTATTTTAAGATGGACTGCACACCTTGATTATCTTTCCCTGCTCACCTCAGTCTCCACCATGATGTTTTCCCTCCTCTCTCCAGGACCGGTTAAGATGTAAGCCCTTCAGTGGCTCTTCGTAGCCTGCTATGGGGAGCTTCCTGAGGAGGCCAACACACCAGCTAGTCTACTTTCTGCTTTTCCATTCTTCCAGTGAGAAGCCTGCAGGCAAACCCTCCTCTTACTCTCCTGCCCGAAGCCTTTTCCTGCACTTAACTGTCCTGTTCTGCTGTTCTCCCTAGTTCAGCTTTAAAGGTTCATTCCTCCTCCCCTCTTTCCTATCCTGCTCTCCCAGCTCTCAGCTTTTGCCAAAATATCTTCTGATGTCCCCATAGGATCCCCTTGCCAGTTAACTGACTTCTCCAAAGAACCTCTGCAAGCCTGTGACCCCTCCTGCCCCTTTTTTTCCAGTTATTAGATTCAAACCTTCCTAATCAGTTCCAGTTGAGGTGCAAATGCTCAACCACAGGAAATTACACTTTGGTTTATTTGGCATCCCTCTGACAAACACTCCCCTACTTCACAGGATTGTACAGGGTGAGTCCTTCCAGGATCAGAACACTTTCTGAAGTCTTGGTTTGATTACCCAAAATATTTCAGGGTGCAGAATCAAATTTTATTCCTAAAATGTTCCTATTCTTTTAGAAGTCAGGACATACCTTATTTGAACCTTCCACCTCGGTGATCAAGAGATGTGTCCTAAACACCTTGTGAGAGATACTTGGAACTCCTTACTTGCATGGAGTCAATTAGAGCATGAGCAAGTAGGGCTCGGCACCTTCGGGCTCTCTTTGCAGTGATGAGGTGGTACGTGCCCTGACAGTACCTTTGCAAACTGCATTGCTTTTCCTGCATGGCATTTTTTTAAAAAATAATTCCATTGCAGGCTTGGCCCTTCAACGTGCTTAGCGTTAAGCACATAAATAGTTTAACTGGTGTGAAAGAAATCGCCTACATGCCTGCACATGTGATTAAATGCTTTGGTGGATCAGGCCAGAACGCCGAACACATTGTTGAATCAAGCAATGAGTGTGTATATAAACGAGATCTTTACAAACTGACACAAACATAGCACTTGCGTTTCTTTAAGAATCTCGTAACTGAGTTCAGCCCTGGCCTAAGTGCGTTGGCTTTAGTAGGAAAAGGCTAGCAGTTAATTTAGCCTTACTTCTTTTTTGATGTAAAGACAAACTGCTTAGGTAAAAGTCCGTGATTCTAATCTTATTAGTTACAGACATATTTTCACCAGTTGCTATACAATCTTACATGATAATTTACAGTATTGACTGTATGCAAAAACTTTAAAAATATTTGGATTTCTATTTTTACCAAGACTGGATTGCTTTTATGAAGGATGGTATTTGCGTTATTGGCCACTGGAGCCCAGCTAAGAACATCGGAACATTATCCTGCCCTGCCCCTGCAAGTAATGAACTCTTTTTCAGTCTGTAAAATGTTGGTGTTTTGTGGTTTCCTGGAAGGGAGATAACAACTAGCTGTGCCTGCTCCCACTGAACATGATGTCAGGGTTGTCAGTTTGTATCAGAGATTGCAGTGCCAGCCCCCCTGCAGGCATTAGTGCAGAATTAGGGGAGCAACCATTACTTATTTTATTTTACCATCAGGACTGCACCACTGTAAGCAATCTCCAAGTGGTATAGCTCCACTAATAGTCAGCCTGTTAGCCACAACTCCATGCACGGGGACAAGTATCAACGATGCTTTTATAACATCAAAAGTAAACAGGGATTTACACATACTATTTTGATCTTGATCCTGTTCCAGTTTTTTTAGAAGTTTAATTATTTTTAATAGTTGCCATGAATTTTCTTAAAACTTACAGTACTTCTTTCTTTGGTCCTACTTCTATATTGAAACATATCAGAAACCATCTTAAATGGGGTTAAACTAGTCCTCCCAAAAGCCTCCCGGTAGAATTGCCAAAGGTTTAATTTCCTACTTTAATCAGTCATTTATTCTGCACTTTGAGAAGACAGAGCTTCCATTGATTGCAGTAAATTCACATAACTGGGATTATTTGTGTAGGCTAAGAAAACTGATAAAAAAGAAGTGACTATTTTTGTAGATGGCTTCAGAAATATTCTAACTTCTCTAGCGCTCACCTCCTATCAACAAGTGGAGTATCTGTGCACCTCAAACCTGCCAGTGTTAATGAGAATGATCTCTGCAAATGTGCTGTGTGTAGCTGGGAAAGGAGAAGACTCCAATGCTCTTGCTTGTTAACATTCTCCTTTGTTTCTGCCCTCTCCAACTCAAACGCTTTCTAGCTGTTTTGCTGGCAGCTTTAGCAGCATTAATGCATTCCAAACTAGAAAAGTTTCTACTTTAATATCTTACAACTAGCTCAATATGTACTGACCTCAAACCCAGGATAGTAGTAATTTGATATTGCAGCTCATTATTGTTACTCCCAGCAAGTTTCCCCTTGAAAGTGTCTGATGCTTCCCCCTCCCTCTCACATGCACCCTCCCACCCGCCATTCAGAATTTGTTTTTAATTGTTCAGGAGAGAAAATTCAGACTGTGAGCCAACAATATATTTCCAGGGGGTACAAGATATTAATAGAGCTACATCGTGGCCCCATATATTGTAATAAACTGTGCTGTAATTTGTTTACCCACCGTAGACAGTAACTAACATTCAGATAAATGGAGTTGGCGCCTGCAAGATTTATGATATACTTCTGTGCTTAGCAATGTTTAATCAGGGAGTTAAAATATTACAGTGTAAAATCCTTTACAAGCATGCACAAACAGAGAACTACCATTAGAGGCTTGGCAGACATACTCGGTGTCAAATAGTACCTCCAGACACTCTCAAAACACAAAGAGGAATATTCAAAGCAGCTACTAACTGACTAGCATTATTTGAGAACCACGTCAGAGCTCATTTTTTTAGGGGGACTTGCTTTTGAAGTGACAGAATGATAGGCAGGGACAAGTGGGCTTGTCTGCAGAGCCCATCAAGCTGAAAGAAGTTGGGGTGGGTGGAAAGCATGGAGGTGGGGGGGGAAGGGAGGTGAATTTTGGTCAAAAAGGTGGTAGATGCCTGTCACAGAGCTTAGTGTGTTTGGATAAGACAGGCTAGCATGTGGGGGGATCAGCATGAAGCATCACACCTGGAGGAAAAGACAACTAGCTCCAGCCTCAGTGCCATAAGCCTGGCTCCACAAAGTCTAGCCAACATCTGGAATGGATATCAAGAGACACAGTGCAGCCCTGACTGGCGCTCTACTCTACCTTTGTACTTTTCACTGCAAATTGAAAAGCAAAACAGACATCAAGGATATATTTATATAACTGTCTTCAAGCTGCATTTTCTACTCCCATCTGCTGCACATGATAAGTTTCAAGTGTTTTCTAATAAAAAAAGGATTTTTTATTTTTTTTTTACTCCTTGTTCGGTATACAGACTGACCTTTTTTTTATTCACAGTTTTAAAGGAACAGCAAATATTTTACAGCCAGAGGAAGTGTCAGCACCATAAGACTTTCTGCTATTGACATTATTTAACCACGCTGGCTGTCGAGCCAAATGTGACAGAGCATGAGTCTGTGTGCGTGCAGACGCCTGCATTTGCCTGAGTGTGTAAACGAGCTCGCTCGTGTGCATTTGTATGTGCACATGTGCTTTGGAGAGGAACATTCCTGGGAGTTTTTTGCTTTATTTTCACATCATGTTGTTGCTATGTCGCTCAAAGGGGGAGGGCAGCCCTGTATGTACAAACAGGAGACCCTGTAGTAAACCGCTCTCCAGGAGGGATATGCCAAAGGCATGCAGCCACGATATCAGAAAGGCTCTGGTTTTTCTCTCTGCTTTCCAGCTACGTAGCTGATGAGACCAGATCTGCCTTCTAGTCAGGTTGATTAATTATGAGGAAAATAACCAGAATGAGAAATGGTTACATTTGACTGTGAAACTTCACCCTCTGACCATAAGGCACCAAAATGGGCCTGGCCATACGTGGGTTTTGGCAGAGACGTAGGGAGCGTGGCCTGATGCACTCCTCAGCAAAAGCCAGCTAGACTCAGATATTCCAAAATACATTCTGGACCATATGGGCAATGACATGTATGAGTAGCCATGAGAAAGTACAGTTATCTGAAGGAGTCAACTTCAGCGGAGGAGAGACAGTAGGAACCAGAGATACTTATCCAGCCCTAAGAAATATCCCCGCTTCAGTATAGAGCAGTGAGCCTGATCCCTATCATCTACCTCATTTATTGGTATAAATTAGGGATAGCTGCATTTGTTGGAGTTATACTGGTATAAAATCTTCAGAAAAATGCTCTTTGAGTCCACTGGTGAAAAGTTTCACCAATGCTAATAACAGGAATAACAATCCTATAGAAACTGTCTGGAACATCAAAACTGTTATTTGCTATTACTTGTTGCTCTCATGAGAAAGGAGAATCATACTGGAAAAAGCTCCAGTTTCTCTCCTTCATATTGTAAAGTACTATTTTCAGCTGGTTTAGTACTGTGAACAGGAGATGGGGATGTAAAACCTACAGTTTTGTTGTGACTGCACCAATTCACCTTATAAACCTAAAGAATTAGTAACATCTCTGTCTACTCCTTTGTAAAATACGTATAATTCACCCATTACAGGCAGAACGTGAGGCTTAAATAGTGGTCCTAATTAAGATAATCCTGAATTTTGTGTTGGAAATTTATTGCTGTGTTATAGCCATTCAGTGAAGCAGAAATATTTTTCTTTTTCTCCCTGGGAAACAGTACCTTTTTTCCATAAGACAGCCTTCAAGGAAAAAGATGTTGTCTTTTTTAAAAAATTTTTTATTTTTGTAGTAAAAATATTTTCAACAGTTAAAAATATTGTTTTCACCAACAGTTGAATGAACCAACAGTTGATGAAAAACCCCATCATTCCTAATTTGCTCTACTTGTAATGTGCTTCAGCTGTTTCAATGAAAAAGCCCAGTATAAGAGCAAATACTGTATTTATAGCATAGGAAGAAGTTATACACCCTACATTGTCAGACCCCATGAATTTCAAAAGAGCCAAGAGATGTTCTTAGCTGAACTTTTCTAAAGTAATATCAAAATGAGTGCAATCTGAAAAGTGGATCATTTCATAACATCTATTGAAAATCATTCTGTGTTAGCTAACAAAACATATTTGACGTCTTCCATAATATGCAGGCAAATACAAATATCTGGTTTTTATTTGATGCTGTGTTATCAGCAGCAATTATTTTGTTAGGTAGTTTGGGTTTTTTTGTGGTGGTTTTTTTTTTTTTTTTTCAATTGAGAGCCTATAACTTCATCGAACCTCCCAAGTTTTATTTGGAAAAAAGGGTGACATAGGATCTATGAAGTGAAACTCACAGTGTCGGTAAAGTTGGTGAGAAATCAAAAAAAGGAGAAGCCTTTTCTTTGGCTGAAACCAGTCACTCTGCATGAATCAGGCAAATCTCACAGGGAAAAAAAAAAAAAATTGCTTGCTGTCCTAATTCTGAAAATATGGTTTTCCTTTGAAATATCACTGGCAAACTTCAGGCATCTTCCCAATGTAATCTTAAAGTTTACTACTTCTGAAGCTATGGTCCCAAGTGAAGTTATCACAGCAAAAGTAGCATATGACAAAAGATTTGCACATGCTTTTAATATGGAAACTCTGTGAAAAGAAACTCTAGGCCAGTGTTTGGACATAAAGAAGGAAGTGCTTTCTTCTTTCCATATCTAGACCATTTCACAGCAGTTCTTGAGATGTGTTTAGCCATGCATATGCATTCAAAATAAAAGCTCCATGAGTTTGCTTTCTGGAGACTAAAAGACATCTGGTTGCCTTTTAACAGAAGGGACCATAGATCAAAGGAAAAGCAGCCAGGTGGGTCAGAGGGAAACACCAGCATTTCCTGACCCCCCCTTACTTGTTTACAGATAAACACAAGATAGCTGTAAAAGTGACAATATCTAATGTGTTTGCAAGAGTGAGAAGGAAATAGAATTGAACGAATCTGAAGAAATACTAATATATTTCTAAATTTTACAATTCTTGAGTTTATTTAATAGTAAGTGTTTCTACAGTGACTCAGAACATGTTCAATACTATGTATCTATCATGTATGTGTATTTGTATTTGTATTGTCTCATTTGTTAAATTTGGATGGAAGGAGTTGTTCTCTACAGAAGGTCTAAAGAAACCAGAAAGTCATCTGTATGTAGTTTGTAGTGAGAGTGATGGTCTGCAGCAGACCATGCTGCCAGGTCATCTCGTACTACATAGAAAGTAATGAAATTAGCATTCTGTAGAGTTAGACATCCCATGCTGAAAGGCACTGTCTGCAAATTCAGTATCAAAATTACATTAAACCCCTAAAATATGCTGAGTGAAGTTCGGTTTCTGAGCTTGTTCCTCCCTCACATTTCATGTGATATATTTCTCAAACAGGGAACCTGCTCATTCTCTCTGTTTACCAGTATCTGCCTGATAAAGTAGAACTGAAAACACTGTGTTGTACTGGAATGTGGAGAAGTCCGAAGTTCAAAACAATTGCTTGCTACAAAAATAAAGGAAGGCCTTTCCTATGAAATCTATGAACTTGAAACGGGGATACAGAACTAGCCGTTGCCAATAACTTTAACTTCATTTATCTATATTTGGCAAAAATTGTGCTGCAGCTGGAGATGAAATGCTGAGCTAAATAACTGCAGCGACATGAGCTCCAAAACAGCAATTACTAAGCTGTGCTGCCTTGTGTAAGATTTTACTTTTATTTATTGTATTTAAAGCAACTCTCTAGCTATGTACAGTACAACAAGAACTGCCTGATCAAATAATGCCTAATTGCAAGGCATCTCAGCTCCACTGTCAATATAGTTAAGTGTTTAGCAAGGCAAACATGTCTTTCATGAAACCAGATTAAAGAAGTGGTGTGCGTGGTAGTTTTACCATTCTACATACTTTTTTATTGTCTCTAATTGCAAGGAATAACTCATTTTAAACCTAAACTTGGCTTATCACAAATGCTGAATGTATTAAATTTATTTTTTCTTATTATTAGAAAAGCTATTGATAGTTTTAAAAGGCTGAGGGAAAGGGGCACACAATCCCTATTCACTGTCGTAGTGAAAACCTCCATCTCTAAGGGCTTGGTTGTTTAACCTTTCTTCATGGTTACAAGAACAAAAAAACCATATTACTAAAGCTGTTGGAGGAACTGCTTACCAACGTGATTTCTATCATGTACCCTTTTAAAAAAGAGGACAAGAAAGTTGGGGTTTTTTTCTGCAGTGTCATCTCTTCCTTCCTGGTGGATGTCTCTGGTCGCAAGTGTGAAGCCCAGGTAGCTGTAATTGTGGGTGTTCTCCAGTACTGTTGAACTCCACACGTGTCTACTATTACAGTGGAGCCTCACCATGGCTTTTGTCTCAAGCACAAAGAAGAGATACAAGAATATTGAACAAGTTTCATCACGCATAAACAACTTCATCTAGGGAAATGTTGACATTTCTGAGAACGAAAAGGAAAAAACAAAGTGACATATGAGTATTCTGCTAGTTGTTCTAGAAAATGGATGCTGACGCCATAAATCTAGCTCATTCCCAAAAAGTAATGTGACTGAAATAATATCACAGTGCCAGAAAAGCTGACTAATTGCCTGGATTCCAAAGGTGACATAATTTTTCCAGGATGACATAGTATTATTAGTAGTATTCAGTCCCTCAAACAGTGGATTTTGTCCTCATTTGCCATATTTCTAACTCTTTTTCGCTCTACTTCCACAACCAGACATCCTGATACAGAACCTTCCCTTCTTCCAATTTCTTGGTCATTCATGAGCTTTTCAACCCAAACCAGCACAAACTCTTAACTATCTCAGTCATTTTCTAGATGCAGACAGCAGCACTTCTTTGGGACATATTGCCTTTCAGCAGCTGGTTCCCAAACATTTAGGGCCAATGGATCATTGCTGTCATTCAAATTAATCAAAATTACTCTGCACTCTTATAATCTAACTTCTACTTGAAGGCAATACTGAAAATAATTCTTAATGTAATTCCAGATTTCATCTGCTGACCACCTCCCATGACTTCATTGATTGACCACTAGTCATCAGTGAATACAAAGCTACTGATCTATTGTACACAGAACTGGTGACATTTGTTCCTCATCATCTACATCCTGGAAACAGCTATGTCAGAGGAAGCAGCCACCTAGAGAATAGTAGGTCATGACACCTAGATAATAGTAGGTCATATTGCTTAATTTCTCACCAACTTCATCTAAGGAGAAGCAATGTGAGATTCTTCTGTGTTTAGGGAGCACCAAGCTGGCTGCTTATATGTCCTGGGATGGTTCTCCATTTATTTCAAGACATTGAAACCTCCTGGGAGAGGTAGGAGTGGGAGGCTTGCTTCTTGTCACCTTCTCTCAACTTCTGAGCCTGCCTCGTTTAATGGAATAAATTTTAGTCTTGCACTACGCATACAGATACATCTTTTGCTCAGATTTTGTGATTCCAGTCTAGATCTTGTGATTCCATCCTCTGCTAAATTGCTTGATTTCTTGGCGGAAAGGAAAGCAAAGCAAAGCAAAGCAAGCCAAGGAAAGGAATACAAGTCCTGTATGGATTTTCAGAATTCTTGATGGAACTTATCCACCTTTCATTATTAGATACAGCCTGTCAAAGCTTGGCTTCTCTATTTATTTATTTATCCATATGATGGGTCACTCTTGCAGTTCCATAGGCATGATGTAGAAATATTTCAACATGTTAACCTACAACTGCGTCACCACCAAAATCGTCTACAAGGTATAGTTGTTCTCATAGTACTTGTTACTATAGGAGACCTTTCAGAATGGAAATGAGGAATTGCTAAGCACATGCATCTAGCAGCCATCCCTAGACCAGTTCTGATGTACTGACTGAGAAGCTAATGCCAAAGTCCCTCTAACCTTCTGATATTCCAGTCTGGGTAGATCAGTGATCAGCTGCTCTTCACAGCCAGGTCCTTGCCCCTTAAAGAACATGAAAACTATATCATGGTTTACCCTTCCTTTGCAGAGTCACTAAGAGGTGGCAGACCTAAACATTTCAACAGCCATCACTTTAAACTCAGTAAACCAAATGAGCTGAAGCATTCCAGCATCATTGCTAGTGCTTTTAAAGTACAGTTCCTGTTTTCTGCTTTTACATAAGAAAGCTCATACTTACATCGACTTCCTGCTAAAAGAAAGAGACTGTGCACGTACTTCCAGGGTAATCTAACTTGTGCCAGAGGCTGCTGGAGATTAACTGACTGGGTGATACTGATGCTGACACTCTGATATATGGCTCTCCGCTTCTACTTTAATATCTTACGGCCGTCGCACATGTTGAATGTTGTTTGGGCTGTGGTGCTTCAACATAACATGAAGCAGGAACTACAGCAGCATATAATTTACAATGGAGAGTCTACGTTTTACCTTCACATATAGAACACAGAATTCTTCCTTTTAAAGTAAAGTTCCTTGTCCATTCATCACACACCACTAATCACCACCACTTAGGTGTCTTAAAGAAAATTATGTACCATGTATCAGAAAAACTGACAGGGCAAACGACTGAAATTGAACACATCTGTACAAATTGTGAAAAAACTGCAGGACTGTTATACAAATAATAATAATGGCAGACACAGTTCTTTTCTAAAAATGGAATCATTCCCCTGCCATTTACAACAGTTTAGTATTTACGCACCTCCACGAGTCTTCAAACCACTCTTCCTGAGTGATTCTGAGGCCTAGATCGTGGTTCTGTTGTTTTGGAAAGATCAACAGCTAGTCAAGCACATAACAAAATAACAGCCTGACTAACTCCTTGTATTCAGCAGGATAACAGCACTGAGGAATCTTCTCCTTGCTAACAAGGTTATATTCTGTTTGAGGAAGATATACGTGCACACAGATATCTGATTGCATTTACTCTTTGCATTGAGATCTACTCTCCATTATCCAATTCACTACCCTTTATATCTTGTATTCCATTCTTAGCTATTGTCGTGGTTTAGGCCCAGCTGGCAACAAAGCACCACGCAGCCGCTTGCTCACTCCTCCCCCCCAGCAGGATGGGGAAGAGAAAATACAACGAAAAGGCTCGTGGGTCAAGATAAGGACAGGGAGGGATCACTCACCGATTATGGTCACAGGCAAAAAACACACTCAACTTGGGGGAAAAAAGGAGATCAATTTAATTTGTTACCAATCAAATCAGAGTAGAATGATAAGAAATAGAACCGCATCTTAAAAACACACCTTCCCCCCACCCCTCCCTTCTTCCTGGGCTCAGCTCTGCTCCTGATTCCTCTACCTCCTCCCCACCAGCAGTGCAGGGGGACAGGAATGGGGGTTGTGGTCAGTTCATCACACGCTGTTTCTGCCGCTCATTCCTCCTGAGGGGGAGGACTCCTCACACTCTTCCCCTCCTCCAGAGTGAGGTCCCTCTCACAGGGGTCAGCCTTCCATGAGTTTCTCCAAGGTGAGTCCTTTCCACGCACTGCAGTCCTTCACGAACTGCTCCAGCATGGGCTTTCCCATGGAGTCACAGCCTTCTCCAGGCCCAGCCACCTGCTCCGGCATGGGGTCCTCCACGGGCTGCAGGGGAATCTCTGCTCCGGCGTTAACCTCCATGGGCTGCAGGGGGACAGCCTGCCATCTCACCACGGGCTGCAGGGGAATCTCTGCTCCGGCACACCTCCTCCCCCTCTTTCTTCACTGACCTCGGTGTCTGCCTGGTTGTTTCTCTCACATCCCACTCCTCTCTCCACTGTAGCTCTTCTTCCTCTTCTTTTTTTCAGCAGTCTTTTTCCCCTTCTCAAATATGCTATCACAGAGGCGCTACCACCGTCGCTGATGTGCTCCGCCTTGGCCAGCAGCGGGTCCGACTTGGAGCCAGGGAAGCTTTTGGAGCCACCCCTGGAGCCCCTCCCCGGCTACACAAATCCCTGCCACACAAACCCAACACAGCTATTAAATAGGAAAGACTATGGTGTTGAAACTTGTGTTAGTGTATACGATTACCATGGTAATGGAAGCATTTGGTATCTTCTTAAAATTCCTGATACGTATTGGCTGCTCTTTGTCTGCTGTACTGTTTTCCTCCTCTTGGCTACAGTGTCACCTCTTCTGTTCCCAGTTCCTCTGCAGTAGACTGGACATAAAAGTCTATGTCATCTCCACAACCGGTCAGATAAAGACACCGGAAAACACTAAGCCTGCTAAAATAAGGGGCTTCTTCTGGAGCGGAAAGCATTTCAGCTGAAAGCCAAGGGGTAAGGCAAAGGCAGCCCATAGTTTGTCTCACTCCTGCCTCAAGTAGATACCCTGCTTTGCCCTCTTAGAGACGTGCAGCTTCCCATGGGGCTCTGACATCCCATTTTCCTAGGGTACCTGCAGTGCAGGTAAATTACTGTCACAGCGGTAAGATAATTCCCATTTCCACACTCTTCTAATCTGCCGCTGCCTCATGTTCACTTCGGCTCTTTATGCTGATTTTGAGACAGTAATTCTTTCCTTTTTATGCCAGCTGAGGGCCAGGCTCCACCAGCCTCTGAGCTTATGGTTTATCATGTCTGTGAAGCTCATGTTCTTTGTTGTTTATACCACAGAATTCACTTTCACCTGTTAAAAGAATGATTTAGCTCCATACACAGGAACATCCTGCGTATTTCCACCAAGCACAGCGTATTGCTGCCATTCTAGCATGACTCTATTGTAAATGACTACTCAGACACAAGACAATGAGAAACCTCATTTTGACGTGCAAAAGAAGAAGCTAAAGTGGGTCTGTGCCTTTTACAAGGATGTGCATTATTGATAGCTTGTAACCTGCAATCATTTAAAAGGCCTGGCAAAATCATATTGGACATCATGAATTGTGGTTTCAGACAAGGAAATAACTGAGTAGCTCATATTCTTTGATGGCAAACATTTTCTGAAGGGAAGCTATTGTCCTAACCTTTCTAAATAAGAAAAAAGCATGAAGAACAATTTACGAGGCTTATAGTAGACTCAAGGCCCTCAATTTTTATTTGGTTGGTTGGCCTGTTGGGATTTTTTGTTTGTTATGGAGATAGTTTCTTTCTTTATAGAGAGTGCAATATTGTTAAAAACAAAGGATATACTGTTGTTAGTAGATCTGGCCTGAATATCATTCAACTAACGTTAGTTATTAGGTCAGAAATAAAACTTACCCTGTTATTAAATCCATATTCTACCACAAATACTTTGCTAGTAAGAGAGCACATTTCTTCATATGGCAGACAGGAGCTGAGGAGAGGCAATGGTGAGGGATAATAAGAGTGGAATCTCATTTATTCTAAAACATTGCATAAAACTTAGGTTGTAATTTTCCTCTGCCTTATTGAACTGTTTTCCTTTAAATTCCCAAGAGCAGTCAGGTGAATCAGGAAAGCATGAGGATGAAGATTAAACAGATTTCCTTTCCGACACGTCCACTCAGGTGAGGGGGAAGGATTCCAAAAAAACAGTGATTTTAACTGCATTTGTTGGAGGGAAAGAAGAAAAATTTGGAGATGGGGCCTTTTCATTTACAGATTATTAGCTACTTTTACTGTAGAGAATAGTGCAATTATGGGTCTGCCAAAATGGCTGAGATTATTTGATAAAGATTTGTTAGAGAAGGCGAACAACAGAAAGTAAAGGAATGAAGATCTTGGATAATCCAGCATGTTCCACTGAAGCCAACAGAACCAAGGATGCAATTTAGGGTGCATAGTTTCCAATTTCTTGTTTCCTGTATTTTCACACATTGCCTACTAAAGCAGCCATTACTAGCAACTCGATAGGTGTTGTGGGCTGATTAATCAAGGTCAGGTGAAATAATATACAGCATTTGCCAAAAAGCGTAATTTCAGTAATCCCAAAATTATTTCTGGATTTGCACTGAACAAGTGGAATAAGGGTTTGAGAGCTAGATGCTGATAATGCTGCTATCACTCTGGTTTCATACTCTCTTCCAGTAATTACAGCTCTGCCCAGACACATGAGACTGGTTCAGTTCTGTCCTTCACTAAACATAATTTGAACCCAAACCACTTCTCTCCAAAGAGAATGCCCTAGACATTGAACTAGGCATTCAGAGTATTCAGCCACTCTTTACTGTTATTTCAATATTCCTTGAATTGACAAGAAAATAGCCCAGTAGCCTAATGGCTACTGAGCCTGTAGACTACCTTGGCTTCAGGCACTGTTCTGAACCAGTCATAACATGTCCTGAATGTGGTTCTTGCATTTTTCAAGCAAATGTCTTAACAACAGACTGTCAATCAACCTAAGCACTAGCTTCCTCAACCTGATTCTGGTGGTGTTTCACAATAATTGGTTATTCATCGATCCAGTGAGTAAATCACAGTTTAGCCCAGTGGTTAGGGCATTGCTCTAAGAAACATGACAAGTGGCTTCTCGTCATCCTCCACTGATTAAGTCACTTATGCAATTGAAAGAGCAATGACTTATGAGCATTTTGACCAGGATATCTTAACCAGATGGCTCACATTTTGTACTATGAGCAAGATACCAGGATTCAGTCTTCATTAGGAGAAAAGGGGGACTGTCTCCCACACTGAATAAATGTTCAGTACTCGAGACAGACAAAGTGTGGGAGGAGGAAGAGGGGTAAAAAGGAGGTAATGATGGAAAGTGACCCTGTCTCAGGTCAAATAGACAATAGTGTTAAAAGTGGAATTAAAATTCAACCTCCTGGCAGCCAGGACACAGCCTCAGTTACTAGACAGCTTTGCCTGTCCTCACTTCATTTGCTGCTGTCTTTCCTAACTTGTCCGGACACATTCATCAAGCCACGCCATGTCACCTGGCTTTAGAGCCCAAACATGGGTTGACAAAGTGTCCCTGAGCTCCATTTCTGGGCAGTGGAGACCTTTCTTCTTCTGAAACTGGGACAGGTTTTGAGATGGTTGAGGTGAAACATCCCCCCAGATTGCATAGTGTTTGTAAAAGGGGCCTAAGGCAATAAGCCTAGACTGGGATGACTACATTTCAGATGCCTGAACTACACAAGAGGAGCCTCTATGATCCAGCTGCCCTGTCCAGGTACTACACCTGTTTGCCCTACAGAGACATCGTGATAGTTACTGCACATTCCAAAATCCTCAGAAAAAGGTATTAAGTACACATTATTTTCACCAGCTTTGCAGACGCATTCAAATTCACTTATAGGCTGCTATTACTCTTCAGTTATTAAGAAACCCATCCTACGTTTTTACAGAAGTTTGAGTTAACAATGGAGCTAAGCTCCCACAACACAGTAACCATCCCTAACAGCTGGCTTTTTTAATGGCATCCAAGACAAAGAATAGGAAATGTTTCAGTAACGCTGACCAAAAAGATGTGCCATCTCTTCATGAATAAGAGAAAGGGAAAAGCACTCCACAACTGAGCATACTCACCAGCTGGAAGAGAACGAGAGGCAGCAGGCAGGTGCAAAATAGCCATTTTGGGGCTCTAGCCGGTTTTCTCTGTATTCCAAAGGACCGACACCAGAACAGCTTTCTGTGAAAAGAGACAAATCTAGATTTAGTCCAGAAGTGACTAGTCAATGAAAAGGGACAGTATCCAAACTCCCGCATTTTTAAGGATTAGGCTCCTCACACACACACACACTGTTTTTCAATATTGTTCTCTGCAATAAAAACTGAGATTGTTTTCTGAACAGGACGCCAGCTGCTTCCTGTTCATGCTACTAATACATAACACTGCCATTGTATCAAATCAAGGGATCCTCACTCTGATCATCAGCCAGCAGAACAAATGCACTATATTAAGTAAATCCTCATAAAAGGCTACAGCTTCGATTGGTGTAATTCAGCCCAGTTACACTGACTTCAGCAACATTTCACTCCTGCTTAGGACCTAATCTGCACTGAAATTTATCTTTCACATGACTAACTAATATGTTGTACACTTATACGTAGGAAATACAGTTCTATAGGTTATGCACATAGTATGGGCCCTGTCCATACTTAGTCACTTTAGTCACACTTACTGGTAATGACCTCTCAGGTGCACTTGCAACGAAAACATACACAAACAGCACAAAGCTCCCTGTAGCACGAGCTGAGTATTGCTCTCCTTTGCCACGAAGAAGAATTCTCTGACCTTCTGCAACTCTTGCTGTGAGCATCCCCTTCCCTCCCAAGAGGCGATCTTCCCCAAGAAGCCACTGCCTCATTCCACGCGACTCAAATCTGCTGTTACCATGGTTAATATTTCTGACTTGATTGGCACCACTAGTAATTGAACTGCAGTCTCTTGAGTGCAGCGAGCTCTATTCATTAGCCCCTATTGTGTTAGGACACTGCATCAACCCACATTATTTTTCTGTGTTAAGGGGAAAAAAATCAGCCATGAATACAAAGTTATGTCGCCATACAAGATCGTGCAGTTTTGCTCTTGGATTAATTTTATGAAGTTAAATAAAATATTGCACATAAATTTTATTTATATCAAGAGCAGCGCAATATGGGATGAGGCACCTTCATTTTGACTGCATAATGTTATGTATACCTAAAACCTGAAATAGCTCAGTATCAGCTTTATAAGAAGTGTTTCAGTTTCATCACCATATTAGTAAAATATTTGCAGTCTTCTCTCTCCTTTTTCCACTTTATACAGAGTTATACTTTATACAATGTTGCTGAGTTGAGTCTATATATGACAGAATGCTATATAGGCAATGAAAAGAATCATATGCCAGAAGGTTTCCTGTATAAGGAACAGGACAGATAAGCTTCATACTGCAGCTTCCAACTGCCTAGTTAGATCAAGATTTTATATATTATATATCTTTTAGTGATTTTATAGATGATCCTATGGTATATATAAGTGAATTAGATCAATTAGAAATTAATTCATAAATCTTGGTAATTTTGAGCTGACAGGTTTAATAGAAGTAGCCAAAATATGAGAAATATTTTGTATCCTGATCCCATAAAATCTTCGACAAATGAATAACCTCTGACATCAAGGAGATGGCCATACCAACAAGGTTTTCCAGAGTGATCCTTTTGTTCATCCTACCGCATTTTTACTGTAATAAATACCCTCCTGGTTTCATCTTTGCATAAGTTTTCATGCTTTGTCTGTTTTATTCCTTTTTCCTTTCCCCTTTAGACAGGCCCACTAGAGAGACCTGAGAAATATTTGCTGCAAAGATTCTTTCCCATGGGGAAAAGGAAAAAATAAAGAAGAAAGGAAGATAAGAGAAACACAGGTGCCAAAGGACAAAGTTCTGCTTTAGTCCATCAGCCTGCCTTGGCATTGTGAGATGGATCTTGGAAGATGAGGAGTTTGCAGGGCTTCAGGAATGTGAGTTTGAGAAAGGTGGATGGGAGGGACAGCAAGAGACACTGTGAGATACTGACAGCAGACAAACTGCTTCTCATCGTAGCTTGCTATTAAGTGGAGTAAGCTGCTCTTCACGCTCTCAGTGCCAAGATTCTCACCTTTCCACAATTTCCACTCTGTGTTGAAAATGCAGTAGTATATTCCCTATTTCTTCAGTTTCAGCCTCAGCTGAGTCCACTGCATTATGTAGAGTCAAATAGGTTTACAAGGAGTGAGGCAAGTCACACAAGACAGCACATGTTCTAGCAGAGACACAATTATACAGCACAGCAGTGCAAAAGAGAAGTACCGCAAGACGTGCATCCCCAAATCCATGGGATGGATGGTCCTGTCAGTGGTTCTGACTTGTCTCAGCTCTCTATGAGAATGGCCAGTGCTTGGCACATCAGAAAAATCTAGTTGTGTCCCATTTTATACAAATGACTATTGAAGCACTGAAAATTGGTGTCACTGTATGTTTAGATGCTCTTCCACAGCATGCAGATAATAACAGTTATCTTTCCCTTTATCATTGTAAAGCTTACTTTGTATTTGCAAGGTACTCAGTTGATAGAGTAGCAGTTGCCAGAAGAAAGTCCATGGCACTGTGAAAATTCCTTATCTGGTGTGTGCCTGCTGCTGGGACTATGCACGAGGAGCACTATGAGTGACAAACCCAAACAGACTGTGAAATGCAGTATTAACTGAACCTGCTTCACTCTGAGCAAGTGATTCTCTGATGTCTAATATGCTGGTTGAGCCAACTTAGCGAGGTTCTGAGGACACACACTATCCCCCCTTCCCTGTGTCAAGTTTCAATTAGATTGTCCAATAGATTTAAAGTCATTAGAGAGAGGACTGGCCAGCAGAAAATAACAAAAGACTCATTTCTTAAGAAAACAAGGTTAGAACTAATTATTGATCATCTGTCTCTTCCAGCAATCTCTGTCCATGCCATTCGATAAACGAGGTAGGCACCCCGTGGAAAACCATTATATGTGATCAAGATGTGAACAGTTCTCACAGTACACGTGCCAATCAGATTAAGGCATGTGGCTGTCGTGATACTGACGCATTTGCACTTCCGATTACCTCATTTCACAACTGTAATTCGTTTCAAATTTAATCTTCCCTTAATTTATCTTTGGGTGTGCATAATCCAAACAGCTACATGTCTTTTTATACTTATTCTGCATTTTTAGGTTAAACTGGTAACTTGATGCACCAGCCCACACTCAGTGCCGACAGTCACATATTCCCAGAGCAGGGACACACACACTCCTGTAGCTTCCTGAGTTCTTTCTGCCCTTTCACAGCCTCACCACCATGTGGGATTTGTAGCGTTAAGTAGCCCCACAAATGGTCATCTCTGGCGTGCGTTAACTATGCACCCTTTGTTTCACAATTTACACAGTCCTCTTCAAGCTCCTGCTGGGACCACTGCAAGCAAGACTCATGTACGAGCAGACTGGTTATTTTCATGCCCGTCAGCTTTCATTCTTTTTGTTGGCCAACATGCCTGCTACATAAATAATCATGGTTTAAGAATAGAGCTAAATTCTACTCCTCTGTTTGACATACTGAACTAACTGCAAATATTCTCAGCTCAGCTTTTTAGAGCAGTTTGTAAACAGCACAAAAAACAGATGTGACTCAGAAAGGACACTCTCTTGTAAATATAAAAAGACATAATTCAAAGTACAATGTTAAGTCTCAGTAATTCACACCCATTTGAACTTTACGCTTTGATGGCAACAACCCTGACCTGACAAATACTACTGTGTAAATTTGTATAAAATTGAGTACATTACAAGATCTTAAAATCATAGTCACACTATAATAATAGCAGTGGACTTTTCCCTTGAGCCTAGTACATACACACAGATTTTCTAAAGCGCCTAAGGAATGTAGGTGCATAAGCACTACTGAAGGTCAGTGGGATTTCCATGGCTAAATCCCTAAGGCATGTTGGAATCAGTCCCTTGCAATTATTAATTCAGGTACAAAATACAGTTATTCACGTCTATATTTTAATGTTCACCTTGGATAGAACAACAGGCCGCATTTGGACTGATCTGAGTCACACCTGCCTGCATACCTTTCCAGTGAGGCAACGCGTGTTGGTTAAGTCATCTCTAATGGGAGAGAGAGCATCTGAGTCTGGCTGTGGCTGTTTATTTTTATTATCTTTGGTTCTATTCTCTTGCTTTCTTCTCTTTATGTTCAGCATCTCCCATTCTCTAGCTAATTTTCTTTGTGTGTGTTTTGATATACACAGTGTTTTTCTTCTTGGCCACACGCTCTTTTCTCTCTGCATCACCAGGCTGAATTCAGAACGGATTAGTGACTTAGCTGCCTCCCTCTCCAAGCTGTATTTATGATGATGACAGCACTTGGGTTAACTCCTTCTTGTTTTCTGATAGAACATAAGCAAAATTAAATGTGTTTGTTGGCCAGACAGCTACACTCAGAAAGTTTTTGGAGTTAGAGCTATGTCTATGGTACCAGAACATTGACAGGGGCAAAAGAGACATAGCCATACAACCCTACACCCCCTATAACCCTCCCCCCATACCCATCCAGGCTTCGTCTCCCTCCATTCCCAAACACCGAAGTGGGATGCTACCCTGGACGGTCTTGCTGAACCCACTGATGAGCAGTGTTCGTTATATTTGAACAGCTCTATCCATTACAGCACAATATCCATCAGTGAAGGAGCAAATCGTTCGTACGTCACACGAGGCAATATTGTGCCTGCATTACGGCAAGGGAATGCTCCTCGGGCGAACATCAAGTGCTGGGGGAGAAACCCCAGCAGGAGACTTCTCCATGTGAGCTCCCAAGAGATGGCAGACATGGATACAGCACAGTGCTGCAGATGGGCTCCACAAAGAGATGTGCACTGGTCACCAGCTGCTTGGACACACTGCTCAGTGTTAAGCTTCAGATTCCAGAGGAAGAAAATGGTCACTGTTTCACCCCACAAATGTGAGGAACAAATGCAGCAGAGCCCAGGTTTATGAGTGCTGTTCACTGCACTGACACTGAACAGGCTTTGAAATTATTTTGTTCGAGTATTCAAACAAGAAATAAAAATCGAAAGCCATTTTGGTAAAATATGATCTTAATATTTGGACCCAGACCCCCAAAGATATTAGCCATGTGAGGACTGAAGCCTCAGTGTGTGTTCAAGCTCCTTCACCGCTGGAAAGCAGTGAGATTTAATTATTTTGCGGCTGGAAGATACATACCAGTCCCTATAGGAAACTGCAAGTAGTATTGCAAAAGATTAGCCTTATTTGGTTTTGTTTTCTTTTACACAGAGTAACATAGCTGCTGAATCATTATTAATAATTGTTTATGTTACAGGAATGCCTTAAGCAACCCTCCAGGACAAATACTAAAAAGGATAAACCCTGAGCAATAGCTCCAGCAGAGCAAGGGGGAATTTGTTTTCCCTGGACCCTGAGCCTCTTGCACCTGCAGTTGGGCTGCTCCCCCAGTTACACAACCACACCCATTTTGCAGGTCCTGAACTGTGTGTGCTACATGGGGTGCTGCTAAGCAGGTGCTGCTACCATCCTCTAGTCTGCTCCCGAAACCCAGTCACCCCTCAGCTCCATAACTCCCCAAGACATCTGACAAGGAAAATAAAACAAGCCTGGCATGTGCTCAGCTATGTTAGTCAATCTGAATAATTCCCTAGCTTTGGTATCAGGCACCATGCAGCTCCCACTCACCTCAGTAGGAGGGAACTGGCCCTGTGCATTGCCCAATTTATCAACATGATACATGAAGTCTGTCTGGAAGATAAACAAGGGGACATATTGCGGTGACATATGAACTCTTTTCAAGTTGTGCATCCTAGGAGATAGATTACATGATGAACATGTGCAGTATGCCTTTTCCAGCTCGTGCTTCTGAGCTGAACTGTGATGTCCTTTCTGAGGACAAGCTGCATTTTATCCCACAGATAAGGCTGGCTTCCCTTTTTGGGGGAGCCTCTGAGAATTCAGTTGCTTGGGGTACTTGACAAGTGCCTAAGGAGAAGAAATTTATAACTCTTTGCCTGAGGAGATTTTGTGTTGTCTTCCTGTTTGGGGAGAGGTGAAGAAGTACACTTCTATTCAGAGAAATGCAAAGGAAAAGGAGCAAGCGCTATGGTGTAAAACTGCCCCTGTCCCTGCCTGCCTCCTACCCAAGCTGATTGCAAAGGCTGTTAGAATCCACCTCCTTCCATGCTTCCCCTCTAATTCACTATCACTTGAGAGAGAAGCAAGAGCAGCCAACATACGGTAATTTTTAAAAGGCATTAGGAGTAATATTGTGACAAACAAGTCAGCAGCAATTCAACACCTCCAAACACAGAATGGCAGAAGTGTGCCCATCAAAGCACAGCTACAGAACAATTTCTGGACTTGCCATCCCCAGTATCAAGTATGAAGGTGGTAAACCTCCAGGAGCCTAAAAGACACATAAAGACAGGCTCTCCTCTCCCAGTTGAATTGATCTGGAGACCTTTGCACTCCTTCTGCCTTTGAAAAACTCCCTCTTCAAATGTAGCTGATGTTAGAGTTATTATTAAATCTGCATATACCTGGACTGCAGTATTGTTGAAAACAGTTTATCTAAAGATAGTAATCTTTTAATAATATCTTTTCAAATTATCTGTTCTCCTATTGTCACTGATTGTTGTCATATGCTCAAAATTCATTACAAACATTGATGTTAAGCTTGAGTCACCTGGCTGGAGAAAACAGATTGGCATGGGTGTTTTTAAGAGATACATTCACAAAAAACGGCCCTTTTAATAAATATATTAATATATGGGGAATATATATATAAACCAGATAGCTGTACTAACAAAGAGGCTGGCACTGGCTATACACTTAGACTACATCAAAGTATGAATTAAGTAGAACTAAAATGCTAGGTGCCATAATCCAGCCACTTTCCTTCACATCACTTACTCCAAGGCTACACTGAGCTTGTACCTGACCTGGTCAGTCCCAGGAGCAGGCAGAAGCCCACGTCCTGAGTCCCTCAACTCACATCAATGCTGCCATCAGGCTGCCTACAGCTCCCTTGCACCCTGATGTTCCCTGAGGCTGGAGCCTCCCTAGGAAGGACGTTTGGGCTGGTAGCTCAGGGTCACTCAGGCAGTGGGTCAGCTGGATGCTGTCACCAGGCACAGAGCATCCAGGCCTGTCCATGTGGAATATCCTTGTGCCCTAAAGCATACCGTTCAGCTCCTCAACAGTTTAGCTCCTCAACGGTAGCCACTGGGTTACCCCAGGGCTACCAGGTTGGTACCTGAGTTTGGCCCTACAGGGCTTCAAGGAAAAAGTAAGATGGATTGGTGGTGACTTATCTCTGCTCCAGCCTCATGGCTGCTGCTAAGCAGCTGCATCTATACTATGCTACAACTATACAAACATGAGCAGACTAGAGATCTTTTTTAGACTAGAAATCTTTTTCAGGCTCTGAAGCCAAGTGGCATGGCCCAGCCTGCACTCATACACACTCAAGACTGCTCAAAACAGGATGGCCATATCCCAGCTGCTTTTGGGGGATAGTTCTTGTTATATGTTCTGTTCCCATCCATCCCCAGCTGAGATAACGTGCTGGTTAAATCCATTACAGGGACCTTGTTAGCAGTTTAAGTGTGGACAATCACATACCAATGCTTGAGCATAAACTCCCAACCCAGGTTAGTCTACCAGCATAGATGTAGCTCCTGTGTTAACACCTGCCTGGGGAGAGACGAACTCAAGATATCCTGGGCTGCCAACACAAGGTCTCACCTGGGCCTGCTCCATCCAACATCCCAGGAGCAAGAACTCGGGTCCACTTTATGGCCCTAAACCCACCCCCTCATGGTGCCTGGGAAAGCCTGGCTGGCATGTAATGATGTGACTGGTAAGCCAAGATTTGGAAAGTGGTTTTGACTAGGACTGACTGAGTTGTCATACTTTAAAGTCTGTATCAAAACGCTCTGAAAGCAGCAAAAGTAATGGGCTCTCCACATAATGGCAATAGACATCAGAGCAGCCTAAAGGATTAATGAAACAGAAGGCACAGTTTTGTTACTTTGATGCTCGGCTTCCCATGCAGCCTTTTAAATCAGCCTCCTCAAAATCTGAACACACTCCCTTTTGCACAGAACCACAATACACACAAAAAGGAATATGCAATGCAATTTGGAGAGACAATATTAGGTTGAAGAATTTTGGACTATTTCTCTTACAGATGCAATCAGTGCCAGTTTTGTGTATCTTTCTACCTGCACGAACAAAATAATTACCAGACTACAGCATTCTGCAGTAATGATCATTAACTGCAGTAGCAATATTGCAGGCTCTAGGGCCTTATTGTAATCTTCCTCATTTCAGTGTTAAACTACTCTAACTTCATTAGCTTCACTGGAGATACTCCACTTTACACCTACATAATTGAGAGCAGAATCAAGCCTCCACTGCTGTGGAAAATACTGTGTAGTGCAGCACTTTTCAAATAAAATGTAATTAACATGAAATTCTAGATCCATATTGCAATTTGCAGAATGATCACTGTGGGTGCAACATGACTTCCAACTCCCTCTCTCGTCTTAATTTAGTTAGAAATAGGACTGCCTGTGTAATATTTTCTCCATAGCAGCAGAGGTATATTTCTTTTTCTTTTCCTATTGTTATTTTTTTCTCTTTATAAATCTTTGTCAACAAAGGATTACTGGCTCACCTGAGAGAGGCAGTTAAAGTCAGATACTCGCCCGTAATTAGGGAAACTTGGAATCCTTGACAGTGAACACCTGGCTTCTCATTACTACCTGAATTTTATACTTCCAAGTGTTAATCTCTCCTCAGGGTTTGCCTTGGAGTTTCATTCTGGTATTCAATGAAACCATCAGGTTTTCCAGGCACTGACACCTTTGAAATGTTTTCCACATGGGAACCAATCTGAAACATGTGTGATTATTACTGATTTCTCTGTGTTGATTTCTATTATGGTAGCGCCCTGGAAAAACAGTACAGACAGCAGTAATAAAATCTTTCACTGAATGACTTTATACAGCAGGAAGAGTTGTGTTTAAAGGGGTTGGTTTGGCGGGGGGCTGCTATGATGAATGGTGTTATCATGATTATAGCTTGGTTTAAAGGATTCGAAGAACTTCTTGCACATTTTTTAGCCTTGAGAGTAAGTCCTAACAGCACTTCTTTCCTCTTAAAAGCCAGCACTGCTGCCATTCCTCATAGCTCTAGATTAAATACGTGGGCTAGCTGGAAGCTGGGAGCAGGCTGAGTATGAACTCCCAGCTAACACTATGGGGCTACAGTTCAGGCAGATGACTATCATTTCCTTTACTTTACTGAGTGCAGAGTTTTCTTGACTTCCCAACCTCTACCAGCTTTACGGGCAGGAAAGTTTTCTCATTCTTACAAGATCAAATGTGCTGAGAACTTTGTACTTTTACTCCAGACACCGGAAAACCCAGGCAAAAGGATATCTTTGGGGTTTATCTTCTGTTAACCAGAAGGGCTTACTATCTGTGCCTGAGTAAGAGTTGTTCAAAGCACTCCAGGCCCAAAGCTCTTATTGATTACTGCAAGGCAATAGGGTTAATAAGAAATCAAAATAATCTGAAAGAAGAACAACAAAGCTAAGAGTTCCCATGGAGCTGAAACTCACTCAGAAACATGAAAACAAGTGGCTTTTAAACAATAGTTTGGCTTCTGAAAGAAGCAGGTGCCACTGAGAAGGAAAACAACCAGGTTATCTTACCTCTATCAAGTCCAAGCCCTGATGCACTTGACAATTTTTAAAGTTTTCAGTGAATTCAGGAAGAACAGACTATGAAATTTACTTAAGGAGTAAGTAGCACACCCAGTGAAAGAAAATATGTAAGACTTGTTTGGGATCCGAAGGGCGAAAAAAAGGAAGCAAAACAGTGGGAGACCTTGTGACTGATCTAAGCCTGGGTATCCGAATTAGCAGTATTTTGCTGATAAAAGAGCAGTTGTGATTGAATCCCAGAAGAAAAACACAGAAGAATACAACTGAGAAACCCGAAATTAACCTGTGGTGAGCTTTATATGTGAAAAGATTAAATGACTGAAGAATGCAAAATTTAATGTAAATATCAGAAAATCAAAGGTGTTGATCAAAGTGGTCTTTGTCTTGCAGTTCAGTGATAAAAAGTGGAAAACTCAGTTGCCTACTGCATTTCCCTTATATAGTTCAACTCAGACTCTGATGTCTAATGTGTCATAGATGCTAAAAAAACTGAGCATCAATACGTTCCAGCAGAATAAGAGAATTTGTTCTTCCTAGATGGATACAGGAAGTTTCATGTCCCTATTTGCCAGAACTCAGTTTCATTTAAAACCAACCATAGTCCAGTTCTCACCACTGCCAGAGGACACCTGACAAATTTTCCCTGGAGAATAAGATGTTCTTTCTTTAGTTGCACAATTATAATTTGAGTTCTGGGCACAGCCCTGGGAAAGACTGATGCATATACTTTGAAGGAGGTTACATAATCTTGCTATCAGAACTGGAATGCAAGCACGTTTCCCCAGATCCTTAGTGAGGTCCTAGATGCATGGCATTTCCCAGATTCCTTAGGGTTATCCAATAATCCTTACCAGTCTCCTGGTTGCTTGGGGAGCAGCTGCAGAGCACTGCCTCCTACTCAGCAGAGCTCAGGGAAAAAAATACTACATCTTCATAAATATATGCTTCAGATTATTCATAAAATAAAAAAAAAATAAAAAAACCCACCTGTGCCATAGCAACAGTGCACATTACATACATATATATGTAAGTAATCCAAGGGAAAGTTTAACCTAGATGCTTCTTCCCTCAGCAGTTTTTCAGTCACCATTGACTGTTTCAATTCCTGCATTAACCCCCTTCCCCTCAACTCCCTACGGTCTGTTTTCTCTCTCCATTGTAATACCCTTCCTGTCTCTGCCTCTGATTTTATGCAAATGTGGGTTATCTGGGGCAATGATTACAGGACTGAAAATAGAGTAATACAATAGTCCTGCTCTAGAGCATTAGACTCAAAGCACAGTGGATCACTACCCGCTCTGCTGGGAGCATTTTTGGGCACTTATCTGCACCTTCTGCAATTCTTGTCTTCCTTCCTTCAGATCCTACTATTTCTTTCCATTTATGTGTGTCAGGAATGAATTGCCTCATAAGACTATAGGGCAGACTCGTGCAACTGTCCAGCTCTCTGGAACTAGTGACTTGCATCACAGATGTGTGCTCTGTCACAGGAATGACGTGATGCCAGCTTCCCAGCACAGAATCTTCATATATTTAGTTGTATCTGCATATAGTTAGTTGTATCTGTCATTTGATACTTCGGCAAGTCCCCATTTCTTCTGACATCGTCTTCTCTCATTATAGGCACTATAGTTCTCAGTTTTCTGTTAAGGAAAACATCCACAGAGGAGCTGACGAACAATGTTGCAGTGGTGCCTCCTGCGATGCGTTGGTGAATCTGCCCCAGTACAACTGACAGATTCTGGTCACTGATGAAGTTACAAGGAAAATTGTTGGGCTGTGAAATGTTTCTGTGAATTCACCTCAGCTGTTCTCACAAGATGAGGAACCCTGAGGAACTGCTAATCTTAACAACTGTGATTTGACCAACTTTGGCTCAAGAGATTGACTGATGAACCAGCTTTGACTGCCTGTTTGCCAAGAGGAATGAGGAATTGAAAATCCCAAGAAGGATTTTAGAGACACACACAAAAGCAGTGAGGGAGAAGGGTCACAAAACTCACAGGACAAAGAAACATGTACGTTCATGTGAAGGGGACGACCTGACTTAGCTAATGGATCAGCTCAAGATGTGGAAACACTGCCTTACTCAGAAAGCAGCAAGAGAAATATCTAACAGGATGCCAGAGGACCTGCTTCCAGTTTAAATGATGTACCAGAGGAATAAGGAAAAGGCAAAGAAATGTATATAGGATTTATCACATTTATCTTGTGCTAGTAAGTAAGGAGCAAAGGAGTTCAGAAAACCTGAACAGAGCCCTCTGAGAAGTTATTAAATATATCCATGCCCTCCTGAATACTTACAATGTAAAACAGTGTGCTCACATACTTGCCAATTGTGATTTCTAGGAAAACATGTTTAAATTTGGGAAGTCTAAAGAGTTGGTGTTTTGTTTAGTGGAGGGAACAAAAACAAATGTTGTTTTGGATGAGCACAAATGTTTCATTTTGGGTTTTTTTTTCAATTCAGTCAACAACAAAAAATACTTCATTGCTAGCATCACTTGCGAGTCAGACGTATACACAGGAAAACAAAAACCATAGATTTATGTTGTCCTCCGTTGCACTGGAGAAACCCAAGGGGAAACTATGTTTGACAGGCAAAAAAAGAAAACAGAGAGGAAAGAATTCTTAGTTTAAAATCTCTAACAGGATTAAAGTGATGGGGAACAAATGACTACAAACCTCAGAAACTGAGGACTTCCATCTTTAGGTGTGCTGGTGCTTCTGTTAGGAGCCCCCACTTCAAATATAACTACAGAGAAGAAACTGATTTTCTGTTTTTATGACTTTTTAAAGGCACATTAATGTTCTACATAACTGAGTATTTGCACAGTACTTTATTATGTGAAATACCATTAATTTCAATGGGAGCTTGTGTAGTATGGTAACGATGTCATTAAGCAGGGCTGTTAAACTCGTTGGGCTATATACCATCCTGTATTACACCTGTACACCCCACTCCCCCCAGTCAGCATGCCCTCTCCCACACCTCTGTATCTGAGCCATACAGCGTGCCCCTGCTTCCCCTGGCTAGCAAGGGCCAAAGACCAAAGCTCTGCAGCTGCAGCTAATGACTAACAGGTAGGAAGTTTTGAGACATAGCCCATGTTATATCCATCTGCACAAGAACAAGATTTGTCCAAAAGACACTTACAGACCTTTACTGTGTGGCTGTGCCATGGGTTGGAATGGCTTCATTTATCACTTTATCCTAAAATGTCACAGGTTTATTCTCGCAACACCTTTGTGAAGAAGAAAAAGAGCAACTTAATTCCCTGGAGTGGAACTGATGCACACACAGAAGATATGATCTGCACACAGAAAATTCCTCCAGCGGCCTGAGCCCTGAGCAGCATCCTGGCTAGAAGCTGCTTTCCAGACCCATTACTGCTGCAACCAGTAGGGAAATCAGTATATGATATGTTTTATAGGTGACTATTTCCATTTTAGTCCATGGATAATAACTTGCATGCTCAAGAATTTGCAAGACTTTGTCCTTTTAATGTTTAGGGATTAAATTGCATCTTCAGGAAAAGCTTGAAATAGGAGGTGGTGAGTAAGCTGCACCATCTTTGAAGTGGCTCCAGGAAGTATGGTGCTCAGCACCACTCATCTGAAGCATTGTCAAGCCTCTTTCCTGTGTGTGCCGAGCCGAGGGAAGAAGGCACATTTTCCTTCCTACCCTATCCATGCTGGTTGCATTAAAGAGAAGAGAGAAACTGATGCACTTATAGACTGGGGAACAAGAAGATGGAGTGCAGCCCTGCAGAAGGGGATCTGGGGCTTTTGGCTGATGATAAACTCAATCTGAGTCAACAATGTGCAGCCAAAAGGGCCAACCATATACTTGGGGTGCATTAAGCACAGTATAGCTAACTGGTGGGAAGAAGTGATTGTCCCACTATAATCAGCATTGGTGTAGCCTCACCTCGAGTTCTGTGTGCAGTTTTGGGCTCCACAATATAAGAAGGATATAAAAATTCTAGAATATCCAAAGGAGGGCAACAAAGAAGGTGAAAGGCATATAGGGCATGACTTATGAGGAGTGGCTGAGGATACTAGGTTTGTTCAGCTTAGAGAAGAGGAGACTGAGGGGTGACCTCAGTGCTGTCTACAATCTCCTCAAGAGGGGGAGTGGAGAGGGAGGTGCTGATCTCTTCTGCCTGGTGTCCGGTGATAGGACACGAGGGAATGGCTTAAAGCTGCATCAGGGGAAGTTCAGATTGGATGTTAGGAAAAAGTTCTTCCCTGAAAGGGTGGTCAAGCACTGGAACAAGCTCCCCAGGGAAGTGGTCATGCCCCCAAGCCTGTTGGATGTTCAAGCAGCATTTTGACAACGCTCTCAGATACCTGATTTAACTTTTAGGTTGCCCTCTGTGGAGTCAAGAATTGGACTCACTGATCCTTGTGGGTCCCTTCCAACTCAGGATATTTTATAATTCTATGAAAATACAGCCCCATCCTCAGCTTTCCACTGGACCTAGAGGCAGAATGGACCAGGAACCAGCAAGGGCCTGGTATGAAGGAAGCGCTCACTTTCCATCTTCACATCATGGCTTGCAGCCCAAATCATCTCTTTGACTTTAACCTCTGTCCTTTGCTCTCTTTCCCAATAATGGGCTTTTCTTTAGGATGGTTTCTTCCTGTGCCACTGAAGTCAATGAGAGTTTTGTTAATAACTTCAGCAGAAGCAAGATCAAGCTCTTTATTTTTCTTTTTTTTTTTTTGTTGGTATCTAATTTGGATTGCAGTTGTACTGATTGACAACTCCACTGCAACTGCATTGAATTGCTGCCCAAATCAGTAATCTACTTTGGTGTCTTAATTAACTAGAGTCAAATTTGAATTGAATTGCTTTTCTTGGAGATCTTTTAGGGTGGCTGTCAATCCAAAGGTAAAGCCTTTTATAAAATTGCTGCTGCTTTTTATTTTGTACAATTGCTTTAGATAAAGATATTTTTCTTCATCTCTTACCTCTCAGTACTTACATTTTCTTATTTCATATTCCGTTCTATTTCCTTTTTTCATTTTTAATATATTCTTTTCTCCCTCTTATTTTTTAATTAGCCTTCTATTTGAATTTAATTATTTTCTTCTCTTTCAGCTAACTCCTGTCTTATACAGCATACTATCTCACCACCCCCTTCAATAAAGCTCTGTCTCTCAGCTTCACCTGCCTCTTTTAAGTCTCAACTCTCTAATTTATTTTTTGCATTTCTAATCCCCCCCCCCAATAATTCTTTTTTAACTCATGAGTTTCCCTTCCAGCCACAGGACCTAGGTTTCTCCCCTTTTGCTTCCTTTACATCAATGCAATGCTGTGGGTCCCAAATGAGCGGCACCAGATCCATACCCTTCCAGTGTAAAGAATCAGGCTCACAAAGCAAACCCAGTAAAGAAAACTGGGATGTTTTCCTGGGCAAAACTGGGATGTTTCTTTTTGAACAGACTGGGAAACAACTGTTCAAAGTATGACAAATAATGGGAAAATTTTTCACATTCCTGATCCCAGGAAGGTGGAAGAGTATTGCAATAAGTAGTTAATAAATATTCCTGGTCTTTATCCATTCCCTACCAACATTTCTCTTCCCACTCCCCTTCTTCCTACAAAATTCACATATGCTGTCTCTCTTGGGCACAGATTCTGATCTTGTTTTTACTGCTTTTACACTGGCTTCACTGCGCTAATTTCTGCTTCATTTCTCTTGAGTTATCCAAGCTTAAGCAAGAGCAGACTCAGGCTCTCTGTTGGGCTGGGATTTTCTTTTTTTTTTTCTTTCACTTTTTAAATTTGATGTCCCAGCTGATCTTAAACAGCTGGCTTTTTTCATTTCAGGAGTAGTTTAAGTCTGCACTCTCCAAGAGCATACAGCAGTTATCAGTTAATGAGATGACTTGTACCCTTGTCCACACTTGCATCACTATGGCTGCTTAAATGAGCTGATGTGCTGCAACTGAGGATTAAACCATCTCTTTCAATCCTGCATGCACTGCAGCACAAACTACTCACTCCAGCAACCACAGAAGTGATTGCAGTCCTGGGAAAGTCAAGATGAGCAGAAACCCTTGTGCATTAAAGGTAAAGCAACTTCAGCAGTGGAAAAATGAAGAGATGAACACATCCTCTGCCTGCTGTTCAGATGCTGCTGAAATCCCCTACCTGTTTTTTCCAAATATACACTGTTTTGTGTATTTTCATATCCTTTTTTAATCCACCCACCCATGCTTCATTTTTGAAAGGTGGACTGTGAACATGCCAGGGTTAAAAAGGACACTCCAACATTCATGTCTGTAGACTTCACCATTCCAAAGCCATGCACATACAGTATAGGAAACATGTTCTAGAAAAACAAGAAAATTCCTAGTGTTAGAATATGATCTTTGGGGCTTCATACTTCCAGGGTGAGGTAATAACTTTGGTACTCTGAAGCTTGAAGAAGAGCTATTTTTATAATCATGCTACGTTTGCTGACTCCACAAGGAAATCACAAATGTTGGGATATGGTTCCAGAGGATTTAATCCAAGTGTTGGTCCCATGCTGAAGGATATTCAGCTATAAATGACTACCTGGTCATTTAAGCTGGGGAGCTGAAGATAATTACATACATCTTTTGGTTGTTATTGATTACAGAAACACCACAACCTAACTATTTCAGCCCTAGGGCTAACTAGGTTCAGATGTACCCTCTTCTTTCTACGCGGACCGCATAAACGAAGATGCCTTAAGGAAGGATTGGAAATTGGGATCTGTTTATCAGTGCAAAGGTATACTTTGTTCAGAGAAGCCAAATTAGTTGTTCCATTTCCATGTTACAGAGACAAAATTAATAACATTTCTTCATATGTGGAGGCAGCATTTGCACTGAGGTGATTATACTTGCCAAAACAAGCAAAAGTCTCAGTTGCTGAATATTTTTGCTGCTATCCACTATTACTCCCTTCTCTTCAAAAATTCTGTTTTAGTCTTCTTTGACTTATTACAGTAGAGAGCTAAGACACTACTCTTATAAGTAGCTTTATGTAGTACCAAGACTCTGCAAGATCCCAACACAGCTCTAGGCACTGTGCAGACACTTACCAATAGACAAATCCGTATATCCACTCAACCCTGAAAGATATTTATACCAATGCAAAATGAATATATTATACTACCACTCTGGTTTGATGGCAACTGAGGTCCATCAGTTAGTCAATTGTGTGCAGCGCCAAAATAGTACTGAAGGGACACAACAGTCCCTGCCCTGGCAACCTCATGAACTACTTTCCCATCCCTTCCATGTTACACTTGTGTGAGCTCTACACGTAGGCAGCAAGTCTTCAGGCTTAGAAAGGATTCAAAATAAAACCCACACCAAAACAAAAACCCCATTGTGTACTTTCTGATTAATTTTTGAGTGCACCTGAAGCAATTACAAGAGTAGTAATGATGTTCTTCATAAAGCCTGTCCCTTAATGTGCACCATAATTAGAGGAAACTGTTGGGAAACATCCCAACAGACATGCTCTCTAAAGACTCGAGGGATTGGTGGGGGTGAAAGGGAAGGGGGTAAGACCATTAAACATAGCCAAGGCCCCTCTGCCTATCCCGCTCAGCACAGACCAATGCAAATATGTGGTCTGAAAATTAACACAGCTAGGAAGGAAACATCCCACAGGGAGAATCAATACTCAGCGAAGGATAATGGGAACCCTGTGCAAGCAGCTGTGATCTGCCCTCTGAACATTAGCACCTGTCGATGACAGCAATCAGTGCTGGTCAATGGGCAGCTCTCCTTACAGCTCAATTCACACAATGATCCTTAGTTGGAACCCACGCAGTGGCACCCCATGCTGCCAAATGGTGTCCCTTTCTTCCTAAATGCAGACAAACAATGACTTCCCCAAATAACTGGCACTGCTCTTTTTAATCTTTCCTCTCTCCCTTCTGCTTTGGCCTTTTTGAAGGAGGATCCATAGAATCCACAGCTAGAAATTAAGTTATTCAGCTTAATTTCGGAATGTGTTCTGCCACAGAGTCAAGGCATGACAGGCACTTAGATTCAGCCATAACAAGGAATTCAGGCTTAACCATTTCTGTTGATACCATGTTTGTCTTGTACTTTATGATTATTATTAAAGAACCTTATTTTTTACCCTTTCAAGGACAGTGGAAGAGCAAAACTGGAGACACTCCGAGCAGGTTGGAATTTGAGTTATTCTCCACAGGGCGCACAAATTTTGCAGGCACTGACCTTTATGCCTGTCTATAGCTGTCTAAGTTGCATCACTGAAGACCATTCTTGTCACAGCCTTTGTGCATGTCTCCATACAGTCACACTGTAATATAGTAAAAAGAGAAAAAATGGATATAAGCAAAGAGACATGATGTTTTCATGGAGTCCACTGGGCAGAACAAGAAATTAGTCTGATGTAGTTAGTAGCAGGTCCTGAGAATGTTTCGTTTGCTCAGAAGGACCTTCTTGTTTCTGGTGCAAGTAATAGCAAACAATACCAAAGTCTGCAGATTTGTTTTAGAAATTTGAAGCATGTCATTTTGACCCATGACTGTATGACTCCTGCTAATAGTCTCCAAACTCTGTTGTGCTTCAGTATCCCAAGATACTGTGAAATACATACAGGAAGCTGAACTCTAAAGAGATCAAAGCCTCACTACTCTAAATGCCATGTGACTACTCACATGCTCAAAATTAAAAGTGTGCTTCATTAGACTGGGGTCTGTGAATCCGCTCTAAATACTGAAAGCCAGAAGAATGTCTCCAGAAGTTTGCAGGAAATCATAGTAGCCACCAAAAATGACTCCGGATCTTGTGGTTCCCAGTCCCGTGCTCTCAACATAATAATATCCAGTTTCCCATTAGAGAACCCAGTAGCATTAACAAACACAGAAATGCAGATTGAGCTTACTGAGATGCCAGCTAGGGCTCTGAAAGGTAGACAGCTGAGCAGTGTACTGGAAAATGACCAGATATATTTAAACTGACACGATCCAGTTCACTACGTTCTGAACTGATGCCAAAAGTTCAGGGGCATTGCGAGCACATCTTATGTAAGGGACACACGTTTCTGCCATCTACTCCTGGTACTGAGCACAGCTGAGTGGAGAGCAGGGAGCAGAGGGCAGAGGATATCCTAGAGTGTTCTTTCAAACTTGACACAGATTTCCATTTTGTCACGTTCTTAGCATGTGTGTTTATTTTCCTTGAATATTCAAGCATTTGGAGCTTTACCGTTGCCAGAGCTTATGAAAAGTGCATATTTAGCTCAAAGAGTTCCCAGATGTGAATTTCAAAATGATACTGTGTTGATTAGCTATAGAAGGCAGCCAGTCAAAGAGCAGAAACAACAACATGTGACTTGGCATTCCCCAGCCAGCCAGAAAATAGTCACCCATTTAATTTTTCTTGAATTTCCAAAATCTGGGAATACAGCAAAAGTTAAAGGCATGAACAAATGTTTCTGTTTCCTAGTCCACACCTAATGTTTTACCCTATCATCACTGCTGTTTCACCTCCTCCTGTTGGGAAAGGTCTTGAGAAGACCTACGGGGTCATCAGAAAGCAGTGGCCAGGACTTCAAGGTCCCTCCATCACTGAAGTTATCCTGCCATGGAGACACCTGGGGCTCTGCCCCACCTCTGGGGGAAAAAAATGAAATTAGAGTGAAATGCGTTTATTTTCTCTTAATGTTATGCATTGTTTGCAGCTGATCGTTCATCACCACAGCTCACCTCTATGAATGATTCATGAGGGGACAGCTGTTCCCAGGGCCTCGGCTCCTGAGCTGAGCATACCACAGGAGGCATCCCCAGGCTGGTTAAGGGAGAAGTTGAGCACCTGACAAGTGCTGAGGCCTCTTCAGCTCAAAGAGCTTCATTTTTTCAAATGAAGGCTAGGCTACAATGCACCCTAACAGTGCAAGGGGGAAAGGAGTGGGTAAGTAAGTAGGTTACACATAGAAATCAAAGGTGTTTCAAGGCATACAATAAGCCAGGCTTTAAGGCGAGGTAGTATTATTCTGATCAGCTGGAAACACTGGGATTCAATATCCTGTATGGGATTCTTCTAGCTTCCGCAAAATGCATGCATAAAACACACAAAACTTCATTAAAATGGTGACACGTTTTGCAGATATTATTTGGTTTGTGTCCTATTTTTCAAGAAAAGGTCTATACTTAAACTGCAGGCACTTCAAAGGACACAGTAAAGCCAGTTTTCATATCCATTTCTGATTTGCTTCTGAGTCTTGTCTTTGTATAATAAGCTGTATGTCTCACACTTTCATGCACAGCATGTATAGCACTTTCTACTGCAGACAGAAGTAAACTTCTCCTAATGAGGCTTCCCAGCTTTAAATTAACGGTAAAGTAAAAATAATATCCTCCCTTTTTCTTTACTATTACCTCAACTGAAGGAGAAAGACACAAGAGAGAATTTAAAAATCTACTCCAAAAGCACAGTTGGTAATATTACAGTAATTATTATTACAAATCAGCTATTTTTTTCAAATACAATGACAATTTTGCCTTAAGAAAATAGGAAACTGGCAGTAGAACTGAAGTGGCAAACAATTTCTGCACTGTGTGTGGCTGTTGCACAAATCAGGAACATATCTTACGCCTTTTTCCCCTCTCTTGTGTCCTTGCCCCTTTAAAAAAAAGATAAATTACTTCCAGGATGATATTCTACTAGCAATTTTAGGAAATCCCTAGACCCCAGCAATTGCGCTGAAGAAAGAGTGGTGCTACTCTTTCAAGCACCACACACAAAATACGATTGAATTGCCAAAATCTGATGCCATTCCTAATAAACAGCACAGATGTTTGGAATACAAGAGAATATGCTACGTAGAATTTGGGTTTCAAACTCTTTAAAACCACTTTGATTGAAAAAACATCACAGACTGACATTTCAAAAAATAGTTCCTAACTGGAAAGCCTCTAAATCTACAGCCCAGGTTTGGATTTCACATATCACTCCCTTCTTTAAGGAAGAGTAGTTTACACCAATGCAGAATGGGATTTTTTTTTTTTTTTTAACCATACAGCTTTTGTGTTAGATGTTCTTTATCCTATTTGGATAGTGCTTTCTCTCAGCCTCATTCTGACCTTTCACTCATCCCACCACAGACTCAGTCTACAAAGTATTCAAGGTTATTTATACCACAGTCGTTGTTTATACAGAAGTGGGCAAGGGAAATTCAGTTGTTTGTAAATGCAGGAGGGCAATTTAAAATAGAATGAATTTCAGCTGCAGTGCTGGAATTCTTTACTGTGTCTCCGTAAGAGATGTACAAACCACTTACTCTGCAGAGAACAAGGTTACAAGTCGCACATCATACATACACTGGAATTACATGGTTTGTGGTAGACCTCTCTGGTGCCAGAGCCAAACTCTGTTCTCAATCTCTGGAGACAATGGGCTTGTGTTGATATAAGGTTTCAGAATTTGACTTTAAATCAGTAAGCAGGCACACCAGACAAAAAACAACAGGCCTCTGCAGACATGTCCTTGATCAGATATTACTTGCACATGGAAATCATTTTTAGTTACAGAAGAAAGCCTTTTGTTGTCTCCAGAAAGACCAATACTATGTCTAGGCAGCCAAACGTTAAGTAGCTCCCTGGAAGCAGCAGGGGCCACCTTTGCTGTAACAGAAGAGAACCATGGGAGGATTTCCGAGGGGGAGGGGCAATGTGTCTAGCCACCATTTTTCCCATTAACAACAGTTAGTGCAGTTCAACCTCCTCGTCACACAGACATGTGGCACCAACACCATCATACCTGCATGCAGCCCAGAGAATTAATTATACAGATCTCTGCTTCAGGGAGTTGGACTCGATGATCCTTACGGGTCCCTTCCAACTTGAGATATTCTATGATTCTATGATTCTATACATTTCAGCTTGCTTCAGATAACATTTTCCAATGACAAAAGTCCAAAAGGATGAATCACCAAAGCATTATTCATTTAATAAACAAGCTGCTATAGGAGTCTTTCCTTTGATATAAAAACCCCTATTAATTGTCTCAGGTTCATATTTCTTTAATGAAGATCACTTTCAATGATATGGTAAGAGAAGACCAAATCTGTACAGAACGGTAGGATCCTTGAAACTAAAACAAGAGCAATTCCTTCAGGTACGGTGTGGATATAATATAATGCCTCTCCTCAGTACCCTTCAGATTCCAAATGTGTGCAGAACATGATACTATTATCTGTAGGAACAAAAACAAAGAGAGAAAGAGTGGTTGGTTGTCTGGAACAAATTACTACTGTTAAAGGTGAGGCATAACAGAGCTCAGAAACCATTAACATTAGATATGTTGTGTATGCCCATGCTGGTCATTCTCTGGGAAACTTAAATTCTTCTGTAGCAGTTAAGTCCTATATTCTGTATCCTCAGTACTGAAGATCTGATTCAAGCTGAATGCTACCAGATTCAAACATACTAAATTTTAAGTGCTTCGACTCATAATTAAAACCTTGCATTACTTCTTATTATTTAATGTTGCAAGGATTTTTAATGATGAAGATAAAATTTTGCTCTTGGATAACATCTATCTGCAGATTTGCATGCAGTCTATCCAAAAGAGATAGAACTGAGCATCAAAGAAGCGAAGACCGTAGATGAGCTCCTCAGCAGAGGTGAGCTTAGATCCCCCAATTCACTACCTTGTCCCTGGATCACTCTGCCAGTAGAAGTCAAAATTACAGAATTCATAGAACCATAGAATCATAGAATCACAGAATCATTTAGTTTGGAAAAGACCTTTAAGATCATCAAGTCCAACCATTAACCTAACACTGCCAAGTCCCACTAAACCATGTCCCTAAGCACCACATCTACACAGCTTTTAAATACCTCCAGGGATGGTGACTCAACCACTTCCCTGGGCAGCCGGTTCCAATGTTTAATAACCCTTTCAGGGAAGAAATTTTTCCTAATATCCAATCTAAACCTCCCTTGGCGCAACTTGAGGCCATTTCTTCTTGTCCTATCACTTGTTACTGGGGAGAAGAGACCGACACCCACCTTGCTACAACCTCTTTTCAGGTAGTTGTAGAGAGTGATAAGGCCTCCCCGAGCCTCCTTTTCTCTAGACTAAACAACCCCAGTTCCCTCAGCCGCTCCTCATAAGACTTGTGCTCTAGACCCTTCACCAGCTTCGTTGCCCTTCTTTGGGCACACTCCAGCACCTCAATGTCTTTCTTGTAGTGAGGGGCCCAAAGCTGAACACAGTATGCGAGGTGCGGCCTCGCCAGTGCCGAGTACAGGGGGACGATCACTTCCCTAGTCCTGCTGGCCACACTATTTCTGATACAAGCCAGGACACTATTGGCCTTCTTGGCCACCTGGGTACACGGCTGGCTCATATTCAGCCGGGTGTCGACAAACACCCCCAGGTCCTTTTCTGCTGGGCAGCTTTCCAGTCGCTCTTCCCGAGGCCTGTAGCGTTGCATGGGGTTGTGACCCAAGGGCAGGACCCAGCACTTGGCCTTGTTGAATCTCATACAGTTGGCCTGGGCCCATCAATCCAGCCTGTCCAGATCCCTCTGTAGACCCTTCCTACCCTCAGGCAGGTCAACACTCCCGCCCAACTTGGTGTCGTCTGCAAACTTACTGAGGGTGCACTCAATCCCCTCGTCCAGATCATTGATAAATATATTAAACAGAACTGGCCCCAATACTGAGCCCTGGGGAACATCACTTGTGACCAGTCACCAACTGGATTTAACTCCATTCACCACAACTCTTTGGGCTAGGCCATCCAACCAATTTTTTGCCCAGCGACAAGTACGCTCGTCCAAGCCATGAGCAGCCAGTTTCTCCAGGAGAATGTTGTGGGAAATGGTGTCAAAGGCTTTACTAAAGTCCAGGTAAACAACATCCACAGCCTTTCCCTCATCCAGTAAACGTGTCACCTTGTCATAGAAGGAGATCAGATTAGTCAAGCAGGACCTGCCTTTCATAAACCCATGCTGACTGGGCCTGATCACCTGGTTGTCCTGTACATACCACGTGATGGCACTCAAGATGATCTGCTCCATAACCTTCCCTGGCACCGAGGTCAGGCTGACAGGCCTGTAGTTCCCCAGATCCTCCTTCCAGCCCTTCTTGTAGACAGGCATCACATTTGCTAACTTCCAGTCAACTGGGATCTCCCCAGTTAGCCAGGACTGCTGATAAATGATTGAAAGTGGCTTGGTGACCACTTCTGCCAGCTCCCTCAGTACCCTTGGGCGTATCCCATCTGGCCCCATAGACTTGTGTATAAATGGTGTAGCAGGTTGCTAACCATTTCCCCTTGGATTATGGGGGCTTCATTCTGCTCCCCTTCCCTGTCTTTGAGCTCAGGGCGCTGGGTACCCCAAGAACACTGGTCTTACTATTAAAGACTGAGGCAAAGAAGGCATTAAGTACCTCAGCCTTTTCCTCATCCTTTGTCACTATGTTTTCCCACGCATCCAATAAAGGATGGAGATTCTCCTTAGCCCTCCTTTTGTTGCTAATGTATTTACAGAAACATTTTTTATTGTCTTTTATGGCAGTAGCCAGATTAAGTTCTAGGTGGGCTTTGGCCCTTTTAATTTTCTCCCCGCCTAACCTCACAACATCCTTGTAGTCCTCCTGAGTTGCCTGCCCCTTCTTCCAAAGGTCATAAACTCTCCTTTTTTTCCTGAGTTCCAGCCAAAGCTCTCCGTTCAGCCGGGCCGGTTCTTCTTCCCTGCCAGCTCATCTCTTGGCACATGGGGACGGCCTGCTCCTGTGCCTTTAAGATTTCCTTCTTGAAGAATGTCCAGCCTTCCTGGACTCCTTTGCCCTTCAGGACTGCCTCCCAAGGGACTCTTGTCAACCAGGCTCCTAAACAGGCCAAAGTCTGCCCTCTGGAAGTCCAAGGGAGCAGTTCTGCTGACCCCCCTCCTTACTTCTCCGAGAATTGAAAACTCTATCATTTTGTGATCCCTATGCTCAAGATGGCCTCCAACCATCACATCACCCACAAGTCCGTCTCTGTTCGCAAACAACAGGTCCAGAGGGGCCCCTTCCCTAGTTGGCTCACTCACTGTGTCAGGAAATTAAAGCAACCAGCCTGGTTGTAGACCTCTATGCCCAGGATTGACCTGTTTTCCAGTGTTCTTGGGTGATCTGAGAGAGATCCTACAGGTGTTGCCTCAACTGAAAATTGATGAAGAAGAAGAAAGAAAAAAAATGCTGTGCATGTAATGGACATGAATGGAAATTCTTTGAACCAATTAGCACAGCAGTGTGTTCATACTGACATATGAAATATCTGTGGACTTAAAGCATTTTTCTGTGGTGCTTAATAAACCTCATATCTATGACAAACTAAAAAATTGAAAGTTCAGTTTTTCTTACAGTAACATTCAGTACAATGTTTTCTTCACAATGCTTACATTTCTGTTCCCACAGTGAAGGGTACTTTCTCACCCTTATTGAACACAGTAAATATTTGAGACGGAACTGAAATAATTCATTCAGACAGATGCATATCTCGGAAGAAAATCCAGCTGCATGAAGGCAGGTTAGAAAGGGAATGATTTTGTAGGCACTGTCGTTCACTTCCTAAAATATCACTTATCTTTGTGAAGAACTTGTCCTTGAATAATTCCAGACTCTTTTTCCATATTACTGGTAGGCTTCTGTGCATATGTTTATATCCAGACTGTCCTCTGGATGTTCAGTCATTTGCAGAGGTGTGTGTGTGCTGTGGCTCTTTTAAAGACCACTAACTCCTGCAGGAGAACTAACCCACTGCCCACTAACCTACTGCCAAGCATCACTGTGGGAGACAAAACCTCACCACTGCAAACAGTTGCTGAAACTACTTCAGATCCACTCTGCCATTGTGAATGTGCTTGCTATATCGTAAGTGGCAAAGAAAATTGCAAAGCAGAGGTTGGACTAAATGACTTCCTAAGGTCACTTCAAACCTGAATTTTCCTATGATCCTATGACAGGTGGCAAAGTGGTACATGAGACAGAAACTGCTCCTACTGCATAAACCTGCGGATTTACTGTCTATGATTACCAAGCTGTTGTTACAGTTCTGCCGTCTGATGTGAGGTGCTGCATGAACTAACTTCCTGACCATGTGAATTGCCTTCCTCTAATATGCTTTTCCACATAAAATACTAATATATTTTTATTTATAATTTATATACTTATAAATTATAAATAATATAATTCATTATATAGGCCCGTGCGACAAAATCTAGTAAAGACAGTGTGAGCTAAAATAAAACCCAAGCAACTCCTTGACAATTTAGCAATGTCTGTGCACTGTGCTACATCCTTTAAGCAGAAGGCCACACATGAAGATAGAGTGCCTTTCCTGGGGCTTTACAGCAACCAGGGCTGTACTGCCAGGAACAGCACAGCTCTCAGCCATGTTCAACAGTTGTGCAACACTGATTTGGAGCAATATCAGAATGGGACCCCCCTCTATGACAAAAATAGGTCTGACAAAGTTGTGGAAGGAGCCAATGCTTAACAACAGATACAGCACATGGCGAAAGGGAATGCTGCTTGGAGCGTAACGTGAGATAAGATTACACTCATACAGCATTGCTGTTTGCAGGAAAAGAGATGTTACCCCTCCAACACAGGCACACTCACACATTGTAATGAATCACAGAGTAACCGTTACGTTATTCCTGCAGATTCAAAGGGCTGTTGTAGAGTAGAAGGCTGCGGGGGTGGTTGTCCTACTGCTAACAGCACCGAAGAGTTGCCTCATTTCACTTGAGAGAAGGAATTCCAACATTACACGACCAGAAGTGCTTGAAAAGCCCCTTTTCCCACCTATGCTGTGCTTGCCATCAGTCCGCAGACATTAACTATTTTGGATTATTTCAATAAACAGTCCACTACCTGGTGTCAGTGGCCAGGCACTCAAAATCCACAGAGTGATTCAAAGCATGCACACTTCAATGGAAAGATATGCCCTGACTCTCATCCTGACTCACATGGGCTGAGGGTCAGGCTCTTAGAGTCCACACATGACTGGTAATTTTTAAATGATTACAATGAAAGGAAAGACTGCCTTTTTAATGCCCAAGCACAACAGCTGCAATGTCATTGGGGTTGTGTTCTGAGATGCTCCTAGACTGCAGCCCAAATAAGCGTCTTAATGATACTTTGAAAATATGTAAAGCACTTCTTTTATATGCAATGACAATTCTGTCTGGGCGCATCGTCTGTTTGTCCAGCCAGAACAGAATTAGAATTAATGAACCAGATTCTACTCCGATTTGCACAACGTGCAGCTACAGTAAATGCAATGAAGCTATACTGCGTGTAAATAAGGGGAGACTTGGCCTAAGTTACTTTATTTATGACAGTGAGCTTACAGTTAGATAGCTTTCAACTCCAGTGGATCTCCAGGTTCTCTGAAAAGTGATGCACTACACAAGGCTCTGCTTTATTTATGTGCATCTACTGTTTAACAATTCTTAACGAACAGCTTCAGAAAGCTCATACAACAATAAAAGTTGTTATCAAAGCTACAGAAAGAGCTTGGGGAAGCAGACTACAATTACTTGCACAGGAATTGAGACAGTATGCAGGCACTTCACTTCTACTCCTGTAAGAAATGCCTTTGAAGCCTTTAATGATCATACTTGATGATGGCCTTGTCTTGTTACCATATAGACAAGACAGCTTCTCTGGCATGGTATCGCAAAGGTGACAGTTTGGGTCACTCAAAGGTGACACCAAATGATGGTCCAAAGATGTATTACTGATTCAAAGAACTATCATCTCTTAGTTGCAGTAATTGTTATGTATGGTAATTATGTTACTGATTATGTTATATATGGTAATTGTTATATATGGTAATTTATATGGTATAAAAAATATATCTGGTGCTAAAGAAGTAACAAAATATAGACTAGGTTCTTGTCTTAAAAAAAAGGGTAAACAAAATGAGTTCATTGGGGTGCACAGCACAGCATCGTCTACAGAAGGGAACGGCTGAGGTCCCGCAACTTACTACTATTGATGTCTCAAAGGAAGCAAGCGATGACCTAAGTGCAACATGAATGAAAATAGTGATGGTTGACAAAACAGTAATAGTTGACTGTATTGGTGGGAGGTGAATTAAAAACAGACAAATGAACCAATATTAGTTCCAGCAATTCTCTCATATTCCTACTGCCCTTATATTAGACCAGTGTAAGGGCAGCAGCATCCCAGACAGTGTCTGATGTATCTTGAGATTATAATTGCTGTCCCTGGTAGATATTTGGCTTTTGTGGGATCTTCTAGAGTGGGTGAGGTGTTATGCAGGAAGATATAAGCCTGTCCAAAGCTCTTCCAGTCTGAAAGACAATCCACCACTAATTTATAAACCCATGAGGGAAAAAAAGGAACTGCTTTATTCCAAAACTCTTAGCTTTTTGTAGGCAATGTCTTGCTATATAAAGCAATACTACCTAATGAATGTCAGCAGTCTGCACACTGAGAGGCAGGCATTTCCACATACTAATAGGCTCATTAAAATCTGGAGGCCAGAGAAGTTTGTAGCTCTTCCCCATTCTGGCCTTTCACTTGCTTTTACCTACAAAAGGCAATTGTCCATTTTCTTCTTTCTTTCAGTGACAGTTCCTGTAATAAAAGTAAGATTTGGGGAACAGGGTGCAGGATAGAGGGGAAGGAGGTTAATGTAAAAGTCCTGAGAAACTTTAAGAGGTCTCAGCTGCTCATTAGGCAACATCTACACAGCCACCAGTATGCAGGTGAATAAGGGAGCTACACCTTAGGGACAAACAACAAATCAAGTGTGACACGCCAGCTTATCGGATGGAGAAGAGGCCCCTGGGAACTGGCAGCATAGTCCTTGATAGTAAAGTGACTTCAGTGAAAACGTATGGAAGCCAGCATATGGTTATGCCATCTGACTCCTTATTATACTTTAAAGGACAGAGATCTGGTAATAGCATGGGGTTATAATGCTACGGCAGCCCATAGCATATGTGCTTATCTCCCAGTAAAAACTTCTGTCTCCTTCACACACCTATCAGGCTGTGTCTGTCTGATTGACTACAGCAAGTGACTTTGGCAGGGCAACATACAGCCCTGAGGAGGAAGGGCTATAACATATTAATATAAGAATGTAGTTGATTACAATGTAAGCTGCTGAAAGTGAGCTGACTATAGCACAAGACTGGAAGAATGCGGCTGTCTGCAGGGTCCCGCCGGGAGAATGCATCTATCTATACCTACAAGCGTGCGGCTGACTGCAGGCAGCTGTCATGCAATCGGAGTGCTCTGCTGGGTTTGTCACCTATCAAACCATCACACCTGCAGTTATTGTGCGTTTAAATACACCTCCCATCTACCTCCTGGCAGCTAACTAGTGTTTGTATCCAACGAGGGAGAAGGAGCCTCACTGAGTTTGTTTAGAAGTTTCTGAATCTCCACTTTGACAGAAAGTTTTGTCCTTCAACTGGTAAATGCCATTTGGCTCTTGTACTCAAGGGAATGATTCCATTATTAAGAATCTGATTTATTTTTAATAACCCCTCTGCTATATATATAGGAACACTCTGGATATTATAATCTAAAAAAATCCCTAAGGGTAATTTGTTTTGGAACAAATATACTGTCTGGGATTTTTTGAATAGTGGACAGTAATCAAATGAGGTGCATTTTCTGTATCATCTGATGTGTTGTAAGAACACACTGAAGTGTATGAGGTTTTTTGTTTTCTTCTTCCAATATACACAAGCAACATTTAAATGATAAAGCATTACAAAAAATAGATCTAAATAAATTATTTAATAAAGGACAAGCAATCCTGCAATCAGACCCATCAGGCCCATCCCGCCTGAAAGCCAAAGAGTCCACCTGCTCTGAGCTGACTGCTATATTTATATATGTATCAGACTGGGATTTGCCAGTTACTCTCTGCCCTTAGTTAATGGAGCTCAGCCCTGCACGGTCTCAGAGAGGATGCTTAGGATAACTCTGCACGGGGCTGCGGCCATCCTCCCCAGCTGGTGCAGCATGCCTTCCTGTGCCCAGCTCCCCTTTGGAGCGATGGGCCCTTCCAGACGCCTGTCTTCTCCTTGTTGGTGGAGCAGCCCACTGCCTTTCAACTCTCACCTTCCCTTTCCAGATCTCCTGCCCCGGAGGCTTCATATGCAAGCGTTAGCTGGCCTCACCTCTCTTTCTTCAGTACTGGTACATGGGAGTCCATTTAAACATCCCAAGTTGGAGCTTTTGATCTCACTCTCCATTTACATGGATCAAGTAGGCTGAGCTTTTTCCTCTTCAGTTGTATGAGCTATTAGTATGTGAATGTTTTGTCCCTTTCTTCCCCTAAAAAAGAAAGCTTAAAATGTTATTTGCTTTGGATTCTGAGAAGTACAAACTCTACCACATGGCAGACACATGTGAATCCATATGCTAGCATGTCTGTAAAGCCGAGAGAGATTAAAGCCTGAAGCTTCTATTAAATGCTCTCCTTTTTTTCTTGCATGCAACATTTTTAGATCGAGCTCTAAATGTTCACCGACTCATGAATATTTTTGAGCCAGCTCTGTTCACTGTGATAAATCATGCTGCTTGTGTGTTGGTTTAGTGACAGATAGTTACCTGAAAACTTCTAATGTAAAATGGTTTATGGCCATCTGAGGGGAAAAAAATCTGTGATCTTCGCCTGACTGCTGGAACAGTATGACAAGAGGAAACATACTGTATTCAAGCCCCACAGCATGCCAACTTTCTTTCTTTCTTCTAGAAATGGACAGAACTGAAAGGAGAATGACTGCTGGCATATTGTGAAGGTACTTCCAAGTTTGTACAAGCTCCAGTGATAGATGCAAACACAGACAAAACCCTTCATAGGAAATGAAAAGTTTTGCAAAGAAAGCTGAAAAATATCCTATGAAAGAAACAGAACTATCATGTTTAGTCCTTTCAACAAAAAGAAACAGACGCTCTCTAAGCTTATGTTCCAGAGTCAGATTTATTGTAGTTGCTAAACCAAATATAGATATTAAAGAATGTTATTCACACTGTAAAAAGCACATATCATATTTAAAGCAATGCAAAGAAACCTTTTCTTCTTTTAGAGATCTCTGTACAAGGATTGCTTTGTCTCCTTGAAAGTTAGCTACCTTGAATCACCTCACATTACCATGGTGCATGAGCATATAAACAGGCAGTTGGCTGACAAGTCACCCTGCATGAACTGCTCTGTGATAGCAACTTGTATGTACGCTTCCACACAGCCATAAATGGAGGACTGTGTGATTTAGCTGATCCCTAATGGCCATCAAATTCAACCCTTGAATTAGAGATCCCTCTGGAATGGGGAAAAAGTTGTTTTCCATTCAGGTGACGAATGAGAAGGAAACTACCCATAGACAGCAGAGAGTCACTATCCCTCCCCATGATGCTGACTGAGCAGCAGCAACCTTTACCAGAGTCATCATCAGATGTCTCAGATCATGCACCACACCAGTCCTGTGCTAATGAAAACAGAGAGATAGGGCTTTTAGTTCTTCCCCTGCCAATCCTTTCATCTTAAATCAGTCCTAAAAACTGACGAGTTCTTCGTAGAATAGCAGTTCTCCCAGTTCTAGAGAAATATGACATTTCGTTCCTTTGGAATAGAAATGTAAGAGGTAATGGAAAAAATTTCCTCCCATTGCTGGGTGGAAGTGCATTAGCATAATACAGGATTCTGTAGTTAGGCTAATAAACTGTGTTTCTTTTCTTGATTAGAAGTAAATCACATCATAGTTATACTATCATCATTAATACAACATCACTCTGAATATTTCAGCTCTGGGCTCTGAGTAAGACCTGATAAAGATTTCTTGCAGGGTGGAAACAAATTCCACTGTCTATTTTAATGATCAAAGTCAGCAAATCTAGACTCTTTTTTTTTTTCCAAAGGAATCCAAGGGAATAAACCACCAAGATCCTACTGATTTTCGGTAAGATCTGGACATTAAGTCCCTATAGATGCCTTTGATAATGTTAGCCTGAAGAGCTCAGCCAAAAGTGAAATTCTCAGTAAATCCAGAGAACACCACTAACGTCAGTTGCACTGAGTGGGAAGGATGAAGGGTAATTACAGGCACAGCTGCCAAATTCACCTCAGTTGCAAGTAATCATGATTTGCACTGGAATTAGGAGGTGGGGGAGACACAGACACTCTGAAAATCAAGCCACTTTTATTAAATAGTAAAACATGGACATAAGCACTTCATCTGTGTTTGAAAATCATCACCTCGACGACTAGGGAAGGTCAGAGAGTAAATCTGTGCAGGGCTGTCAATGACACCAAGACCATCCTGTTCCCCAACAAGCAGACAATGTCTCTTCTTTTATTAAAATATCATAGAGTACTTTGGTCTCTACCCAGATTAGTACTTTTGCATCTTTTGTAATTAGATAATGTTAACAATGAACTCTCCATAACTACCATAATTTTACTGATACAGACTGTTTACATAAAGTTACATGTATTTGTAGTAAAAGTACTGTTGTTTATTAAACTATTATTATACTATTATACCATTGTTCTTTATTAAACTATCCAACTGCTATTCTTTTATATGTATCTGATAAACTAGTGTAGAAAGTGGTTATTTACAGTATAATAGCAGAGTAGCCCAGTAATCCACCATCACCTGAAGCTCTCAGGGTACCTCTGCAAAGATAAAAGGCGGCACAGGTCTCTGCAGCTGCAGCACTTCATTCCTGACTCCCAGCCCTCTGTAGTTCCCAGTCCTTTCCATGGAAGCACCCTCCAGAGGCACTGCTGCTCGGCACTCCAAGCAAGTTCTCAGGCCAGCCCCACAGCAGCCACTGCACGCACTTGCTGTTCTAATTTGGAGGAAACTCCATCCTGGAGTGTTCAATATAGGAAATAAGGAGACAAGATACTTAAGGCAAAAAATAGAGCTCTGTTAAGTCACCTACCATTCTTAGCATCAGAAGCCTGTTGGGACCGTTTTCATATTATGGTACTAAACATGACAATCAAAACAGAAATGGCAGGTGGAATCAAAGAGATTTCCTAGGGAGAAAAAAATCAGATTTAATGCTTTGCAAAGCTTTTGGAGCAGTGGCTCATTGACAACACTCAACATTTCTCTCAGACTATTCTGCACATTTGTCAAAAAATTTTCAATCGAAAACACTCTGTTGCTTGCAGGGGCCTGGGGCCATCTATGAAGCAGGCTTGTTGGCTTTACAGAGCAACCGCTGTCTTACAGACAATCACTCAGAAAACTTCAGTCCAGAGCATCTTATTGTTCTCATAATTGTGGTATCTGACCCCCTTTAAGAGTAGATTATTTGGAAGAAGTAGGTAAAGATTAATAAATTAAGGAATTAAGTAAACACACCTGGACTTTCTCTGCAGCAAACACTCTGGTGATCAGTGGTCTGGATCTAATCTCTTTCCTTCAGTGAAGCGTAAATTCAGCAGTGATTTGGATCTCAATCCAGATTTGAAAGTTAGATATTTAATAGGCGAAACTAAGTCCATGATCTGCAGACATTTGGAATTCAAGCAAGAATATGACTGGGAACAATGCTATCTCTTCTTTAAATTAGCTTCCTCTTTCCAATTTTCTCAGCTTGCCAGCTTCAGCCTGCCTCAAAACCAGTCACCATAGAGAACACACTTACCTGTTACTGACAATCTTTGCTTTGTATTCTTGCTGTTCTGTCTTACTAGTCCAGAGTTAACACATTGATTTAAAAAAAAAATAAAATTAAAAAAGCCAACCTAAATTGCTTTTCCCTGAATAATCTAATTAAATTACCTGCCTACAGTAGCTGAGCTAATTGCTCTTACCCTACAATTCTGTATTCCCATTTCACCTTTGCTGGCTATTTTCTAACCATGTTTCCTATCAGTTTCCCAGAAGAAACACTCCACCACTTACAGTAATGTTCTCTTTCTTTGAAGAAAAGGCAAAGTACCTTGGAGCTCCTCCAGACTGAGTTTTAAGGACCTGAAATGCAAAGTTCAATAGCACTATTCCTTATTCTCATGTTTCCATACAGCCAATGGACCCCAATGGAAACCATCCTACTCTCATCCCCCTCCAGCAGTCAGATGAATAATTCTGAAAAGTAGCTAGAAAACTCCAATTTCAGACCAGCTGGGAGAGATCTTCTCATTACAGCCACCCCTCAGGCTTCTCTGGCCACAGGCATTTATCTGATATCCCAACTCAGCCACAACTCGTAGATTTGAAGCAGGAACTAATTCAGGCAAAATCAGGAGGAAGAGTCAGGAAAGGAGGGAAAATATAACAAAGGTCAAATTGGATTATCATGATGGTCCATTGTAGGCTTAAAATACTTAAATATAGACCTGTTCTCCTGCAGTAGTCTTTATACAGTACTGTCACAGATTTCCTAGCCACAGAGACTACCAGCATTTCTCAAGTGCCCCAAAATTATTGTTACCACATGGAAAATATCTGAGAAAAAAGCCTTCTTCATTAGCTGATTCCAAAATTTTCCTCAACTACCTGCAATATCAAGCATGGAAACATCCTTCAGACAGGTTTCCACAATTCCACATGCAGTCATAGAGAAATCAATACATGTGACATAGGGATATGTGTGGACTTCACAGAATATCAGCCTTACTGCTCCCCTTTCAGGTACATATTTGAGGCTGGGATTGAAAGCAATCAGCACATCCGTATGACGATGTCTATACTTCCACTGCACATTTTCCTTGCTTGTTGTATACAGAGAAAATATACATATATTTTACATGTAAAATTTTCAGATTATTCTTTTCAGACTAAATGTTGTTGTCTAGATTATGTGCAAAAAGGAAGAGACAAACCGTTTTCTTTCTATATTCTGACTCAATATAGTTGAGTCAGATGCTGACTGTTTTTTTCTGGCAAATAAATGCCTTTTTTCTTTCCAGATTTATATAGCACCATATTGATTTTAGGATCATAGTGATTTGTCAAGGACCACTTTTATTACCAGAATTCAAAGACCAGGCCCAGCAACTGGATCTCATGAGCAATCTTGGGCACACAGATAAGTTTAGCAAAGAACAGATTAATAGATATATAAATCTAAGGTTAAGAAGATGGAAATTACATTCAATCATTTCAGAAAAAAAAAGGAAATATTTGTCATGCTTATTTGGAAATAAACATCTAGTAAAACTACTAAAATCTTCAATGAAATGAAAGGATATATTTTTCAGTTTGCACCTCCCCCTATTACGAATATCCCAGGAAACTACCAAAAAGAGCACCAATATAAAATTCCCATTTTTCAACTGGGATAAATTTTGAGTGCCATCTTGCAGGACAAGAAAAGTGGGGAGGGTGTTTGCATAAAGTTACTGCAATTGTGTAAGCTTTCAGTAGCCTGCATGGGTGAAATCAGTCAGTTTAACTCAGATATGTCTGGCTAATAATTATTCAGAATAGTTTTCTTTCTACCAATGGAGTGTGCAGGTGTGCGACATCCTGTTCTGACGTGACTAGCCGAGTACAAACGCCTCTTATAAAATTCATCCACGGCTGTAGCGGCTGTAAATCCAACTACCCAAAAATGGCAGTCGCACTTCTGGAACTCAAGCAAACAATGCCAGTGGAGTGCTTCATAAAACGTTTCCCCCCCACATCAGAACAAAGTCTTTCATGAAGTACAAAGAACAGGTGTGCATGGGAGCTAAGTTGTCTCTATTGTTTTATAACAAGCTCTCTCATTTTTTTGTACTTCAGCCCTGTGTCCATTAAATGCAATTTAGCGGGATCGTCAGAGCTTGAAAGGGCAGATCAAACAGCACTGAGAATCCCAGCTGTGCAGGCCCCAATTCAGAGTGCAGGCCCTCAGCATTCAGCAATAATTTATTCTACTCGACACAGGAAGATGCTCTATTTCTGTCTTGCATGTTGGTCTCGTCATTTTTTTCCTCCTGAAACAAAGTCACACATGTATATATATGTGATAAACTACAGCAATTTATATGTGTGTGTGTGTGTATACACATATATGTGGCACAGAGAATTATATATCTGTCTCACAACTAATTTTAGATGTGCTCAGGGCTGAACTAATATCCCAGAAGCCCTTCCAGAGGAGCAGACTATTTCTATTATTATTATTATTATTATTATTATTATTTTACAGTGCCTGAGCTGAAAGAAAAGAAACCTCGGTAAACACAATGACTCTACAAGCTTGTATTTGCGTCTTTGTGGTACTGTGCCTGAAATCTGATGGCTGAGGCTGAGGATTGTGCTGAAGGCACTTATTTTAGGCAAAGATGGTGATCAGTGATTGTACTTTAAAGGTAACAGCAAAACAGTGTTATGTTGGGGTTTTTCTTTCCTTTAATCCACTGTTAGCTAAAAGCTCTCAAGCAGTGCTTTTCGTAGCACCTGAAGATGAGAGATGTGCACAGAATCATTTGCCTCCCAGTCAGATAGTTTGCACCTCAGCTGATATAACTGTAAGCATGATATATCTCTCCATTTCACAGTATATTTCTTCCTGACATTTTTTTAACTATATGAGGTGTATAGTGGTACAAACCTCTAAAGCTGATCAAGAACCAAAACCTGCAACTGTCCTTAAGGTAAAAGAAGGCAACGGTAAGGGGTTAGTGTCCACAATGCTCATTACACAAATTGTTAAATTATGCACTAGAGAGGCAATTGCTATTTTGACTACTAGTGACATGGCTAGTATTTAAACAGTAGCATTTCTATTGCTACACCCAGCACTGGAGACATCCAGGGAAAGGTCAACTCCAAAAGACAGGTCATAGAAGAATTGCAATTAATGGCCAAAGTACAAAAATAACCCGTTGGGGTTTTTTCTCTCTCTCTTTCTCTCTTCCTGTTCTTTGCTTCTGTACCAGATTGTGCTACATAAAACATTTTGCTTGTTCTGATTTTTCCTAAGCACTGAAGTTTATTTTGGATCAGTGAGGTGAGAAACCTTTGAAAGGCTCATGAGACTCCCTAAGCCCAAGAGTCCAGCGTTTGCACCTGTCAGGATCACCGTTTCCTTCAACAGATTGCTAACTTGGAAATTTAGCAGACACATTTCTGCATTTATTTCCTTCTCAGCCTTAACAAGAAAAAAAGCAGTATTGTGTAGGTAACATGTAATCAAAGGTTTCGCTTGTCAGATTAAGTGGATTGTGATTTTTTCAGAAGTGAAAAAAAGCTGCAGCAAACTCGGTCTGCATTGCACAATCCCCCAGGTACACAGACAGTAGTTAGCTTGTCTTGGAGAATGTTAGAAGGATTAAAAGACTATATAAAAAAAAGAATAAATAAATGGGTTACTCTGATTAAGGAAAGCAATGGTTGCCTGTGTATTTGTTTAAATCTTCACAGTCACATTAAGGGCTTAAATGCTTTTTAGTTAAGAATTCAGGTTCTGCTGAGGAAGAGAACTATAAAGAGACAAAACTAATTAATGCAAAATATTCAGAGTCAGGGAGCACAAAAAATTCTTGCAATATCCATTTCCCTTGGACACATTTAAGTTACTGAAAGGTACATCCAATACTATTAGACAGATTTCTTCTGCTGAAGTGTTGGAACATTGCTTCTTTCCTCCATTCTTCCTTCCCTTTAGAAATAGATCCAGTATTTAAATTCCTTCTACATATAACTATTCACAAAACAGAAAGTGAACAGATCCTGGGATCTAGACATTTGCAGACAGCACAGATCACAGCTACAGAAAGATACAAACGGACTTCAATCTGGAGGTCAACAGTTTCAGAAGCTCCTAAGCTCATTAGCAGTCTAAGTCCCACAGATAAGCCCCACTTTGAAAAGCAAGCAAATAAGAATTCAAGCTTCACCAAAAAGGGAGAATTAGGCTCCTATGTCACTTCCAGAAATCAGATATAGTTGAATAAATTGCTTAAACTTTTCCATTTTTCAGAAATGTGTGCCTGCAGTCACAAACCCTATTGGAAAGTAATATTGGGTGCATGTATGAGCCTTCAGATACCTACATGCTTTTTAGAATGCAGACCTATGGCCCCAAAGTATCTAAACCTACCCTGCTGGCTGGCTATATCTGAGTCCCACTGAACTTGGTCCTGCTTTGTGAAAAGGCCATTTGCTTTCCATTATATCAGAAATGCTCAAAAGCTGCTCCAGTTAATGCTTAGCTGTAACACATTGTGAACCAAAATCACAACCAACAGTCAACACAAATGAGTGTGACTGAGACACTACATTGCCTTCTCCCTTCGGCCATGTACCCTTTTGATGTTATCCCAACACCACTAAGGAAGAGAAATGTAGGTGCCCCACAGCAGCTCATCATCTCAGAATTACATTTATGCTGAGCCAGATCCTCCAGCTTTCGCGTTAGTTTATGCTGACAGTGCAGAGAAAAGCAGCTGCACAGTAATGGAGACTCCTGCCCTACATTTCTATTTCTATCTAGCCCAAAGGAGTCATAAGAGGATGACCACATCAATCATAAACAATCCAAATGTATTTTGATGCATACTATGAAGTTGGATGAATGTTGCATTAAAGAAGGTTGTGCCTATTTGTTAAAATAGAAACCATGAATGAAATTACTTTGTGCTTTGTGAATATTCAGTAGTTAGGTTGTGCTGTTAAAATGTTCAAAGGAAGCACATGTGCATGAAAGCATTTACAAGGACATTTGTGTTAATGTTGATGGAGGTAACATTCTCACTGCCATCTTGACATCTCTTCGTCAAAATTTCATTTATCCAAATCAGGGGACAGAGACAATGGTATGTGCCCTACTTAATCACTCTAATACAACACATAATGCCTGAGGTAAAAAGATCATGAAAGCTAAAGAGATTGCATAGATTGTTAAACAAAGGAAAGCAATAAGGGAATTACCAAATATCCAATACAATACATAGGAAATTCATAGGTGAAACGTGAAGAAATATTTCCTAGAGCTAGATGATACTTCCCCAACTCATCACAGTGGTATGGAGGACACAAGGACCTCGGCAAATTATCTTTACTTTTTATATTTGCACTGGATACCAAAAGCAGTAACACACAGTGAGGGACAGTCTCAATCTCAAGGAGCCTTTTGTCCAAACTGGGCAAACAAGGTGAGTAACAGGATGGAGCTAATGTAAATGCAGCCTGTAGATGCTCACACTAAATCATGTCTCAGAGACATGTCCCCAACACTGTGGAGATGCGTTGTAGCGGATGGCTCTCCCAGGCTCCACATGGCATGGTAAGTGCTCCCAGGCTGGGATATGGGCCAGGAAGCAGAAAAGAGCCTGCACTCGGCACAGTGTGCCATGGGTAATCGGCAATCAGGGGCAAACAGAGAGAGGATAGAAAGCTCCTTCAACCTCTCTTCCTCTGCTAAATCCATGCCTAGGTAAGTCACAGAGAAATGAAACTATTTGTCCTGGTAGCCCAACTACAAAGCTAGGAAACTCCAGGCTTCCCAGCTCTCAACACAACGTGCTTTCCATTAAAGCATATTTCTTCCAAGTGCTCTTTTAAGTTAATGCCACACTTACTTACAACGTAGCTCGCAGCTTGTCATCTAACGGGTCACCCAGTTCTAGTAACATCTTCCCATCCCATACATCTTTCCATCCAGAAAAAAAATATCTTTTTTTGCAAACTGTATTCTTCTGTACCTCATGCCTTTGAATACATCATGTCTAACAACTGTGATAGGAAAGCTAAGTGTGAAGGCTGCAGAACTCAGCAATAGGCTTCCACGAAGTGTGAGCCACGCATTCATCGCTGCTGGCCTGTGTTTCATCACTGATTTATGCAGAGGTGTACATAAACTACAGTCAGTACTGAGGAACTTATCCAATTGTAATTGGATCAGCAAGAAGCCTTGGAGGATTGGGCATGGGCAAGTCTTCTGAGAAGGTGGTTTTGCTAAAGAAAGAAAATTAACATGGCAAACTGGCATCCAAGTAAAATATGAACCATGTAGCAGTTTATTTCCTAAGTTGCATATTTCATGCTGCCTACCAGCTTTTAAAGGTCAAACATGTAAACTTAAGAAGTGTGTGTGAGTGTATACTAGTTGCAAAGCTCTTTTTTTGTCAGTTCTATGAAGCAATAACCCATGAAATATAGTTGATATCTCATGGGCACAGTTCTCCATGCCTGCAAACATTTAAAATTGCACTTGTGGTACATAAAAGATTTATAATGATCTCACCCACAAATATAAATTTTATCCCACATAGGAGGAAAAGACCTAGAAGCAGAAGCAGTGAACAGCTGAATATGAGCACAGTGTCATAAATTCATAACACTTACAGCTTTTTAACAACCAGTCATAAATGTGACCGATTTCAATTTAATTTATGAGACTTTGTGATAGAACCAGGATTACCTCCTCAAAACCGAGTTTTAAAACACAGTGGGTACAATTACGGCCTTACTACGATGTCAGCTGAGGCAAATGGGATTGGGGTGGCCATCTGGAAGGTCCCTGAGCCATGCTGCATGTGCAGGGTCAGACGACTGGAGCTGAATGGGCTCCACCAAACTGTAGCGTAGATCCTACTACTGCTCCAAGCCAAGCAGCACATCCCTTCACAGCACAAGCTACCGCTAAGGGATATGTTAATAGGGGCTATGCAACTTGCCATCACCAAATGTAGCCTAGCATTCTTTGTATGGGTACAGCTGGGCAATAGATGGCCAAGACATACATCATGGTAGTGCTGTGACTATTTCTCATGCAGGTATCAGATTCACCTCATCTCCATTACTCCATCACCTCCCACATACATTCACATGACTCAATGCTTGTAATATTTTACATATCTTTAGACAGCTTTGTCTGGACTGGAATTTTTAGTGGCAGTTATTTGAAAGGAAAGGATAGCTGGGAAGAGACTGGAAGTTAGGAAACAGCACCAACCAAGAGGACAGGGGATAAAATAAGTCAGACATGCTTGCTCAAACATGCTTCCTGAGGCATCACTGGAACAGCTCATGTCAATCAGCTGCCATAAGTTAAAAACCTTTGCTTTCCAAAATGCAATGATACTTTTCTCCCACAACTGTATCGCTTAAGTCTGGTATCTATGGTAAAAAAAAATCTGAATTTCAGCTACATGTATCTCATAAAAACTCCAAGACAAGCCCTGATATCTGGCAAGTCAACAGAACTGTTTATTTTCTTGGACATAGAGATTGAATTTTATTTTGGGTTTGGCAAGAGGAAAATTTTTGAAATACCCTGAGGAGTCAGAGTTTGCCTCAGAGCTCTCTCTTTCTGCACCTGTCAGAAGTTTGATTTATTTATTTTTTCTCTACTGTACATATTGGCAGCTTGGAAACCTAACAAACAAACAACTTGTGTATTTTTCCTGTAACCTCATCAGGAAAAACCAGGGGGAAGAAAACATGTTTTACTGCCTAAGCTTTTTGCTTCCATTTTTACCTTACATTGCACTTGTTCTTACACATGGAAGATAACAAACAGTCCCTTGTGTTGCCTATGTGTATGTATTTGAAGGCAAAATATTATGTCACAGTGTGAAGTTGTAATATTGTGCCTATTAAAACATCAAAACTAGCTCAATATAGAAAAAGACATGGTGAGGTCAAGCTGCAGATGTATCCCCAAAGGTACTAAGGAGGACATTTTAGTCCCAATTATTTTTAAATGTGTGTTGATAACTAAAACATAATTCTTCTGGTTTTGAGGGATAATGTGTTTGCTAATAGTTGATGACTACGTCATCTGAAGAGGCAAAAAATTTTATATTTTATTTACTTTTTTTTTACTTTAAAGCACATTTTCTTAACAAGAAGATCATTGACCATTTAAGGAGAGAAAAATTCTAATGACTGACAGGTTCATGATATTTGTTACTGGTTGATACCTTAGTCAAACTAATTGCAAACCATTAGAGAGCAACATGGTGGTCAATGTGAAATGTAAGTGATCTGAATTTCTTGCGTAAAGTTGTAGATATAGCTGTAGTCAGTCCTGGGTCAAAAAATAATGCTAAATTCACACAGTGCTCATAGTAACTCTCAAAGCATGTTAGAAAACAACGGAGATAATTATTACATGTTCTGTAATAAAGAATAAGAATGTGGTTACAGACACCAACAAAAGGTTAGTGGTGTCAGCACTGGGGTCTGAGAAGGTGGTCTGTGCTTCATAGAGATGCATAGAGGAGAAAAAAAAAAAAAGGTAAAGCCAGTTGGCAGGACAGCCCTGAGGAGCTTGCAGAGCCCTTGACCTCAGAATAAAGTGGTTAATATCAAGAGCTCTTCAATATCTGAGGGAAGACCCTCTCTGTACCACACTGAAATCACTGCAGTACCCAAATAATCTGGATGCATCCTGGACAGTGGTGCAGAGTTGCAGCAGCCAAAAGCTCCAGTCATGGCCTAAGACACCACTGGTCTGATTTGTTGCTGAAAGCCCAATTGTCTTTTCCGAAGTCAGTTGTCCTAATAAGAGATAGGTACCTTTCTTTATATACTTGTTTCAGTTTATATTCTCCAGATCATCATGGTTACTAGGAATATTGTTTCAGGTTCAGAGAACAAGAACATCTCTGTCTCTGAGAGAAGCAAGAGAATCAATATGCATTCAAGAGTTTCACTAAGAACAAAGCTTGTAAGAGTACAAAATAGGATTTTTTTTCTTAAAAAAGAAATATCATCACCAAAATGTCTTACTTTTCCAAGAAGGTAAAGTGGGGTCAAGGCTCTGAAGAAATCCCACTGGAAACCTCACCTATCGCCTTCAGTGGGATCTTTCACACAAACAAAATTTGGGCTAGAATGATACTCCATTTATCTGGCCAAGGTACGTGCATGGATTTGGAAGCTGTTCTAATTTTCTGCAAGTATTTTATGATTACTCTTTTGCCTCCAGCTAAGATGAAAAGAAGAGGCTGAAGCAAGAAGAAATATAGTTGTTTGTGTAATCAGCACATGTCAGTGAGCCATGTCATGCTCTGAGTGAGGCTTCTGTTCCAACAGCAGAGGTGCAATTCTTCTTTCGTTTTCAGTTTCATCACAAAACTATCAGAAAATTAACCTTTATTGAAAGCAGGACTGTAAGATTTTTCTACACCTGCGTTTAGTCTTCCACTCATGACACCTTGGATGTTAAATTTACCATTGCCTCTTTTCAAATAGAGTGACCTGCAGGAGGGTGAAAGGGACAGGTATTTATGTCCTAATAGATGTAGGAACACAACTTGCATTTGCACTTGTGCTTCAGCTATTAACTAAAAATGAATATGAATTCCTCAGAGGCCAAGGAGAGGGAAGAAGGATAACCTTCTCCAACCTCAGTGGTCTGTAGAAATGACTGGATAAAACTGAATATGAGGTTTCTATGCTTTTAGTTCTTCATGACAAAACATAATTAGTTATATTTGTTGGGTCTTTTCCAGAAAGTCTTTCGAATATGGCAGCCTCAATCCCACAGTTCTGATGTATGTTCATTTCTATTTATATCGGGGAGCAATATGACCATATTCAGGTAGCCTATATCAGAATAACTTCAAATGCCACAGCTTCTAGAGCATCTAACTTTAAAAGAGTCGGTAAGGCTTCGTTACTTACTGCTGTCACGTCCGGAGTCTCAGTTCACTCGGTGGGAAACAGCAGCCGTGGCAGCCAAACTGGACACCAGCTGTAGATAAGCTGAACAGCATCTCTTATGCCTGCAGTCAAGATTTATTCAAGAAGTTTTGTATGTGCTAGTGTAAAAATAATGGATCCCAGAAAGGCTCTGAAACTGTATATATTAGGGTTATATCAGAGCTAAACAGTTAGCAACTGAGTCACATCAAAAGAGCAGTTACTCATGTGCACAGTACAATTTCAGTAGCGGATGCTAAATTTGCCCTGCTATTGTGACTAAAACATACTCTTTAGTTTTTCAGAATATTATACAATTGTCATCAACATTTAGCAACCCAGATAAAAACAAGTATTCAACTTAGCACTCTGATTACAGGTAGTAGAACAGCTGTGGACTTGCAGAAGGCAAATAGCCAAACACAGTTTTGCAATGCTGAAGTAGCATTGCAAATAGCATGAAGTTACTAATTGCTCCTTTTTCTTCTCAAATACATAATATTCCTGTTTATGCAATGCAAAATTTAAGCTGAACTAGCTACCACTTTGGCATCAAAAGAACAACACATGATTTTAAATGATTGCTTGACAGCATAGGTACAAAACTTCCCAGGTAAGAACTGAGGAAATTTTTTAATACCCATTTAATTGTTCCACAGCTCCGCACATTTCAGATGGAAAATCCTACAAGCCATTTGTCATCCAATCCAGAAGTATTGTTAGTTTCTTAATAGTCCCCAAATTCTGTCAGGCATTGTCCATTTACAGGAGAAGCTACAAGAGGAGAGGGAGATTAAAAAAAATTAAAATCAATGAAGTAATTAATTCTCATTGTTTTCTGTACTATTCCAGATGCCTTTTACATGCATATTTATTGTGGAATCTTTGTATCTAGATGTACCCCAAACACTAAGCACACCACATCTGTTGGTGATCAGTAACCCATATTTTGAACTTGCTTGATCTTCTTGAGCTTTCTCCAGCCTTTTTCCATTGTATTTGGAGACAAAATGGGCAATTACATGATGGCATGCCAAACTACCTTTTTTCAATGAGACATGAGGCACCAGATAACTGGAAGCACTGAAGCAACAGGGTGGCAGACCCTTGTTGACCTAAAATGTGACCAAAGGAGTGTGGACCAGCACCTCAGCCAACAACCAGGAAGCAATAAGAGACACTGGAGGCGGTGGTGATGAAATTCATGGGATGTTGGTTCTGGACCTGGCCCTGCTACTGGCTTACCTTACCTTCAATAAAACTGAAAAAGGAAGCTAAAATGTTGCACCCTCTGCAAAGTACAAGCAGGTGTGTGAGCAACAAAGTAAAAAGAGCTAGAAATAATCATTATTTCAGCACAATAACTGCATAGCCACTACAGCATATTGAGTCACATGCTCTTTCGTGTATCACTTGAACAGCTATCAAATTCACAAAGCAGCTATCCCCTGGAGAAATAGCTTTAGTCATCACATTGCTCATGGACACCATGGGAGTTTCTAAAAGACAGCCAGTGCAGGGTAGGTCACCAGCCTCCTCACAGTCTGACCAAAGAGCAGAGGCACACAAGACTGAAGTGACACCGAGGCGTACGTACGTAACGCTGCTCTTGACCATGCTACAATTTTTTCTGCTGCTTCTGATCTTTTTCATTCTCCAGAAACCTCAGTCCTTCCTTCCTTCCTCCTCAACCTGTCACAATATGAAGAGGTTTCAGAACCGCCAGGAGAACACTGTCAGGGTGGGAATAAACCACAGCTGAAAAGGTAAGGGTTTCCATTTTTCTTGTTTAACCATACAATCACAAGTTGGAAAAAAGGGGTATTAGACATACCTGAGAATTTGCTGTTTCACAAATGCTTTTCTTCACCTTCCCACACGCACAGCAGGCATCCAACTATGTTTTACTTTCTACCCGTCAGCTTGTGAGGAACAGTAAACCAGTCTTACTGTTCTGCAAATGAATGGGTAGACCCACTAGCGTTAGTCAGATATTGGCTAACGTAGACCAGGAGACAATACAAGTCCATGTAATTTACTGCTGGTTTAATGAAACATATTCACACTGAAGAAGTGCTACTTCTTTTCTTTTACCGGCTGCACTCATTTTATAACACAATCCTCCGTGCCCGTGCCATTAAATCCACCAACTTTCTGGACCATAGCCTCTACAGATATCTTCCACTCAGCTAATGAATATCTTGCAGACATCATTCCTTTTATTGGCATCCATAAAAGTCCTAGCTTATTTGCCTTGCAAAAGTTAGATCTTTATTGGCTGTGTATGCTTCATTTAGTTAATTAAGAAGTAACCAGCAACAGCCTTGACTTATCCTGATTTTGAGAACTTAGTCTGGGTCCATTTCCAGTGCTTTAACATGTCAGTTTAGCATGATTTTTTTCCTTACATTTCCCACAGCCTAAAATAATGACTCATAATCATTTACTATTATTTATTTCTATTCTAGTCATGCCTGAAGATTCATACTAGACTGTGCATCTGGTATGTCTTCCAAAACCATGACAAGAGAACATCCATGCTTCCCAGAAGCTCACGATACAAACAAGAAACAAAAAAAAAGTGGAAATAAAAATTATATTATTAATAAAACATTGACTGATAAGGTGACCTACCCATGGTAACATTTGGAGCCCATGGAAAAGCCACAGAAGTCAGAAGACTATTTTTCTGTTTTCTGTGTAAATAGATATCAAATGCATTTACATTAATTTTGAATTCTGTAAAGTTCGTAGTGCTGTATCTGAAAACCAGTGAGCATGTTTTAGGCATTAAAGATAATTTGTTTGGTGGGTTTTTTTCCTTCCATATTGGGTTTATTCACACCTCTGAGTATTCACATATTGATGGTCAGACAAGCCTAGTAACAAAGCTCAGCCTTATTGAGCCTTCATGATGTTCATTCAGTAATCAAGAGAAAGATGATTGAACTAAACAGTCATTCTTGATGGTCACTCATGATTAGTATGTGATGTCATTACAGGATCAGGCCTCCATGAAGTTTACTCCTCTCTTTCAGGTGCAGTGCTAGCTGATTGGCGGGATTGTGATTTGTTCATCACCTGGGGGCCAGTGCCAGCAACTGAAGGCAGAATACCTGTTTGTAGCAGGGACGCTTGCTAGCAAACCTATTGTGAGACATAGCAGAGACCCATGCAGGATGAGGGTTGACCTACCTCTTCATCAGGTGTTTCCACAGGGCAGTGGTGAACAGGAAAATATTTGTCATTGGAAAACGTTTCCTGAGAGCGTAGAAGAAAATACTTTGTGGACACCTCTGTATATTTTTTAGCGGCTTTTCTATTTTGTAACTCGCTTATGTGAAATCAAGGGCCATTTTCTATCCCTATCAAGTGTATATTAGGACATTTGCCTGTTAGGCAGATGACCGTTTTGCAGATACTTCTTGAACAAGGGTAATATATACTGTATAAAATCCTTTATACTTTGCACAGGCTGATCGTTTTATGGGCACAGATTTTGTGCAAGGCCCATGTGGTAGAAGCAGAGGACATGGGGCACATTCAAAGCTCTCCGCTGAAACACACAGTCCATGGTCTGCTGTGCTGTACCTCCAGCACCGTCCTTCCCAGCCCGTTTTAGCCTGATGAGTTTTGTAATGTAGAAAGAATCCACAGACCTCCAGTACATTGATCTTTTTCTTATTATTACCTCCTTATAAGAAAAAATACATTCATTGACTGCAGTCAAGGATCTCCATGCCTTAGTTTGTCCTTGACTTGCTTTTGGAAAGAAGGAACAAAATCCTGCAATGGCTTTTCTTGACTGTTTTACATTACTCTAATTTAGAATATTTGGTTGAAATACTGCACTGAACAGGAAGCCTCTCTCTGTCCCCTGAGGGTATTTCTAATGCATTGATATACATGCTAAAGAAAGATTTGTGTTCCACATGGATCACGACTTCAAAAATAGTAGCAGCTCTGCAGTACAAAAGGTGCATTGCTCTGAGGGAATGTTCTGCAGTCAATCTGATGACTTCTGTGACCTTTTCCAATGCGATGAGGAAGATCATAAGACCTACGCATTGCCCCCTCAGTCCCCAGCCTCAGAGCTGTCGATGTCTTGGTGAAAGCTGTAGCTGTACATACTTCCCTTGCAGCAATTGCTGTCTGACACAAAAGATGACTTTGAAGACAGAGCCAGGCTAGCCACACAGTGCCAAATTAGCAGTGTTGGATAAAAGTTTTAGACTGATAGCTGTGTTCTGATAATTGCACACTATTAAAATATTTCCTGAATTTATCATTAGAAAAACTAGGTCTAAAAATAGAGATTCCTGCATGCAGTAGCCCGTAATTTTAAAGGGTAACAAAAATCCCAGCAATCAATGATTGCACATTGGGAGTGAAAGCTGTTTAATGTCTAAGTCTGAGGAAGAACAGCTAAGACATCTGGGTTGTTTTCTAAGCTCTGCCACAGATTTCTTGTGTCTCCTGGGGCTAGCCACTTAAACTATAGGAAACTGTTCAGCAGCTGCAGCCTGCAGCGTGCTTTGGAGCCCTGGTCCTTCAGTCATCCAGAATGGGGATCCGGCTGGGACACACTAGGGCTTTCTTCTGGCCGTCAGGAGAAGAGGGGGTTTCATCTACCAGTAGAGCTTGGAGTGAAAGCAAAGAAATCGTCCAGGACCTGGGAAAAGTGTGCCTTAGGTTCTCCAGTACTAACCTCCTTTAAGAATAAAAGGATAGAGGGGAGGAAAGATGGGGAAGGCAATATAAGAAAAAAAGATAGAAAGTAGGAAAGATGAGGAAACTTACAGCCCCAGTAGGTCCTAAAGTATTTAAAGTCTTCACGTTAAAAAGACTGTAAAAGTGCAAAGAATTATCGTCTCCATATACACGAGGTGCTGCTGTGTCTTTGTGAGTTACGCTAAAGGAAGACTGCATTAGCTGAAACAGGTCAGGAACCAATGATAAACAGCAGCTTGTATACTTTGGGGAGCTGAAAAATATAATAAGCAATAAGAATACTCCCTCAGAAATTCCCCTTCATTCATTTGCTTGCTTGAACTGTGCCCCCAAATCTGTACAGAGGTCTGGATAACATGTCTTACATTCTGTGATTTCCAAACTTTAACTGACAGAGAGCATAAATGTCATTGAAAAAAGGAGCATCAACAGTAGAGAGAGGAATACAGGCAATTAGGCCTTCACCCTGACACATTTCCCCAGGCAAGCAGGCTCGACGAAGTCAGAAATGTTGCTTGAGCAGGGTCTAAGACCCCAGTGCAGAAAGCATTTAAACACATGCTTTTGATTTGAACAAGACTTGACCAGATACTTAAAGTTAAGTGCAGTTTGATGAACTGAGGCTTGATGAATGATTGCAGGATCAGACCTTTACACCATTCAGCTCGAAGCTGCTTTTAAAGACTCTTCACTTCCATGTTTATAATGCTCCCTTCTAGAAACATCACTATTCAATATAAACCTTGCTTATTTTCCTTTACAGTGGCATTAAATCCTGAAATTAAATTAATTAGTTGCTAATTTTCACTCTGTAAAAATGTGTGGACACAAGAAGTGTAATGAACAGTGGTTGGGTCAGATAAATAGTGAAGCATTTACCTGACCCTGAGCCATTATTATAATTAGCTCCCTCTGACACATTACAGTTTGTTCTTCAACCTACCGCTCATCAAACATCCAAAAGGACATCCACACAACAGCACCAGTTCATAGTCCCAGGCTTACTGGGGAGAAGTGCTTTCTGTCCTAAAAGAGCACAGCAGAATGCAGCATTAAGTCTTTCTAAGGCTTTAAGCACTGTGGGAATGGCTGTTATTTCAAGTTTTTCCTGTTTTGCCATTTTTTTAAAACACCATTTTACAGGAGAGTTGGACATTCAGTGTTCTGTCAGAGCAAACAACAAACTTCAGCACCTCAGGAGCAACAACAGCATCAAATATCCAGGACTTATACAGAACTGCACCCACAGTGGAATCCTACAAGCCAACTGTGTATCGTGCTTATTGCCCCTCATCATGAATTTCCTCTTATTTGAATATCTGGCAGTATTTTGGATGAAAAAAAATGATTTAATTTAAAGAAGATTATCAGCTGTTCTGAGTTTTTGAGTCAAATGCCAGATCTTTCCAGTTTTCACTATAAAATACAAACAGGTTATTTTTATAATATGAAGAATTCTGGGTTGGTTTTTTTCTTTATTTTTTTTTAACAATGGAACACATGATGTCATGGACAAACAAATATCATGTTAGTTTGTTTCTAATAACAGACACATTTTTTAAAGTAAGGATAACAGGAAAAAAACAAGATAAAAGGAAAAAATATGAAGTTAGTGTTGAATGAATTAATAGCAGGCAGGTGGCTGGGTGGGTGTCATGGCAGATAAACACTGAGATGAAGCCAAGGTAATTATAATTATAATCTGGCTACTAATGCTTTCAGCTGAGGGTGTATAAAAACCTCCGTAAGTTAATACTGAGATGTTCAGATCAACCTCCTTCTTGCCTGGTCCTCCAAAACACAATCTCATATATTCTAACTCACATTTTATGCATTTTTATTTTCTGAGCATTTCAATTAGTATTTTTTAAGAGGGCTATTCTGTTGTAACTAGAGTTCAACCAACTTTCCACTCTCCTCGTGCAATCCTGGAAAACATGAGTATGTAATCAGCCGAGTCTCTCCTGACCTCCATGTTTTGCTGGACAGAATTCACCTCTTTCTATCATTCTCTTTCGCAGGCTTTCTCTCCCCACTGTGCTATTCACGGGGGTATAAAATGCTCAAGCAAACAGAAGTCAATGGCAGATGTGTCGGCAGCACTTCTTTCTGTAATTTTACTAAATGGATGTAGCCCATAAAAGCAGCCTTAATTAATGGAAACATTTTAAAGGCACTTATAATAAGCAGGGAAAACAACAGTTGCCAAAAGCAAACTTTATTAACGAAGTATGTTTAAAAATTATTTTCCTGAAGGTGACAAAAGATTTGTGGTGGGTTGACCCTGGCTGGATGCCAGGTGCCCACCAAAGCCGCTCTATCACTCCCCTCCTCAGCTGGACAGGGGAGAGAAAATATAATGAAAGGCTTGTGGGTCGAGATAAAGACAGGGAGAGATCACTCACCAATTACCATCACGGGCAAAACAGACTCGACCTGGGGAAAAAAATTAATTTAATTTATTACCATTCAAACCAGGGTAGGATAATGAGAAATAAAACCAGATCTTAAAAACACCTTCCCCCCACCCCTTCCTTCTTCCTGGATTTAACTTTACTCCCGATTTTCTCTACCTCCTCCCCCACAGTGGCACAGGGGGACGGGGAATGGGGGTTGCGGTCAGTTCATCACACGTTGTTTCTGCCGCTCCTTCCTCCTCAGGGGGAGGACTCCTCACACTTTTCCCCTGCTCCAACGTGGGGTCCCTCCCACAGGAGACAGTCCTCCATGAACTTCTCCAACGTGAGCCCTTCCCACGGGCTGCAGTTCTTCACAAACGACTCCAACATGGGTCCCTTCCACAGGGTGCAGTCCTTCAGGAACAGACTGCTCCAGCGTGGGTCCCCCATGGGGTCACAAGTCCTGCCAGCAAACCTGCTCCAGCGTGGGCTCCTCTCTCCATGGGGCCACAGGTCCTGCCAGGAGCCTGCTCCAGTGCAGGCTTCCCACAGGGTCACAGCCTCCTTTGGGCACATCCACCTGCTCCGGTGTGGGGTCCTCCACGGGCTGCAGGTGGATATCTGCTCCGCTGTGGACCTCCATGGGCTGCAGGGGGACAGCCTGCCTCACCATGGTCTTCCCCACAGGCTGCAGGGGAATCTCTGCTCCGGCGCCTGGAGCACCTCCTCCCCCTCCTTCTTCCCTGACCTTGGTGTCTGAGGAGTTGTTTCTCTCACATATTCTCACTCCTCTCTCCGGCTGCAATTGCTGCTGTGCAGTAACTTTTTCCCCTTCTTAAGTATGTTATCCCAGAGGTGCTACCACCATTGCTGATGGGCTTGGCCTTGGCCAGCGGTGGGTCCATCTTGGAGCCGGCTGGCATTGGCTTTATTGGACATAGGGGAAGCTTCTGGCATCTTCTCACAGAAGCCACTTCTGTAGCTCCCTGCTGCCAAAACTTTGCCATGCAAACCCAATACAAGATTTTTATGTACGCAGTAATTAAAAGAGGTATTTCTTTATTCAAATACCCTAAAAATCTTAAAGGACTGGGGTTTAGGACATGTTTTGTTTTCTGGAGGATGAAAGTGAGACAGGACAGTTTTCTTGCTCCTGTGTGACGGGGGGAAATGCTTTTACTGTGCCTCAAGGGTCTTTTATTATTTAGAGGTCTGAACCTGAAAGGTGATGAGTGCTCTGAGCTCTCATTGACTTCAATGTCACCCAGTCTTTCAGTCAGCTTCAATGGGATCTGAGGGAACGCCACATCCCGCAGCAGCTGTTTCCCCCATAGATCATCTCCTCTAGTGCGCCCATCTTCAGAAACACCAGGGCCTCAATTCGGACTCAGCAGAGCTCTTAGGTGTATGCTTAAGTCTATCCTTAACCAAACACACTTCAGTAGGATTCAGCTACATGTCTAAAAATCAGTATGTGTTTAAATATTTTATCTTTCTGAAGGGAAACAGCATACTTTTTTATTTTCTGTGGAAGATGTGACAATATGTCCTTTTGTTTAAATATTAAGTCATCATTTTGAAAAAAATAAATAAATATCATAGGTTAATATATTCTCAGCAGGTAAATAACCTGGACAAATCCCCTTGTCATTTTCTAAAGCCATCACAATTCATTTTTGCCTACATACACTTTGCATTGTTTTGTTGTGGCAAGGATGCGCTTGGAGAAACTGAATAAACCCCATATTCTTCTTTCATCAAAGGAAATGGCTTTCTTTAGGAAAATGCCCCCTCACACACCATCTGACACTGGCTTTCCAATCAAATGTAGAAAGTAAAAGCAAACTGTCCCCACCATCTGTGACAAAATCCCTTTAATTCTTCAAACACTTCTCTGTAAAATGCAGCTATTAGTAATAGCCATACATTTTGCTACATTTGTACATTAGAGTTGTTTTCTTTCATTCCTGATTGAGACAGAATCATTGTATTATTAACCCAGAGAAGTTCTCTGTCCTTTTTAATTCCAGAATAATGAAACTCATTGGAACTTGGCGGCATTCAGTCCTGCTGACTAATCATTGGCATTGGCTAATGGCAATTTTTAATCAAATCTTATTATTAAATCAGAATATAAAAGATTTAGAAAATGCAAGGTTGCAGCTAGAGGTCATTAGTCATGAGCACAAGAAGTAATCAATACAATTATGGTTGCTCAAATTGTGTTGGATGGGCCAGGTGGCGCAGTGTGATAATGCGTTACCCTTTCACCTCTGGTGTCCTGCTTGTATCCCAGATAACGGCAAGTCTGCTGGTTTCCATCTAATCTCTGATGGATGCTCGAACATGCAGAAACCATTAAAAGGAATTCAACCAAATGGGCTAAATTCATTTCTTAGTCACACTGGTGTAAATTTTCAGTAGAGTTATTCCAGATTTACACTTGCCCCGTTGCAATTTGTTTAGCCATCTCTTTTTTAAAACTAAGATACTGTGTTGGTTAATAGGGATGAGCTGGAAATGCTCACTTTACAAAGCCATCAACAGCCTACCCTACTGTTCACTGTAGTGCAAGTATGAAGTAATTAAATGAAGTCATTGCAGATTTATACTGATGCTAACGAGCGCAGAGCTGGATTGTTGAGCAGTTCCTTTTCATTATGAGAATGTGATACTGAGGTTGCCTTATTTTGTTTGTCATAGGAACGTGTTTAAGAAAGGATCCTCAAGAAGAAAAAAAGGGACTAGGAAAGGCTAAAAAAATTGAGGGTGTGGGTAGCAGGTAGAGCTACAAACAATCTGTGAAAAACCTGCACTTCATCCTAATAAGTGAATTTTCCATCTCAAACTGATGTTAACTCAATGGCATTAGAAAAGTTTACACCAGCTGTGAATCTGGCCCTACTGGCAAGTGTTCAAGCAAAAATATCCACAATCATTTACTTTCCAAAAGACATGCTTTTATTTCTCTCCTTTTAACAAAAAGATTGGCTCAACTCCAAAGTTAGGCAATTTTTTTAAGGATTTCACACATGCATCTACCTGGACAAGGGGTGCTGGTCTCCCACCCCTCTCAGTGGGGAACATTGAAAAATGCTTGGTTACCAGCAGAGATTGATGTCTGGGGCATATACACATCAGGAGGAGTATTACCTTCACTGAGAATTTCAAAATTTCCTTAAATACTTACTTTGGAGATAATTTTCTCTTACACTTTGGTCTTTCTTGCACTAATCTACACATCTACCTTCTAACGCAAACAAAGGAAATTCCAACGCTGGAACAATACTGTGTTCACATGAAGGTGAGATTTCTTTACGAAAGCCTAACAGGCCAAAAAAAGTAGACCATCCTGAATTTTTTTTTTCTGTTTTGCAAACAGTGAAAATATCTCCTTTTTCATACATGTTGCATCCTGGGTACCTTCATGTACATATGAATAAGAAATAAAAATTCACACAGCAAGCTAACTACCAACCATATAGACATAATTGCTTTTGGAAATATTGTACTTGAAGACATTTTCATGTCAGCTGTATGTGTTCGGGTATCATCATAACACGGTGTTTACACCAGATTAATACCATATGCTGTGTGGGAATTATGTCAGGTTATAAATGGAAATACAGTATAATATCTGAAATTCAGGAGTGCGTTAGAGTCTGATTTCTTTTAAAGTGCTGCTAATCAAAAAGAACATAAGTTTGAATAACATTACTTTTGATTTACACCGGTATAGTGTGGATAGAACCCCATTCCAGCTGCCTTTAAGTTTCATTAAACAAGTGTTAAAATTATCACCAATTAAAACTGTTTCTACACATTATTAGTGAACTCGTGACCTCATTAAGGCAGCCAGGAGTGCTGCCACAAACCCATGGTGAGTCCTCAGATCTGATGAGAATCATTTTTCTAGCTTTTTTTCTCCCAAAATGATGCCACTTTTCCATGTCTCCTCTAGGCCTCTTGTGAGTCCTGTCAACACATTTTAGCTCAAAGCTGAAAGCACTTCTTTAATCTGCATTTTAGTCACTGCCTAAGTAATTTAACAGTTGTCGAGCAGGTCAGGAATAGGAATAAAAGTATACAAAAGTGGGGGAAGATGAGGGATGTGAAGAACACAGCAGAAGTGAGTCTAAACAGAAAGCAGAGTTAAAAACAGACGAGAAAGGCAAATTAAGGAGCAGAGCCCAAGTATCAAAGCCAGTAAAATCCAAGGGAGCTTTCCGCTGATTTTAATCAGACTCCCTGGGAACGACAGTGGGGAGAATAATGAAGGACGTCAAGAGGGATGGCATCATTACAGTAACAGAGCCTAGCAAAAGGAGAGCGGATGCTGACAGAAAGCGAAGGTTTACCAAGGGAGTGTCTTCCCGCACTGCCAAAGAAGAGGCAGTGGGCTTCTTCACGGGCTAAGCCGACCGGCTCCAGGAGCCAGGCAGCCCCATTAAGTCAGCATTGCGCTCCAGGTCTCGATCCCGCTCTCTGTGCGGCTTATTAGCCACGACGCCTGGGCAGTGCTCGGGCCCCCACACGGAGCGGCTTCCCGCCGAGCCGGGGCAGAGCGGGAGCGGAGCAAAGCTGGGTCTCTCCCGCATCTCTGCAGACTTGACCCACCTTTCTTTCACTTTCAGGCTGCTGAAAATTAGGCTAACACCTGATCCCTTGGCCAGCTCCTTAAATTCACACTCAAGTTCTTCTGAACAGACCACATTACTCAGTTTAGCAGATTAGAAAAAAGAAAAATACCAGAAAATGCTCACACATAAAGTTAAAGCTCTGAGTTCAAATAACATTACATTATTAAATGTACAACATTATATGAGAAGCTTTCAGAAAATTACAGTATGTGAGAAGATCTCAAAAGTAAAGGGTGCTTTAATCCCTCAGAAAATAGAATTCAGGTCTAAAGATGATTTTCATTTTAGAATGGATATGCGTGCTGTAGGATCACAGCTTCTCGTGTAAGAGGTAAAGTATCTGCAAGGTACTCTATGGAGTATTTTCCTGTGCTGCAGTAAGTTATCCCCTGTATTTTCCATTAAAACATGGAATGTATTCATGTTATTCACTTAAACATTACCTAACTCTCTTAGCAATGACAGATTGCCATTTTGATTAAAAATTTAAGGGTATGCTGTTGATTTGACCCTGATTCATGTACTGAGTAGGACGTGATATTTTTTGTGCTAATCTAGTTCCAAGCAGATTAATATATATACACACATATATATATACATACACACATATATAAATATATGTATATATAAAAAACTCTGTTGGAGGATTGAATGTAGGAGAGCATTAACTCTCTCTTTGCACAGGACCTATTAATATGAAAATTACTGTAATATGATTAACTGCTCCTCTTAACACCAAAGAGAGTGAGTCTTGAGAGATTATTTTGCAAGATGATAACATTTCCCTATCCAGTTTGTAACCCTAGGGAAAACTGAAAAAATATGGATTTTGATTTGAACAATAATGAAATGGTAAATGATATAGCTTTGCTGTCTTATAATGACTGTATTAATTTGCAAGCTGTAGTGCTAAACCAGAATAGAGGTGCTCGAGGAGATATGCCTGTTATCTAGGCAACAGTTAATGTGATGAAAATGCTATTTAGAAGCAGCGCCATGTTTTTATCATAAATATAACTTAAATTCCTTGAGAATCTCCATAAAGTCCCGGTAGAATGTAATAAACGCAACATAATCTAAAAGAGAAGACTGTCATTTATAACCATTCCCAATATTAGTTATGGACCTTTTAAAGTTTAAAAGCACTTTCTGTAAGAGAATCTATCCCATATATTCCATCCTATATTACTTGCCTAGTTTAGAAAAATGACTTAACTGTGATAAAGAGATTCAATTTTTACCTTTTGCTTGCTTTTGAGTTAGCATGGCAGACCTTATCTATTAATTTGCCAGGGAGAATTTCTCTTCAATGGTGCTCTTTTCCCCAAAAGTGGAAAAGTCTTTTCAATTTTAATTTTAGTGTAGGAAAGAAGTACTCCACAAGCAAATGACAAAATGGAACTATATACAGACTGATGTTTTATCACCAGACTGAAAGTGCAAACCTTCTGTGAATGCAATGCTCTTAACAATTGTCAGAATTTTATATTACTGATATTTATATATGACTTGGCTGAAGAAGGTTTTTTATTCACTGGTGAGGCTATACTATACAGATTTCATGTCACGTTCACTGAAGCTAAATTTAATTTGGCAAGGCCATAAACCATAGCCAATTTTTCTATAACAAAAGCCTTTGGAAAATAATCTTTCTGAAGTTTCTTGGAGGTCAGCCTTGTGGACCGAGAAATGTAGGACTGAACCAAACAATAAACACAGGATTATACTGAGTTACTCACAATATACAGCTCAGATCTCAGTCAGAGCCTCTCTTGTCTGGCTTCTCCATGGCATTCATGTTTTGTCTTGTCTTACCTTGTATCATAGTGCATACTGGCACACTCTACACACATCTTCATTTGGGCAGAAGATGCAATAACGAGGCAGGATGAGAAGGAGCAGTGACCTCTACATGCTTCAATACATCACCAGACTTGGTAGGGTGCTACAAAGGGTCGTCCTCATTCACAAGTCACTGTTCCCAATGTTTCATTCTTGAGGATCCATTTCACAGTAGCATCTAACATAAACTAACAGGCTGATGTTCATGAAGGGGCAGTATTTAAGATGGCATTGTTAGTTGGTTTGTCTTGCCTGGCTGCATAAAATAGTTATACAGGGAATTTTCCTCGATTTTCTTATGGAGTGCTGAATGAACTTTAGGTCTAGGCATTGTGGGAAGAACAGTTCAGGAGCTAGATGTACCTCATGAGGCAGACGTGGTTTGCAACAGGCTGAAGCATGTGATGTTGCTACAAGCTTTGTAGGCAAGTGTGATGTTACCAAATACTTAGTGGTACGATAGAGGTAAACAAGGATTTCCTAAAAGATGGGGAACACTTAAATCCTTCTGGGTAAGGACAAAGAGAAACCTTGCTTCTCAAGGAGGGGTTGGCTCTTCTAGTCCTGCTTAAAGTAAATAGAGAGAGAGAGAAGTCGGGTTTATTGGTAAGCTTCAGAGCATGTCTTCTGATGTTTATCTGTGCAGTAAATTATCATAATTTTTTCTCTATGTGACAGTGGCACCAAAATGTGCTGTGACATGTTGAAACAGGCTTCCAGCTCTGAAGAAGAAAAGCACTAGGGGAAAAAAAGTATGGGGAATGTATTAAAATGTATCTATTCTGTTTACTTTTTTTTTAAGCAAATATAAAGCACCTCCAACTATTCATCAGCCAAACCAGCAGTTGGCTCATAATCACGGAGAATGTGAATATTATGAGAGGAGATTCTCTCTGCTTACTGTCCACATAAGCAGCTACTCAAATAAAGAGGTGTCTTCCTTTTTATGTATTCCAAATGTTGATGTGATAGTCACAGATTTCTGTATTGCTCAACAGAAAAGCCTTCACCTTCTTCTCCTGAGACAGAACTGACAGAAAATTATTTGGAATCTGAGGGAATCTGAAGGCTATTCTCCCCACACTGGTATTTTCCTTTAAACACTCTCTCTTGGGTTAGGGGAGCAGCAGGAAGGAAGGGTTTTTTTGTTCAGCTTTGGTGTGCACAAAGTCTTAGTTTCTGTGCAGATTGCAGGATGTTATGGCATTGGCTATGTCAATATTGTCTGAGTGTATTCTTAAACCTTGTAGCTTTGAGCAGGTAGAAGTCTGTCTGTAGCTAAATGATAAGGCTGTATCTGCTATAAATATAATAACATCATCCACACACACGTACAGATGGCTACGAAAGAGTGATGAGACATCTTGTTTTGCCAAACATAGAACCTAATGAAAGAAATCACGGACTCTACATTTTAGCTCTTGAGACTTTTAATCTTTGAACTTTTGAGTTCAAGTTCTTCTTGGCTCTGGGAAAATTCAGGTTTTTACTACATTATTTAGTTCTTTCCTCCCCCACTAAAATCCTAGGGCATGAATTAATTACAAATAAGAATCTTGGCACAGGTTTCAATTTAAAGAGAAATATTTTTCTTCTGCTAACTTTATGCCTTTTCTTCAGGAGATCCAGTGAAGGGACAAGTTTAAATTACAACAGGGAACACAATCATTCCAGAAAGGTTTAGAAAAAAAAAAAAACATTTTCTTCTAAAGTTTAAAATATTTTGCAAAAACCCACTCCCAGCAAGGCTCTTTCAACATTGCTATTAAAATATAAGTGACCATTTTCATTTAGGTTTATGCAAAAAGAATCCATTGTCACTTAAGTCTACTGCCAATTTCTCAGCTGTTATAAATCACTATTATTCCAGCTTGGTGGAGTAACACTGCTGTACCTCCAGCTTAGGATCTGGCTCCCGTTTTTTATTAATTCTGATACAGGTTAGCTGGATGAAATTCTGTGGCCTGTGTTTTACAGGTAGTTAGATTAGATGCTCTAATGGTCCCTCTTCTGCCTTTAAAATCTATGAATCTAATGAAAATTATGTGTGTATCAAGGGGAAAATACGCCTGTTTACTGCACAAAATTCTTGTGCCTCATTTCACAACAGCCATAGAAACCTGACTATTTCTTAAGCCAGGATTTATTTTCGCAGTATTGATAATTATATTACAAACAGTATTTAGCACATGAAATTAATAAATCTTTTGGTTCCTCGTTTACACCAGTTTCCCATATTGTATTAGTAACCACACATTAGCTAATCAGCAGGTTGAGGGGAAAGCTGCCAAAAGCAGATCTGATAATTGGCAGCAGTCAAACAATCATAGCAGGAAACTTTACACTTCCTGCAGACAAGGCTACTGATGAAGACAGTGCTGAGATACAACTTTAGGGAAAAAACTTAGGGTGTTTAGTTCTTTCATGTTTAATGATCTCTTGGAAAACTGGATTCACAGCTCACAGGGAGATACAGGCATTTTGCACAGAAACAATATAGGTAACCACCCCACATTGGTTAAGGGAAACTTGGTAATCTAGTGATCACCTAGAAACATTCATGAGATTTTTCTCTGCCAAATTTTACAAGCCCTTTAAAACACCTTTTCTATTTGTCTAAGTCCATATATAGTACAGTTATTACTGTAATAAGTGAATGCTTGACCCATTTCTCTGCCCACCATTCCCCTGAGATAAATAAATATCAACAAATCCATCCTATAGGAAGGAATTTTAAACACCCATCAGCTGAGTTTTAGACTCACCCAAGACTTTAGGTGCTTCAGATAGGATTTAAAGCAAAATTCAATACTCTAAGCTTCTGCTCATCTATTGCTTAGCCTTGGCCCCATCTGAAGTCCTTTAAGTGTTTAAACTAAAGTTTCCCAAGTCCCGTCAGGGATTCTCCTTCTAGGCATAGATAGAAACATTTCAATTTTTACTGTATGAAGAAGCTGGGAATTCAAAGTAGCTTTAACCTCAAGCATTCTCCACAGCTTGGCATCCTTCATTTATCTCATTCTTGGAAGCATTCTTGCTGATGTTTTACATTAAATATCCCTCAGATTAAATACAGTAACAGTGGCTCAGAAAAGCAGAGCTGAAGATCTCCCACTTCTGCTCACACCTGAGTGACTCGGTCTCTCTGGGCCATCACATCTGTAAGTCTCTTTCACAAGGAGGAACAATTTCAACAGGTAAACATGAGATGTCCTTACTTCAAAATATCCTATATCTGGACAGGCAGGACAATGCCAAAGAGGTGGTGGAGGAAAAAACATGTTCTAAGAAACGCCCTACAGGGCTTTGAGAGAAAGAACTGCTACTCTATTCACCATATAAAGCAAAGGGGTAGGAGAAGGCACAAGATTATGAATCCTGAGAAGAGTTACCTTCCTATATCTTAATATATAGCGCCTACATTCCTACAAGGCGGGTATTTAAGAAACACCCTTGGCACTAATGGTTTTCACCATTTCTCCCTACTACAGATGGCTGATCAGTGCTTTTCCTTGAACTCTACCCCCCTCATGTTGAGTTGCCAAATTAGAGACCAAATCCTAACAAATTTCTGATTATGCAGGAAACCACTCTCTATAGGCAGCTTTTCTCTCCCTAAAGAAACAAACACCTACTTTCATGAAACAAATGGGGAATGGGCTGGCCAAAAATTAGGTACAAGTCCTGAACTTGAAATTCTAGCAAAACATAGAATGAAAGAATTTCAAATAGCAAAGGGAGAAAAGTACTATGTCACGTATCTTGTCTCCTCCTCAACCCATCTGTCCTATCACTGTTTCTACTGTCTCTTATACTGTCTTTGGGCTGTGTTTCCATTCCATGCATATACAGGGCCCAAAATACAGGGTCCTGATCTGCACCAGCAGTCTTCAGGCAGAGAAAACATAAATAAATACAAAACAAATATAAAAATAATGACAGAAAACTAACAGCTGAAGAACAGTCACTGCACTGCACTCATTTCCAAGCACTTTATGATGGTAAAGCTTCAAATACAGTATAAGGAGTTCAATAAGATGTACAGCAAGTGACACAGGGAGTAAGGGGTAGAGAACTAAGCTCCAGAACTAAGCTTTGAAACCAGGCTGCCTTTGTAGCCATTGAAGGCAGATACTCTCCTTGGAAGGTGTGTGTTTTGGGCGGAGATTTGTAGTACCTACACTATCTTAGAATAGGATCACCATCTGCTTGCGTCTGTTGAATTTTGCCCCTATCATCTCCTGTACAGATCTGAGATGAAGTTCTTTGGCCAGCATAGGAATCACAAAGTCTGGGACTGTACACCTTCATCTGGGGTGCCTCCAAATATATGGAAAAAGAGGCCACAAATTTGCACATTTTCCTTCTACTACATGCTGAATCCTTTAAGCTACCAAGCATAGCAGGACCTCAAAGGATATTCTCATTACTGCTGCATATCAAAAGCAGAAGGAAAATGCAGGGTAAAATGCCATCCTTGAGGTAATCCCTAATCTCACAAAAAATGTCTGGGAGTTTTGCTTTTATTTTCAATGCAAGCAGATCAGGACCCTCTGGTAAGCCATGTGCTTTGTGGATTAAATGTTCACTTTTCCAAGGTCGCACAGCAAAACGGAACGATAGTCTTCCCCTACAAATTTCAGATTTACCATTTAATTAATTGACTTTGGCAGTTGGCACACAACCTTTTAAAAAAAAACATTCTGAAATGTCAGCCTTGAAAGGGGAAAAAAAAATCATTTGATGAATTTAATCTAAGTGCCAACCAAAGCACAAATGTTCCCTGTGGACCCGTTACAACACTGGAGTTCACAACTGATTGCTTGGGAATGAGCAAACTAATGCAGCAAAATATTTACTAGCTAAGTAGATGTAGTTTAATATATACACTCTACTTGCCAGATATTTACACCTGTATCCTGTAAAATGCTGAAATCTTCAGACTTGTTAAATTAATTAATTTCATTAAGGTAAATAAATAGAAATACAGGTTGCTGTTTTCCCAAATAAGAAGTTTCACAGACTGAGAGTGTTCATTTATGATTTCTTTTTTTGTTGTTTTGTTTTTTTACAAATGTGAGAAACCACAAAAAAGTTGTTCTCCTGCTTCCTGCACATACATGTTGTGCAAATTATAGATAGTTTACTGGATAGTCTTCAGCAGTGAACTTCAGGTACCATCTGTACATATTTCTGGCACTATTTATTTGCAATTAACCAGGGCCTTATGTTTTATCCCCTACAACTTAAAGTCTTAAATTCTGGAGGAGGTAAGTTCAGCAGAAGGGAATATTGAATTCAGCATCAGGCTGTCTAATGAGCAAAACTTATCCCACTACTCCATATTTAAACCATTGTGACTGAGAAAGATTGTTCTTCCTAGGTAAAAAAAAAATTCTTGGTAAAAAAATGTTTTAATAGCACCTGCAAGTGCAGATTAAATTATTTGTAACGATTCATTAAACTTGATGGCTCAGATACTACATCAGTGAAAACAAGCTCCACTGATTTCATCAGAACACAAGGACTTAACTAATAACTGAGAGATTGTAGTAATTTACCCCAGGTGACTCAAGGTGTCCAGTCGCATAATAACCTTTTCATCCTGCAGAGCTTCTCTTGAGGTCAGTGTTTAAAAAGCAGAACCTGTAAGAGAACAGATATTGATGTGAGGCATCAGAAACTTTATTGATGCTGGAGACCGTTTCTTCTTCTCTTCTTTCACCCCACCACACTCATCCCACTCCACCCACAGAAACTGCACATCTTGAAATTTGCAGATGCACTCATCTATCTGTGGAGACACCCAGCTTAGGGAGAACGCTTGAGCAAAATGCAGCAGGTTCAGAAAAATCCCTCTATTCATAAAATCACTTGAATTATCTATGTGCAGATTCCCGTATGAGAAGTAGTAGTCAAAAATACGGCAATGAGGCAGAACTATGAGCCATATTGACGTTTTCAGCAGAGGAATAGGCAGAAAAACAGAGACAACTGCATCACCTATTAGCTAAATCACTTCTCTGCTTCTGAAAATGGGGCTAAACTGGGCAGGGAGCAAATAGTTTGTGACAACATGGTGCACCCCAGCTCTTCATAGCCCTACTTTCACTAATGCTATTTCAGTGTCCTAAATGCTGAGTGATAGGTGCTTTAGCATCCTTCCCAGAAACACCCACCTGTGACGGTAAGATTGGTGGAAATGACTCGTGATGCTGAAAATATAAACATTTCATCCCAGACATTGGTCACATTCTCCTAAGCTGAGTGAAATTCTCTGAAACCTGCTAGTATACAAGTACATCTGTGTGTGAGCATGTGTAAAAGTGAGGGAGTGGGTGGGGAAAATATGTGTGGTACAGAACAAATAAAACAGAAAACCCCAACCTTATCTCTTTCCATGCACAAGGAAAATCTATTTGTGTCAGTGCAAGTACTTCTGAAGCAAACAAACAAGACCAGAGGGAGTAAATAACCGTGTTTCCCTCCAGTTTTTTATACCGTCCCTGAACGTTGGTATCAACACATTAATGAGAGGGAACTGGTGAGTTGTACAATGAGGAGAACATGAATAAATATCAACATAAAACAGTGAGTCAAGAAGTGATGAGGATTATTGAAATTTGGTTAAATTAAACCAGGACAGAAAAAAAAAGAAAAAGAAAAAGAAAAAGAAAAAGAAAAAGAAAAAGAAAAAGAAAAAGAAAAAGAAAAAGAAAAAGAAAAAGAAAAAAGAAAAAGAAAAAGAAAAAGAAAAAGAAAAAGAAAAAGAAAAAGAAGAAAATGTAACCAAATCACAAAATACTAGCCTCACCGTTTCATAGAAATAAGTTTTACCATTTCTTGGCACAAATTTACTGGAATTGAGTAAGAGAGACAGAAACTCTGAATTCCCCTCCCTCTTCTCAGGTTCATTAGCACCAAAGGGCACAATGAGGAAGCTGTGACTGGGAAGCAGTGGCCTTGCTCTGAACATCTCCTGACTGTGGTCACAGCAACTGCCACCAGCTACCACACACATTCACACGTACACTTCACATATCATATAGATTACAAAACAGAATATCTGAAAGTACCCTTCAACATGGGAACAGTTTTGCTGCATGACACCAAGAGTCCTTACAGCCTTTTGTCACATTTCCAGCAATGGAGCTAAGGAAGAGTAAAAGAACAGGGCAAATATATACTCATAGTTTCTCAGTTGGCTCACTCATCCCTTCATGATGTGTTGTCAGGGACTCTCCGATAAGAAGATATTTTAATAGCTCTCAATGGATTTTTATTCTATGATCCTGTTTAATAACTTTCTGTGTATGTCTAAACTTTTTTTGCACTCATGAAGTAATGAGTTGCACAGTCTAACTACACACTGGGTATTTGTTCCACATCTGCCATCCAGTAGTTTACATTTGATGCCTTCTAGTTCAAGTCTTATGAGAAGGGTTGAATAATCATTCTTTATTTACCTTCATTCCACTTGTCATGATCTCAGGGATCTCCATCACTTCCTTCAGGCTGAAGACCCCTAGCCTATTTCATCACTCCACCTGCAGAAGATGTTCCACACATTTGACCACCTTTCTTGCCCTCATCTGTTTTGAGCCCTGGGCTGACATTTTCAGAGAACTCAAAGATTTCTTCTGAGTGGTGAGAGCCAGTCCAAAAGCCATTACTGTGTATCTAAAGTTGGCACCACTTTACATTATTATCACTGAATTGTCTGACATTTTATCACACAGTATCATTATATTCCTCTGCAACTCTTTGCAGTATTTTTTTTTCCTAATAGCTTTGTATTATTTGTAAGCTGTGTTACTTCAGTATTTTGTTTGCCAGATCTTCTACTAACAGGCCCTCGCATGTATCTTTGGGGGACTTCACTGATGAACTTCTACTGGAAAAGCTGACCATTTATTCCTATGCTTTTAATTAGCCCTTACAGAGGAGCAGAGAACCATAAGAATGGGATGAAATAAATATTAGAAATCAGTCTGTGACGATGAAGTGCTGGCAGTTCTGCACAGTTTCATTATTGGTACTTCTTGTGGTACCTGTGTCATACGGTTCACAAAATAAAGGTTCTTCCTAAAATATCCTGCACAGCAAAGCTAAGGAACTATGATCCAACAGATAGGGTTGGAAGTTAAAAGAAAATCTTTCAGTTGAAAACACTTCATTAAACTTTACTTCTCATTAATAGTTCTGGAAAGGTTTTTGTATTGGGCTACTGTCAGCTTTCCACAAAAGCATCTGCTTCTTCTGAAAATATGACATTCCTAATAAAATACCCCCAAACCCAAAGTGCTTAAACTTGGAAATGATGCCATGGTGGTGACTAATAGCAGTTGTATGTTATTTGCCTTATTTCCTTTCCTATGAGCAGGGCTCTCTGGCTAGATACCATTTCTCGGTATGCACCATGGCCCCAGACTTCAATGATGGAGCTTACAAATTCAGACCCTAACTTCCCCTTCAAAAATAGCTGCAAAACATATGCAGAAAGCCTCCAGTCTCCCACTACTTTCAATTCTTGTGCTTTCTGTTTTTGAGCTGAGTAATTTTGGAGTTCAGAAGAAAACTAATATCCAGGGTCCAAATGCTACTGAGAGTAGTTTAACTGATAATTTAGATGTACATTTTTAGAAATGCTGAAGTTCCTCCTTCATTTCCTATTTCCCCTCTATAGGAAGTGCTAGTATACCCATTTGAAGGGAATGGACATTCTCCAGCCCATTCCAGTTGCTGACTACTGATCATTACTGATTTTTGCAAAAGGTCAGATTCCTTTTGGGGCATTATATGATCAGTAAGCTACATTGGCAAGCCATAAAATGACACCATAATATAGATTAACTTTAAATAAGCATTTGAAAATGCAGAGGATGCACAGATCTTACCAGATCAATTGTTTTGTGTTTTCCAATATCATGATTCTGATTCTCTTCTCACAAGAACAACCTGCCTCATTCATGAGGCTAATGATCTGCTTTTGCTCTGTAGATCATTGCCTGCAAAGGCCCTTGATCCCTCCACTTGCCAGGATCATATTCTGCAAAACTGGTGGTGCTTCTTCTCTTCATGCCTTAAGTCTTTGAGATGAGCCTAGGTGGCATGGAAGTTGCTGACCAGAAGTTATGTGGAATGAGGTGAGTTGAAAACATGAAAAGAACAGATCTGTGACTGCTGCCTTCTCTGCACCTTACTTTTCATTTTGTAGTGAAACACTGAGTTTGCGTTGGCGGGTTTTTTTTCAAGAAACTTTTTTTTTTTTATATTGCTGACTTCCCAAGACTCTCTTCTTTTGAGCGGGATATTTTCTCCCTCCCACATTTGCATGTCTTGTGCCAGAAACCAAAAAGAGGAAAGGAAACTTGGTCTTTTTTGGGGGGAGATTTTTCCTTTCCTAATTCAAAACACACATACTGGCAGCCCAGTAGAATTTGTATTTTCCTAGTTTTTTTGATTAGTCTCCATCAGAAGTGGTCAAAATGCAAACTCAGAAGGCCTGGTATGAGCTTATTCATCCAGTCATCGATCTCTGAAATATATTATTATATATTTGTGATAGTCTTTGAAGTGACAGTATGGCAATCCTCCCATTTCCCCCTTTGCCCATCACTCAGTAGTTTTCTACCTACCTGTCAAGGTACAGTGACAATCCCTAGGAGAAGGGAAGTCCGGAAGCCATGCCTGATGGTGCCCAAAACTCAGGGCAAAATAAATCCAGACAGGAGGTCATGTTTTGAACATATGATTTTCTTCCACCACATTTCTACCATAGCTAGCTCCTTCACATTTGCCTTGCCAATCACTTTTGCAAATCCATGAGAAAACATAATAAGAAAGCATAACATGGCACTGGAAAGTTTCTGGATGAGATAGGTGACTATCTATTCCTCCTTCAGGTCTGGCATGCATGAGATTTATTCATTAATAAAGCTTGGTTGGACTCTGCATTGCCATCACAGCACCTACATGTGACTTCAAGATGCTTCTGCCAGACATGTAGGGTCACAGAATGGGGAGAAAGGCTGTGGGTAGGTGTTGGGCCCCACGGTCAAAGAAATCCCTTGTGAAAGGATATTCCTCTATGGCAGACATATATACTTCCTTTCTGCACACAATTTGGACAGAATGGACTCTAAATAGTTTGGAGGGTCTTTCATAGGTTTCATTTAAGCTGGCCTGGTATTGGTTACCTAAGTAGTCACTTTTATAAAGCACTCTTTTAACAGCAAGGGCTGTGCTTGGCATAGCAAGCACTTAGCCCCTGCTGCTCTATGGACACTGCTGCCGTATCATAATGCCACTGATCTGTAAAATAAAGGCAAACTTTGAAAATAAGTAGCACCACTTCTTCTTCACAGCTATTTTTAATGAAATGTACTTTTCATGCAGTGATTTAATTTCAGTAGGACTAGCCCAATAAGTAAGGTCAAGCCCTTGTAAGAACTACAGAGGCTAATGTTGCTGATCTTGACAAATTAGGTAGAGTGCCACAGCATTACCCCTTGCATTAGTGTAGGAGGCCAATAAAACCATTGCAAGAGATGGAGTTTTAGGACATAATAATAAAAACAGTGTTCCTATAGTTATATAGCTAATACAATGTTTTGATTTGGAGACTTGAACATGCAATTTGGAAATCAGAAGGTACCAAGCTCTGTTCCTTTCTCTGTTAGCAATGCTTTGTGTGGTCTTGAGGACCTTCTGCCTTTATAATACTATCTATCTTACCTGTTCCATAGAGGTACTGTAAGCATTAGTTAATGACTGCTAAGTGCTTTGAACACATAAAGCCCCATGCCTCACAAATACATGTATTATGAAATACAATTATGTAGTTATTGGAAAAGTCCCTGATTGTCTCTTAGAAACAACTGTCATGCAGCGCTTACTATACATAGAGAGTGACACATAATGATGAAGCAGTTAAAACTGAAAACGATACTCTTGCTTCTAGACAGAACATTTGCATTTTTGGAGAAAATTCTTGTTTCTTTTTAGGGATTGGCATAAGAAGCTTTCAGAAAGGCTAAAAATACCTTTTTATATTAACTAGCTTTTCTTTGGGCTAAGCACACAGAGGTACAAAATGGTTTTGACGAGCTTCTGAATATTGACATTAGGGCTAGAAAACTGCAAATGCTAGTATGTTATATGGGCCCATTTTATGTAGCAGTAGGGAACATTCATTACTAAAGAATTAATATACTCTGAAATTATGATTGCATAGGTTGCCCTTGGGCACAACACATACCATAGCATTTCACCCAGGGACTTTTGCATAAAACCTATAATTTCTGGTCAAGGTAGAACAGCTTTTAGCAAAGATATGTTTAAAAATCTTAAAATGACTGAGACTCCACCAGTACCCTAAAAAAATCTGTCTTAGCTGCTACAGTCTCATGCTTGTTACATCGTGTGTGAACTTGTCCAGATTAAGCATTCAATCACTGGATCTTGCTATGGCTTTGTCTAGTAAATTAGAGCTTCCCCGTGTATTGGAAAACTGTTTCTCAACTTGGGACTTTGAGACCATGATCAAGTCACCTCTTAACCTTCTCTCAGATAATCTAAGCACACTGAGCTTCTTTAATCTTTCAATGTCAGGCAGGATTTTCAGACTTTCAATTGTTCTTGCTGTTCTTTTCTGCAACCTTTCGAGTTTGCCTTAATCCTTCAGAAGTAAGAACATTCAGCAAAAGGATTACAGGATTCTGGGATAGAAATCCATGGGAAACATCCCTAGCTCTGGAGCACCAACCATGGGAATGGTATTAAAATCAGTGGCCATCAGCTTTTTGTATGGCCCCAGCTAAGCCAGGCTGGGAGGCTGTTCTTAGGACAGAAATTGAAGAATTTTCTCTATCCAGTGACTGGACGTGAGAACAAGGCAAAGACCTTCGAAGCCAGAGCCTCCAGAACTTAATCTTTGACAGGAGAATTTATATTTTAGTATGTTTTGGGTTTTGTCCAATCTGAATTAGAATTAAACAATTTTACAGCTCAGAATTCTCTAGGAAATTGAATCAGCTTTCCTCACACAATTTTATTAATGATATTAGCATTTTTTCATTCTTTTTTGACTACATCCCATAACTGCATTTACAAGATCTGTGATTTGGAAAATAGCTCTTTAAATTTTGAAGATTGTTTTGCTAAATCAAGTAGAAAACAATGTTTCTATTACAATCAAATACTAGCAGACCAGACTACAATGACAGGGCAATTAATGGTTGAGAATGCCTATACACATTAACAATTATACAGCATGGTTATGAAGCATTCTGAGTATTTGAAATTCACCAATTAACCCAAAACCACCTTGGTGAGGTAGAAAACATAGTAGTATCACACTTAATTTATAGATTTGTGGGTCTAGACAAGATTGTACAGTTGCATCAAATTAAAATTACTACTATGTAGATAGATAAAGAAAACAGAACCAAGTTTTATTGAGAGAAGTTTGTGTGCCAGCGGTCTTGGGTCCCCTTCCTGATAATTCTGACTTCCCAATAGATAAAATAAACAAATGGTCATTAATAGGTAAAAAATAGAATGAATAACTGAAATGACTAATAATGTTATTATCCTCATTCTCTCCTGCTGTAATCTGTAAACCGTTGTCTAGGCTAATTCATCATTGCCCTAACGCTTGTTTACTTGTTACCAGAATGTGCCTATAAAATGCTCCTAAAAGAGAATAATGCATTGGCGTAAGTCAGGTCACACAATGCTCAACAACAGCGAACTGGGGCTTGAGTTTCTATTCTTTCTCTCTCCTCCTTCTCACTTCTGTTGTCAGAGCCCACCTATCCAACCCACCCGCAAAGCGATTTGGCAGTAACTGTGTCTGAACACGCTAATGCTATCCCCTCCGCTGTGAGTGAAGAGTCAGGCGAGATACTGAAACAACCCATTAGGTACCAGCCTTTCTGCCCACATCCTCCTCTCCTCAACCACCTATCCTGCTCTCATCCCTGAGAACCAATGCAGAAAACCTGGGCCCCCAGCCCAAATCTCATACAGCAGTACGTTGTCTGCCCAGTTTAACAATGATCTCTGTAAACCCAAAAAGTCCAGTAAGCAAGAATGTAATCAATCAGTGCTTGCAGCCATTTCTCTAAGGGAACGTAAACAATAATAATAACAATGCAGATGTACAGCTCACCTGTAAAAAAGCAGGAAGTCTTGTTATGCCTATTGCACTGGTGGGTGTACTGGGCAGTATGGAACAGGTTACACCTGGGGTGACAAATGCTGGCTTCAAAATACAGCTGTGCACCGTCTGTCTGAAATACTCTTAAAACCACACGCCTAAACACGGCTCTAGGATAGCACCCTCAAGGTCCTACCTCAGGAAAAGCTGGCTTAGGGTCTCAGCCAAGGTCAGCCTGCACTCAGAGAGCAAAGCTCAAGAGGCTCCTTTGCCTGGGGGAGCAAAAGCAACTCTAATTTCAGGCCGAAGCTCTAACACCCATTCTGCTTCTTATGTGTCAGAGACCAAGATAAAGGACAGGAAAAGAAAACTTCTGCTCCCTTTGTTTTTAATGTATTTCTGTTTATCGCTTCATTGTATCATTTTGTGAGGCAGCTTCCAAGCTTTGTAGGCAGGCTGAATATTAACCATCCACTGCGATCCACTCAGTCACTCCTGGCACAGGTTAATCCCTGTATCATAGGCTGCCACCAGTTTGCTAAGCAGCTTAAAAGGACATGTTATAACTTTGACAATGACCTGCTAATGGTTTTACATTTCTCAGAAGTATTATGAGCTATCTTTGTCATTTTTATCTTCTAATGAGATCAATAAATTTAGGAAGCAGACATAGATGGTGCAAACCGCAATGCCACAGCCAAGGACGTGGCATGTATAACTGCTAAACTATAAATAATAATGCAGGAACTATAATCAAACCTTGACTTTTACAGAGGAAAATTGAGTTGCAAGTGCCTCAGCATTAAAAAAATCTCCTCATTTGTTAGGAAAACAGTGTAACCCCTGATTTCTTCTTTCATATCACACCACGCCAATCTCTTAATGAAAAGCTTCACACTGAGAAATATGTTTCACTCACTGATTTTTTTCTTTTCCAGTGGGAAATAACAGTTTTTGATGTTTTAACCCTCCCTCGCAGTCTTTGGTGCCTCTACATGAAATAAGCATGTCAGGTTAAAATTTTTGCATAGCTGCACAGCACATCTTACTGTTTCTTAAACACATATCATAAGCTTTGCCTTCACCCTTCCAAACAACTATGAAAAGTCCTAGGCTTTAAAAAGGCGAACAGAGATCTCAGGTTTCTTCCAGTGCAGAGGACCGCAGCTTTGGGGTGACATGGCAGGGAACATGTCAATTCACGTGTCCCACACGTACCTGTTATGCCACACCATGCCCAGTTTGGGGCTGGGATCCTGGGCCGTCTGTAAGCAGCGTGAACACTAGAGAGGCTCCTTCGCCTGCCGATCCCTCTGGGAAGTGCACAGTCCAAATGGTCTCCAGAAATAACAAACCATTCTCGATGTGCCTGCAAATGGGGTAGATGCACACAACACCTGAATGGCCTGGGAGCAAGGTACGTTTACTCTCCTCTGAGTTTTACACCTGTGGTTATCATCCCCAGCACGTACCTGGCCCAAAGAAGCCTGAAAACAAACAAATAGTCAGTGGGCCTAAGACCCACAATTTATTTTACTGTGCCTGCAGTTTCTATTCTATATAATGAATCAAAAGCTTAAAGTCTAGCAGCTGTACCAATAATTGTTTCTCCAGTTCAGTAACTGTGCACACAGGAAGGTACTAACTGTGTGGCAAAAAAGAAGACATGTCTCTGGAAGAGTACACCTTCAGGTATAGGAGTCCCAGGCAGAGAAACACCAAAGAAAGTATAAGGTAGCTAAATATTTAAATGGTCCTTATTTCTGCAGTGTGCAAGCATTTGTCATGCAGTGGTTGCATAAAAGACAGAACAAGGAATGCACCATTTTACAATATACCAGCTGGCTACAGCTTCACATATGAGGAATATAGAGTTTGCACTTCTCTGAGTGCGGGTCTGCTTAGCCTACTACAGTTTTCAATCTTACCAAACTCAACCTGAAAAATACATTGTGGCAAATCATTCCACATCCTACCTGCCTATTGTGTACAGAAGAATCATTCTCTTTAATAGGGTTTGGATCCGTGTGCTAGTCAGATTCAAAACTCTTTGACTATAAAACTTGATGGATTTTTGCCTTGCACAATAAAGATATCTTTAAAGAGATTACCCTTGACAATATTTAGGAGATATTCTAGTAGAGCACAGGTACTCTTCCCCATTCTTAAACACAAAGCAAACTGTACTGCCAGATTACAGAGCCTTTCTTTGGAACACTATTTAAGGAGCAATAGCGTTAAATGTAGAAAGAGATTTATACCAGCTGTGTATGTGTCTATAAACAAAGAGAGGGCTAGCTACTAATCCAAGTACCCCAGGAACGTGTGGCTTGACTTGGAAAAGATTTTCCTATTGCAAAATAGAATGGTTTGGATTTTTTTTCTTCTTTTTTTTTAGCAAATGATCACAGACGATGAAAATTAAGGCAATTGAGCACCTTTGAAATGCCAGCAGCTCCTGCCTCAGTGCATTGCATTGTTGCGATGTCAGGAATGAGCCCCAGGAAGGCTTTCAGTGGCACTGCAGCCATGCTGCTCTAAGTGCTTACTGCTGACACTGGTGCAGATGAGCCCAAGCTACATGTCAGCAGAAAATCAATTACAGAAACTAGAGAATGGGGAAGGGAGAAAAACAAGACTCCGGTTATCAAATTCCTTTCAAACTATCGTACACTCACAAACCAAGAACATATTTTTCTGCCAGCTTTAAAATTTAAAAAATATTGCTTCTGATTTGGATGACAAAACTGGATTATGTTTTCTAATAGGTGTGCATGGTATCTGAAGAGGACATGAGAGTCGCATTGCTGGTTTGTGCCCAAGAAAAAGCATAGAGTTCAACACACACATAATCCCTGGGGCATATGTGAGTAGGACTAATGCAAAGATACATGTGCACTATTTAATCTAGGCTCTATTTCTCCAGCAACATCTGCATTCTGCCCTTCACCTGCTCAAAAATGAGGTTAATAAGAGCTCCAAAATGGAAATGCTGGGCCCAGCTCTGTCCTCTCCCTCACCAGATGCAGTAGCAAAATCTCTCTGATGTCAATAGAAACAGAATAAACTGCACTGTTTGTTGGGAAGTTCATGTTGCTGTATTCCAGATACCGTGAAAACCCACCTGGCCTTTTGTGAAGGGTTTCTCTCCTTTTTTATTTACCACCACAAAACAAGCTCTTTCAGACCCTCCATTCACAGTCAGATGTTGTGCAATGGATGAAAACCATGCGGTGTGTCTCCAGCATGATCAGGACACAAATCACCTCACCTATTTCTGATTATCTATAAAGTAGGTGTCTGTGCCTGACTTAGCAGGCTAGACTCCTGTCTTCTAGTCAATAGAGAGGAACCGAGGCTTCACTAATCTGAACTCAGATGTCAAACTTAGGGTGACACAGATCATGCCCTAGTAGTGCTTTTTTCTCTTTGATGGCTGCTAAGTGTGTCTAGAAAATGAGCTCAGACTTTGAGCACTCATCTGTGTTCTACCATGTCCTCCACCTACTTATCTTCCATTTCCATGGACATGGTTGCAGAGGGCCCTGTTCTTCCTGTATCCTTACTATTTTTAGCCACAGTTTTAATAACTTTTGACAATATCGATACATCCAGCTTCCATTTTCCCTGGAACTACCCACTTTTTGAGACATGTCCCTCTACATATGTAGTTGCTAGTGATTAATCTCACATGACGGCTTGGAATCTAACATAATTTGACCCATGCACCATGTCTCAAGATCTTGAAATACCAATGAAAATCAGTTACTTTCTACATGCAGATGAGTAGACCAATGGAAGAAAAACCCTAAAATCTGTTTTGATCTCTTCCTGTCTCCATATCGCATCCAGTTTGGCTCTAGCATTTGCAGAGGATTTTAAATCCTGAGGTGAGAATCACCAAGCTGATGCTACGGGACTTCCCAAAAGCTGAGTGTAACTATACCTACTTTTGATATAATAGTCTGGGGGAGTACGAGGAGCTGGAAGAGACAGAGCCTCTGGATATTTCTATACCAAAACAGATCCAGGAAAATGATAGCAAGGAGACAGAAAGGATCAAAAGATTTCACAGCTATTGCCTTCAGCTGCATTTCACCTTGTTTCCAATATTTCATCTCAAAATATTCATCTCACTTCTAATAAGAATGCCGTCCTTGTTAAATATATGCATTTTAATCAATTATTTGCTGATAAGGCTATGGTATGATATAAACCAGAAAGCACAGTAGACAAGCAGTGAATTCATACTGTTGGAGCATCCTTGGTATGTGGAGCTTCATGACATTTGAACATTTAATATTTCAACACAAAGATAAGGATTTATGTTTTACAATTGCTTAAAACTTCACATATGTGCTTCATGGCTTTACTAATAAAAAGCTAAATACAAAGGCCCAATATTATTATTATGGATGAAAACTTAGTATCTACTGAAGCCATTGACCTAAATACATATATAGAGCTACCTAAATGTATTAAGGAAGGTCTACCTTTGAAAATGATACTGTGTCCTGGTTTCAGCTGGGATAGAGTTAATTTTCTTCTTAGTAGCTGGTACAGTGCTGTGTTTTGGATTTAGTGTGAGAATGATGTTGATAACACTCTGATGTTTTAGTTGTTGCTAAGTAGCGCTTATCCCAAGTTAAGGACTTTTCAGTTTCCCATGCTCTGCCAGCAAGCAGGTGTGCAAGAAGCTGGGAGGGAGCAGAGCCGGGCAGCTGACCCGAACTAGCCAAAGGGATATTCCACACCATGGAACGTCATGCTCAGTATATAAACAGGGGGGAGTTGGCCGGGCGGGGCGGATTGCTGCTCAGGCATTGGTCAGCAGGTGGTGAGCAATTACATTGTGCATCACAGTTTTTTTCTTGGGTTTAATTTCTTTTTCCTTTTTCCTTTTTTTTTTGGTCATATTCTTTTTCACTACTATTATTATTATTATATATTATTTTTATTATTATTATTGTTAGTAATATATTTTATTTTACTTTAGTTATTAAACTGTTCTTATCTCAACCCACAAGTTTTACTTCTTTTTGACTCTCTCTCCCATCCCACTGGGTGAGGGGAGTGAGGGAGCGGCTGTGTGGTGCTTAGCTGCTGGCTGGGGTTAAACCACGACATACTGCAATGCCACACCACCTATTTGAGAATATAAAATGTGCTCCCCCAGACACATGGAATATCAGTGACACTGATGAATGAGTATTAGCATTTCAATGATGAAATGAGGAGACATGAGTGAACACCACCTGATACTGTAAATAAGCATGCTTCAAAGAAAGGAGGCATAATTTTCTATCTACAGTCTAACCATGACCTCAGTCCTGACCTGAAAAGACCACTTTCCCTAGTGATTAGATCACAGATAATCCTGCTGTGGCATGCACCCAGGTGTGTTGAACTGAGCTGAAGTGGTTTTGTGACAAACACTGAGTTTTTAATATTCAAAAGCAGGACCAGGAATATCTTGTAAACTGAACTCAATTTGCGCACATTATTTTTCACTCTGTTAATCAACCACACCTGAATTTCAGACAGCATATTTTAATACCTTATCAAGTGTTCCAATTTACTGGCTTTTTTATAAATATTACTCACTATTAGAACTGCTTTGTGATCTTTAAAACTCTGGTCTGTCAAGAAGATTTACATGATGCTTTATGTGTCCAGAGAATCAGCACACTATTGGGCTGGCAGGTATACAGCATTTTACTGATATAGGTACTCCAATGGTAATTCAGAGTTCCAAGTTTAGCACTCAGAAGACCAAATACCATGCTCACAGTGCAACTATTGCTGTTGCCTAAACTTGCTGCATATAAAAGTACATTTCATCTCTTGATACAGGTATCCATCGCTGCCAACTCATCTACACAAATTTCAACTCCCTGCCTTCAGACTTTTTTTTTTTATTTCACACACATCAATCACCTCTGATCCCCAGCAGTAATAGACTTCAGCACCTGAAATGTTTATCCTTAAAGCACTGAGTAGAAAAGAACTGTGACTCACATGTTGCAAGTGAGTGGACAGAGTGACCTCCTGCAGTCACTCAGGAGGACTGTGTTCTCAACCGAAAAGTGCATTTTTTAAGTCTGAGATCTCAAACAGACAACATATGACCATGAATCTGCAGTAATACATACAAGGTCTAGGATTCAGCAGTCAGTGCGCCTATGCTCTAAAATCAAGGGTGAGCACAACTGCAGCAACTTGTCGCAATACCTTGATCATACAGCTGAGCCCAGAGACTAGCAAGCAGATCAGTAGATGCTGCTTACCTCCCTTCCCTGCATTGATCCACGGGGCCGTGGACCTCCCTTCTGCCACGTGCGGAGCCTGTGAGCCTGGTGCTGGCTGCAGGCCTGACATTCATATTCCCCGATCTTTGGTGTTTACTAGCATTTATTTGTTGAGCTGTTTCCACTTGTAAATACCTGGTTATTGCAATGAAATTTTGTACCCCCCTATTCTACCAAAACATTTAAAAGCAGCGAGTGCTCTTGCAAGCATTTCACCTGTGCAGCAGCAGGTGGTTTCAGACTGCTGAGCAGTTACACCTGATGCAGCACCATGAATATTCAGGTCTGATGAGAACAGTTTCCAATAAGCAGTCCCTAAGTGGTTTTATTTTAAAATGTCACTGTCTCAGTTGCATGAGGCAAACCAATTGTGATGAAGCATCTCCCATCTATCTGTTCTTAGGGTCAGTTTTCAGAGACACAGCCACATCTGAGATTAATTAATACATATCTTTTTTAAGTACAGCAATTTCCCCTTACTTTGCACTAACCATCAATTTGGTTCCAGTATTACACTTTGTCACTGGATCCAGTAATGGGTCCAGTCTCAGGAAAGAACTGAAACAAGAGAACTGACTTGTGGTACACTTCTGCATACCAATAAAGACACTGAGCAACAACAATCAGAAATTTTAGGTACCTAAAAATGTATATTAACGTACCATCATAATCATGCATTCTCCTCACTGTAGTTCAGGCTTGCCAGACACAGTATTTCTTACCATAAATATCGGCTCTGTCATATCAAGGCAGAAAGAGAGCTAGGTCCAGAAATACATCAACGACGTCCGGGGAGGAATCACTCCTCACTCCATACCTCACTACTGCTACTGACCTTCCGTCTGGCTCTGCATCCTTTGAACCGCTCAGAATTGTTTATCAAAATCACAAACGAGGCACAAGTCAATTACCCTCTTAGAGCATAAAGCTCTGAGTCTTGATTACATGTGCAAGAGGAATATTTACTTTTTAATCAGGGTTGACTGTGGGGTGTGGAGGTAAGGCCATTTTGAAGATTAATTAGTTAGTATTTGTACATTGCTTTGAAGATGTGAGATACTAAGTATTTTTATGGCACCCGGCTAATGGCCTTAACTCTTTCAGCCATACTGATGTCAAGGCCTTGAAAAGTGGTCCTTCTGAGCTATTTTTATGTAAACCTTTGGTAGGCTGTATTGACAAAATGCAAAGATGGAATTTCCAGTTTCAGTCCCAAAAGCTCTTCCATCTCTGCCAAACCCTGCAAGGAAATGGTACATTTTTAAAACATCAGTAGAAGAGGCAGGTACTTGCATAGCATACACTTTTACCTCCTTTTGATTCAGTGTTTGGGCTTGGCAAAGATGAGCAGTTTATACATTACAAACGTGGTGCCTCTGTTCTCATGACATCCTGCTGAAGAAAACCATGAGCTTCCATGTTCATTTTGCAGATGAGGTGCTCTGAAAGATTTAGGATCTTTGAAAATTTTGACCTTTCTCCTATCCAGGTGGCTAAATCCCACAGTGGGATTTAGGTGTGTAAGTATTTTCTGGATCTCAGCCTGTGTGACTTGCCCAAGGTCAAGCACAGAGCATATCCATACTGTAAAGGGAGAAAAAAGTTCCAGGTTACTGCTCTAACTACTGCGTTATTCCTCCTTTCCTAAAACAGACAGCTGAGCTCCCATGTTCTGCATTAGGACAGCCATTTTTAAATAAGAGTTCAGGAGTTTAGCCTTTATTTAGTCTCATGAACAGTCAAATCCATGCAGAGGATCTGGGGTCACGAGGAGACATAAACACAATTCCTTTCTTAGGCAAGCACAGACTATAAAATCACAGGGGATGTTCAAACTTTGGGATGTACCAACTGCATCCCTTTTGTATCCCCCACAGCAGCTGGCCAGAGCTCAGTATCAAACCCCAGGAGGAAAATGGCTATTCTGTCAGCCACAATGCTGGTGTGCATCTGCCACTGTGAGAAGGGGAGATTATGAAAACAGGAAAAACAATAAAGGTGGCACACTGACGCCAGTCTGATATTCCAAGATCCATCCTCAGGAAAGTTAAGAGGCCTCTTGGCATATGGCTTCAGCTGAGACGATGGGCAAGATAAAACCCTAAGGTCTCCAGCTGAAAATACAAATGACAAATAAAGAGAAATTTCTGGAGGAGAGAGAATGGAGTGAGCCACCATGCATGTAACTGGCATTTAAAATCAGATAACAAATGGGAATCTTGTTATCATCAATTATGACAAAGCATAATGTCACATAAAACCTCAAAAACGTAAAAGAGACAAGGTCCTTTGACTGAATATGCTCTAGCTGCATCCAGCACAAATTACACAGGCTGGAAAACTAAGCAGATTCTTACAGGATCAGGTATTATGTGAAGTGTTCAGGATCTGGGTTAATGAATACAGCGTTCTCCCAGATGTTCCATCATTGTTCCAGAGTGGGAGGAAAGCTGGCTGCAGACCAAATCAAATTTTTATATTCCTCTTAGATAGTGCCAGACACTAAGGTTTCATCAATATAACATCTGAGGCACAGAGACAAGGCATCATGGTTGGATAACCCTATATTCAATCCATTTTGCTGAAGACAGGACAAATAAACTAAGAATCAGAACATTCAATGAGTCATATCAAAGGTATAAATTGAAAGTCAACACTTGTACTGCATATAATCTAGCTGAAAAAGAATTTATAGTCTGGAATTTCCCATTTAAACACTGCTGCTGCTTCTTGCAGATATACTCCAAATGCTAACTTTAAACACTGCCAGTCCTTTCAAGTTGAGTTTTCTGCTTACTTTATAATATCTTTAGGATGCACATCCTTCTCCAGGGTAATGGAGAGTTTAAGAAAAGAAATTAATTGCTAAAAATGCCTAGTTTGCTTAGAAAAAGCGCACCATTTAGTTTTTAATAAGGAGCTATAAAACAGTTTATTTTTTTAAACATATCATCCTTTTTTATAAGCAGAATTAAACAAGGAAGTTTCTGGGATGGGCAGAAACAGAGATCACTAGAGACAAAACAGGGCCGTCAGCACAACACTCTAGAAATGCCTAAGAGGTGATGACAGGAATAAAGAGAGTCAGCGTCTACACTGGCCAACAGAAACCCACCACAAGAAATAAACCAAAGTTTTCAAAAAATACACAGAAATTAATAATCATTTGCAAGTACATCTTGAGTGCATGGCTGATCCTCACGCTGAGCAAGAGGCAAACTGAAGTCAGAGAAGAGGGTGTACTTGGGGAATGAGTTTCAAGTTTGAGGCTTAAAAGCAGACTGGATGAGGTCTGTGATTAAAAAGCTAAGATCCAGTTCAGTTACACTAATCTGATTTGGTCCGCACTTCTGCTTAAACTGGTCACTTAGCCTAAAGGATTGTGCGTGTGTGCATGTGTGTGTGCTTGCTTGGGCGTACATATGCATGACACCTAAACACCTGCACGGATTTTTTTATACCCTCTAAAAGCAGGTCAGCAGTGAGCATTCCCTGGGCATGAAACAACATTAAACTATAAAATGCTCCCTGCCTGGTGCTGGTGAGGATTTCAGTTTTGGGGGACAAGCAAGTATCTGGGAATACTGTAGATATATTCACCACAAGTATTTGACGCGCTGCTTCATAGGTGCCCTTTCTCAACAGACACACATCTGGGGTCATATAATAGGAGAGAAAAACAAGAAGGGGAGAAGGAGATGCCATGAGACTGCTGCCCAAGAGTGGGTCCTGCCTGTGGTCCTCTTTAAGCCCAAGGGCCGTACCAGGAGTGCACTAAAACGCCGCTGCAGCTTCAGGGACTCAGCAGAGCCTGGAGCTAGGGAGCTACTGCATCATGGTGCACTCATGGTACATGGGAGACAGGAGATGGGGGACAGCTGACTGAACACCACGCTTGGAGCACAAGCCCAACATTTAACTTGTGCTAAACTTAGGGCTGCATCTTCTCCAGATTCAGCAATGCCATGAATCAGGACAGTAAAAATTAAAATATAGTGACACCACTGAGAATTCAGGGAAATGTATCTCGTTTGAGTATATCAAAGCTGAAATTCAGCCAGAACACAGTGCTTACAGGATCTTCTCTTAGGTGGGAAAAAAAAACCCCAACCCTTTAAACTTTAAGAGGACCAAGAAAGTCTCACCTTCATTTATGTCCCATTCGAAACCTTTCACTTCACCAGTTGCAGAAACATGGCATGTAAGTGAAAGAGTATTGACTTGTTCTTAAAGGAAAAATAATCTGCATAATACAAAATAATAGTTTCATGAAGCCTATTTCTGTGTGTAACAAGGTGACGAGTTGATAAAGAGGGAGATGTATTCTTGGAAATTCAGACTTCAGCTCTTGTTGATAATACATGAAAAACTTGAACTGTATGTATTTGTCTGGGGAATATCCTGTCTTTTTAGCACAAAGCATGTTCTCTTCTGCCTGCATTTGCCTAAATATATCTTGAATTTCCATTCAGCTCTGGCTTGTTGTTTTTTTTTTTTCTTTTTAAGTAATTATTTACAAATTAGATTTCTTGAGAGTAAACTATCAGAGGAGGCACACTCCCTTCTCTTCAACTGTATGCAATAGATCTAATTATTTTTCTGTAAAACTACAAACAACCTTCTAAGTAATGACAATCATTAGAAAACATTAGGGTCTGTCACTTATAATCTCTGCCAACTGCTGATAACATTTTATTACTGCTTAGAAAGGTTGATTAAAGCTTGTAATAGATTTAGTGAGGGTGAAAGATTAACAAAAAGGTATTTATGATAGAGACACTAAAACATAATATGTTCTCAGTAAACACTCGAAAAAACCCAGCCCTGTGACATTTATAGATGCTGCTAAAGACGTAGTTTTTCATCTGCACAATGAAACCGATAACAAGTTTCTGCATGCTAAAAAAAAAAAAGGGAGAGGAGCACATTACCTTTGTATGTCTCATGTCAGAGCAAGTGAGAAAGTGCTCTTCAAAAATAAACCAGCTGAAACCCCTGAATAAGTTCCTGGGACTGCTCTTGTTTGACCATTTGGACAATCTCCTCCTTTGAAATCATGGCAATGGAAAATTAAAAAAACAGGTTGGATCAGAAGGCAGTGACTAAGGGGCATCTATTTATGCCCGACCTTGGAGGAGGATGTTACTCACATCCCTCAGTCCACCCTCCCCACATCCCTATGTGGGGGGACAGACACCGTGTGGGGCTAGGCGCTGTAGAGCACAGCAACTGAATGCATCATAGCTGGCACTCCGTGATGGGCTGGCAAGGTGGGCATCAAAGCTTTGCTCCTGCTCATCTTTCACTGGGGAAAGGTGCAGCCAACAGGCTAGCAGCTCTGAAGAGCATGTTTCAGTGTGGAGCTGTTATGAAGGATGGAAAGAACTGCAAGAGCATGTGGAAGCACCCACATCCCTCACCAGCAGTGAGGTCCATCATCCTCTGGAGATGCCAACCTTGCAGCACATTGCAAAGATGCCAGAGTGGCTTCATGAGCTGCACTGAGCCCTGGTGCCTCAGGTGAGAACATGCATTCCTGTGGCACAGTACAGTCTCCCTGAAATGTTTAATCATTTATCCAGTCATAGGGGCCACTTGCAGGTACTAATTTAATGGACTGCAGGATCAGCTTGCTTCTCGCTTCAGAACAGCCTCTGCTGAGGTCAGCTATGAAAGACCTGGTGCAGCCGAGAAGCAGGTGCCCAAACTCAGCAGTTACAAGCTCAAGCCAAGGATGTGAATGCACGTGTCATGGCAGAGAGCTTCAGCTGTCCTAGCTCAGTCATGACCTTCAGTTGTCTGCTCTGCCTCTCTCCACCCCCTTAGTCAAGGAGATATTGTGCAGGAGGGTTCATCTGGCTTCCACAAGCCTGTGGCTTGCCTTAGTAAAATAAACTGAGGTCTGTTCCAATAAACTGTGGTGAGTCAGAGGAAGCTGAGCATCCACACTCAGACATCAGGGAGCAGGACAAGTTTCCAGGACTGAGCTGGAGCAGACAGCGAGGGGGCTATCTGGTTCAGAGTGCCTACCTTAAGCCAACACGGCAGGACTAAATGACCTCTCAAGGTCTTTTCTAACCTGATTCTGTAACACCCCCATGAATTATCTTCTCTGGTTTTTTGAAAATGATGGGCCAATATTTAACAGCACTCCCCAACACTGACCAACTGACACCACGAAAATCGTTTACCAGGAATAAGCGACCAGCCAGATCACAGCCAAAAACAAACACGTTTGAAAATAAAAACGATTTCTGCGCTGTGCATGCCTTGACAAGTCTATAGCCAGATATACATACACAGCCTGTAAACACATTAATGCGTGGCTCATCAGAGAGGTCAAACTGTGGTGAAGCAGAATGAGCTTGTGGTTAATCCGAGCAGAGAGCCACCGTCTGCAGCCTGTGAAAATGTTTGTAAGTTAAAGTACTGCAAAGTGGATGACAGATTACAAAACTTGTGAATGCAAGTCAGCCTGCCCCAAACCGTTCCTCAAATGCACTACACGGGCGACACTCACTTCGAGGATGACTCACAGCTTTCATGTTGAAAAGTGGAAATTTTTTTTTTAATGTCAAGTGGTGGTCAAAACTAAGGTTGTTAGTTATCCCAGAAGATGTAAACCCAAATCTGTCCAGGTTTAACCATACTCCACTGTGTCATAGTCAACACATGAGCCCAAATGCATCTTCTGAGATTAAGTTATACAGTGATTTTTTTCTCCCTCATTCTTTCATACCTAGGAAATGAATAAAGCCTTGGAAAAAATATTTCCAGGCTATATAAAGATACATAAAAAACAATAAATGTAAACAAAAATCTTATATTTATGTTTTGATGTAGTGAGTCAGAATAAACATGACAGCTTTACCTGAGAAGTTAGAGTCTGAAAACAAACCCCATGTGTTTGGCAACAGGCACAGAAGATTTTTAAAAGAAATACCAAAAATAAGCTTAGCAACATACTTTACAACTCCCACAGGTAAGCCTCATTCACCCAGGCAGACTCACCAAAGTCAAGAAAAAAGAAGAATCCTGTAATGCTGGGTGCTGAGCACCCCTCATGCCCTGTATTCCACACGCTGCCTGTATCCCACAGAGCTGCCAGCCGAAACCTGCTCCTACAGGGCTAACCTGCTCAGACAGCAATATTTCTCCTGGAAACAATAACAAATTAGAAGTCCAGCAAAGGTTGGCATAGTGAGCTAAAGCCACAGAGCACACAGAGAAAGGAAAGAGACTGGGACAGGCACAGTTCTTCATTTCCAGCATTTATATGCTGGCAGCCAGCACAGCTGGGATGTGACATACTATACTATGACAAGGACTTGCACCTCATCAGGGAGCGCTGGTGTGAAGCTGATGGCCTCCTCTGCCTCCCTGGTAATGCTGTTCCTGATCCCTGTGGCACCTGAATACCTTGAATATGATCCAGAAAGATGATTTTCTACCGGGGCAACAAGGATAACAAGCGGATTGCAAAAGACACTGCGAACACTTGATTGCGGTTATGGAAAGTTAGTTCTACGTAGTCTGAACCATTTTGGAGTAGACAATGGATAGAGTACTTCCACCTGGCTGAACTTCTGGTTTGACTATGACAAACCTAGTCATGGAAGAAATTGAGGGAAATTTTGAAAGCTGGATGGTATGTCCAATATGCATTTAATTAAAGGATAGAGAGAAGATCAGAAGAACCAGGAAAGCCATGAAAACTTCCATACTGTCAGTGTCTGAACAAAGCTAAATATCCTAAGCACTAGTTCATCAGCTGTGAAAGTAGAAGATTAGCAGAGAAATCCAGATAGGTTGGACTCAGTAGGATTTTTGCCCCCCAGCCTCAGATAGAGGCAATATTTCAATTTTTGCCTCCCAATTAGAAGGTACCACAGCACAAATTCACATCAAAAACATTGTTATTTTGTCTGTATGATGTCCTTGACTCAATAAAACTATTTTGGTGACAGGGGGTTTTTTACATTTTTTTTTACATTTAAATTCAAGGTTAGCAAGTCAGAGGTTAAACTATGATTTTTTTATCAAGACACTTCACTCTTGAGCACCAGAGCATTCTCTTTTCTTCTAGCTTGGGAAACAGCTGCATAGGCAGAGCTATGGCTTGTACTAAACACATTCAGAGAAATGGCATCCCTTCTCTTTTTTTTTGCATAGTATAGACATTTTTGGAAAAGATGCTGAATTTCACAGATGAAACAAATACATTCAGGAAGCAACAGAATAATCACCCTTCCCAGGACTGTGAACTCTAATTTTTGCCTCTTCTGCTTCTAGTGTAGCACTATTTCCCACACCTCAGGTATCACACTTTCCTTAATGGTGTGTCTCAAGCTGGGGAAAGAGTAGGTATAACATGGTTCTCTGTATGTTATACCTGGTGGGTTTTACAAGAAAATAAATGAAACCTTCATTCTCCAAATTCTACTGGCCAGACAACCAGGGCTATATTTTACCTTTCACTGAGCTCAGTTCAGCATGTCTTGAAGTCAGTGAGAGTTTTTTCACTGGATGTTGAAATAAATCATAATGAAGTAATAATTATCCACACCTGCTTGATAGCTGGGACTTCTGTTATGTTCCTCAGATATCAGGAAAGCTTTCTGTTATGTTTCTCATTTTCATGTTTTTCTACTGCCCTGCATCCACTCTGTGCTTGTAGCCAACTTTGCAGCATAATTTTTTCTGTTAAAGGCAAGGGATCATTCTTCTAGAGACATTTCCTTTCCCTTGGTGGCATCTTAGCTGTTGACAGTCAATGTTCTTTGAGGAGTTAGGGCTCCACACCTACTACCCTCAGGGCAGGAATAAACTTCCTAGAAGAAATCACTGCTGGGGGTGGTGGGACAGGCCATGGATGGTGAAGCTCCTTCGTTCCCAGCCCAGGGAGCCCCCGTCGCTCCTGGTCCCCAGCCCCTGTGGTGCCCTGGCAGCATCTTTGCTCAAAATAACTCACCATTAATCATCTTCTACTTCTGCTTGAAATGGTAAAAAGCTCGAAAAATTTGATGGTCCTATTATCTTTCTTGAGGAAAAATCATTTAATTTTAAGTATTTCCTCATGATTACTTTCTTTCTCCACATTACTCCAATTTCATGAGTTAACAGTACATAACTTTAGTTCCTAACCTTGAATTAAATCTGATTCATCAGCAGCAATCTTACCTATCTCCCTCCTGCAAACACAGAGTCCAGAAGCAAATTGGTCAGACAAGAATAGAAGAATTCATATGTGTATCAAACATGCTCAGTCCTGCAGAAACTATGAAATATCTTTCCATATACAAGAGACAGAGCTCTCAATGGAAAGCTAAAACACATTACCAGCTTTTTATGTGCTCCCCAAGAGCCCTGGAGAGGAACCCAAACCTAGAGAATCAATATGCTCTTTGACCCCCTGTGTGTGCACAAGACCTTTTCTGCCTTGTGCTGGTCAACCAAAAATTCTACTTTTATATAGTCTCCCTACTTTACCAGTTCCCATACTGTCCCATGCACAGGTGGCAATTTCTGTTGATCATTGGATATCATGGAGCAATGTATTGGGGACTTACATGTCACTAGACTGTGCCTATATACCAGTTCTCAGGGTAGGTTTTTTATGTTAGCCAGCATCCTGAAATCATCCTCAGTGCAAGCCAAGTGAAGTCAAAAGCAAGGAAAAATACTTATTTATATAATCCAAAATAAGCGACACAGTTGCAGAGGTTTATAACATATGGCTGGCAAAAGGGAAAGAAAATTGTCTCTAAAATCAAGTCCAAAAGGCCCACCACTCTCTTTTTCCTTCTCCCTGTCTCACTTTGTATCTAGCTGCCAAACAAGATCTAAACCACATCTGATCCTCATGGCCAGGGTCTCAGAGCTGGTGTATGCTCTCCATGCCAAATATATATTCACGAGAGGGAACCTGCAGCTGAGGAAGAAGGCTAACTGATAATCCTGTACTCCTTGTTGGAGTTTTGCATGAAGGTTCATTCAAATTCATCTCCCCTCCTCCATTCAGGAGTCAGCTTCAGTGTCCTCTCCCTGGACTATTAACTGGCCTAACTTCTTCAAATGCAAATGTCCCTTCAATAGGCCAGGTGCAGACATCCCTTATCCTTTACTGAGCTATCAGTAAATCATTAATCGACAGAGGAGCAAAACACTCCCACTTAACAAGACAAATCTCAGTGTGAAGCTTTTCCAGGCTCCAAACTTCCTATTTCAAATCAATGTATACATTGAAAACCACAGCTGATGCAAACATTTAATTGTGATCTGTGCTTTTGGGGTAGAGGTCCATGGGGTGATTGATGGACCCCAGCTTCTCCCAGAGGGTTACCACGAGCCTGATGTGACATGGCCACTGGGACTGGAGCAAGAGCAGGAGTCCCTGTTGTCAAGTGTGAGAGGGACAAGCATTTGATCGCCCTTCAGAGTTTTAGACCGCTGGAATCTGCGGCATCCGCGACAAAGGGTCTGAATAGATGTATTCTTCCACCAGATTCTGCCATGTATTTATTAATACAACATAACAAAAGAGGAAAAAGCCACAACAGAATCTAAGCCTAAGAACGTCTTAAACCTCAGTGTCTCCAAGTCACCTTATAAAAAATGCCGGAGACAGCCAGACAGGCTGCTGACTTGCAGACACATCTCGGACAGCCTGAGAACACAGCTCCTGCATAAAGCTGAATGAGGGGCAGGTGTGCCGAGTATCAAAAAGAAAACTCCGCTCCGCCGTGCCCGCAAGCGGCGCCTCAGCCTCCACACATCACCCGGCCCCACTCCCGCAATCAGTCATCTGAAAACAGATCCTGCACAGAAGAGTGCTGAATGCGGAACTGCCGGCCCTGAGTCACTCTGTTTGGGGCTGCCCCCACATATAAAAACATTTTGGTTATTGATCTAAAGATTCATGACTCACAGGCTTAATATAGCACTCGGTTTAAGAGACTGCTTTGTTCTTGGAAGTGACACATACGGTCTCCTCGGGGCAGCAGCTCCCCTCTGTGACACCTGCTCCCTCAGAAGAAACTCCACAAGGAGTTGAAGAGATGCCCAAAAATTAAGTAACAGGGGAAGTGGGCTGCGCAGCTCTCACTCCATCCACCCTTTTCCAGCTCGGAAGGCTTGGATGAGGCAACATCATCCATGCTGCGGTGTGTCACACAGGATTATCATAATGTCTCTTCTGACTTCCCAGCAGATGAATCTGAGATTCCTGGGATCCTAAGGGATCATTCACTATGAGAAGCTCTGTCTAATCTAACAGCTTTAGACCAAAAGAAGATCTCAAGTCAGACTCTTACACCTAAAAATGTGACCTTGACCTAAAGAAGTACTTTCTAGAACCACAGAAACATTCAGGGGCCAAACTTCAAGGATCTCATCAATTCATACATAGAAGCGGTAGCAGCTGCAAGTGACCTTTTATGGTGCTCAATCATTTACAGAAAATACAAGAGCGTACTCTTCCAGTGTACTCTAGCATACTTTCCTTGCCTGGGGAAATTCATTTTGGATGTGTGATGTCTCTTTGAATGAACTGGCACCAGTTTTGTAATCAAGCACTGTTGAGCCAACAGGAAGACAAGGACTTACGGTATTTTAGTGTAGAATACACACAAAAACCAAAAAATGGCCCAATATGCTATAAAAGACCACAATACATGCATTCATTCATACAAAAATTAAGTATATAATCACATGATGAGCAAAGGGCTTCATATGATGGTATACAAATTTAAAATACATACAACCCTATTTAAACTGCACACTGTGCTAGATTCCAAAAAAGATGAAGTTATAATAATTGTCACTTTCAGTTTTATATAATTTTCCAAATAAAAATGTGAGAGTTGCCATTAACTAGTACTGACAATGCGCGGACCGTACACACATTTGTCAATTTCATTAACCTTCCAAATTAGGTATTCACAGGGAGCTAATGGCAGCATAACACATCATTACAATATTCAATGCAATTTCATGGATATTATGTATAGGGAGAAATTTTAGGCTCTCTTGTCCTTACAGCTGTTAGAAAATATTATACTTTGCACATATCCCATTAGGGATCGGCAAATGCTAAATAGCAGAATCTGAATAGCATGAATTATGTCCCCCTCTCCCGCCTCTCCTCATCAGGAACAGGGTGCCTCTATTTGTGTCATATTTGGCCGTAAGTAAGGAATACAAATCATCTGCCTGGACTTTCCACCCTCCTCACCATTGCTATTACAACCTCCACAGCTAGGATTAGGATCCATGAGGTTTGGGCTTAATTTACCCATTAACTTTCTTTATGACCTTGGGCAAATCACTTAATTTCTTGCATCTACCACAATTCCTTGCCTCACAGGGCACAGTGCAGACAAAATCTATTATGGATCATGAGGGACTGAAATACCAGTAGAAGGATTACCACCCCCCTCGTAACTCATAAGGGGAAAAAAAAGGTTTTATTACAATGAGAAGAGGAGGTCTTCCAGCTGGGAATGAGAGTGGGAAGGCACTGGGTCTGAGAAGAAAAGTCGAATGTGGGCAGGTGTGGGAATGAGAAGAAAACAACAGATACTTTGAATTATCTAAAGCAAGATTCATTTGGTGATGAGATGGGAGAAGACACTCAGAAGAGAAGCAAAATGAAAGGATCTCAAGTAAAAGGAAGATTCTTAGGAAGTCAGAACACGGGAGAAAGTAGCTTGTGGCACACAAAACAGAGAGACGGGTCATAGCACTGTACACCTCAGAAAATAATATGTTCTTACCAGCAGCAAAGGAATATGAAAGGAAAAGATTGTCCTGCAAGACCAGAAGAGGAAGTGAATGACAGAAATCAGATTTTTCAGCTTTGATGTACTTTTAAGGGTTTTCTTTTCTGGACCACTTTGAATTCCTCAAACCAGTCATCTGTGAGTCAAGTGAGCAGGAGTGGACCTCATGGAGATTGCTCTAGCATCAGCAGAGAAGCCTTAATTCTAAGGTTAATCCTAAGGTTACCAAAGACGTTTGCCTCTCTTTTGAATTAGAAAGACTTTAGAAAACTAATAAAGTATAATAAATTCTCAATCTTTTTCCTTCTGATCAGCAATAAAGTGTTTAAAAAATAAAAGCCATCATCAGTCACATTATGGCAAAATAAACACACACCCATGTGTGATCTAGAAGAACAACAAATCCCCATGCAAGCCATCCCCTACAGAAATGGTCAAGGTTACCTAAAGCAATTTTAATTGAGCTTTGCCTTTCTGCTTGATGCTGTTTTCCCTGCAGGTCCTAAATGGAGCTCAGTATAGGATCTGTTCACCTTGTCAAACAGGACTAGAGCTAAATGCTCCTGCAGCTTACCAAAGAAAAACGATGTTTTCTGTAGGTGGCGGCATGGTGAGCAGTGTTAGCAGCAGCCCTTCCTCATTGTTTCTAACCCAGTTGGCTATGTTGCATCTTACAATATCTGAGGTTCTCTATTCACGGGAAATGCTTTGGATGGTCCAGCTTCGCAACAGCCAGCTCGTGTTAATTTGAATCACTTTGGTTTGCTTTTCTCACTGTTGCTCTCACTGCCAAGGGCTGTCAAAACACATTGTCCTGCTTTCAGAAAAGAGCCACATACTGTGTCATGGAGAGATACAAAACACAGCTGATAAAACTACACAGAAGAGTTCAGCTGTCTTCCTAGTCTATGAATTTAAATAGCATTCTCCTATAGAAATGAAGCAGTTTTAACATTAAGTTAATTTGTCTTTTTTCCTCTCCATATGGAGCACCTGCTTCACTTTGCCACCTCATTTTGTATTTAGTTTTTTCTTTTAGCTCAGTTTTCCATTTTGGAGATTTGATATCATCTAGACTACCAGAAAAGTGAGCTTTTAGCCATCTTCCTTTCAGAAGAGTTGAGTTATCCATCCAACCAGTTCTGGTGGTTTACAAAGTTAGCTATATGGATAGTCTTTTACTGCTCTGTGTCTTAACTTCCTATTACAGATAAAATGTAGAACAAATGGGTGACTCTGCATCTCCAACGATATGTAGAAAAAAACAAAGTAATGTTGCAGTCTGTTTAAATTCTAGCCAGCACAAAACTGTCTGATAACTAGGAAAAAAAAAAGTAAAATAAATAGAAACATTTTTTCTTATAGTTGCAGATTTACCACAGACAGAAAAAGAGTAATCTTTGACACACGAGAGAGGGAATATTTTTAACAAGGTGCTGTGCCAATTTGGCTTGTTATTCCTATACATAAAGTATCCTGGTGTCCTTTTAAAAAAAAAAAAAAAGTTCAAGCCGGACAGAAGTGCCAGCAAAAGTTATAAACCAGTGGATAGTGGGTGGGTGGTGTGAAAACGTTTCATAACTGCTAACAGCAACCCTGTTGTGAACCAAACAGCTGTGCGCAGAACACAGGTGTGCTCGCACAACAAGGGCTATTCATGCCTTCCCACAGGGCGCTGGCCAGGTTTGCAGAGCCACAGCTGACCACATAAAGCATCGGGGATGGAAAAGGCTGAGAGTGAAATGTCCACTAAAAGTGTAAACACCGGATGCCACACAGGCACACAGGCGCGCGCGCGCGCACACACACGTACGTACGTTTTTAGCACATTCTGCTCGCCACTGAAATGAAAAGAGATAAGGAAAGCCTATTCTGCTGTGGGAAGCAGAGAATATAATGACATAGGAAGCTAATGGGAATGTTATGTGCGTGGAAAAATAGGCAGGTAAGAAAGTATTGGGATATGGCACAAGCCAAAATATTCATAATTTAATTGACCCTGTCGTTCCAATAAATCCTTCCAACAATGTATCCAAGACGTGTAATTAAAGAAAATTTAGAAGAGATTCCAAATAATGCTAGCAGAAGGGTTACAGAGGCTCTTCTGTTGTACAGCACCTCCAAGAGAGAAGATAAATTTCAGGAAAGTAAAATATTATGGTTAAAAATTAAAATCATTTACCTTTCATATGCTCTGTGTAAAGTGTTTTTGCAGCTTTTCTTCCACAAATATCAGTGCGGTAAAAGGTTGGGGGGAGGGTTGGGTTTTGTTTCCTTTTTTTTTTTTTTAAACAGGATTCTTATAAGATGGTTTAAAAAACAATTGATGTGAACAAGGAATGGTAATTAGGAACCCCTGAGTTCTAATTCTGGATACAGAAATCCTGCTTTGGGTATTTCAGTTGAACACACAAGCAAATATTACGATTCAATTGCAAAAGGTAAAATTCCTTTGTGGAAAAGCAAAGAACTACATGCTCGAGTAGATCTTCTCTATCTATTGTACCTATTATGAAAAGGCAATTATTTGTTAAAAACACAGTCTCCAGATACAATATCTGTATCCAGATGGTACACATCAGGAATGAATGCTTTCCAATTGTATGTATATAAAAGCCACCTTTCATTAAAAAAGCATAGCAATGAAAGTACAACATAGCATAACCATGATGCTGACTAATATCTCCACACTTAAAATCCTTACCAGCCAGTCCAAGGCGAAATCTCACACGACACCAGCTTTGACACAGCAAAGCCCTGCGTGATTCCTACCAGTGCTGGTATTCCTGGATGCATTTCTACTTTCAAACCAGAGTACAAGCTATCGAAACTGAACAGGGTTGCTGTGCCAGCTAATAAAGCTAATGATCAAGTGACCCTATGAACCTAGAAAATCTTCCAATTCTCCAAGCACCCTTGTGCACGAACAAAGTGAAGAACCCTAGTTTCCCTCTCGTATGAAAGCCCAGTTTCAAAGGCATTTAAATATTGAACCGAAAATCTTGTTCCTAGCAGATGCAGGGCCTCGGTACAACAGTTAGAAATGCGCAATGGCAGTGATAAAGATACATTCACCAAGTGGCTGCAGCCGCACACTTTTGGCTCCCGGCAGCGGTGACCTAGATGTGTATCTGTCCAACGTTCGGAGTGTGGCTGTTCCACTGCCATTAGCAGCAGCTAGTGGTCAGCCTCCCCAAACCACGCTTCAGAAAACAGCACGTACGAGCCTTGCTGTTTACGCGTTATGGCTACTATCTGGGGTAAACTGAACATCCTCTCTCACCAACTACAAAGGTTTAGAGAAATGCTTTTATCGCATTGTTATCATTGCTTTCTTCTAAGATGTCCCCTGTCACAGGAAAAATAGGTCCTGAGATCAACCAAGATCAGCAATTCGCATGTGCATTTTTGATGCCGCTTGAAAATCTGATAAAAATCCAGTGTTTATCACCATTAAAACACTTGCAACTGAAAAGTAGCCTGCAGGTCTTCACTCATCCAGCGAACACAGGCAGCTGTGCTCCAGCAGGACATGCATTTCTCGTTAGTCACAATTTTGCCCATAACGCTCAGGAGAAGGAGCCATCTCAGGGAATCAGAGCATAGTTCAACCTCTACCTCCATTCAGTCCCTGGCCTCTCTGCTGAGCTGGTGAAAAGTGCCTGGAGTGGCTGATCACCCAGATTTTGGCTGAGGTCCCCAAATTATCACCTCTAATCCAAGAAATATTTATCATATTCAACCAAAGGAGTTAGTTTGGCTTCTTCTCACTGTTATTCCTACATGAGTCTACTGATGTTGCAGGTATTAATTAGTCACACTTTTTTGTCTATAAAATATGCTGTAGTAATTTAAGCAGTACTCAGGCAAAAATAGTGTAAAGATTGGCTAGCAGCTTGTAATTATGAACATTTCATTCATCGCAGCTTACTTAGAAGGGATTTACACTTGCCTCAAAATGTTGAGCAAACCTGAAGCACACGCTCGCAAAATTCTCAAGTTCCTTTTTGAGATTTCCCTGTAACTGACAAACTCAACTTCTTTCCAAAAGCACCAGAATTTGACGTCTTCCAACAGAATGATATCTATCTGCCTTGCAGCACTGCTGTTAGCCAGCGTCCTGTATTTAAAGAGTCAGCCAGGGAATTACAGGACCATTGGATCTGTCATCTTTCAGTAAGTGCTGGTACTATACTGGAACCAAAACTTTTGGCTTATGTATGATGTAAATTGTTTCAACTCTAACAACCTTGAGAAAGGTTTAAAAAAAACTAGAAGAGCTGAGGATCTGGCCCATCATATTTGTCAAAAAGTTGTTTAAACCATGGCACTGACTGTCCATTTATTCGATTGCTACGGGTTTACGCTAGCTACACTTGTGCAAAAGCAGGACCGATTTCAGCCTAAGCAGATCTAAGACCTTTAAAGAGAAACCTTAACATTGACATTCTCATCTTAAAGCTTCCAATCAGTCTTACAGAAACCCTATTTTTGTGCTTTTTCATGTGGAAATGAATGACTTGCTGTTCTTTTGTGTGATAATTTAGCTAAGCAACAATTATTATTTTGTGTCCTCAGCTGTGGAAAGGACAGAGTTGAGTTACTTCAGTTCATTCCCTTTTCTCTCTCTTTGGATTTATACATTATATATTTTTGTCTTTATAAGCAGTTTGCAACAGGAAATAAATCAAACTCATCTGAGTATTAACCTCACCTAAATATTACTACAGAAATTCAATTTCTAATCTCAAGCACAGACAAACTTGCACTCATATTGTTTCTTCAAAATTTTTGATCTGTTTTTCAAATTCAGACTAAATTCTGCCCTTCAGCTTCTTAAAGAGATCTGTACACAAGAGTTAAGAGCAAAAAATGGACAGAACTACTGCTGTGGGAAGGAGACATACAGTGTGTGAAAAAGAGAATCTTCAGTCCTCACTCATAACATCCTTTTATTCCAGAACTGTGATTTTATAAAGTTTTTAGAGAAAGCCTCTAGATAAATTAAATCATGGATTAATATAAATTATACAAAGTTATCTTTATAACAATAGATTAATATACTATTAAGCCACATATATTATCTTCTCACTACTTATTACAGTGGTGAGCCCGGTAGCAGTAGCATAGCTAATGCCACTGCAAAAATTCAAAGCCCAGTGAAGCCTTCCATGTACAAATCGCACTAATCACTTCGTAGAAGCAGATTACCTTCAAATGAGAAAATGTGAAGAAATAGCACCAACTGCAGCAAACAAAAAACCCACCAGTTATTTAAAGAAAATTGCACACAGCAATGCTGCCAAGATGCCACAGTGTCTCCATCACAGCTGGAGGTGGATGGCTTCTGTAGGCTTGGGCAATTCACATTTCAGATTCTTTTCCCACTGCCCACATGTTCAATTTTACTCAACAGCAAGCCCTATTTCTCCCTTATTTACCTTCTAAAGCAAAGCCCACATTGGTGGGAATGAACACCGAAGTGACACTTAGAAAAAGCAACATCATTTGAACAGCTGTAGACAGTCTGTTATTTATCAGAAATTTTAACAAAGGCCAAAGGAAAAAAGCAGCAGTTCAGCAGAGAGCGAGTCCTGCCCTAGCACAGCTGTTACACAAGATGGGAAAATTTCAAAATGAGAAAGTAAACACCACTCTATATTCTAGCAAAGAGGGAAGAGATTTTTCTTCCCAATCCTTGGAAATGGCAAACTTAACACTAATGAAATGCAAACATCCCCCCATCCCCCGCATATAAAAGCTGGGATCCAGTTGTGATTCTTTCCTTGTGGTATTACTTTGCCCACACTACCCACAGGGCAAAAAGCTATAGATGCTGGACCAGCATCAGTAAACCAGGACTGCTTTATTGATGTTCCTGTCCCCTGCTCTGACGGTTTTGCTGGACAGGCGCAGAGCTCACAGCCAGCCTCAGCCAACAGCTCACTTCTTGGTGTACTGCAGTTTGAGGAAACACCCATGGGGGTAAACTCTTCCTCCAGTAAACAGATTTGTTAAAAGCAGAGCAGAGAGATCCTTTCGAGGGTCCTTTCAACAAGTTTCTTGTTGCAGGCAGGAACTGATGCTCCTGTGGTATCAGTATTAGGAATTCAAAACTGTCCCCATTCTGCATCTGGAGACAAACTGATGGCAGCTCTAGCATGAACCAGTTTGATTCAGCTGCTCTGTCATTTAGAGGCTCCACTCCTCAGTGCTGTCATTTACGACTCAGACGGCAAATGCACGGAAGAAAAAACCCCAAAACCTCCAACTGAATGAAGGTGGTACTTAAAAAACGCCCTCCCCACAACAACAGAAGGCAAGCCAAGCACAGCACAGCTTTGCACCAATAGTGCAGGTAATACATAGGCCTACACTATTGGAGCCAGACACACAAAAAAAGCCTTACATGGAGCAGTGTGGTCCTCAAAACGCCCACTCAACGCTGTGGAGAGTGGAGAGTGTCCCCATTGGGATGCAGGGCTGTAACCTATGCGTGCAGCCTCTCCTGGGGGTCAGCAGTGCATGGATGAAGGCAGAAACAGACGGTCCCGCTCCCTGGGCATCAGTTCTCACCACGGGGTCCTCTCAGCACCTCTGTCACTGTCTTTCCTGGTAGCTGGTTCCTAAAAATTAGAATGGGCCAGTTTTCCCAACGCAAAACATGGACCCGGGAAGCCATTCAGAGTTACATACCCTGATTTACCTAAGGCAACATCTCAGGCTGGCAGAGGATGTTGAGAAGTGGAAAGAGGAGTTGCTGTTTGCTAGCACAGGCTTTCGCCACCTTCACTCTCAGTTTATGTCCTGATCTCTGCAAAAACAGGTTTGGGACATCAGCATGTCCTACACGTTGCATATGGAGCTCAGGTGCCTGACTTAAGGCTAAAAAATCCTGCTCTGGGAGGCAGACACCGTATCTCCACTCAAGAGGATGATGTGTAGGTCCAAATCTGCCCTATTTCAGATCTCGGACAGGCAACAGCCTCAGGAGACAGAGATGGCCGAGCTCCATGTCAGGCACACCCACAACTAAGTGACCTTCCAGCAAGAGTGGTGCTGGCCACCCACGCAGCACCCAGGGGTCCGTATGCCTCCAAAGGCATCACAGAGGCAGACTGCCCAGTAACATAGGAGATAATGGGAGATAGGTCACAAGGGTGGCAGGGGGGTTATTTCTTTGTTTAATTGTACTATTGGCAGTTTTCTTCTCTTCCTATTGCTATGTCTGGGACAATATGGGAAACAAGGTAGGGATGTCTGGGCATCTACAAGAGCAGCTGTGTTGTACAGACGCTTGTGCCCCACAGGACTGTGACAGCAGAAACCAGGCACTAAGCAACACCGGCTCTAGATGATTTCTGAGCACCACTGATACCCTTTGAATATTTTTCTTATAAAACAAAAGAAAAAGGCAGTGCACCACAGGAACAACCGTAATCCAGTAGTTTGAGGACATGTAGGAGACGTTAGATGCAGGCTTGGATATTAAACCTTAATCTTCTACCACCCTTTGAATGCCGGAGACACTGGTTCAGGGGTATTCTGGGCTAAACCCGATCCATCTCCCTTGTTGGAATAACTTAATTTTGTGTAAACAATCACATATTAACTGGAAAGGGAATCTCAGTCATCATCTTCCACCTACCATGGAGTTCTTCACTGTATAAAGTCCATCTTTTCTCCCTGATTCAAGGTATATTTATTTGTACAAACAAGAACAACTTCTATTCGGGAAAGTGAGAGGCCCATGACAAAAAGGCTCAGGGGTCCCTTTGGAGAACTACACTTCTTGCCCACCTTTAAGCACTGGGCTGTCAGTTAGTCTGGGGTACAGGCTGGGGTAGGTGACCAGAAACTCTTTGCTAGTGTCGTCACAGTTAATGCATCCCGGGGTTACAGCAATCTGACATTTGCCAATGAAAAACTGTTTAGTCAGAATTTTTTCTGACCATCGTTCCCCTTGACTCCATTCTACAGCTATTTCCCCTGGTTATTCAGTAAGCAGCAATCTGCTGCAGCGCACTGAATGCTCTGTGCCTTATATCATACCCCAAAGGTCCAAAGCAATACACCAAAGAAATAACACTCTAGCTGTGTTTCTGAATTTTAGCTCAGTTATAACACTGTGGGCAATAAAAAAACTCAAGGTTCCAGTTACGAATAGAAATTTTATTAACTTCTGAAAGCGGAATTTTTAATCATTTGCTTGCAGTATTTTCCTTTTTAAAACAAATATTCAAATTTCTAGGAATTGCTGACTACTGTGCTTATAAAATGGAGCCCATTTTTGCTGTGTCTAGGGAAGGATAAGGAAAACATGATGCACAAACCAGGAAAACTGTAGAAAAAATATTGGCTGGAAAGTCTGTGTTCCTGAAGACAATCAAGAATAACATTTAACCAGAAACTGGTTTTGACATTCAGCTGTCAGTAGTTCCCTTAAGCACTGGGGCCTCCCAGTCTGCAAATAAAATCCTGATTCATACAAATGCATATACTAAACAAGTGTATGAATCCAAGTTTTTTCAGAAAATTTAACAAGAAATGACCCTTCAAAAACTGATTTCCAAAACTCCAAAGTCTGTTTTTATACACATGCAAACTGATATATATATTTATTATATATAATGCATGACTTTATATGTTTCGTTTCACTTTCAGTGTAAAATCTACTTCTCATTAGGAGAGAAGGATTAGCGTATACACTTTAGCCAGGTGGTTACAGAACTTGCCTGTATGAAACATGATAGGTTAAATCCCATTTACACTAATTACATCCACAGCAGCATTTCCACATACAACCTCACATGTGTTTCAGCTTTGAAACTTAAAGCACATTAGCTCAAAGTTAAATTAGGACATCAATGTCTTTATCTGGAATAAGCTAAGGCATTTTTGTTCTATTTTTTCTTATCCATCAGCCGCTCACTAGAGATTCAACATGTATTTTCATGTTCACAAATTATGCCAATTGAAATACGCAAGCCGCAAAATAGAAGAGAAGAAAACAAAGACAGCAAAACTCCCACCACTGGTCAATCTGCATATAAAATTACATATCAATATAATTCAGAAGAAAATGCCTAACACCCCCCCGAAATTTAACAATCTTCAGTGACACTTGATATATTCTTGACTTCTAAACAAATTTCAGTTAACAGAAAATATTGCCTATTTCTCTGCTAAAATAACTTCTAGGTTTTCTTTTCAAAGGATTCTCCTATCACTGGTAGGTAATTCTGCCATATATATAGTACTTCCAATGCTTTCTGTAGCAGAAAAGCTATGTATATATCTTCACCTTCATACAAAATACTGACAAAGTTCTAGGATCCGTTACTACTATTATTTCGTAGGATTCAAAACAGAAGACAAAAAAAAGGTGTCTCCTTTCTGAAACCTAAAATCTAAATTTTAGCTAAGATATAACTAGGGGCAATCAACAGAAGAGATGAGGCAAGAAAAAAAGCAAGGTTATGGCAAAACCTTTGCAAGTCAGCCAGTTTAGAAAAAGGAAAAAAAAAATGCCATTGTCACTCTTACTTTAAATTGATAAATGATAGAGAGCATAGATGTTCTGAGCCAAATCCCACCTAAGGCAGCAGAAAGACAGGTGATGGCTACAGTGGTGTTTTGGATCAGAACTAATATTTTTATCTAATTTAAGCTAAGGTCAGAAAGCATTTTAGCTCACTCTGTTAAACGCAGTGAACCTTACATTTTGCAAATGCCTGATGAATGTCTTTGAACAAGCTACGCTATGGATAAGGTGAGTTTCAGGAAGACATTTAAATGGATAGCAATAGCTTTTCCTTGAAGAGCACTTTATTGATGTGAAATCCCTGAGCTGTACATTGCTGGAGGCTGGGATTGCACACTGTGTGAGTGCCCTGCTCCGGTACCATCCACAAGCATCTCCTGTCGGCCTCTGTCAAAAACAGGACACCAAGCTGGGGGGCCTTTGGCTAAAATGGCCTTTTAATGTTCTTATGTACTATACAGAAAATCAGACAGGTATCTTTGCAAAACTTCTTCCCTCTCCCCTCCTCCTTCCCACTCCCTCACAGTTACAGCATCCACAGTCATCATTGCACAGATTTTCTTTTCAAAACTTTTTTCATTTTAAATCACTGTCAAATTAAAATCAGACTCACAGGATCAGCTATATCTGAGTGCAACAAGTGAGTGGCTTAAGCTTATTTCTTCTATCAACAGGGTAATGTAGTGCTCTTCTTGCCTAGCATTCTACCAGAGCATCTTTCAGAAGCATTAGCAGAAGATTACACAGTCCTCCTTGATTATCTCAGACCTTAAATTTATTATGCCCCTATCACACACAGCTATTATAGTCAACTGCAGGTTTGTAATTGCTCTCAGTGGGAGAAGGTTCAAGCCCTTTATTTCTTCCTCAGAAGGATATTGGGCCTGATCCAATTCAGGCCAGGCTCATACTGTTTTCTTCTCTAAAAATCTATTTCCTTATTTTTAGATTAATTCAAGCTACAAGATACCATCTTTCTCTCTGGCCCTTGACCTTCTAGATAACCCTTCTTTATGCCAGAAAATAAATGTGTAGGAGAACATAATATTAATTAAAAGGCACCATACCCTTGATTTAAGCATCAAATAAAAATATGGTAATATCACTGAAGGAAAAAATCTTGAATATAGCTCATCATATAGACAGCGAGTAAAATCAAAGTATAGCTGTGAGCCAGTATTAACAACATAAGCATACTCCCGTCTGACGCAGACGCACTCAGAGGCGTTATCACTTGAACTTGGGGGTGGGATCCTTGCCCACATGCAAGCAGCTTTCGTTTGCCCCAGCATCCCCTTAGGTTCTGCCAACCAGCACAGAAGACAAAGAGCCACCCGCTCAAGGGGGGCCCTCTGTGGGGGCCCTTCACTTGAAAGTTGTATGAATAACGAGACACTCACCCCTACACACACATATACATCACCTTTAATTGTACTCTGGTGAGTTTGCATCTGAGTATTTTCTTTAAGTCAGATGCGTTTGTCTTTCCAGTTAGTTGTCCTCTGTGAAAACACAAACTTTGGTGCTTATTTTTTAAGGCACATAAGAAATATCATTCATTATGAATTAATATGTGTAAGAAAAAAACGCAGCTCAAAGATTTTGTAGAAGGAGACCAAAATAAATGATAGTGTTTGCAGGAGGAGGCGGAAATCATGCATTTGCTGCTACTTTTATTCTGGCTTGATGGGGTTTCCAGGAATTCATGGTTTAACAGTAGCTCAACAGGGCAAACGGTCAACACGTAAGCTTGGCTTTCACACATTACAAATCTTCAAAAGCCACCTCTCTCAAAAGATGCACTTGCTACTCAAACTCCTCCCCTTGAGAATTCCCCACAAAAATTGCTTCCAAAGAGGAAAATCAATAGAGTTCTTCAGAAAAGATGGCTGATTTAGCAACTAACGTTAAGTGACAAGGCCCCTAGCATTTGATTTTGTTCATAATCTGCACTGCAAAGGCTACTACTCTTCCCAGTTCCTCACTATTGAGTTAAAACAAGAAAAGGACTAAAACCAGCTTACAATATTTGCCAACTCCAGCTGCTGGTTTTGTCTTCTGCTTAAATGCTATTCATTTCTCCTTTACTACATTCTCAGCAGAAAACAATTGACTCTACAAAACTTAGATTTGGGACAAATTCTATATTTAGCAATCTTTCAAAGCTGAGGGCTTTTGGATAAGGAATTCTCATTTAATGATATCAGAAGGATTAGAAAGTAACAAAATGTTCGTGTATCTATTTTTTATAAAGCTACTAACCAAGCTAAGCTGGAAGATGAGTATTAAAATGCCTAATTTTAATTGGTGAACTAAAACGCCTAACAGTCAAAAGCCCATTGCATGATATATAGCACTACTGAGCAAAGTTAATATTCTTTGGATGGATGTCATAATTGTGTATTTTCATAACCTAAAATGTTTTTATTTCATAAATGTGTCATTTTAGTGCTAAATTTCCTGTCTTACATACTTGTTGTAGGTTTAGTTTCAATACATGTAAAGGGTACGTTATGCTTGTGTTACTAGAACATACTGTCAATTTTAACTAAAATTTAACATTCTTTTCTACTTCAGAGTACAAATCAATCGTTGCTTTCTCTCAGTCTCTCCAGTCAGCTGCATCATAAAATACCTTTAATACCCCAAGTATTGGTGTCTTATAAATCCTTATAATGTAAGTGCTATAATGTTTTGGTTTATATGCATTGAGACACACCTGAGTCTTGATATTTAAGGACTTCTACATTAGTGATGCACTGAAATTTGGGCAATTTATGTGCTGAACTGCCAGAGAGGCTCTCGGAAGGCAAAAGCTCAGCAACGATGCCATGGCATGACACAAAGATCCAAAGTGAGGATGTTTGTGAAAAGGCTTTTGTTGAGCCAAAGAGATTTTATGAGACTTCAGCACAGTATAGCATTATTATGGCAGGACTATTAGGGCAGCTCACTGTTTACCCAGCACAATCATACTTCTGGCGTATGCAAAAAAGTGTGAAAATAAAGACTATTTAGGTTACAAATACAAAATCTATAATCCCCAGCAATTTAGGGAATTTTCACTGTTTCCTATAACAACCTTATCACACTTTTTAAGAACTGTCATAATAAGGAAACAGTTACAGCACTGATGTACTTAAAACTTTGCTACTGAGAACAGTCCATTTTACAAATTGCCAGTTAGTCATGTTCAAGTAGTTACTAGTACAAATTTGCTGGAATAAAAAAATAAAATAACAACTGCTTTGATTTTTTTCATTTTTAATCTTCTGGAACTTGATCTTTGGGAAATTGAGATTTTAAAAGTGCTCTACACGCTGATTTAAAATATGGAACCTGGAATTTGCCCAAAATGATGATATCCTCATAAAAAGGCAGGCTGGTCAAATTTGTTAGTATGAAGCATAGACATCCAGGCTTTAAAGACCCATGTGCTGAGAGAGTCTCACATTGACATGGCTTTAAAGGTCACATACATACTCTGCCTCAATTGAACCCCAAGGGATGCTGTGGCTAAGCGCACAAGATGTTCAGATACTACAATTAGGTTTAAATGGGCATATGGCAGAAGAAATCTGTTCCCATAGGAGGAGGAAAAGGAGAAGTAATATCACAAGCGAAATTAAGAAAAATCAGGATGACAGCATATTACTAAACTAATAGAAGGGGTGATACAAAAGGGAGGAGGTTCAGTTGCAGGGAGACACTTGAAATTAAGAAGCCAATTCTGGGAGCATGGCAGCGCGTTCAGCGTTCACGCTGACCTTCAGCTGGAGAAAAATGTCATTCCTTTTGATTCATTTGGATTTTGGTGTATTTCACATTTATCTAATGTTTTCAGTACACAGCAACTAATCTCAAAAAAAGCTTGGTTTGAAAGCTTAATAAATGTGGGAGTTCACACAGGACAAAGAAGTAAATGAGTGAGTAGGGAATGAGATTTTTTCCTCCTGTTCAAAGAGAAGCTGTCTTCATACACTGGTCTCTAGACCTCGTAATCTCTCAGACGCCGCTGCCTCTATCTGCCAGGCCTAGCTTACAGAGCAGAGGTTAATTTTGCTAACAAGTTTGGACCCAAATCTGTCTCAGATACTTTCTTCTTGGGTTTTCCTTTCCTTGGGCTAATAAGATAGAAATCAGCCTCAGAAAGAATGAATGTTTTGTGCAATAGTTTTCCTTCTGCCATGTCTGAGCTCAGCTCTAAAAGTGAAGCTGCAAATGCAGAGAGGCTCATTTGCCCTCCAAAATACATTTTGGGATAGCTCTTAGCTCTGCAGTATCAATGAAAGTGCAAGCAGCAGGTCTGTGACCTCCTCTTTGCTATCTGCACAGGAGTGTAACGCATCTTACCCATTTTTCCCTTAAGAAATAACTTAGAGGAACACAAGTATTTTTAAGACATTTTTCTTACTATCTTTACCATCACATATATTTTTAGAAATCCACAAAGCATGAAAAATTCACAAGACCTCCCCTTTAAAAACTCCTCAGGTCTACAGAGTGCTTTCTCCACCCGCCTGGAACAACATCATTTTGGGGAGGATTTTTCCATACGACATATGACAAACAATGCAAAAATCCTCTTCTGACACCTCCTCTATTGTATCCAAACAGGGCAGGGAGTATTTGGTAGCCCCCACCAGGCTGGGAGCTGGCTGCTGCTGGAGCTGAATACAGCATGGGAGGAAGAGAGTCCAAAAGAGGCACCACCAGGAGACTGAAGAAGAGGGGCAAAAACCTCCGCCTCCCCCCAGACCTGCCCCCAAGTTCAAGCTCTCACTTGGATGTGGACTTGCTCCAAAGCACAGTGCAGATTGCAAGTGCCTTTGCAGTGACTGGGAAGGACTGGAGCAGGTCCTTCTTTCCAAGTTTCAAATTTTTGTGATTCATTTGTTTGCTTTGTTTTCCTTAACAGTACATTCTAACAATATTATTTTAATTAAAGTCATATCTATATACAACTTTGACTGCATCTTAATGAAGGTTTTTTTGTTGTTGGTTTGGGGTTGGTTTTTTTTTTTGGCCTGGTATTTTTAATTCATAGTTACAATATCTAATTACCAAAGAAAATATAATGAAATCCACTAAATGTGAAACAACAAACAGCAATTCCAATTAGCAGGGGGACTGATAAAAGAATTTACATTTCCAAAGCTGTAGCCAGATACTTTTTCTTATTATGTTACCTGCTATTCATTTCATGCTATCAAAGTTCTTTTGCACAACAGAGAAGCATTTATAAATTCCAGCCGTGATTCTTCCCCCAGATAAGCAGCACTGAGAAGGAAGGAAGGAGGGGGCAGCAATGAGAGAAGAAACCTGGGAAGTTTCAATGAGAGTTTGTGGGGAGAAAACTACGAGATTTTTGCCCCTTTTTGTTTTTCCTACCTGCCTAAATCCCATACACAGGTTTTATCCACAGGAGCGCACTCAAATCCCTTGGACACTTTTGTAAATTTTGCCTGTAGAGCCAGTAGAAAATTGTGACAATAACGACAGCTCCTAAGACTCCTGTAAAACACTTCACCTGCACATAGGAAAAATTATGCCCGAAGACATCTGACTACTGCTGCTTTCATTGATTTTGCTCCCAAGAAGACTAATCATCTACCACAATGTCACTCTGCATCACTCTGCTGAGAAGCTGCACCTCAGCTTTTGTTTACAGACTTTTTTAATTACCGAGCGTGTCTCCCACAAGTGAAGGAACTATTATGCACAAAGTAGCAGCACTGTCACCATCACTGCATTCAGGCAGACTCTAGAAATGATTAGCCCAACACGATTTCTTACAAGAGTGAATTGCAAGCTATCCATTGAAAAAAGAACAAACCTCTTTTCAACATAAAAATGGCAATTTAACAGAATTTAGGTGGGAAACAACAGTTGTAATGACAATACTTGAACGCTTATCACATAAAACCCCAGTCTCATCTACGGCAAGTTTTAGCTTTGTCAGACAAAATTTTCAGCTGACATAAAATCAGACAGAGCGAGGGATTTTTTCATATTTCAACTTTCAATCCTAAGAGCCTGAAGAAAAAAAAAAAGGGTATCCATTTCTAAACTTTTACGAGAAATCCAAAACATTTTGTTTAAAGAAAAAAAAAAAAGGATTGTGCAGGACTGTTGAACAGTTCAACAGTTTGTTGAACTGTTTTTGTGGGAAACTCTCTTCTTTTTCTCCCTCCATCCTTTTTTTGGTCTCTTGTCCTCTCCTTGCTGCAGGGGGCTCTGGCCGGAGCAGTGGCAGCCAAGAGAGCACTCCTGCTAAGGGCAGCGGTGAGGTTTGAGCCCGGCTCCAGCTCCACTAGTCAACTCTGTTGCTTGACGCTGGGGTGGTTGGGAGCGGGGTGGTTGGGAGCACAGGAGCCAAACTCACCCCTGTTTCGGGCAAACCAAGAGCATTCCCTGAAAGAATTGCATCTGGCTGGGCTATAGGTACCCCAGCACCTTTCCACCAGTGGTCCACTTTGTGGAAACTTGGCCACACAGGAGGAAGGGCTGCAGAGAGAAACGGTCTGTGAGCCAGAAACACAGAACAGTGCTGTTTCCTGCCCAGAGACCCTTGCCCAAGTCCTGGGAACCCTCTTGACAAATATTGTGAAGGTCAGCTATAGCTATCAATAAAAATATGCATTACCAGCTCTGATGACACCGTCAAAGACGGAGCTCATTTTATCCTTTTCCTCAGTCCTCTTTGAATCTTAATTTCGATCTGCTTCATCTTTTATTTTGTTATTTTGTGTCCTTTGTTTTTTCTGTTTGCCATCCCAAAATGCTGGGTAATGCTGCTGTGCACTGGTAGAAAGACGTTCTGCTCCCCAGAGCTCCCTGTAATTCAGTGGTGTGGGAACTGATTCATGTAGCCACATGTAATTTGTATAGCACTTTGGGACCCTTCTGGAAGAAAGACACTATAGAACAGTCAGATCATTTGCATTATAAAGGTTCTGGTGGCTGTTTCTTGGATTAGACACTTTAGGCTTGTATTATGTTTCTATGTTAGAAGAAATAGGAGCCAAAATGGAGAAAAAAAGTCTTTGCCCGAAGTCAGATATGCATTCCATATATTAAGTATTGTATATTCATTAGGATTCTGATTTTCCTTTCCACTTCCAAAACACACTTATTTTCCAGATTCCAGATTCTGTTTCATTGTTTAAAATCAAACCTTTTGAACATTCAAATGAAGGTGTTGCTTTTTGAGTTTAACATAAATATTGCTCTTTCACAGCAGTAAACCCAACGTCAGAGGCAGTTCCAAGCATCCAGCTTCCCAAATCATTAGATGAAATAACACAGTCACTCTCTCTGATGGAAGAGTCCTCCTTGCACAGGGGGAAACATTCATCAGTGCCTTCTACAAACCAGTATCCAGGAAGGGCCAGTTCTTCTTCTCAGGCAAGATGCCGGATTGCCTCTTCCTGTCGAAAAAACACCTGGGGAAAAAGGGGGCTGAGGTAAATGTGAAGAATCTTAAGTTTTGAATGAAGGAAACATCACAAGTAAAGAAGGGGTTAATATGAAGAGAAGTGTAAGGAAAATCATTTCTGAATCCTCTGGCCCAGATGTACAATTGACAAAAATAAGATTAGCTTCACTGACTTCAAACCCCAATTTATGCCAGATAAGGATCTGGCTGACTTAATTTTACCCCTTACTTTTTAAAACAATGAAATGACACTATCTATAGCCTTGCCTTCAGCAACAGGTGAGCAGAAAATATTCTGTACCAATGATAAGAATCTATCCTTTTTTAAATAGCTTTTAGCTTCTCTCAGTAGTTTAAAAATGCCCCACAGAGTGTTTTCTTACCTGTATTGTAGCACCAACTTCTTCCATGTACAATAGGGTTATTCCAGACTTTGTTGGAATTACTCCAGATACATTCAACAGCAAATAACAGTACAATCATTCAGTATCCCTCTGACCAAACTTATATATACATACCATAAGCTCCTCTGCCAGCACAACACTAAACTGTCACATTGTCATGTCATTTCATATAAACAGACCCTTTTCCTTTTTTAACTAATTTTTTATAATGAAGAAGCTGTTCAAAGTGATAGTGGGGGACACAATCAGAGATTACATTTTACATGTACAAAAAGAGCATCCTACTTTAAGATATTCTGAAGAAGTCCTGCAGTTTATATACTTGCAATGTTAGGACTGACTTGATCTGCTTCCTTATTGCATGACAGTCTAATTATACCGCACTTTCTCCCACTTGGAGACAGACCAAAAGTCCGCTGCAGTTACCGCAAATCTAGCTTTGGGTCAGGACCTTATTTCATAAGAAATGGTCTGTCTGCAGTAGGATGTACTGCTGGTGCAAACAGCTATTCAGTGTGGGTATGGATGTCACAATCTGGTCCCAAGTATTTTTAAATGCATTCTTCCATAGCTTATCATGCATGTTCTAAAAAGTTTGAGCAAAACCTTTAAAAAAGATGATGCTACAGCAAGCTACCCTAAAGCATACCACAGTAGAGAGTGTGACAATGTTATCAAATAAAACAAGATAGACATCTGTTATTTAAGTTATTGCAAAGCATTTGGTGTCATACTCAATAAATAATACTCCAGGAAGTTTAAATGTAATCCTGATGGACACTTAGCAAAAAATAATTTTAAAATGAATAGCATATGTGGAGAGTATCTGATGGTTTTCCACTCTGAAAAATGAACGAGAGCTATTTGTGCCAGAAACTGACACTCTTCCAGTTATTGCCATGCTAGGGTAGCTGTGCTTCAATACAGTATACCGTGTACATAAAATATTCTCACAGTTTAATGTGGGCCAGAAATGTAGGAGAGGGGGAAAAAAAAAAAAAGAAAAAAACCCCATCACTGAGGTAGTCAGGAATTCCAGGCTGCTGGTTATTAAAGTGCCCTTCGTTCACCTGCTACATCCAAATCACAGTGCGGTGATTGGCATTCGCTCTCGTAAGCGGGTATTGTGTGAGCAGTGGGCAGCTGGAACCCTCCGAGAATCTTCACTTGTCAGAGATGAATCAATCATCTCAAAAGATGTCAGCATCTGCCCAAACCATTTTATATTAGAATAAATGGCAGATGGTGGTGTTTTTATATTTAATCAGTTCCACCAAATGCAGTTTCATCTCTTATAAAACTAAACCATCTGCAGTGTGTAGGTGTACAAATCTAGCTAAATGCCCACTGCAGAGCCTTTCCTCTTAAAGGTAAACTGTACATGTTTAACATTTGTGGATGCTAAGTTCAATAAATTCCAAAAGCTTTAACAAACTGCTCTGGTTTTATAAATACTTTTATTTTATTTTTAGATTTTAAATATTTGGTATCAATGGTCCGTGCCTAACTCTCACTTCTGAATCTTATTATGTAAACTGCTCATACTTGACAGTATTAAAATACTTTCTATGAAAGATCATTCCTCCCTTCTTTCTATAGAACTGTAAACCTCAGGTCCAGCCTCATAAAACGTGGCACAGAAAGAGACTTAGCGACTTGTCCAGGACAAAAGACCTTAACAGCGGTATAACTCAGAAAAGAAAAGGTCTGACCTGGCAGGATCAGACCTGAATGTCTTGACCTTAGTAAGGCTTTATCTTGATTTTAGCATGCCTTTCAATACCGTCTCCTATAACAGCCTCGTAGACAAACTGACAAAGTACAGATTAGATAAATGGACAGTGAGGTGGACTGAAAACTGGCTGAACCGTTGGGCTCAAAGGGTTGTGATCAGCAGCACGAAGTCCAGCTGGAGATCAGCCATTAGTGGAGTACTATGGGAGTTGATACTGGGGCCAGTACTGTTTAACCTCTTCATTAAGGACCTGGATGATGCGAACAGAGTGCAGCCTCAGCAAGTTTGCAGACAATACAAAGTTGGGAGGAGCGTTTGATGTATCAGATGCTTGTGCTGCCATCCAGAGGGACCTCAACAGGCTGGAGAAATGGGCCAACAGGAAACTCATGAAGTTCAACAAAAGGAAATGCTGAGTCCTGCAGCTGGGGAGGAACAACGCCATGCACCAGAATATGCTGGGGGCTGACCAGATGGAAAGCAGCTTTGCAGAAAAACATCTTGAGGTCCCTGGAGGACAGTAAGTTGAACACACACCAGCAATGTGCCCTTGCAGCAAAGAAGGCAAAACAGCCTCTTGGGCTGCATTAGGAAGAGCTTTGCCAGCAGGTCAAGGGAGATGATCCTTCTCTGCTCAGCACTGGTGAGAAACATCTGGTGTGCTGGGTCTAGTCCTGGGCTCGCCAGTTCAAGAGACACAGACATACTGGTGCAAGTCCAGCAAAGAGCCAGAAAGATGGTGAAAGAACTGAAGTGGAGTCCAGTTCTGCAGAAATCAGTGTTCTTTGACTTTTCCTTGATTTTGTCCCAGTTTGTCTCTTCGTGGCAGGTTGGTACTGTCAGTTGCATGGAGACACCCACAATTTTAAAATAAATTTCTCCAACAGCACCTGGGTGAAGTTGGACCAACAGCAGGCTGGACAGCTGATTTCCAATACAGACAGATGGGATTTGATGGGGGCAAGAGGGGCAGCAATAAAGCAGCCACACATCTTAACACTGACTTCGGTCTTGGTGTTTTTTCCATTTTATTCAGTCAGCACTGATGCCAGTGTGCAACAACCAGTACAAATCAGAACTACTGACATATATTGGACTCTGCTCAGACTAAAATTAATAGTGAGATCACTTGGAAGGTCTAAAAGTTCCCCAAGTTTCATGAAGAAAAATAGCTAAATTCTCTATCAGAAAGAATTACAATCTGACAATGGAAAATATTAAACATATATCTAGCTATCTAATATTTCTACAGCTTTGGAAAGCGATCTAAAAATAAAAACTTGCCATAAGTTTAGAAAAAAGATCCTTTGCTGTGTCATAAACTTGCAGCACTAAATATAACATTTTCCTTAGCACAGTGGCAATAAACATGGTGTGAGGCTTTTGTGTATTGTTAAACACCCTTACTTTTCAACCCAACGGTGGCTATACTTTGGGGAATAGCTATAGACTACAAGAAATGGGGGTGGGGGGTAGGGGGGAAGCGCTTTATAACCTTTCTATTTTTCTATAAAAAATGAAGATGTGAAAAAATTAAATGAGACTGAAATACCCTTGAAAAGGTACTACCCAGGCAGCCCCTGGAAATGTAGGCACAGAAGATATAAGTGAGGGCTGCAACCCATGGCTTGCATGGAAACGTGCTGCCCGCAGAGGCTGGACACCCCAATAGCATCAGCAGGATGGGGACAAGACTACGCCAAGAGCAGCTGGCAGAGGGAAGAAAGGACACAGCTCAGAAGGGTTTATACCTCCCCCATCTTCCACCCTGCACAGGAGAGGAGCCAAGAGCAGTTTGTGCTTGAATAATAGTTCCTTCCTGGCATTGTATCTGGGGCAGAGCCCTTTCCTCAAGGTCATCTCTTATGGCTTCATGCTAGTCCACAGGGAGTGAGCAGAAGGAGGTATCTCAGCTGGGAAGTAGGGCACCCATCTAGGTTAACGCAGTGGTTTCCGTTTATAGTGATTCATGGAAAGCTTTTCTTCAGTTTCAGCCCAAGTGCATTCACAAACACTCCACTCGGGTTTCAGTCTGAGTTTGCCTGTCAAATACGGCTCATTTGAAACTGAGTTACTCCCGAAACTCCTGTTTACTGTATGCAAGTGCAAACTGTCCCTATGCTGCATTGTTTAAGAGGGGCTTTTTTTGTAACTTGAGAGTCCAACACTTTTTTCTGAGTTACTAATTTAGTTTGGGGCCTTGTATTCCCCCTAGGTCAGTCTTTTTTCCAAAACCTTTTAGAAGTCATCCAGGACACATCTACACACCTTACAAAATCCTAGTTTCAGTGTAGGAATCACTTGTACCTTTGTGTCCAGCTGTCTTCACCGTACCTTGGTTCAATACAGTTTGTATTAATAATCAGGGAAACAGGGCCAAAAAAATCTATCTTTGAAAAAGTCTCTGTAAGTGTTGTCGTCTGGGCACCAGGGCAGGGCAATGAGAAGGCTAACATCTAGGAAAAGGCAGATTGTCTGTGCTGGCTGCTGGAGCTAGAGCCTGGGAATTCTCCTAAACTCAGAAGAATGAAACGAAGCATTGATACAATCCTACAGAAGCGCATACTTTGCCTTGATAAAATCTCACAGATTAAGAAGCTGGGGAGGGCAAGCTGAGCAAGAAAGAAATTGAGACAAAGAGATGGAGAAGGCAGTGGGCCAAGTAAGGAAGTAGGAACCAAATGACACCGAGCCCATGATTCAGAGGAAGAGCTGTGCACCACATGAGGAATGGGGACTGCCTGGAAGGCTCTGACATAGACAGCTCCTGGGAGTGGTAGGGAAACAGAAGAAAGAAAAGGCCATGAGCATATATAGTCTTTCTTGTTTTTAGAAAGATACACATACATGTTTTTGTACATAAAAACACATTTTTGTGTTCATAAATACACATACATGTATGTGTGTGTGTGTGTTATTTCTTGTGCTATTTCAGTAGAAAAGTGACTGGTGTGCAAAGAGTGCAAAGAGTGTTTGTCTGTTTGCTATCAGCTGTCACATCCCCAAAGAATAAATTGTAAACTCACTTTTCCAGTAGGACCGATGCTCTCAGCAAAGATGAGCTGACGTTAGTCAGGAGCTTGGTGGGGAGGCCAAAGGGGCTAATCCAGCTGTGAAAGCATAACAGGCTGACAGACTGTTTATTGGAAAACTGCCAGAGAAGCCAAAGAAGACACCATGTTTCAAACCACCCAGTCAAAATGGAGCTTGGGAGTTCACCACAAACTTGAAAGCTGAGTTTAGCATCAGCTCAGAAGTGCCCTACCAATGCCGTGACACATTTTAAATAACAGTTTGGTATTTGTATAAAATTCTTACTAGATTTGTTCTAAGCTGCCAACAAATCATTGTTCCAAAGGGAAAGTCTCTGCAATATTAATTTAATGAAAAACATTTTTCAGAATTTCCAAACAGAATTTTTTTTTCTCCCAGAATCACACAAATGCCTAAACACTTCGTCTACAATATCTACATGTTTAGCTGCAATGGACTGCTGTAATTACTTTAGCCATGGATCATGCCATGAAGTATTGGTCTCAGTCACTGTCCTCACATCACTGAAATTAAGATATATTCAGAGATTTTTATTATGGTCTACCAGGACCCTGTACACACAGCTTTCAAAAACGCAACGCCACAAGAATAGTACCGATCGTAGCCCACCCAACATGTATAAATATACAGCATCAACAACAAACCAAAACAAGCTATTTCATTACTTAAAGGCCTAACGATGCTAGATGGAGAAGGCAAGAAAGGGATTGTAGGTGGGCAAAGAATTACTGACATACAGAAGCAGGTCAGTTTTCTGGGGAAAAATTGTGCCAGGGATAGAAAATACATGACAGAAAGCACAAAGTTGTAGGCAGGGGACAGATATGAAGCTGGTAAACTAGTACAGGAAGGTGACATGGCAGTGAAGGCAACATCTGTAAGGCCCTGAAGGTGAGGTTGGGAACATTTCATGTGATGCAGCTAAACAGGAAGCCAATGAGTGGCATAAAGGGAAAGCAAAACTACTACTGGATCACTTCATCTACTGTCATGTCAAGTCTCTATGCAATTCACAGCTTACAGATTTACCAGCTAACACATTCCGCACTGCAAATTTCTAACTGAGCCAACTGTGCAGAAAGTTTTCAATTTGGCTCCACCAAGAATGCCGTTTTGCTCACAGCATGGAGCAAAGCGGGAGAAGAGGGCTCTCATTTTCGGTCATTGCCACTGTACGACGTTCAGCACACTGATGGTGGCATCCTTACTGAAACGCACCATGCTTCGTGCAACCCTGTGAAGGACCCATATGCAGAAACAACCCCATGGTTATGCTCTCTGGATAACAGAGACCAGGTGCGTTGTGGTCATGACCAACTTTGCCATCGGGGAGAGGAAAGAGGACTGTGCCAATTGCTTTGCTCCAACAATATTGCTTCCCACACTATTTATAGTGCAGTTTTAACTACCATGGAGGACACATTATTTGGCTGCCCAACTTGGGGAACACAACTAGCAATGAAGGAGGGGGAGGAACAGCAGAGGTAATGGAAATCATAACACATAGGCTACAAGATCATGAGAAGTCTCTTTTGTAACTCAGTGCAGCACATAGGGGTAGAGAGGGTGAGTTTTGGGGTTCAGCGTATAATCTGGAGTTAGCCTCACCCAACTAAATGCAAATAAACTCCTCTGGGAGAAGTGGAGCTGTTCTGCATTTATACCAAAAATAAATGAGAGCAGAGTCTCATCCAACGTAACTACTTCTGCTGATTTCTTGTTTCTTTCACACCCCGCAAAATGCTGCGTAATGGGCAAATGAACATGGAGTTCTCTTGCAATAAATTGGATGAGTGAACCGAGGGAAATCAATTTCTTTATGATGGCTCCTACTATGAACAAAACCAGAATGCCTAACGAGTGCTGGAATGATAGATGGAGTTTGAGGACAGAGTCTATTATTACATTATGTTAAACTAAAACAGCTTTGTTGACTTCAATACATTTATTCCAAATTTTGCACAGATAGAGACTGTGACTGGAATATACACAGTCTGCAAAGTTGCGGAGCAGGTTCTGGAAACTGGAAGGGTTTCTGCTTCTTCTGACACTTAGAACTAAACTGGATCACCAATTATACAACACATAAGGAAAAAAAAATCTAACATTGCTAACAATGGATATGCCAAATGAATTAATAGGAAATTTCTCTAATTTATGAGGTTTAAAAAAGAAATTCTTACCTGGGTTGGAACTAAAGACAGAGAAATGAAACTTTACAAGGCCATTAAATAAATCATTTTAAAATAGCAAAACATGCTCTATCCCATAATATGCAGGTGACCAGCAGAAGTCATGTGTGTAAGATATTCTCTACCTCAGAGTTTAATTGGAAATTAAAATTAATGTCATATACAATAATCAGGACAGGTGTTCTCAAACTTTTTTTAAACATTTCCCTTTGAACCAATAGTTTGCTTACCCTGTTTTATACTCTTCACACCTATTAAACTAAAAACGTGTATACATAATTACAAACAAATCCAGACTCCTGCTCCAAACCCCTACTTCTAGCGATTTATAAGGTTTGAGGTGGGCTGTCCGGCAGGATCCTCCATCCCTCTAATATCCCCCACCAGACAGCCTACTTCAAACCTTATAAATCACTGGACTATGACAATAATTTATCCGAGGTACATTAAACGCAGAAATTAGCACCTGCATTAATGCCTAATCAGGGCTTTTAAAGAATCTTCTCATTGCCATACAGTGTACCCCCTGGCAAATCTGAAGATAGGCACCAGACCAGAAAGTGCTCTTATCTGGAGCACTAATTCCTACAATGCTGTGAAAGAGCACTGTTCAACTAAGGAACTTCTTTTGTAAGAGAACATCTTTCATATCAATGCTAAAAAAAGCATACAAATGCTTAAAAATTCAGGAGCCATCCACAGACGTTAGGATGGAGTATTTGAGTCACCTCAGGAAGTTACCATTTCTGGGGCATTTCTCATGGTGCACGTTTTTGAGAGCAGATAAGGATGACTGGGTTCTTCAGTTTGCCGTGGCTGGGAGATAGTGATGTTTCTGGTCTGCAGACGGCAGGGGAGGAAGCGAGATACTGCTGCTGCCAATGGCGCGTTGAAGCAAAAGAGGTCCCATGTTCAGACTGCAAACGTCTTTGTGGAGCAGACTTTGCAGAACTCCACTGGCAGCACAGCTGAAGATGGCATTTCTAACACGCATTAGGGTCTAGTAACAGGGCATCCTCCAAAGCGCCGATTCTTACGTCTTTATTCCTGACAAGGAATAAAAGAAAGTCTTTATCCCTGATACTCCTGATCCCTTTATTGTGATTCCTCATGTCTTTATTGTATCCTACAGGGCAATATCAGAGGAACAGTGGAGTGTATCAAAACACGTGTGTGTATTTATTTGTTCATTTATTTTACATTTTTACAAACCCAGGATCTTGGAAAAATGACTTAGAAAGGGAATGTCTGTCTGCAGGCATATGGACCCTGAGGGTTACAGATGACTGCAAATTTTTTCTGAATTACAAATTTTTCACTTGACTTTGAAACTGAAATGTCAGTCTTCCAAAAATTTTTCTTTTTTTTAATATCGAAATGTTAAAAAAACTACTCCTACTTATTTTATACCTACTCACATGTTTAGCTGTTATTTTAAAAGGGGTTCTAAAATCTCCTGCTAACTGTTCACCAGTAGTCGTGGTTTCCAGTGACACCTCCTGTGCCAGTCCCCTCCTGAGTAAAAAGGGAGAAATCGCACACTATGAACCAAACGTTCATGACTAATTTTCCCATCCAGAGGTTCAAAGTCGAAACCCAGTTTTGCGAAACATGTAAACCCACATTTAATTATAAGCTCTGTTCCCGGAGCATGTATTTAAAGTTGAAAATTTTGCTGAATGGAGATTGCCATAAGCACATCTTCAATGCTCTGCTGAATCAAGTCGCAAATGCTGATTAAGTTGGAAAGCTAATTCTTATCACAAGGAAGTTGAATACAATCTTAGAAGACATCTACTTTTTAAGGTCAGATTCTAAGCTCTGATATACATGATACATCTGTGACATATAAACACATCTGACAAACTGGGATGCACGTCTGTTGGCCACTCCTGGTTACTAGACAGGCTATCAGATTTGCATCACACATATATGTGCATTTCCTGGCTCCCCTCAGTACATGACCTACTTGAGCTTCCTATGTGGAAGGTTATGGTTTAAGAAGCAAAGTTCATGAATCGCCCTCTTTATACATTCTGCCCACAGACAGCACGCTTGTGTATGTAAGCTCCTGTGGAACATTTCATGCTTGCAGCCATTGCAGCAGACATTTTAAATGGTTTGCACATGCCAACACCTACCTGAAAGTAACACCGCGCCATTAGAATAAATTCAGGCCATTCCCTTTGTCAGCTACAGAACACAAAAAATTCTCCTGTGATTTTACCTCGGTGCAATACCCATTGGCTTAATGAGATTATACAGCGAGCAAACCATGTCAAGGCTGGATTCAAGATTTGCAGGGAGGCATTTAACGTATCAGCCCTGGAATAGGAGAAAATACTCCTCAGCTTTGCAGGAGACCTTTGTATGTAGCACAATGCCTCCTAGACCACGGAACAAGTCTGTCCTATCACCTACCGCATATATGTAAAATACACGCTGCCTCCCGTCCTCTGAGCACAATTTGAAGACCAAAATCACCTCTCCTTCTGTCAACCCCGACTGGGCAATGAAACCCATTATTACCTCACTCCTTGCTCGGCTTCCTCGGAGAGCAGTGTTCAGGTTTCTTTTCTCCATGGTACTACATCAGTCACTATTACCAGCCTTCAGCCTTTGCTAGATCTATTACACATCATTCTGTAAATATGTTCACAAAAATTACTTTCCATCCCAGGTCAGGACTCAATGCATATCAAGAAGACCTATAAAAGGAATAGAGCCATCAGACGTCACGTCATTCTGAAACAACCCCAAAAAACCAAGTCGGGGTTTTGGAGGAGACAATAGGCTTTGAACTTGGTAATTACCAGCTATTCCTGATGACTGTACGTAGGAAAAGCCACAACCTCCACTGTTCATGGAGGCTGCAGATGTAAACCCTTCATTATTGTTTCTGCTACATAAATGTTCTTTTGCTTTTCCGTGTATTTAACCTTTATGACGGCAAAGAAATTCAATGTTTAAATCAGCTTTAATTATATTTTTTCTCAACTGTTGTAATAAGGTCTCCTGAGTGACATCTTTATTTGTGTAAAAGGCAGAAGAGTTTGCAAAAATGGGGTTTAAAGCACTACTTCTGGCCCACAAAAGTATTTCTCTCACAGGGCACAATAGACAAAGAAAGGAGACAGTGTGTTTGCCTAGAAAAAAAACCCTAAGATGGAAAGAGTTTTCAGGAATCCAGTTAAAACACGAAGTGTTATAAAGATTACAGATGGCACTGCAACCTGAGAGGACTACACAACTCGGGCAGACCCCTTTCAAGGCTATCTATCTAAATTGACTCTAGTGTCCAGGACAACATAAGATTCGTAAGGCACAAAGCCATATTTGCTCCTCTCCCACATAATGTGCTTTTTGTGGTGCATTAGATTTTACGTGTAAAATGATTGTATTTTTAAAGACACTTAAGCACCCTAATCTTTGGAAAACAGAAGCCCAAATACTTTTAAAAGTCTGGCCCATTATCAGCTGGAAACCTGGTCAGATTCAAGAAATTGGTAAAAGCAATTTCAATCACTTTTTTCTTTTCTCTGTTCATCATCTTTGTATCTTTTTCATATATTGGTCTAATTTAGACTGCAAGCTCTACTGAGCAGGGAATATGTTTTTACATTTATAGAGTGCCCCATAAATTTAGGCACTAGATGTGTTTTTGTAATAATAAGTAAGAAAAAAACCCCAATGATTTCAGTGAAATGATACTTTCCTCACACTAGCAATTGATATTAACGCCTCCAGCAATAGCTGATGCTGGCTATATCAATATCAGAGCCTCAGAAAGATCCTGGAAATTGTGCTCATGTGTTTCTGTAGTGTTTGCATTTTGGACTCTTGCAAAGTAATAAAGCATTGCAATACAAGATGTCTCTTGGCTCCTTGCTGACATAAAGGCACTCTGCTTATCAGTGAATTAAAGGTAACTTCTTACATTCACGTGGCTAAATCATTACTGATATAAGACCATTACATTAAATGACTAGGATACGTGCAAGTGCAATGCACTCAGCTTTTGTTTCATTATAAATTTCTTTGAACACTGATATAACTGCTGTACCTCCCTTTACGTAGGCCTTTTGTACTCAGCTTTTTTAAGTGCTTCTCTGGCCCATGTTGCAGGACACACAGTGTGGTTTCAGGCATATAGTTTGCTCTAGTGGTATGCATGCAAAATGAATGCAAAATATGCAGCCAAGATAAGCCCTGGCATTTGCTCGTTACCTTTAAAATCTCTTCCATTTTATAATTATACAACCAATAGAGGGAGAAAAGCACTTTTCTTTGCCAGAGGTGTGTATTTTCCTGCAGTCGTGCAGAACTTTCCAGGATGCCTACTCTCTATTTGAATCCTTAGGAATTAATTGCTTTATCCATCCATTTCCATAGGACAAGGCCACTAAATAATGAGACCCATAAACCTTTAGAATTAAGGAAAAATACGGATAACATACAAACAGGCAGAGCCTTTGGTGGCATAAAAGAACACCTCTAGCTAGTTAACAGGAATAGCCAGTGCATTCCTGATCATAAGTGCAATGATTTTAACAGCTGATGTCACAAAACAGATCCCATAATTAATACATTTGAAACAAACTTGAGTTGCTAGATTAGGGCACTCTGTTCAAGCAGTGGGAGCATTCGTTAAATTGCGCATCAGATACCCATTGTCTGAACGTGGTACTGATAGTCGTATTGAAAGCTGATTCTCTAATATCCTTGGGATGCAATGTACTGCATTTTTTTCATCATTTCCTCTACATGTAAACTGATCTCCTGCGTTGAAGCAGTACTATTTAAAACAAAAGGGTTTGATTTATAGCCAGTCCCCAGCCTCATAAATCACACCTGCAGTGTGGTGCTCTGAGCTCCCTGTGTTCTGCCAGCATTTACCTTTTATAAATGATTTGGGTTTACCTCCCATTGTGATGGAGCCTAATACAATTGCATTCTTCTCTCCCAGCATTCACTCTTGCTGTTGCTCATTATTCCCACTGGGAATTCAGACCTAGTTTTTGCAAGCTTGTCAGGGGGGAGGGGATTGGTGGTGGTGTGGATTTTTAAATTAAGGGATGTTGAATTAAAAATTTATGTTTGCATTCTGTAGCTTTTTCTATCACTAGACATGCTATGCAGCGGACTTTTTTTCCTCCCCATTGACTATGCTTATATTTAAGCTCCCATTTGCTAAGCTAATGATTTGGAACTTAAGCAGGACAGCAGCTTGAAATGTCCAATATACAGAGTATTTGACCTTCAGAGTAACCCAGGTATGCACATCAGCCATTCTACAAACTGCATAAGGAGCTTAAATTCTCATTAAAAAAAAAAAAAAAAAAAAAAAAAAATTACTTGAGTCCCCCAAGAGACTAAGTACAAGGATTTTATTTTTAACTCTCAGAATCTACTGAAGTGCCCAAAAGATGTTTATATAACATTTTGCAATTGTGTCTCAAGTTCTCAACCATATAACAGTTCTAGTTGGTTAAGCACAGTTCAGACACTCAGAGATAATGAGACTTGCTCCTTAGAGCTGACAGCCTTAAGTCCTGATTCAGGGAATTATTCCTAAGTCATGGCACCATTTAACAGAGACTGATGGGATTTCTGCACATGCCTTGATTTCCTCTGTACCAAAACAATCAATGATTTAATTTGTTCCATTAATGACCATCATCACTGCCATTTTTACTGTTAAAGAATACTGCTGCTACCATACCTACAGCCAACAAAGAATTAATTGTAGTTTGAGATTGGTAAACGCAACAAAATCTAAGTTACATTTCTGTCACAAATACTCAATACAGCTTAGATTCAGTTTTGGAGTCCAGTCTTCCGAGCATTTAAAACGGAGTCTGTTATTTGATAAGATGGTTGCAAAATTTAGACTTGAGATTTGGAAGGCTGCAATGAATGTCAACGGAGATCAGGCTCAGACCTAAGCAGTTGGAAAAATATTTCTGAAATGAATAGTAGTTATTCAGAAAAGTTACTCCCTTTCCAACATAACTCACAGGTGGACTGGAATAAGTGGACCTGTTCCAGTTCAATGAAGGATTAAGCTAAACACTTCTATTTTCAAAGTAGATTAAGTGAAACAAGAAGACATTTTGATTCCCGAATTAGAACTGTCCACACATGCACTTATGCAGGAAGAGCTTTTGCACTTTAAATGCAAACCTTACTTTCATCCAAATTAACTTTCAAATGAAGGCAGTAAGCCTTGAATTATTGTGTCCATTGTCTGAAAATTCATATAAAAGTATCTGTATGAAAAGTAGGTTTCTCAAGTTCATAGTGTGGGCATAAAGATAACCAGTTGTAACAGTTCTTACTAGGTAATGACTAGCCTAATTTTTAGAACCTATTTTGGATTTATAGTGACTGACTGTGTAAAAACTAGTGATTCCAATAAGTGCTTCCAAAAAAGAATTTAGCGAATTCAAATGTTCAGAACAACTGTTTTAATTCTCCAGCGGTTCAAAACTAGACTTTTTTCTAAAAAAAAAAAAAAAAAAAAAATTGACTCATAATTACTGAGAAGCAAACACCAAATTAGTTCCAACATTTGTTACTTCAAGTTTAAATTTCTTGGATTTGTAACCCAAATATGATAGAGCCATGAGAAGAGATGGTAACTCTGCAAATATTGTCCATCTGATATTTTATCTTATTGAAGGACAAGGTAACAGAATCACTGCATGAACCTCCTCCCTCATTGCAATTACTGTTTGATCCACAGGTTAGTTTTACCATTGGATTTAACTGCAGTAGAGTGCAATTATGCAAATCCTGGTACACATGCATAAGGTTAAATTACATCTTGCTGTGTAGCCTTGTGCTGCCCCAAAAGCAACCCTGCAAAGTATGTAACTCCATGCACTGTTACAAGTCCTCTATTACGATTTGTTTTATGAAGTATCTTCATATATTCAGCCTCTCATGAAATGAGGTCCAGGATTATGAGCTTCATTCTGAAGTAGCTTCACATGCAACCATGTCCACCGAAATATTAGAGAGTGTTATTGCGGGTTTGGTCCAGCAGTATTTCGAGTCCTTTTTACCCAACTGCATGTGAGGCAGCATAGTCATGGCATGTAACATATCCTTATACATTCATTTTAAACAACCCTAAAATTCCAATGTTTCTTCCTGAAGGCAATGTCTTTATACAAGGTCCTATCAAAAATAAACCTGCAATACAAAATGTTTATGTAAAAAAAGAGATTTTTAGTTGAATGCATAAAGCCTGCTCCTCCATCAAAGCAGTCATTTGGGTTAACTTTGAAGCTTGATTTAAATATTAGCAAATGTGCAAGATTTATTGTTGTCTTTACACAAAGCAAAAAGGCATTAAATGTGCCCCAATGTCTTCAATGAATGAAACTCATTTCAGTAAATGTAGATATGTTTCAGTTAATGGCTTTGTTTATAATGTGAAGCCGCAATTATAAGCTCTATCTGGAACACTGATAAACTCATCCAATCACCTCTCAGATACTGGCACACCAATTTAAAGGGGACTACTAAACTTACGCCTGCTAAATTTCCATTTGCACACACAACTGCAGTAGCTGGAAATGTGCAGTTTGATTTGCATACACAGCTTTGACTTCTTCACGGACGGTGCTGAAGACAGGTATCTGGAATTCTACTGGAAATTTGCCCCCCTGTGATTCCTTACATGCTAGTATTCTTGACATGGTCCATCCAGCTGTTTTCTGAGTTCACATTTATATAATAAAAAGTCTTGCAATCCCTTATGTTATTGGAATCCAAATGCCTGCCTCAAATGCTCCTGTAGTAGATCTGATACTTTGAAAATACATTTAAATCTCTAGACCTAGCAGAAGAGAACTGCCTGTTTCCACTTCTGCAGCTCATTTACCCCTGGGAGAAATCAATAAAGAAAAGTTAACCAAGAAACTTGCAAAATAAATATCTGATAGATCCATTAATACACAATAATAATCAATAGGGAGGGCTTTCCTGGCAGTAAATGACTAGCTGGAGGAACCATTAACTGTGAGAAATTTCCAATGCAGAGTGCAATCTGATCCTGAAAACACTTATTCACATTATCAGTCCTTATTCTTACAAAATAATCCTGATTTGTGAGAGCCAGATCTACTCATTAAAGTAACATCCTGTCTAAGTACCATAACATACCTATTGTTTCTTAGGCACATTAATAAAGTACCATTTTTAGACCATTTCTTAAAAAGTTCTGCAAATACTACTTACAAAATTATTAAAAAAAAAAAAAAAGCAGTTGCTTTCTTAAGAGCTTTAAATTTTAAAGTTGAGTTCTATGTTCCCATGGATACACTGCTTTGGTCCTGTAATGGTCTTGCTTCAGCACAGTAAGCAGTAGGGAAATGGGACTTACTCTCAACATTTCAATAGGCTTAGCACCTTCATTAGCTAAGTGTTCCTCCAGTGGAGCCCAATGGGATACACTTTTTTTTTTCCTTTTTCATTCTGAGAAAGAACTAATTCTTGTTTGTGGCCCTGCAGTTGATCTCAGCACAATAAATACGCAACTGTGTCATTTCTCCCCAATACACCCCAGGCACCTTTCTCTGGCTGGGTCACACAGCGTCAGGTGGTTGCAAACTACTTATCATCATCCCAGATCATTTGTAAGTATCATCACTGACCTCCCCCCAAGAAATGTGAAATTTTTAGTTTATACACAGAACCCTGTTTTCTAGAAGAATTCCTACTATTAATGATTATCAATGCAAATAACAATCAAATGCCTCTGCTCCAAAAGAAATGAGTTATTCTCAGATGTCGCATCAATCCCATCTTATCCAATTGTATATGTGAGGAATAATTCTTTGATGCTACAGGTTGTTCTGCTTTCTTGTTCTTTGATGAAGATGATCATTATGCTCCCCAGGATAGGTCTCAAAGACATTTTTAAGGAAAGTGCTTGACAGAGAGCAATCTTGGAAGAAAAAGAGCCTATAAAGAAAAATAATTTTCTTTAGATGCAAAGGAGGCAGAGAAGGGTAATGTATTTCTCAAAGGGTCATTAATGGAATACACAGCTTTTCATCTCTATGTCACTAGTTCAGATATAGCTGAGGTTGTCAGTGATCAGAAGTGGTGAGTCTACAAATGCTGGTAGGCTGCAAAACATTCAAGAGGCAGAGTGATTATTTACAGCAGCATCAGAGATGGAAAGGAAGCAAAATAGGGTTAAATTAATGTTAGCTTTCAAAATAACATGAAAACACACCTCTAGACAGAATACAGCTAAGAGAAATCCTGTCCTCAGGGTGAGGTGGACTAGTGACCTAACAGCTGTTTTCTATAAGATGTTTTCAGATCTAGCAGGACCATTGCTACACTCGGGTCAAATGAAAATTTTCCCTAGACTAACTTCCAAGATTGCTGCTGGTCTTTCAAACATTCATCAAAACTCCTCTATCACCTGGTCCATAAAAAATTAATCATCTATGTTTGCTAGGTTCAGAACGGCCAGCAAAGTTCATTGTAAAGTTCTTTTTAATTAAAATATTATTGTCAATTTTGATATTTAAAAAATCATTACTACATTCACTATTTTTAAGGTATTCCAAGTGATGCCGAATCTCAATGACTGTAAAGCTAGCCTGTGCATCCTGTATCACCATCAACACCATTGTTTTTGCTTTTTACCGTCTTCTTTCAAGTTTCATGTACCCTCTTCAGCCCTAGGGCTAAGTCATCCTATCTACTAACTAGTACATTGGATTCTGATATTGCCTGGGCTTTCAGGACACTGCTGCAGAACAAATCACCATCATGATCAATATCTGGGGAGCTGTGACATTGCTAGATGTGAGCTTGGCTCAGTGACTCCATTAGCACCATCAATACACATCCAATGGCCATGTGAGCAGCTATGTGGTGTAGTAGCAGTCACTTCAGAAGAATCATTGACTGACTTGGTGCACAGACACAGAACTGACAATTAAATGAACTAACAGCTTCAATTTACTTGCCGTGATCAATTCAAGCTACAGTGCAGTCATGCGGGGAAAAGTTAGGAGCAGCATGACCAAGCCAGCTCTCATTTTGTGACACAGTCTCCCAATAGAGGGTTTTTCTGTCAAGGGCAAATAAGATACCTTAAAAGTCATTTTTCACGGTTAATCTTAAAGGTGCTCTTTCAGACACAAGGAAAAAGATTTTGGCCAAGAAAACTATGGAACAATTAAGCGGAGCAGCTGCTGAGTGGGCTGCAGATCTTGTTTGCAGTGAGTAGGGAAGCCTCCTGCATCTAGAATGGAGTCTACTGAGTATTTGCATATAACCCATACCTGGGTCTGATTCTTTGCTGTCTCGCATAATGGGTATTTAAATCTGTGCAAAGACTGTGAAACATGGTCACTCTGAGCAGACTTTTACAGACACTTTGCAGCCCACAGAGCACGACAGTGGAAAGCTGGTCCCCAAAGACAGCACACCAGCTCTGTGCCATTACATGCAGTAAAACCTACATTTACAGTATGTTTTTCCACTCTCCTCCTCATCCACCTTTTTTCTTCATCCTGGATATAGGAACGGTTTATTTACTTTTCATATCCCTATCCTGTCTGAAAAAGGTACAGCACTCTTTAAAACTGATAAAACACTAAGTCACACTGAAGTGGTTTTGTGAAACTCATCCAAGTTCTTCAGTACAATTGACGTGGTTTCCTTTTAACACAGATTTGGCAGAGTTGAATAGACTCCCTGGAGACTCCACAGTTATTTTCAGTAGCGACAAGAGCCCATCCCAAACATAACTTTCAATCTGTTCATCCCTCCTTGAATACTAAGTAGAGCCTTTTCCTCTTATAATGTACTGAAACCAACTCTGTATAACAAAAACACCTCCAGCACTCCAATACCACCTGAATTACTTTCTAAGATATGTGTCCTAATGCCACAATTGCTTCCTTTGTTAGATGTAGATCAGGCCAAAAGGATCATGCACTGCCTTTTATCCAACCCCTACCAGCATGGGAAATTCCACTGGGAGATACACATTCGTGTCAGGGGCAGCATATAGCATTTTGAAATTTAAAAGAAGCACTAATGAAGAGAGGAAGCACTCAGAGGACAACAGAGATTTAATGCAAGCCAGAAAGTGTCGGGTGTCCTAAAAAAAATCAATTAACTTTTAAAATAAAGTGCCAACTTAGTAGTAGTTCTATGTAGCAGCATCAGTCAAAAGCAACAACAGAGAGATTTTACACTTTTTTTTTTTTTTTGGCCAGTGACTCATATTTTTACAGGCAAGTAAGTAAGAGAATTCCGCACCATTGGTCTTTTAACCCATTTGTATAGATACAGGATCTCTGCAAATGCAATGCAAATTCAGTTTTGGCAATTATGGTTATTATGGAAGCAGTAACTTTGATTTTCCCAGTAACTGTCTGCACATAATCTCACTAAAGTCTTACACTACAACAATAAAGTTTGGAGACTGTTTTCATGGTGTTCATATTATTTTTTCCTGGACTGCAACATTATTCTAAAGAAAAGAAAACATTTAAGATGTATTGTTTTGATTGGGATCACTCATTCAAACAAATGCACCATTTACAGAACACACTCCTCTCCCATTTCACATGCTCCAAGTTTATATAACAGTGTGCCCCCTCTTTCCAACAATTTGCATGCAAAGTCTGAAAAATTTCTCTCCTACTAGGAAAAAAATCCTACCCACATACATGCTAGGCCCCTTTTAATGTCTTTTCAAAAGGAGATGCGTCTCAGGATAAAATGCAAGACATGAAAGGCCCGAAGACTGCATACAATTCTCTTGTGAAACAAGAGACATGATGCTCTGACAGCACAGCCAGCCTTTAAGCATTACTATACGTCTGCAATCCAACCTGTCTTCAGTCCCGCAGCACAGCTGCAGTCCCAGGGGGTGGTTTCCCCCAAGCCCATAACGCCAGGCTGGTTACTGGCTCTGACATCCCTGGCACCAGCCCTTTCACAATTCCACGCGTCTCAGTCCCTCTTCCGAGTGCACGCATCCGAGTGCCGGTGCCAGGGGCTGATCAGCCGCAGTACCCAGCACAGAGGCACCGTGACGACAGCGCGTACTTAGAATGTAAAAGGGGATCTGAAGAATAACTTACCCTGACAGATAACAGAGCCAATTAAAAACAGTGACACAAGGTATGCACAGCTATACAGAAATCTATGACAAAGGAAGCTAAGTGCAGTGCTATCCTGCTATCTCTGCTCAGAGGAGAATTTCTACTGACTTTGCTGGGCATTGTATCAGTCGAAAAGTAGCAAAGACAGTATTTTGTTGTCTTAAGAGATTTCTCAGTTGCATGACACATGCATTCAAAAGATAACAACTTCAGTAACCTATTACTATGAATGCATTAAGCTATGTTTAATAACAAGCACAGCATCATAAATATTCCTGAAACCATTTTGTTTATCTTCTGGCATTGAATTTGATATGACTAGAAACACTTCAAAATTTGTTAAAATAATTTGTAAGCCAAATATTATCACCATGGAAGCTCATGCAAGTGCTCATGCCCATGTACTGGAAAAATATGAATATCACATTATATTTGGCACGATTATTGGGTGGTAGTAAAACGTTGTAGAACAGGTTGTAAGAACAATTTAGAGTGGTACCAAATGGTTGTATTATTAAATTTCATCATATTGCTTAAGACAGCAAGTACATGGTCTCTTTCTACTTTTTAAATTATTATTCATATGGACTTAGCTGTCCTCTGTTAAATAATGTCATATAACCATTGATCCAAAAAAGCAATTGATCAGCTGAACAACATAGAAAGATTTAGCATCTGTATACAACACAGCAGCCTTTTTGCAGTTTGTGTACCTAAGATGAAGTACTATATAACACCACCAGTGCCGTTCAGAAAAATGTGTCTCCAAAGGAAATTCATTAGAATGACTTTAGCTGCCCCGTTCTAGAATTGCAGCCTAATGCCAAATTTTGCCAGGAAACCAGTCCTGATCTCTTCCTATGCCTATTGCTCACTGGGGGCAGACAGGAGGTGCAGGGGGATGGACGTTTTATTTTGCACACATTATTGACTTCTCAGTTCACAGTTTACCATCAGTTTGACTTCAATGGGAGTAGTGACCAAAAAGACGACAAGACTTGGTGTGTGACCAGCTCAAAAGACAGTTCATTCTCTGACTACTAAACATTATGTAGAATATTAAGAACCAACTTTTGCAAAACCCAACTGGTATAGGCTTTGTTGCAAACTGCTGAAAGGTGTACATTACCAGTGTTTACACTACCAGCCATTTACTAGTGTTCACCCTACCTCCTATAGTCTTCACACGTCCTCCTTGGAGCGGTGGTTTCAATGCAACGATCCCTCCTACACACTCAAAAGCTACACCACCAAGAATCAAAACAGTTCTCCTTCCTATTCTGTACTGAAGGAACTACTAATTTTTTTAATGTGCCACACAACCCACTGCTGACACCAAAAGCAACATTCCCAAGAACAAGACTGCATAACAGATTTTGTTCAACGCCTTTAAGCCTTTGAATGACTAGACGTCAGCAGATCTAATCAAGCAGTCATAGAACCACAGAGTCATAGAATGTTTGGGGTTGGAAAGGACCTCTGGAGGTCATCTGATCCAACCACCCTGCTCAACCAGGGCTACCGTGTCCAGACGGCTTTTGAATATCTCCAGGGATGGAGACTTTACAGCCTCTCTGGGCAACCTGTGCCAGTATTTGACCACCCTCACTGTGAAACAGTGTTTCCTGATGTTCAGATGGCACCTCCTGTGTTCCAGTTTGTGGAACTCCTGTTTGAGTCCATAGTCTGATAGAAAGATGACAGGGAACAACCAGCTGGGGTACTGGGCAGAGTGGCAAGACAAGTAGGCATTGCTATACGAGAAGACAGAAACTACTCCAAACCTTTCTATGCACAATTATAGGCTCCATACACACAGGGACCAGTTATTCACTCCTTTAGTGGTCCTGTCATGAGGTTTCTGATATAGCTTCTGTGACAAACTCAACTTCCACCCTTCATGTTCTCCTATCCCTATCAGAAGATCAGCCTCAATCTCTGTAGTGATGGGCACACTTAAATAAATTACAGTGAAACTTCTGCAAACCGTCATCTGGAAAGGGCCAAAAAGCCTAATTTTCTTCATTACGGAAGCTTGGGGGCAGGAGTTTGAAGCTCTGTTCTGTTTTTTTTCCTCTGGTAAAATATCGGTTTAATGTTTTTGGAAAGATTTTGCCTTTTTTTTTTTTCTGGGCATATCATAAAAGCCTATTAGTGTAATACTTGCTATCGTTCATTTACTGGAGAAAACTCGTTAAACACATGTCACTTCAAAACTGCGTGACATAACATGAAATTGAAATGACCTTTATTTTGGCACACTACTGCACTGAGTTAGAGTATTACTAAGTCCCAAGCGCTGCCTGTTTATGAATGCCAGTCAGGCTACTACTACAGCTCTAATGTGCTCAGAGATTGTGCAGCCTATGAGCAACTGTGACTAACTGCAAATAGTGAAGTAGCTGTGAAGGAAGATCCACAGCTACCAGGGGGAAAAGCCACTACTTCGAGACAATAGATTAATTTATGTTGGAAATTTGACCAAATAGAAGTGGAAACTTTGACCAATTACTCACTTTTGTCAGATGCTGTTTCAGTGTTTGGCCTCCTGTCTTGCAATACGTGAACTTGCATCTTGGGTCTAGGTTACTTCTTCCCATCCATATGGCTCTCACACCACGTCTGTAAGAGTGACAGCTGAATGAGTCACGGTCATGCTTAACTTCAAGCACAAAGGTGTCTAATTCTTAGTCTTAAAAATGCACATGACTGCATCATAAAAAGCCACAGGCTACAACACAGATCTTCAAAGCACTGCCACAGAGTGCACAGATGTGTACGTCAACCCTCTTGCACCCACCATCCCACTTTCAGGACTCAGGATAGTTAAACAAGAGTCAGATTTCCACTCATTTCCTGAGGTTGCTCAACAGCTTTGGACAGCATTAGATGGATGCTGTGGATCACTAAGTTTCTGTCCCCTGGACCTTTTAACACACATTCAGCCATCCCCCTCTCTCATCAGGGGACTCCTCCTGAAGAGGTGCCGAGCTCCAAGACAAAGACATGACTGATTCTTATATCTGTTCCAACAAGGGGCTCCATGGCTATAGCAAATGCAGCATTTCACTGTGTCCAACTGAGGTCCTTCTCCTGAGGCCTAACAACACAAAAGACATTTTGTAATAGCTCCCTTTGAAATCAAATTAGTAATGTTTCAAGGCGTGACCCGTAAAGGGCTGCTGTCCAGAATCTACATGTGTTTGACAGATACATCTTCCACCTAACAGGCCTCTTCAAGAGTACAGATGGAATCAAGATGTGTGAACAGAGCTCCAAAAAGAGAGCCATGGGATATCAGGATACACAGCAAAGCACTCTATCTCAACAGATAAAAAGGAAACAATATCAGATACAGCGTGAAATAGCTCACTCCAGCTGGTAGGACAGATTATGACACCATTATATAGGTGAGATTATTGCAGAGGAAGATGCTATTCCATATGTGCAAAAGCTAGCAAAATATAGCCCAAAGTAAACTATATAACCTTGTGCCAACTCCTTATAAAGGTCATACAAAGCCACAATCTCCTTTCCACATATGTCCATACACTGCAAAATGCTAAAAGTTACTGTCGGCTGTAGCTCTGTATACCCAGGTACCCTGATGGGCTGGAGACTAGAGTCTTTAGAAAGTAGCTTATTTTTACCTACCTAGCTAGCTAGTTGTTAGCTGAAGGACTAAGCTTGGTAACTTATGCATAGTGTGCGTTGGTTTCAAAGGGCTAATAAAGATCAGGGGACAACATTTAGGAGACAAACACTAGTGTACCTCATGGCACAGAAACTGTGGGTCTTGAAGGTAAAACAAAATGAACAGAAAAGTTAGAAAAGAAGATGAGTTTTCAAGTTTGCCATGATGTATTTGCTTATCTGCCAGAAAACTAGCCGCCCCATTGTCCTGCAGGGTGAATGTCTCTGGAGCAGGAGTATGAAGATGAGAACACCTTCCCACAGTGTATGAAAATGGGACAGCATTTGGTGGCTGGCCTTTCCAAACATCCAAATGTCCCATTTGACTGTATAGAGAATTAATTTAAAGCAGGGCAACTTCCTAATGCAGGCCAGGCCTCAGCTCCGTAATTCATTTTCACATGAATTCACAGGCAAGAAAAAAAAATCACGCTAGTATATCAAAAACCCCTATAGCAGCCAAATAAAATGAAACACCTGCTGGCAGGAACTCCACTAGCTACTTCTTGTTGCCAGTGTCACCCATCTGAAAAGGGGACACAACTAGAGATGAACTATGTGTATTTTACAAGATGAAACAGAGTCCAAGGCAAGGCCCTAAAAACAGATAGGCTGTGCAATCTACACTACGTGTCAGGACCAGCCACTTCTGAAAAGAAACTAGATACTTTAGGCTAGGACTAGAAGCCAAAGCTAAAACACCACGGAGAAATGCCTGTGATTGACAATGGCAGAGTTCACTGATGGTATAACTCCACTTATATCAGACTCCCATTTCTTCATTCTTCATTTCTTCAATGACCTTCACGTTTTGCCTCTGCTAACAACAGGAATGGCAATCATTTCAGGAGATGGAACAAATTTCTGCCTTCTCACAAAAAGGACAGAGGAGCATGCAGTACTCTTACACAGTTCTGAGATAAGGTTATAGCCAAGATTTGGCCCAAGTTTTTACATATCAATATTTTCAACTGCATTTGATTACTTAAAAATGCCATAAGTCACTGACTAACAATCACAATTTTCACATTATTTTTCCAGGAAGTTACTTTAGTGACCAGGGAACTGTCACTGATTACAGAACCATATGCAAGTGCCATCCTGATAAACCTGACATCCCCATGAGACGTGTGCAATACAAGATTCAAATCCTGATACGAAGGACCAACCCAAACGAGGTGGGAATTCAGCTCACTCTCCATGTTCAAGCAGATCTCCCTGCTTGGACTGCGAAGGTGGTCAGTTGTAGTGTTGACTTTGGCCATTAACAGCTGTCCCTCAGGACAGGAGTGAGAAAACCAAATCGCTACTACTAGAATTTGATGGTGAATGACTTTGCACATGAATCCTAGTGTGGCCGCAGCTCGCTCTCTCGGATTATAAACCTAGTTAAACCTTTGATTAAGGAGTTAGTAAATGAATGGTAACCTGATCATTCTCATCAGTGTATCTGTATCAGCAGCAGAGTAATACCTTCCCATTGTATCTGAAGCAGTAACTAGTGTTCTCCATGTGACTTGTAAATAAGCTTGGCCCTAGAAACTGTGCTGTTGGAGTAGTTGGTAAGAGGAAGCTTTAAAAAAAAATTTTTTTTAAAAATAATGCATTAAAACTAGGACTAAAGCCCAAAGGCAATGATCAGTCTGTCTCACAGACTGTCACTCAGGTTAGGGAACATGAGCCGATGCTTATGCACTGAGTTTCCCCCCGGAGTGGTACCTCTTTCTTTTCAGTCTATCATGACATATTTACAGCTTTGTCTCTCAGCAGTCCCTACTGAGACTCCAGGGATCCACACTGGCCCGTCATGAATGTTATTTTTCTTGTGCTACTACTGCTTAGAGCCAATAGAAGATATTCAGCAAGGAATTAAGAGTCTGTGTTAATGTGATTTCTGTCATCCCCATACATCCTGGATTAGGTTAAACATATTCTTTCTCCCCTTCCCTGCTTCAGCACTGCTTCCAAATGTATATGGTATAGAAGTAAGCTTGCATTAGCTACATCTGTACTAGAAAACTGAACAAGCCTGGGACTGTTCTTCGGGACTACAGCTACTGGTTGCAGATAGTTCCTATTCATACTATTTAACCCTCTTAGCCTCCAAAACAAGATGGTCAGGTACCTGTTCAGAATGGGTCCCTGATTGGAGGTAATCCCTGAACGGTGCCCGTAAATTATTTGGGAGAATCCTAGCTGGCTCAGGTCTAAAGCCTGCCAAGGACTCTTCTAACGCTTTAAGTGTAGACAATGCAGTGCTTGGGGATGTTTCCTCACTGTTTTTTTAGTAGTACAGACATCGCTGTACAGAACAGAAGAAGAAACTCAAAGTCATACAGAATCCAATGTCTAGTGCTTTGGTTTTACAGTTGCTTTCTTTTGTTTTCATTTAAACTCCCAGTCAAAACCACCCTACAACCCACCAATATCATATCCTACTGGTTTACAAAACTATTCAATGCTCCTACAAACACCGTGATTAGCTGTAAATGTATTATCAAACCTAACTCATTATGTTAGACACAGGAAACACTATGGTACGTAAATTATACAATCACACCCACAAATGATATAACCCTGTCAGATCAGAAGGGGTCTAACTGTCTTTCAGACCTCCTTGGAGAAAGAGAAGAGACTGAGTCTCTCCTAAGGGGGTACCCAAACTGTATCGTTCAGCAGACCTAAACCAGAAACTGAGTCATATTAGAGAGCAAGCAAGCATTTACAGGTCTCTATTCTAGAACAGAGTTCCCCATCTCTTGTCTGAGTGCGACAGGTCCCACGCTATGATCACTGGTTATTGGGTTATTCACGCATTCACTTCTGATGTAGAGCCGATCTGTTCCTGCTCAGTTATACAGCTAGGCCACATCACCCCTCAGTTTCACTGTCCTTTCTCAAACAGATATGCAGACACAACAACAGTAGTTTCAAATCCTTACAGAGCAGAAAAGATCTTCTCTGCTCAGAGACAAAAATCCCTCTCTCTCCCTGGTATCATTACTTAGTAGCAGTAACTCCAAGGTGTTGAGACCACATTTAGCTTTACGGAATAAAACATAAAAAGCTGTCAAAATGTGCATAAATAAATTAGAGTCATTATTCCAGCTTAAGGTTCTGGGGACATAAACAATCCTCTTGAAGTTCACTGTGACATATTTTGCAGCGGGAGCCAAGCATTAAAATTATGTCCTGTATACAGAGAGCTGTAAATGCATTGTGTCTTAGGGCCTGGCACTGTGGCACAGAAATCAACAGGCCTGCCTTGGAACAGAAAATAAAGCAGTCCAGGGCCAATTCCCTGCCCCTAGCACAAGTTTTATGGCACAGCTCATGTCCATATGGCTAAACTCTGTCCTTCTGCTCACTCCCCAAAGAGGAGTCCTCATCCATATCTGCCTGCTTGGAACAGTCCCTGGCTCATGCTGCTGCCCTAACCCATATCCAGACACCATCGCAGAGAGAGCTGGCTGGCACAGGCAAAATCATGCAATGGAGTGTGCTAACAGTTAAACACCACAGGTCACTACACGCCACTGCTCCTGGCGCTGTCCAGGTTACTAATACAAATACAGTCTGGGACTTGTGCTAGGATATTACCCTAAAACATGTTTACCTTTCCATAAGTGGCTTCCAGTTGCATAATAAGAAATGCAGTAAGCGAGATCCAAAAAAGGCATGAGGAATGAAGACATACATACATTTTGTGTGTACAGGGACATAAAGGAGCTGTACCAGGTGAAACCACAGCCCCATCATGCCTCCAGCACTAACCAACGGCACTAACTTAGGAAAAAGTAAGAGATCAGGGTAAGCATGTAGTGATACTTCCTCAGTACACTCTCCTGCAGCACTTTGTGACTCAGGGACTTCCTGAACCAAAAGTGGTATCTTGGTACTTAATAGCCCTCTGAGGATTCTTCTGAAAGAAAATGAACTCTGGATTTAAATGCTGCATAATTAAAAAGTCAGTGAAAATAGGCTTTAGCAATTTGAATTATAAATAAGGAGCAAACCTATTCATTCAGAAAATGCATTTTACATCAAAAGAACGTCAAAACAAGGATGAACAAAAGTAGTGTCATTACAAGATAGCATCAAGCTGAAAGCTACAATCTCCAAGAGCAAAATGGCACTGACATCCTCACAGAAGGTTTTTGCTTGGGCTCAGTGCACACAAAACAAAATCAAAACAAATTTCATAGCGTATTCAAGGCAGAACCTGCTGTGACAGAAATCAAAACAAATGGCTAATAACTCAGCGGCAAAATGTAGGATCCTTCCTATTTTGCAACCAACAATTTTTATAGTGAAGTTTTTTCCTGACTTTTTTTGGTATGCCCCTTTAAGGTTTTGAAAAACCACCATAGCAGCTGCGTCTTTGGGTCCTGATGGGTACTTTTGAGCTACTTGCTAAATCCATATTAGGAGCTGAGGCAGCCGTGGCAGTATGAAGAACTGCTCCATTCCTGAGTGGGAAATTCCATGAGATAAAACATTCTTGCATTTTGTCCAGCAGAAATACTGTATTTCCACTGAAAATGCCATACTAATAAGCTCACTAGTGATGTTTTTTCTAGAAACAAATAAGACAGAAAAATTTCTGATGCTCTCTCTCTGTCTCCCCTTTTTTTCTCCCCCTCTTCCTTTCTCCTTCTCTTCAAAGTGGGAGCAAGTTGGTCAAAACCAAAACTTAAATACATTTTCCCCCCTAATAATAAAGAAATGGATATTCCCTTACTTTTGCCTTGATGTATCAAAAACATACCAAGGGAAAACCATCCTGCTTTCCAAAACTTGTTGACCATGGAAAGGAAAGACTCCCTAGAAACACACCTAGCACAGAAAGGTTCTTGCTTGCTCTGCGCTTACTCACAGCTCGGTCACAGTCATGCAGGTGCAAGTTTTAACATCCATGATCTGACTCCTCTGAGACTTCCCCTCACCTCCATGTACTTTGTAAACATGACACAAAAGCGTTCCAATATTTTTATTTGGGAAATTAGGGAAAACCTACAGAAATTAATTTGGAGCAGATGATGGAACAATTCTGACTAGGACAGAAATCAAGAAGAATGCAAAGTCTTCAGCCAAACTTGGGAAGGAGGTATAAGGTGCTGCAACGCAGAATCCCCACATTCTATATATCACCATCTGATATATATTAGAGGAACGCCGGTTATGTCATTTGACTCTGTTCTGCCAAAAATTTCCTCATCTGCAAAATGGTGACAGCAGTACTGCCAACCTCACAGGGATCCTGTGAGGACAATGAACTGCTTTGCAGTGTTCCTACACCGGGCAAATATTAGATGAAGGATAGAGGAGCCCATCACCACCCTATGGCCTCTTTGTATGTCAGAGAAGCATATAGGGCTCTTGGCATGCAAAGCAGCTCTATTCATTCTCACTTGTAAATACTGTTGTTATGGATTAACAGCTACTCCAAAGAACAAAACACAAGTCCAAGGTTTTGCCAGCAAAGGCCGTGAAGCAAAAGCAGTTGTGATCTAGCTGTGATCATTAGATACTGGCCAGGGCAACACAAGAAACACAATATCCAAAGACACACAGGAGTAGGATGGGATCAATTTATCAGCCAACAAACTCGATATAATTACCACTAGCTATAAACATGCTGATTGCAATACTATTTAAACCGAGTAAATTAGATTTCCTTTCACCAGGAGGAACAATCTTTGCTCTGGTGCTCTACTGTGGACTGACAGGAAGGTAGGGAACCATGCATGCCACCGGGGAAAGATCTGTGATCATTTTACCTAAACCAGCATTGATCTGGCTTCCTCAGATCACTAATCACCTTCAGATCAGAACACAACCACTATATCGATGCAAGACATAAAAATACACTGTTTACAGTCGTATGTGTAAGATCAAATTAAACAGGGAAAGGGGAGGAGGGGAGTGCAGGACAAATGAATCTAACAAAATCAGATCAGAATACGTTAGGGTTGCAAAGCATTTAAAAAAAAATTTGGGGAAAAAAAAGTGTAAAATGATCCTTCAAACTAACCAGTAATTCTAGTAAGTCAGCCATACAGCAAGGGCTCAATGTTCAATACTAGCTTTATAGGGAAGGGAAGTATTTTTATGATGTCGAAACTATAGTGAGGGTAGCAGGCGACACAAGCCCCTCAGAAACATTGCATTTTCAAAGCAGTTTCAAACATGCTCTCAGAAGGAACAGTTTTATACAACAGTGTCCCCAAGCCTCTCACACCCCATTAGCAATCTCCATGTCTTGGAACATACATGGAAAAAACAGAGGCATCTCTACAAGGTATCCCTGGAAACGGGCTAATACTCAGGAGGGGCAGCTTTACAGAAAGACACCATAAGGTTCCCCATTTTTTTTCCCCTCAGCCTATTTTGTAGCAGGAGGAAGGGCAGGCATAATAAATATGGGAATCCCCCAAAAAACTAAGAAAGGCTTTTCTGAAAATACTGTGTGTATAAGATTATATCCTACTCCTTTCCCCTCTGGTGGTTACAGTCCAGATTACATAGGCACGCGTTATCACTGAAGACAGACAATTAAATATGGGAACGGCTGTCAAGCAAATGGTCTGCGTTCTTGTGAAACCATTTCACCATTCTTCCACAAACAGGAAAATATTTAGCAAGAGGTGTGCAAACTGGGCACAGATGCAAGAGTGCGATTGAAAGGTGGGTGTCATCTGCTGAAAGCAGATCTAGACAGAAGGATTCAGCATGAAAAATATTTCCTTTGTCCTCCAGACTTAGAATTTTCTTCCTCTGGCCTGAAAATGTTCGTTACTTTTATTCTGAAATTTCAAGTGCTTTGTATTCACACTGCCAACAACAAACTGTCAACTGCGGTCCCATATGTACAGTATTTCTCAGAAAAACCTATTGACCACAGCAAAATATTCCCCTGCTTGCTCACATAGACCAAAGCATTTGAGACATTGGAAAATACAGCAGAGAATAAAACATTCAGCTGTTAAAACCCACTTACTCACTTAGTTTGTCTCTAACAGCCCTTCAGAGCTTCAGTTCAGTGACATGAGAAACTCCCAAATCTGGAAAGTGGTCAGTCTGCAGAGAAAGTACTTTCCAATGGCTTTGATGTGTTCTGGTGAGACTCTACATTACTCCAGAAGCCCTGGGGACATACACTGTAGTAATATAAGGGTTGAAATTTGTCCTTATATTTTTGCACCACTAAAAATCTGCATAATCCTCATTTTGAAGACTTAAGTGAGACTTAAGCAGTACATAGCCTCATACCAGGTCTTCTTTGTGTTGGCACAAATTTCACCCAGGCAAGACAATATTTGCTCAGGTGCAGTACCTTGGGTGAGAGTTAATCCCTTTCATTTCTGACACAATAGTTATTATGTACAATAACTAATAAAAGCCACTCTTGAGATCGACAACCTACACGTTTTCAATTTCCTCTCATGTACTCTAGCCTTTCATAAGCTCCTTTGATCCTGTATGGGTGTCAATCTTTGAGTGCATATAGGTCACAAGAAAGTTCATCTCATGTTAATAGCCCGGTCACCTTCAGATGCATTGATTTTAAGCCATTTTCATTTCCAAATTTCAATTTATTATCTTATTTCAGTCACTCCATTATTCTCAAAGACGCCAAGCTACAGGGACTGTTATTTTGCTTGGACTCCATATTAAAGAGGAAAAAGTCAAGTCAAATATCAAAGCTTCCTTCTTCCCTGGCCAGTTGGAGACATGTCTGCACACTGTACCCTTCCCTGTCAAGGGAAAGGTGGGCCATCTGAGGCAGGGTTTACTGGGGCTCCTAACCCAGGACCAATATTCCTGAGACAGTGACTGGACAGAAATCACCCAAAATGCAGAATCGAATCATGCAGGCTCAGGATGCCTCGTGAAATCTGCACTGAGCACTCTGAATTTGGGGAAAGGCAGAGAGCTGCCTGATGCAGGTACCCCTAGAAGAGCTCTGATGAAGGCAGGGTGCTGCCTTGGGTTTCTGCATGGAGCACAACTGTCCCCTCTTCTCCTTCCAGCCCCAGAGGCCGAGCAGAGCCCTTCACTAGTGTACAAGCTGGACCCTGCCGCAGCCTGGACCCCAACTCCCACAGTAAGATGTCGTCCATAGTTTCTTCCCTTTTTCCACAAACCAGCAGTACCAGATCAATGCACCCAAAGTCCTGCCTTCTTTGCTGTTTCAAACAGGACCAGATGCTGCCAGCGACAGCATGCAAGGCGAGAGGGACTGGACTTAATCTTTTCTGGGAAGGCAAACCTTATAGAAATGTTTGTTTTCACTCTGCTGTTCAACATTCCAGCTAGTGGGAAGCTTCAGGAGCTTGTTCCAATGGCTTGTTTCTCCTGTTCCCTCCCATGGCAAATTGAAATCAATATTTTTAGATTCTTGTCATTCCCTTAAAGACTCTCTCTCTCCCCGCCTCCCTCCCTTTCTGAGGTCACACAAACTTTGCTTTGGACTCTAAACTATTAATTTTTCACATTACTCATTTTAGGTGTCTGAAAAGCTCCTTACTCATCAGCCCGTAGAAGGAAGTGTTCCTTTTTAATTCTTTTTCTTTTTTAGGACAAATAAGAGATAAATATCTCAGCAACAGAAATGAAGTGCATGCCAGTGCAACAAGGTGTCTCCAAGCCTGATTTGCAGTCCCCCCCTTGGCACACACTTGCTGGCTTTGCTTCACACTCACTCAGAGCCCTTTATTTCTGTAGGCATAGCAAAAAACTGTGCCAGTTGAGGAAATCTGGGGTGCCTTTTCATCCAGGTAAAGTAACTGCAGGGAATCGTAGTGAAGTTGAATTAATTTCTCACAGGCCACCGAACACTGTGCCGCATGTTAACGACTTTTGGTAGCCATGAGCTTAAGTTACACTCTTAACGAGAGCTTAAAACCTGCATAGCCCAGTGTCGGCCTCCAGAGCTCAGCAAGGACTCCTGTCAGCAATGCCTGGAAAAGAGATGAGCATGTAACACAGGAAGTGGCTTGTGAAGCAAGCAGCAGCCTTCCTCATTTACCAAAAGTTCCCTTTTCTGCTCAGCTCCTCTCCTGGACTCGTTTGGACTAGCAGAGGAAGATACCAGTACAGCCCTACCTGTCAGCAGGGAAGAATGTTTGTGCATCTGATTCCTCTATCTCTCTACCAGAGCTTTGCTCTTGGATGTCCTCAGGCTCCTGATAACCTCCTGATGTTACCACAGCTGTTTGTTTAACATAAACCCATAAAATTCTTGAGGTTGCCGCATCGCCCTTTTCTCCTGTCCACACCCAGGACCTCCTCATCTTCTTACATACAGTAAACAATTCCCTGCAGGGTCCACATTTATTGTGATAACTAACAAGCCCATTAAAACTTCAGCTCTGACGCACACTATACAGCAAGCTTCAGTGCACTGCTGTCAGGTAACACTTTGCTGATGCATTCAGACTTTACCAATAAAATAATATTTGTGTTCTCACAACCATCTACTGAAGTCTCCCAGAATGCCGTAGCAAGAGCTACAAAGTATTTTTAAAAAAGAAAAAAGAAAAAAGAAAAAAGAAAAAAAAATAGAGAAAATATTTTTCCCCATAGAGACTTCAGCAAGTCTAAGCTTATGTAGACAGGGTGGAAAGCATTTTGCAAAGGCAAAAAGCAGATTTTGTCACAAAGCCAGTTTTGTCCAGCTCACCTATACAATTCCTTTGGTTCAAAACAAATCGGATGCAAGTAGCACCGTGATCAAGTATTTCTGGTTTGGCCCCTGGGTGGACAGAATAGAGCTGAAATCCAGATGATCCACATTTTTTACATCAGGTAAGCCAGGATCACATACAGGGCAAAACAAAGCAATTTGCAAACGCCCCTATCTAGACTTCAGGTCTGAAAAATATGCTGAGCTGCTTGTGCTTGTTTGGAAACACTCTTAAGTCTAAGTCAGCAAGAAGGTCTTTACTTGCTGCATTGCTTCATGCCTACCTGGGACAACGTCCTGTGCAATTGTTTGTACAGCTGGATAGAGCATTCAGGATGTCTGTTTGAGGTGTGAGTCCTAATTCCCCTCCCCTGTGAACACTTGAGAATATATTCTGTGACAGACTATATTATGCACAGTTTCTTCATTCAGTTTTCTCTCAAGCTGAGACGACCTTTTTGATAAATACATAGGTCTACATTTACACAAACGTGTAGGCATACACAGCAAAAAGAAAGAATGAAAAATACTAGTCAATCTGTATTAACAACCTTTGTTTTACTAATACAAATATATGAAAGCATTTCTTTGTACATACCTTTCTGTAAGTCCACAGCCTATTTCCCAATCAAAGACAACATGTTGCCCATGCAACAGCAATAAAGCTGTCATACTGCCTTCAGCTGTAACTTGCAATCTGTCCGTATCCAATACTTCACTGAAAAAGAAAAGGTGCAGGCCCTAAATCTGGATGAACTGACTGGCAAAGGGCTGTGCTACCTAAAGTTCAGCTCACTTTTTTCTTGGCAAAAGCATTTAAATCCTCTAATGTAGATTTATGTCATTTTGTCTGGGTGCCTTCCCCACAGAGGCTTCAGAAATTAATCATGCTTCCTCCACAATCATGGAAACATCCCCGAGTTAGCATAAAATTACTTTTCAAGGGTTTTTTGCCTTATTTTTTCCACCTCTCCCCCAAAATACCTGTCCTGGCTCAAAATATCACATACTATATTTTACTCTTGTGGAGAATTTTATCTGTGATAGTTAACAAGATTCTGCAAACGATTAAGACTGTAACATCTGCAACATTTCTTAAATTGTTTTACAGACTTTGCTGCTGTTTGGTCAGACTCACGGACACCTGTAAATTCAATATCTTTAGAGATATTTTCCTATTTCACAATTTCAAAAAGTTCCAGACTTGTGATTCATTTTAGAGATAAAAGGCCAGCAATAAACTACTCCCTTTTTTTTTTTTTTTTGCTGTGTTTCATGTTTCATTAGAAGATGCAAAACACTCTGACAAACAGGAACTGAAAAAGAAAATATTGGAGCAGGGAGTTGTGTTTGTAAAGATGTCAGTTTAATATATGCAAAATGGAAGGTATTTTATAAAACCTATTAATAAAAAAGATTCCCAAGCTAAACCAAAGTCAACTGCCGTATTTCTGCTCTACTTTAAACAATATTAGTTTTATAACTAATTATCTCACAATTAGTAGTATTTTTCCTTGATGGACTCTGTGCTGCCTCATCCTAATGAAAGTGCTGCAAGGTAATACAGCAGTTACATGACAATGCAAATAGGACCCATTCAATTTGCACAAAAAAAGGTTGCAAGGAGCAATTAGCAATTCATTAATATGATATAAAATGCTAATTTGCCATATATCCCAAGTGACTCAAAACTCCTTTCCATCCATATGTGCAAATAATAGTTAATATGATGCAGTGTGTGTGAACCAGGTTCATGGTGCATTAGCTGCAATCCCTGTCAGTTTTTGGTATAATAGCTATTAGTTAATATGAACAGTAGCTCATATTTAACCTATGACAGCAGTGTTAAATGATAAAAGGATCTGTTGGCAGCAATATCTCATAATTCCACCCCTGTAAAGTTCTCCCTTCCTTGCTATCCAGGATGAAGTATTGGAAACTGACTTCTAATCTAATTTATAAAGCAGATTGAAATGAAGTGCTGGTAGCACTCAGCTCGGCTGCTCAGCATTTTGAGAGGCAAGATCATTCCTGGTGAATCGCACAGCTCAGGCATTCAAGAACTCACTGGCAGCTTCTAATGATCAAAGTATTTGACTTAAATAATTGATTTATTTATACCAGTAAAGAAGCTCCAGGGGGTTGTGAATATTATGAGATATAATCACACCACTAGGGAATTAGAGACACTCAGATGTGCCTTGTGCCTGCTAATGCCCTGCGGGTGTGATTAGGATATCACACATCAAAGGAATTTGCTCTAAAATTTTTCATATAATAAATTAATAAAAATAATTTCTTTAAATAATTCCACTGATTTAACGGGACAGATCTGATGCAAGATGCAGTATGCGGAGAACTACAATGAAGTGTGTTGATCTAGGACAGTACAGAAGCCCTGACCATCTTCAGTTAACATCCAAGTACCAGCAGGATCCTCTGGCTAGCGGGTCCCTTACGAGGTATTAGCATCATCTCAAAGCTTACTGTCTGTGATGAGCATTCCCAGAGATTTTAGCCAACCTGCACTGTCTGAGTCAGAGTAAAATGGTGCTCCTTCAACAAATCCTTTCAAGAAGCGAAATGTTGATTAACGGTGACATACAAGGCGGTACAGCATGCTGGCACAGGCAGGCAAAGCAACGGCTGCACAACCTCACAGTATTTTAACAGCTACCTTAATGGTTTATGTGGCTTGACAACTGCAGACTACAAGTATTTTGCAGTCTTTAATGCACCTCTCACCCCAGCATACAAGGACAATAGGGAAGTGTTCTTATTTCAATTGTACTCATAAGAAATTGAGTTACACAGAGACCAAATAACTTGCTCAAGGGCACACTGACAGTCTGTGTAGACCAGGGGATTAAACTTGTACTGACTTTCTGCAGTATGCTTCTATTCCAGAAATACACCAGCTTTTCTACAAGGATATTACAGCAACAGGCAATTAACATCATGTTATCTTCAACCTAGTGTGCTGCAAGGGAAGTATACAGATGTTCCAATTCCAGAAGTACAATCCTTTCCTACATCCCAGGACCCACAGAGAAGCATTTATGGCAGTGACAGGAAAAACAAAGGCGTCCTTTTAGAGAAGAGACATGCATAACCCCTGTAGATCCTTTCAGAGCCATAGAAAGGCACGAAGATGGAAAGCAACATTTGGGGTCAACTTGTGCCTTGGACAAACTAGTACTCCAGGTGCAAACACGATTGCTGTCCTTGGGTTGCAGAAAGAATGAGCAAATAAGACTTTTTGAACCCATGTCTCAACTCTCCCAGCGTCAGGCCTAGTTTGTCTTATATTGCTTTGGTGCCCTCCTAAGATGTTGCAAAAGAACTCCAGAACTGCAATGCTGTTTAAACAAGCCACGCAACTTCTAAGTAAAGAAATCAACAGCAATTATAAATTCCTACAAAAGCACCATCTCTATCACTAAAATTAGAAAGGAAGAGGCTTCAAGGGATTTGTTCATGCCTATGGGAAAAGCCTGAGACTGTATTCAACTTTTCCGCACTTCAGCTTCATTCCCATGCTTGCATATCTGTTCTGGTTTTGGAACAACAAGCATTGTGTGTCCTGGCTGGGCCCATTATCAACTTATGCCACAGAATGAGGTACCTGGGGGCATATCACAAATCAGATGTCCGCCATATTCTACATGTTTTTATCGCAAGGGTCAGATCTGAAATCAACTTCAAACGCACCCAAAATTCAGTCTCTCTCACTTAGTGAGTTCAAAATAAACTCGCCTGTCTTGGAATTTCAGGATTTGAACTGAGCCTGGAGTCATGCAGTCCACTACCAATTAGCCTGACAGTGCTACATGTAGCATGCTGTGTTGAAAACAAATGTACACTTTTTTTTTATATTTATAACCTCTTTCCCTTTCTTTACCTCATTTTTCCAACATGCACATAATAAATACAGTCTGTCCTACAGATGCAGTTTCACTAGAGTGCACAACAAGAGGACTTTTTTCTCCCCAGCACTAGAGGATACAGCACTGTCCACTTGATGGGATGTGGCAGAGGCTCTGTGAGGGTGCAGCCCCCACATTTAGGTAGGGCTGAATCTGCCCATATGGTCTCGTAACATGATGTATATTTGCTTTGTACTACTTATTTTCTCTTCTGCCTGGGTTCTCCCATGCTAATTTACCCTTGTAGAATCGAGCCGAATACAATTACCATGAGGAATCAGAAAAACTCTGAAATAGTCTTCATATGTAGGCCCACCTTTAAAAAAGAAGTACAAAAAGTCAGTAAATCCCCGACATATCTATCATGATTAGAGACAGAGTCACGTCACCAACTCTGACCCCAATTTCAAATTCTTCCTGTTTTCTGTGACTGCCAACTTGAGCTTCAACAGCTACCTGATCTGAGGGAGTCCCATGCTGACTGGGAAGTCTCAGATGCGATCCCGGGTTAGATTATAACACGGTTCAGTAATTCTGATCCTAATGATATCCCAATGTGCATCCCACAGCACAGCTGCCTGTTAGTTAAAACTGCGAATACCAACAGTCTACCCTTGAAGCACACTGTCAAGTTTGCAAGCAGCCAGTGAAGATCAAGGATTATTAACAACATCGGCTCTCAGAACTTAGGGGTTTTTTTAAACAGTGTCTGTTTTGTTATCTATATCAGCCGTGACCTGTGTGTTACTCTCAAGGATAACAACAGCTACAACACCTTGAGCAAACCAACTACTTAGGAGCCCAGAGAAGTGAATCATTGAGAGAGCTCATGCCAGAAAGCAGCCCCTGAATGTCTCAGTAGTGAAAATACCTACTCTTGATTGGAGACAAAACTTGAGTGTCAAGGAACATAACAGTATTAAAAGCTGAAGCTTATCAATGTGCTAGAATTTTCCATGTTTATAATTGCAAATATTATTTATACCTATACACGAAGGTCTATAAGGGACTATAAAATTCCCTCTCTTTGCATACAACACTGCCCTTTGCTTTAGCTGAAGTGGGAGGTGGATAGCATTTCTCAAAACCAAACCTCAGCAGAACAATAATCAACACGGAGGGGCCTGCTGACTGGCAAGCCACAGCTGAGCTCAGAGGTAGGAACCTAACTGCATTCCAATACAGGTGTATGAATCACAGGACAAAGGTGACTAAACAGGAGCTTTCATGAGCAGGACCTGGCCTTGAAGGCTTGGCTGTAGCGAATCAAGGATGGTA